>NC_085046.1:130503675-131128847 GCF_963662255.1 Cinclus cinclus
GATTCATATGCATAATTAAAATGTAAATAATTAGCAGTGCTAGAGGAGTAAATGGGTTTCTAAGATTAATTGTCTGGTTGGTTCTTTGAGACTTCAGGGTAATAGAGGACAAACAGTGTTTTATTTTGGTAAATGAACGTCTTCTTTTGTTTGTTGAAAAAATTGTACTTGACTGGAGTTAAAGCTTTAGAAATGCATTTCACCAAAATATTTGCCAGGAGAATTTTTTTCTATCTTAAGAAAGCATTAAATGAAATCCACATTTTATGTAAGGCATATTGTAAAAGGAAACTGTTTATCAATACACATCTGATACAAGTAGGTAGTATGCAAATACTTTATCCTCTTTTCCTTACAGAAATCTTTCCCCTGGATCTTTCAGTAAGGAACATGAAGTTAGGAACTTCATTTTAGTGTGGGAAAAAAAAAGAATATGCAGCTTATTTATCAAGTTATTTTGCCTTGAATAGTATTATAAAATACAAAACAGTGTTTGTTGCTTACTGATTCAATTAACAGTAGATGCAAAAGATACAATTTACTCCAAAAAAAAGAGTAAAATCTCAAAGATGAAGCAGTTGTGTAGTTTCTAAGCACGTAATACAGGACACATTTAAAAAACATAAGAAATGGTTTAATTTCATTAACTGTGGTCTAATATGTTGTGCATCCCACTTTTGGTAAACCACAGTGGCATTTACTGGCTATTGCTTCAAAGCACTACTGGTTTTCATCCCTTTCATTGGCCAAATGTGTCATAAGAGCATTAACTGAAGTTTGGAAAACAGTTCTCATGGATTTTGCTTTAATGATAAATCTAGCATATAGTACATTTGCTGATATAATCAAGTGAATGGAATTTCCAAAATCTTGACTTAATGTCTTTTAAGTATGAAGCAATAATGTTTTTATGAAGTAGCTTTTAAATGGCATTTGTTGAAGTGGAGAGCAGCTGGATTAGAAGGGTCTGTTTCTAACTCCAATCAGCAATGATCATAGTATCATATTACAGTCACTCTATAAAATAGCTTGTATTTTAAGAAAAATGGGGGGAAAAAAGGAAGGTAGGAATGGAGAGAAAAGCGAGTATGGTCTGTGTGATGCCCAAAGGGGTCTGGAATTGGTTACAGTTGGGTAATGTTGCTTCAGCTGTTTGGGCAAGAGTAGTATAGTTCTCAGTATAGGAAGTTCTTTATCAATTATTAGGCTTTTAAAATGTTTTGGAGATACAATCAGTATGCATTTCTCAGGCATTTGAATATGTATGGTGGCTTTTCAATTCTCATGTTTACCAGGATAAAGTTCAACTAAGATAATGACCATAACAGTAAGAACCTTTTGCACTTCTTTCCTGCGTGTTTACCACTTTAGCATTTGTATCCATTTGCATAAATGGAATGTATCTCTACACAGTCCATCTTTTTTAGTTGACAGGCTTTGCGAACAGGGAAAGTTCTTTTTTTTCTTACTGAACACTAAATATGTTAGTGATGATGTGCTCTAAAATTTGTCACGGCTGAATCTCAAACTTTGATTTGGGAAACCTTCCAGTAATTGTTTATCATTCTCTTCTTTAATGTGTAGCATCAACGAATTAACCGCAAGAATTGTTTGTTTTCCTGCAGTAGGCAAGGTGTATCTACTTCACTAAATTATCAAGGCCTGCTGGCTTAACATTGCACAGGAATGCATAAAACATTTTGGAGAGGTGAAATGCTCTTACTAGGTAGTGCTGTTGATCAGTATTCTTGGATACTTCCCAGGTGGGGCTCTTCTATACTTTAAATTTTATTAATTTAATTCTTTTTAAATGGCATGGTATTTGCAGCAAAGAATGAATTAAAAAAATTACTTTATTTCTTTAGACTTTTGGTTGTTGGTTTGTTTCTAAAGGGTTTGATATAGTCTTAGGCCAGATCTGATTAAGACATGCATAATACAACTGTACCTAAAATGCTGGCAAATTTTTGAATATGAGCTTTAAATTAAAAGAAAGCAGAAGTATAGGTGACTTGATTGTGAAGAAGGTCTCAATATGGTTTGATTTGTGCAAACAAAAATAATATAGTTATCCCTCCCATGTAGCTGTATAGACACATCCTTCATCATAAGAACTGTATTTCCCTATCCGTTACTTCAAGTAAGTTAATTTTTCTTCCTGGAAAACAGCTTTTTTTTTGTAAGTGCTTTGCTTACCTGAGGTCTCTTGACAAAGAAGAGAGAATTTTTAAAGTTGGAGCAGGTTATCTTGGAGGGCTCAGACCACATTCAAATCCATCCATACAACAAGGCTAAGCCAAGTTGCACATTTAGTCTGCTCAGGGAGGTAGATCCTGGTGTCCTGCTGGCTTCTGTGGACTTCCTCTTTTGCAGAGCCCTACTACTATGAGAGTGTTCAGGGCTCTCCTTCCTTGTCTTCTCTCTCTTACTGGGACATTCCACCCCTCACCAAACCCCTCGTCCTTCTTGCTCTCTTTCCCTCTTAAATTTATATTCTCTTATAATTCACTGCATAATATTATTACTTAATGCCGCTAATTCCTCTTTTAAATATTTTTGTAATATTCACAAAAACACTTTCTTTAAGATGTCCTGAGAAGTCACATTTCCAGAAAGGCAAAGTTTTGCTTTGTAGTTATCAAAATATTTTGCTCTATAATATTGTGGTCATCTTTAGCTGTTTTTCAAGAAAGATACTTTAAGTTTTTATCTGTTTATTGATTTCTTGTAAACACTTACTAAGGTTATAGGTCATTTTAATAAAGCAATTATTTTTCTTTTAAATGTAGTTTTTTCATCAGTTGTGCAGTATTCCATTAAATCTTGAAAACTTGGCCTTCAAACCATCAAGTCATTTTCTGCCATATTCTATTTGTTCTATATCTTTGATACAGACTCTGCCTTCTGTTTACCAGATTAATAATTCCATTGTTAAAGCGTTGTACGTGTATTTTGTAGGCTCTAGATCCAAGATGGGTGCAATATATATATCTCTGAAGTTATAAATTTTCTGTTTTGATTTGGAAAGATAGTTGTTTCAATGAAAAGGAACAATTAACTTTGCCTTTTACATTTACCCTATATTTGAAGAAAAGGGTTAAAAGTGGAAGAATGGTGAAGAGGTTAGTAAATTTGCTCAAGTGACCTTGCAAAGAATATGCAAAATGCAAAGAATACCAAGGTGGGAAAACCCCATTTCTTATGCCTAGTGCTGTTCGTTCTCTGCCTGTTTTGAGAAGTAGAATTCCTGCGTAGAGATAACACACTCTAACAGACATGCCCAAGCCTCCTACTGGGACAGAGTGAGACAATAAAAGCTCAGAGATCATAAAAGCTCAGCCTTGTGATAAACTACACGTGCATGAAGCCCTTTGGTATAGTGGGGCAGGAAGTGGCCCCTCCTGCTGTCAGCTGAGCTGAGCCTAACAGAGCCTGTGTCCCCATGTGTGTCTGTGTACTGGGCTGAGCTGAGCCTAACAGAGCCTGTGTCCCCATGTGTGTCTGTGCACTGGGCTGAGCTGAGCCTAACAGAGCCTGTGTCCCCATGTGTGTCTGTGCACTGGGCTGAGCTGAGCCTAACAGAGTCTGTGTCCCCATGTGTGTCTGTGCACTGGGCTGAGCTGAGCCTAACAGAGCCCACATCCCCATGTGTGTCTGTGTACTGGGCTGAGCTGAGCCTAACAGAGCCTGTGTCCCCATGTGTGTCTGTGTACTGGGCTGAGCTGAGCCTAACAGAGCCCACATCCCCATGTGTGTCTGTGTACTGGGCTGAGCTGAGCCTAACAGAGCCTGTGTCCCCATGTGTGTCTGTGTACTGGGCTGAGCTGAGCCTAACAGAGCCCACATCCCCATGTGTGTCTGTGTACTGGGCTGAGCTGAGCCTAACAGAGCCTGTGTCCCCATGTGTGTCTGTGTACTGGGCTGAGCTGAGCCTAACAGAGCCCACATCCCCATGTGTGTCTGTGCACTGGGCTGAGCTGAGCCTAACAGAGCCTGTGTCCCCATGTGTGTCTGTGCACTGGGCTGAGCTGAGCCTAACAGAGCCTGTGTCCCCATGTGTGTCTGTGCACTGGGCTGAGCTGAGCCTAACAGAGCCTGTGTCCCCATGTGTGTCTGTGTACTGGGCTGAGCTGAGCCTAACAGAGCCCACATCCCCATGTGTGTCTGTGTACTGGGCTGAGCTGAGCCTAACAGAGCCCACATCCCCATGTGTGTCTGTGTACTGGGCTGAGCTGAGCCTAACAGAGCCTGTGTCCCCATGTGTGTCTGTGCACTGGGCTGAGCTGAGCCTAACAGAGCCTGTGTCCCCATGTGTGTCTGTGCACTGGGCTGAGCTGAGCCTAACAGAGCCTGTGTCCCCATGTGTGTCTGTGTACTGGGCTGAGCTGAGCCTAACAGAGCCCACATCCCCATGTGTGTCTGTGTACTGGGCTGAGCTGAGCCTAACAGAGCCTGTGTCCCCATGTGTGTCTGTGTACTGGGCTGAGCTGAGCCTAACAGAGCCCACATCCCCATGTGTGTCTGTGCACTGGGCTGAGCTGAGCCTAACAGAGCCTGTGTCCCCATGTGTGTCTGTGCACTGGGCTGAGCTGAGCCTAACAGAGCCTGTGTCCCCATGTGTGTCTGTGCACTGGGCTGAGCTGAGCCTAACAGAGCCTGTGTCCCCATGTGTGTCTGTGTACTGGGCTGAGCTGAGCCTAACAGAGCCCACATCCCCATGTGTGTCTGTGTACTGGGCTGAGCTGAGCCTAACAGAGCCCACATCCCCATGTGTGTCTGTGTACTGGGCTGAGCTGAGCCTAACAGAGCCCGTGTCCAGGTGTGTCTCTGCCACCCAGCATTGTTGGTAACATAATGAAATAAATCTCTTTGCATTTCAGTTGTAATTTGGTGGTTGCCTTCATTTCTTGTGTGTATTGATTCATACCCCCTGTATTATAAATAACCATTTTTTTTTGTTTTGAAGTGTTTCTTTTTGATTTTGTTATGACATATTTTAGTGGCTTTTTATACTGAATATGGCTAAGTACTCTTCATCTAAGTCTGGTGTCTTTTTAGCATTTACTACAAATTCTTTAGCTTAAAAAACCAGCTACCTTTGCACACATGAGGAAATGACTATGTTGTTATTAGTTAGTTATCAGTAATTATAATGATTAGATCTTATGTTACCATAATATTAACATAACCTTCATGTACATTTCTGAGCCCCCAGTAGTGATATTCCTGGTGGATGACACATACATGGTCTTGAAATGTCATTAGGTCATGTTTAGGAAAGTGACCTTTAGGAAGCCCCTTCTCTTCTTTCTTGAAATGCAATTATCTTAATGAAGCAGGGGCAGTTGGGAATGGATTCCTGCTCATAGTGCTCCCAGGTGCTGCCCAAGTCCTGGTCTATGCAAGGGAAAATGTGGTTATGTTCTCAGTACTGTCAGTGTCCACTGTACCAAGGTGTTGAATTGACATCTTCCCCTCAGCACATGAAATTTGAAAGAGCTTTATGAGTGTGTAAACATGTCATCATCAGAAAAGAGAGCAGTATGCAAGATTTGGTAAGTTTTTGTTTCCAAGCAAACGCTAAAGAGAAGCACAGGTGCCTGTATATATTTGAATTCACAGTTTAATGGATGAAATTAATCTAGGATTAGTCCTGATAGCGTTCATAGTTGCTCATCTTTTCTGAGGCAATTTTTAAATGCTGAAATACATACCATACAGTGCCCATTCTGAATAAATAGGTGGAAAATGTTTTTTAAAAAATAGTTAGTTTTCCTTACTGATGCTTTTTAGTCTTGCTTTTGACATATGAAGTTTCTTAAAGGAAACTTGCATAAAATTAAGTTTACTGCTTTTTCTGGTTGATTAAAATATTTTTAACATCTGTATGACCACCATGAAATTCTCTGGATGCTGATGTCTTCTAAACACTAGAGTACTGAGAGAAAGTGATTTTAGTTGAGTTTTAAAATTTGTTAAAATCAGTTTAAATAAGCAAGTTAATCACAGCAGTGTTCGTTTTGCACTTATCTTTATCAAGTGTTTTTAGGAATTCACCTGTGATCTAAGAAGTAGTTACAGCAAAAAAAGAAATAGAAAAGTCCTATGTGGCTATAGCAAATGTGGCAAAGCAAAATATATAACTAGTAAGAAACTTTGATATACTAACTATAATTGATTCCAGCGATTTGTCTGTTAAAGCCAATGCAAATAATTGTAACATCTGTCAAAAACCAGCCACTAGCATGAAAACCTTTTAACATTTTGCACTTAATAAACTATTTTATACATAAACTACCTTATTGTTTATATTAAAAACTAAAAAATATTCGGTCTGTTCCAGCCATTCTAACAAAAACTTTAATAAGTAGACATTGCATAAAAATGACACAATCCAGCAGTTATTTGGTAAGGCCAGCATAATCATAAATTTACCATCCATGCTTTTCCAAAAATACTAACCCATATTGTTCTCTCTGGACCTGTTGCAGGGATGACTAATCCAGCTGCTGAGGTCTCTCTTTATGTGTTTGATGGAACACTTGGCTTGCTACACTACAGCTGTGTGTTTATGTGCAGTGCACACCTGCAGGGGCCTGACAAATAGCTGTAGTATGCAGAGTATACAAAATTACCCTGGCACTGCTGCAAATAAGGAAGTTTCTGTTTTGAAGTCCATATGTGTGTGAGCTTGAGATGCCAGCTGGGGTATTTATGTTGCATTGCACAGATGTAAAACTGCCAACTGATTTTATACCAAATAAAGGCTAATCTTTTTATACATACTTGGTGTCAGAGTTATGAAGTGGTACATAAGAATGTTCTCACGACTTAACTCTTTTAAAATAAAAGCTGACATTAAAAATGCTCGAACGCACAATATGCATAGATGCTAAAGATAAAAATGTGCTGTATTTACTTAGATATCTGCTGTAGCATGGTATTTTAAAGGTTTTATTGTTGCTGATGTATAGATTTTAGCTGCACATAATCAGGACTTGATTTATTGTGTACATATACACTGTGCTATATATTCTTTTTTCCAGGAAGTCACTTCAACTCTGTGGTGAATCCAGTTTATGGGTTCTGAAATGTAAAAGCCCAATCTATATAGCTACTTAACTTAAAAGCTTTGCTTTCCTTTTTCAAATGTTCTTGAGCACAGTGATAATTTTTCATCAGATGTAATATGTATTCTGAAAAATGTTATCATTGTTAGTAAACCTTGTTTGTGACGTTACTTTTAAAGGCAATACTTTCCAAATACTAAAGAAATTAAATTTCATTTGCTAAAGCTAGCAAATAGCACAGATATGAGTTCTGATAGTTTGATGATTTTAGTCAGTAGCTTGGCTTTTGGTATGAAGTGGTTGTAAAGACAACAAGGTGAAATTAATAGTTTGTTTTGGGTACTTAAATACTGCATGCTTAATCCTTTTTAAATGCCTAAAATGAAGTCTTAGTGGGGGAGAGAGGGTTAATGTGCAGATGTGAAAGTGGACAACTTTTGTGCTTTTGACTACTCACTGGAAGTTCTCTAAGCACTTAGCTACTTTTTTAGGCTTAACACACTTTTCCTTCAATTAATTTTTTTCACGTTACTGTGTGAAGCAATTTTAGTAATGTTTTTAATTTGTTGTTTATTCTGGGCAACTAAAACATTTGAAGATGTGCAGAATTCTGCTTTGGCTTACTCTGTCACAATGTATATTTGAAATGCATTTATGCTATGTGTGTAAGAACAAAGGAAATGGGAGCAATGTTGAATTGTATCACTATAGAATGTGTCCCAAAGGACTTAAGAATTTATTTTGCTAAATGTAGTGCACAGCTCAGAACTGGCCAGCCATCACACACTGCTCACCAGGCTGGTGGAGTTTTTTCAAAGCAAAAGAATTTCATACATATGCACATGTGCATGCACATGCTCACCCTGAGAGCACAGTCTAGGGCTTCTTGTGCTCAAAATGAACATCTGCAAGTATCCCCCAGAAGCTCAAACATTATCCAGGTTCACGTGGTTTAGAAATAGAGTTTTTTGGTGACTGAATTTTAGAGCAGAAACCTCAGGCATTATTATTAGTTAGGTGAAGAGTTGAGTTGTACCCCCATAATACTGCCAAGGCATGTCCTCCTGGCTAACATAATAAGGGTGCCTGTGAGATGCCCAAACTAGCATTAACTGCTGAGAACTAGTCTGTGAGCAGAGAGGGCTGGGAAACAACACACAGTGCCAGATCTCCCTGGTAAATGGAAACGCTTCAAAAGAAGTTACTTCTGCTAGATGAGTATAGGAAGTCTTGATTGTTGTTATATCCTCTATTTAGGAGTTATGTTCAAGACCCAAAGAGCAGAATTCTGTTGGTGGGGGAAGAAATACTTTGGAAAGATGGTTTGGTTATTTTGTGGCAGGACCAGCTCTGTTACAGAAGGATCACTTCAAACAGATTGCCGCCACTGCAGGTTGCAAACACACAGCTGAAGGCTTCTAGTTCTCAGCTCGTGCACAGATGTCTTTCAATAAGTTTAGCCAGTAATTTCTTCAAATTGCTCAGTTTATCAGCAGCACATGTCATCAATCCTGGAGTGGTTGCTCAAGTCAAACTACAGAATCCTTAGCTTACAGACACAGCTGCAAACAGGTGAACAGGCAGAAAGTAATTTGTGCAGCTTGGTGGCTGTCAGACAAAAGACAGACAATCTGTGTTTAAAACAGATTGCAGGCCTTGCATGAGCCAGACAAAAGGGATTTCTACAACTGCAAATAATTCCAAGGTTAACATATTTTCCTTTCTGCCATTAGGTGATTTGTTAAAATTGGAAACAATGAGCATTATAAATCTACACAGAAACTAGAGATAAGATGAAAGAGAAAAACAGATCACTAAATAAGTTTACATCTTTCTGTTGAAAAGCATACAACTGGTATTCATATAGCACTCCTTTTTATAAACTAAGCTGAGTTATAATACCTATAAGGACATTTAATATGGATTTTTAGTTACGCTAAGGAAGTCTAATTGGGAAAAGAAACAGCATTGTAAAAATGGTAAGTTCATAGCATTGTTTCTCTGACTTAAAAATTTGACTATTTTTTCTTTTCAAAATCTCCTTTGGTTATCATTCAAAGATAACGTGAAGATTTGGCAGGATGTAATTTTAACTTTGAAGTCCTCTCTTTCAGATATTTTCATATTGGGTAGATTTATCAATATTTACTGTACTAAGTGTATCAGAGTGAGAAATTTGTAGCAATCAAGCATACTGTAGTGCTAACCTAATTACAGTAAAGTAGAAAATATGCTATTGCCCAATCACAGATATTATCTCAGATGTGTGACTATAGAATATCTATTCCTTACACTTTTCATGGGCTCAGTAAACTTGCCTTGACCTCAAAACTTCTGCAGCCTTCCATGAGGTACTAATCAAGCTAATGTAATATAGCCCTTCTTCCTGTTTAGTTCAGTGAGTAAGTACTTACGTGCAATAATACTGATGGGTAATTCTATGCCTAGTTTAAGTTCTGGGAAATTTATTTTCCATGTTACTTAAAACTTAGCAGCAGAGAGAGATTGTGGGTAGAAGAAGATGCAGAAAGTTACTGTCTACTCTAAAGTAACATCTGCTTTTGTGATGATATGATTCTGTGCATAGGGAATAAATAATTTTGCTTTGAAATACATGGATACTAATGTACTTTTTGTGTAATATAATGATATGTATTATAATGAATTCACGAATACAATTGATAATCATGCAAAAGGGCTTACAAGACTTATTTTTACCCCATTAAAAGCCACTGTTGTTTTCTTAATGAAAAAATTAAAATGCTCTTTTTGTTACTATCATTCCTAGATTACTTATTTGATTCCAGCATAAGTATTGTCATAAATGAAGACTACTGTTGTACAGCTATTTCAAGTTCATAGTATTATTGAAATTGAGCACTCAGTTCTGAAGGGAAACTTGATGCTGAGGCTGAATTGAAAAATTCTTTAAATTTCTCAACTATGAAGACATCCCAAGCATGTGCTTTAATAAGCTATAGCATGGAAGTACCGTTTCTCATGTTTGCTGATAAAATGCAAATTCCAAGATAAAATGTGTCTTTAATATATGCTGTGTTACACGACTCCTTGCATTTGTATTTTCCTCTATTGTTTGTGTCTTAATAGACAGCAAGGTTTTTAACCTTTCAAAAATTAATCATGCTAAATGGAGCTTTTCTATTCTTTGGCCAGGAAAGATTATATACTAGGTACTCTCTTTGTAATGATGATAGCATGTGTATTGCTTTTTGATTGTGCAGGGTGTATGCTGCAGATTGCAGCCTGACATTGCTATGGTGTTCCGTGCATGGGCTTCATGTATTCCCTGTAAATGTGAGATCATCATCTTTAAAGGATGGTTTTAATTTGTGTTGGTGAATCGAGTGGATACTGTATTTAAGGAAGGGGGGAAAGAAGTGTATTTATGCAGGTTGCTGTCTGCAGTCCAAATTGCTGATCAGAGGGTCTTTATACACATCGGTAATGTGCTGTGCAATATAAGCTGAAATATATTCCACAAGGGAGGAAAACGGAATAGGTTACATACGCTGTTCCTAAGTGCAATGAATATAAAACTCCATTACTCACTTTAAGCAGGTGCTTTTTATATGAGGCTTTAAAGAAATATAAAACTGCTGGTGAAATGATTGGTTTGTACAGACACGACTTAACTTCCAGTACTTTGACCAGATAAAGAGGCTAAAAATATTTCTACAAACATTTCTTTAATGATTTCAAGGATTAAAGGTTAATATCCTCCTAGTGTAAGAAACTGCCATTCCAGACACTAAATGTATTGTTTTCTTTAAGTCCTCCAGAGTTGCATAGACCATTTAAAGAAAATAAAAATTAGTTTGTTCAAATTAGAGCACTATGTTTTGAAGTTGATATCTCTAAGTTGTCTTTAAGTTGACAGTCTATATTAAGTTGTTGGAAGGAGTACAGTGATATAGAGAAATGCAGTGTGATATAGAAAATTGTGAATAAGAATCATAATCCAGTTAGGAAAACCCCTCATCTTTAATGAAAGTTAAATTTTGTCATCTATATGCATGGAAAACCACATGTAAAGGGGTAAACTCAGACTTTTTATTTAAAGCAGCATATATGCTCTGAGAAGGAGAATCATGGGAAGATTGTTCATGATAATACTGATATACTGTATTTTAATATTTCATTTTAATTTCTATCATATTTAACTTACCCACCCTGTCTGAATTACTGTTTTCCTGCCATTTCCTATTTCTTTACAGTCAGTGATTGTAGCAGTAATCTCTGTAGTCCATCTTTTAATCATGTGACTCCTGGCTTTCTTCACTTCCCAACTGAGTGATGTTAACATTCTCTCTTGCTTCTCCCCCATGCCTAGCAACTCAGGAAAATAGCTGTTAATGATTACACTTTAGATGTTCTTTATTTTTGATAATACCATTACTGAACACATCTGACCTTCTTTTGAATTTTTATGAACCTTTGCAGTTTCTTGACTGCTTAAAGGATTACTACGTCCATCATCTAGAATCCTCATCTTGTTTACCTTTTTACTGGTCCATAACTGTGCTGCCCAATATTCAATAAGCTCCAACTGAGCCTGTGAGACGTTTCAGCCATTGGATATTGTGTTTGACAGCAAGCAGGTGACGAGGTGTCATATGTGCTGCAGGGAAGCTCAGTCATGTGTAGGTCCAGGTTGATACCTGGCACTTCTTGTCTTCAGCACAGTAGGCATGTTACATAGCACTCTAAGGTTTGAATCTGTTCTGATGAAGGAGGCTTTTTAAAGGCAACAAAAACTCATAGGAAATGTTTATTAGTTTTATAGTTGCCAGGTAACTTACTTGAGTAGATGTGCCTTAGAGAAAGGGGCTGCACAGGTGCAACAGAATTTGATAAGGTTTAAGATGAGCTCTGATTTGTCTGAGAATTTGTTCTTTCATCCTATAATTTGCCGTCCTAGAAAGTTTTTCTTTAGTTGCTACCCAGCTTTTTACTAAAAGAAGAGTTGTAAAATGCAGACTTAAATTCTGAGTGTAAAATAAATTGCACCTTTTGCTTAATGTGTTTGCAGATAAGCCCTTTGAGTTTATTGGATTGAACTTGAACTAGACTAGATAGAAAATGCATTTCACATTTTTGAGATCCTATTAGCACTTATTAACAGAAGTGTTTTCATATATTTTACATGTTGACATTTGGCATGAGCTGTTATTATCGTCAGATACAGCAAAACTACTGTATTTGAGATTAATAGAAGGCTTGTATGACCGAGATGTAAGCAACCAATTGCAAGTGCATGGCTTCCAACCAAAGGGTGTCTTACTGAGGATGGGAACTGTGAGCTCTTTCCTCCATTTATCTGTCTGCCTTCATATTTTTCAGGATCTTGCCTCAAATACTTACTGTTCAGGTTTCTCAAATTCTTATTTATCTGTATCCTGGAAGTATTTGTATCCATGTCACTTTTAGCATTTGTCTACTGACAGCACATAGGTATGAGGATTGATAGGACATGCTTTTCAAGAGTTACAATCCAGATTTTGACAGGTTTTTGTGCATTTTTTTTGAAGAAAAAAGTTACTTGCTTCTATCACTTATCTCAAATGATAAGAATATCTGAAGTGCAGCTGTTGAATTGGTCAGGAAGAGAAATCTGTCCCTTTCTTTTTGAACCTATGTTTTCAACAGCAGGAAGAGTAGCACTAAAACTACTTTAATCCTGTGTCCTGACCAAAATTGCCAAATCCAAAATTATGGCTTCAATAAGGTATGCTTATAATTGGTGATGCCTAAATAGCCAGAATGTTAGCAATAATGTGCTTCATAATAATAAATTGCCCAAAACTACACTTTTCACTGCAAAGTTCTAGAGCTATTTACAATACTATCTACGTTTAAAGATGGAAAATGGTATTTCTTTTTTAAGTGTTGTTGGCTGTTTAGATCAAAAAGATCCACAGTCCAGCAGGGCCAGGAGAAGTCTGGTGGTGTGGGATGAGGTCAGGGTTGCGCCTGGCAGAGAGGTTTGTGATTGTCCACATTGCCCAGGACTGGCCTCCTCTGACATGTGGCACACCAGGGGACAGCTGCTTGCCACTCCATAGCCCTACTTTGGCTTGCAGGTTTACAACCCATTGTCTGAGCTGCCCTGGGTTTTCCCTACAGCTGCTGAGGTAGAGCTGTTCCCATCTTGTTCCCCTGTTCTCACAGCACTCAGGCACAGCTTTGTGCCTCTGCTATCTTCAGTGCAGTTTTTGTGGTGGATTTCTCTCACAGAGTGATTGCTACTCGTGAGATTCACAACTTCCCCCCCATGTTTTCTATCCTCAAATACTACACAGCAGTAGTTTAAATAAATAATGCTAATCACATGAGAAGCTTAGCAGTCAGTGTGCACTTGCAAATTGTTGTCCAGCTGTGCTCCAGTGTTAGGTACCATCACAAGTGGAAATAGGACACTTGGAGTTATGGTAGGTCCATAAGGAAATGTTTCTATTACTAGAAGGGAGGCATAGTTAAAAATTTTCACCCTTATCTTCACTAACATCACCTCTAGCTGCACTGTAAAAAGCACTTCTTTTGGTGAACATGGCAATGTTAAGTTTGCAGTTGGACTTGATGATGTTAAAGGTCTTTTCCAGTGTAAATGATTCAGAGATTCTGTGCATTTCAGTGGTAGCTGTTTAGTTCTTGTATGAGTGTTCCAAATTAAAACCACATTTTACTTTACAGGATAATCACTTAAAACAGATCATCAATAAGGAATATTTAAAGTTTTTTCTTACCTAGAATGCCTTAAGCATATTATTCCAAATATTCTATGTTTTCTTCTTTCTTGAACCACAGGTTTCTTATTTACTTCTCCATTTGAAGCAGGATGTTAGAAAAAACGAGTTAGGACAAATAGGGACCTGTATGAAGGCCACGGGGGGGGAGGGGGGGGGGAATCTTGAAACAGGAATGTAGCAACAGGATTTTGTCTTTTTTAAGTGATTCTCCCTGTAGGTGAAATGCTGCTATTCTTTAGCAAGCTGGAAAATATTTTGCAATATATAAATATCTGTTTATAATTATGATCTTGCATCTTGTTTAGTATTTAGGCAGTGGAGAAACCTTAGTTAGTTTACAGGCAGTTTAAGGATTTAAGTGATTAGGTAGAGAGATTTTAATATTTGCTTTTAGCAGCTTATATTCTGATTAAGAGAATACTTATATTGATAAATATTTTATCATTGTTGCCGAAGAACAAAGCAGCTTGACCTTCTTTAGGGAGTATTTCAGTCTGTTACTAAATTTCACCCTTTCTTTCATGCATTTACTTTTTCTTTTAGTACCGTGGTTGAAGAGAAAATAAAATGAGAACTATTTTTTTGGGACAGAGTTCTTTTATATATGGAGCTCTGGCACAGGAGCTCAAGTCAGTAGAAAATCTGTCCATTTCACAATATGTTAAAAGCAAGACAAGTCTACCATAATCCTCTTGTTAGTGCCCTGTTAAGTCTTGGGAGCAGGTGGGGATGAAACAAAAATTTCTTAGAATAATGATATGTAGACTAAAAACTGGTTGACACAGTTACATGAAAATAAAAAACTATGATATTCAGAATAGAAACTGTAAAGTTAAATAATGTTGAGTTAGAAAAAACACCCAAACAATTTTACCTTGACAGTTCCTTAAAATAAGATGCCCTAATTACTGTTTTGAAGAAGAAAGAAAATAGTAGCCTGAGAGTATGTACGTTAGGGTTGCAAAATGTGGTCTGTAGGCTGTGCTGATAGATTGAAAACATGCAATTGTGAGCACAGTGAAGATGCTTGAGGTACTTCATTGCAAAGATTCAATTTTGCTATGGAAAAATCGCAGAAAATACTTCTACTCCAGCTTTTACATTTTAGGAAAACCTCTCTTTTTCTCTCTTTTTCTCTGTTTTTTCCAGTTAAAAAAAGGAAGGGGGGGGGGGAGGGTGAGGGATGGAGGAAGGAACCTTAGACACAACATCCCTGTGTTTTCAGGTGGTTTGTGTGAGAAATCAAAATGATTGGAAGAGATATTGAAGTTCCTATGTTGCTGCTGTTTTATTGCAAGTAAGAATGTGAAAGCTTTATGCTCTCCCAGTGCTTTGAACGTGAGAAGTAGGACTGGTGCCAGTTAGAGCTGGTCTCTGTGGCTTCTATTATGTTCTTTCTGAAAGGAGGAAGGAATTAAGTTAGGTTTGGTTTTAGCTTGGAGTTCCTCAGAAGCGCCATCTCTCTAACCAAGTCCAGTACAGACTTCCAGAAGTTCTCACTGAGCACTGTCTAAGCAGAGACTGAACACAGATGAGTATCTCTCAGGAAAGAAATGAGGTTTCTCTTATGCTTCAATTTGTTTACTAGATTTTCTGTGTTAGTCATGTAAAGCCTAAATATATGTTTCTGTAAAAATAATTTGACATTTTTTGTCATGATTCCAGTAAGACTTATGCTGCAATGGTATTTAATTTAGTTAATAGCTCCTTACTTTTATTAATGGATTGATCTTTTTACTGTTTGAAATAATTTTGACAAGTATGTGACAGTCTTTTACTATATCATGTTGCCAAACCATAGTTTATTGGTACTTAATGCTTTAAATATTGAATTTTTTTTCCTTCTGAAGCCACAGGGTAAATGTGGGGACAATTCATGTGGAGTTGCTTCTAGAAGTTTGTCATGCCTTACTCGTTTCCTATTTCATATTTTGTAGTTTTTTTATGGTCTTTCTAAAGAATTACTGTATTTCAGGGATTTGGTGGCACACAGTCCTGACTGTTATCCTCAGAATCAGTAACATATCTCTTTTCTGGTTTTCTGTGCTTGTTATTGATCAGTTTAGATTTTGTTTCTTGGTTTGCTAGTCATCATTGCAAATTTACCTTATCACATATGGATTGGTAAAAGATGTTTGTTGGTAAAATCAATAATTAGGTAATGTTTTTAAACAGGCCTTAAATTAAGTGAGTGCTTAGATTTCTAGGCTTGATAGAAGAAATCCTGAACTGATCTATTAAGACATACTTGTGACCTGCCTTTAGCTATTTGTTTCCCCTCAGCTTGCACATGGAATGATACTGAATGAGGGAACTTGGGGCAAACTGTGTGGTTGGATTATGTACATGGAGCAGACCAAAGCTGCATCTGTAAAGTTGGAGGGAGGATATGAATATCTTTCTTGACAGCACAGTATTTCTGTACGTGTACCTGGAACACAATGGCTCTTCAGGCTTGGAGTTACAATTAAAGTCAAGTGTGTGCGAGGTGTAAATTGTCAGGGTCTAGTAGATTTTAAATTAGAAAACCTTTCTGCCTAATTTTGGGTTCTACCGTGTTGAGAGAACAGATTTGAAGTCTTTGGTGATGTGATGTACTCTGTGTGTCTGAATCAAGTGAAACTTGAGGCTGTGCTTGATCACCAAGTGTACACATGACTGTGTATTGGGAAGGAAACACTGGATTTTTACTGCAAATCATTCCACAATGGGCTAGATGTTTCCAGGAAAAAACCCCAGACATCTAGAAAATGTATCTGGAAGGAGCTATAAGTTACATTTGATGATGACTGGCATATGTATCTCTTTCTCCACAAAATCTTTGATTCCCCTGTTCCTGGTGAAAATAATAAAATAACTGAAGAAAAAATTATTTGTACTAAAAAAAGCGTTGTCCTAATTTGACTCCACTGAGCAACAAAGTCAAGTAAATCCGAATTGTGCTTTTGCAAGTGAGATTCCAGAAGAATTAATACAGCACAAGTTCTATTCTCTTGTCTAGCACCTTGGAAATAAGCCTTTCTCATACTTAATTAGCAGGACATTGAATTTGTATAATGTTTGCTGTTGGCAGCGGTAGATTTGGTTTTCCTAGTGTCTGTTCAAATTCATGCTCAATGTCTTAATTAAAATGTTGTGGTCTGTTTGTCTCCATACAAAATTTCAGTTAGTATGTGGAGGCATAGAGCATTTCTTATCTAGGAGTTTGAACATCTTCATGCTCAGTCAATCGCTTAAAACACTACTTAAAAAATGTTCATAAACATTAAGGGAAGGTAGCTCTAGTTTTTGCTTACTTAAACATTTGTTTGCTGAAGTAGGTATTTAAGGGAGTATTTTATTTATGTTAACAACTGTTGAGGCTTTGATTTTGTAATAATATCACAATGAAAGAAATAAGGGAGACTATTTGGGAGTTACAGGGTTGGAAACTACAGATAGTGGCATATGAAGGAAACAAGGCTTCTTTCTTCTCTGTAGAGCAGCTTGCCAATTTGGCAAGTTTATGAGAGATGGTTCATAATTTCCAAAAATTTTCAGAGGCTGAAGAAAATGGCCTCCTATTTTAAACCAATTCGTTAGAAATGGTTCACTAAAAGTCTCTGAACTTTCTATGCCTTGAAAAAGATTGGTAACTTGTCAAGGACAATCACCTTAAGTTTAGGTGATTTTTGTCTTTGTGGTGAAAGTCTAGTTAGACATTCTGAGCTTCTTACTGAGTTCTCTGTATAGGATTTCAGTAATTAATAAATAGGTTTTTTTTAATATCAATCAGTCCAGAGCTGTGAAACCTGAGCAGAATGTTTTTCTGGCAACTTCTCCTTGGTTACTGTGGTGTGCTGTAGTTATCAGCTGTTGAAGCTGAAAGATTGCTGTTTGACATCAAAGCAACATAGAAAAGGAAGGGCATGAGTACACTATGCTTTCCCAGTACTTTTCTATTTTCTGTTCAAATAGTTGAAAACAATGGACAAAGTGTTTACCCTAACTCTGTAACAGAAAAAGCCCCTGCGTTTTACTGCTACTAGTTACTTCTTCATATGCATTAAAATATGATTGTTAATTATCTATGATGGGTTTCTTTGAGACCAAGCCATTAAGCTTGCCTGGCTTCCAATCGTGGTCCTTAACTGCTGGCTGGGTGAAAAGCAGATCATTGGCTTGTTTGAGCAATACTTTGTCATGACTATGATGACTGGTGAGTTGAGGAGGGCAGATACACTCATGTTTTCATGAAGGTTGTAGAAAATAAATGTCTTGGGTAGTGCTGTCATATCTTGCTGACATTCAATAAGTCCAGAAGTTACTTGGTGAGGGACTTGGATACTAAACTAAAATGTAAGTTATGCATGTAAGGAACATAGACAGTTTTAGTTTCAATGCAAAGAAGTTGTCCAGGATAATGCATCTAAAAGTGAACTCCATTATGGAAGTTAAGTAGTTTTAAAACTACTTAGTCTTCCGTAGTGAAGTGAAAGAAATGTATTGGACATCACACCTTTTATTTTGATTCTTAAAAGAATTGTTGAAAAATGAAAACAGCAAGAAACTACTGGTTTTAAGAGGGCTTAAAAGATGGGGGTCTAATTGTGACCTCAGTTTGATTTGCTTTAATTGTAATATTGGGTTCTACTAACAGTTTAATAATCTTTGTTTTGGAATTGGCAGAAGATGGAGAAAACTATTTTTTCTTTTTTCTTTTTCTTTTTATTTTATTTGAATGCAATGGCCTCTAGTTTGCACATATTTATAGGAACTGTGAGGAGGCAGAAATGCCTACAGATATCCCAGTTTCTTTTGACAAACTCATGCATTGTGTCAGATACCATGCCTTAGATCAAAGGGGATTTTCAGCTTTAAAAGAGGCGTACCCTGGTGAAAAATGGGAATGAGGGTCTGTTCACAAGACAAACTGGTAGTTGGTCTTTCAGACTGACAACTGATGGGGTGTTGTAATGGGTAGCACACATTCATTTCAGTGAGTATTCTTTGAGTCACAAATTAGGAAAAGTCAGGATGTACCTCAAAGACAGAAGAGAGGTTAAATTTTGATAAGGAGGTACACCTAGAGAGTTTAACCTACTTTCAGATGGCAGTCTGCCTTACCATTTGCTGTGTTGCTTCTTTCTTTCTGTCTCGGAAAGTACTTTTTATTCAAAAATTATTGTAGTTTCTTATCAGAAAAAACCTGAATATGTGTCAAGAAGACTGCTCACTAAATGATTTTATATGCACTATAAAATACTCTTGAATCTTTAGGAGCTGGAATAGGTACAGTGAACTAAGCATAATTACCAAGTTTAATCTGAAATCTTCTGTTCCCTATAATTTTTTTAGGATGTTTTTTCCTTACTAGTTAGTATATATTAAAGGTTGTTCTTTGGGTTGAGTCTTTGAGAGATATTGCAAAACATGTAATTATCTACAGAATTAATTAATTAGATTTCTTTAATGTGTTTAACAATCTTGAAATATGTATAAAAATGCTTTGCCTGATATTCCATGATAATTTCCTAGCATAATTATGGATTTTGGAACAAATTCTATGTTACATACATGAGGAAATGGTTGCATAATTATACTAATGTTTGCATAATTAACAAGCTGCTTGCCAATTTTAACTGACAAATTCCAAGTCGCTTCTGCATGAGAGGAAAAAAAAGCCCATAAAAAAGGCAATTTCTGTTAGTTTTTCCTTTCATACTTCTTACAGGTGTTGAAACTATTTATTTCTAATCTGCTAGTGAATTTATGTGGTTTTTTTCTGATAGGCAATGCTGTACAGATTTGGAGGGCTGGCTTCCTCCACCTATATTCTGGGGCTGTTTTGGGGGGCTGCCCTCAAGCTCTGCCAACATATCTCAGTCCTGGCTTGTACAATCCCCTGCTGCTTCTGCTGCAGTTCTAGGCAGCTCTTCAGAAATGACTGCCAATAGCACTGCCTTCTTCCAAGTGCTGCAGTAGTTTTCTGGTGCTCACAAATGGGGGCTGACGAAAGACCACCAAAACTTATTTCCACTTGTGACCCAAGGCAAGGTTTGAACTCCAGTTTCCGCTCAAAATGGCAAGTGTGCCATTGGCCTTCTGTACTGCTCAGCTGCACGGATGTAATGCTTCACATAGCTACTGATTAAATGTTGTCTAAATAAAAGCTGAAAACACTTAGTCATTTTAAGATCCTGAAATTAAATGGTCGTAATAAAAACATGAAGGAGAATAGTTGACGTGGCACTTAGGAATTGAATACAAAAGTGTATCTATGTGTATATATGCATATTTGTTATTTTGTTTTCTAAGTGTTCTTGTGTGTTTTCCTCACAGTATCTGTATATATTTCATACATAACTGTTTGTATTAAAAAACTCATGTGCAGCATTCTTTCATTTAAAACCTGTGAATCCCAACAAAAATGCTGCAAGAACATCTAAGGTAGATAATTAAAATATAATTAAGTTTAAATGCCTTGGTGAAGGAATATAAAAATATTTAAATTCAACAGGCTAGTACATTTGCAGTTTTCTTTTATTAGGTGTGAAATCTAAGAATCCCCTGCCAACTCTTGAGGGCTCAATCCAGAATGTTGAATTGAAGTACTGCGGCACATCATTGGTCAAATGTGCCTCTGGGACCGTGGGATCAATAAAAATTTGTGCCAAAGCCCCAGGTATGTGCAGCTGGACCATGTAAAACTTTATTGCCTGTATAGGAGAATTGGCCTTGCTTTTTACAAGGGGAGTTACTGAAACAAGAATTTACTCATTGTTCCTATGAATCAGAGAGCGGTTTTTGTATTCTGTTTTGGGGGGGGGGGGGGTTTGTTGTTATTAAGTATGTCATGATGATCCAGTCTTGCCTCAGTCTAGTCAAATTTTACAGTGAATTAAAAAATAGTTTTTTTTTTCTGTTGAGACAAATATTAATCTAGAAATGAGAAAAAAAAGAAAATATTTTATCTAGCTTTATCTTTAGCATATTTTTATGTATTCTCTTGATTGTTTAATGGTTCATTTTCCATTAATGCTGCAGGTATGTATTTTGCTTGTAAAGGTTTTGAGGACTCTGTGATTTTTTTTTTTTTTTTTTTTTTTTTTTTTCCCTGAGGAGCATGTGGGAACCTACCAATGTCTATGATGTCTTAATGAATAAAAGCAGCTAAGGTCAAGAATGTTAAATACTGAGTGTCTTTAAATTGAGTTCATGGTAATGGGTAAATGGATTATTTTATAAAATTGGGAAGGAAATTTTAAAGATAATAATTTACTTTATTTCAAGTCCTCCTGGATGTCAAGGCATTTACAGGATAAACATTAATTGGTTGTTCAATAGTTTATCTGAGGCTGCTCTTTTTATTTGCTCTTTTAATTCTGTGTTGACAATGTCAATTAATAGATGTTCTCTTTTGACTAGTGAATGTTTGTCTTGAAAATTTATCTTGTTACACTAAAAGTGGTAAGGAATCAAATTTTTATTTTAGGTGATGGTGGAAAAGAGAAGCTGATTCCTTTAATTCAAGGCCCTTCTGACACCAGAGACTTACACAGCAGTAAATGGCTCAATGAGAGCAGAAAGCCAGAATCTCTCTTAGCTCCAGATTTGGTGGCCTTTACAATCCAAGTTCCACAGTATATGGACTACTGCCATAATTCTGGTAAGTACAAAACTCTTGTTAAGCTGGTATCACATTACATTTTTCCTATCCAATGTGATTTTCAAAAGAGGGGCTTGATACAAAATGTCAAAGTATCTTCTACACACGCTGCACGCATTATAACTTCAGCTCACTGTGAGAAAAAAGAACTAAAAGCTGCATTTTGATGTATGTGTTCTTCAATAAGGAGTGCTTCATTAACTTTGGTTGTCTTTTAAAATAATTATATGAAACTCTTGTAAACTTTTGGTGGGGTAAGGAGAAGAGGCAGGATCCATGTTGAAAACATTAGTTCTATTCCTCTTCCTGGTACTGGGTTGGCCTTCTTATACAGAAGCTGACATACTGAATTCTAAATGGTTCATATAAATTTGCAGCATAATTTATTATTAAGAATTTGTTTATAATAAAATTTGTTAACAATAAAAAATAATTTTAAAAATACTGCAGGGTGCACACTTGACCTCATCAAATTTGATGTTGTGGCTTTAAATGAGAAGTTAATATTTTTTGAGAGTTGTTTGGCTAAATTTAAGAGTGTTGTTGACTTTATGGGCATAAATACTTTTACCTGACATTCTTATGGTTTCTGTGGTCTTTAAATGAAAACATTGGTCTGTTTTAAGCAACACTTACAATTTTGAAATGTGTCTAATTTAAAATAACTCATGTAGTTTGTGAAATATACTTGGAACTAGATTTTGCTGTCAGTGTGGTGCTTCCTAAAAAAAATGCTTTCATGTTTTTCAAAGCTTATTCTATTGCCTTGCTAGGCATGGAATGAAATGTGGGGGGAAAAATCAATCCAAAATAAGCATCTAGGTTTAGGAAAGCAAAAGAATTACCTGACCCCAGTATTATGAAACGCGGAAGTGACTTGAACAGTTCACGTGTGCATTTTTCTCAATTTTTTTTCCAGTATAATGATCCTTGAATGTCATTAATCTGAAAAGCAACAGTGTATTTATTCCTAACATTGCAATTTTTATGTGCCTATATAAGCAACATTTGATTCTTATGAAGAGTAAATATTTGAAAGCGTTGTGCACTCCAGCAGTTGTTAGGTTATTTTTTCAGTAATTGTTCTTCTATGTTTTCTTAGGGAGCATCATGTCAAAAATGTTTGCATCAGTGTTTTTATAACAGTTGTCTTCAGTTCCTGCTCCTGAAGCATTGCCAAAAAACAGTTCATGATTCAGTAATACGTGAATTACTCAGATTCATTTTTAAACAGAAGCTAAAAATCTGTTGCACCTGTTGACTCAAATACCTTTTAAATGGTCATAACAACAATATTTATTACTACGACTAATTGTCACATTTCTCGCCTTTTTTGAGAATTTTTTGGTTTAATTTTCTAATTATTGTCTTAGTCTATTCATTATATTGTAAAGGCTCTGTGGATACCTGTACTGTGCACTTATTTGTTACAAGTCATAAGGATCACATACATTTTTGCCCGTCAGTGTTACAGATGGTTGAGTTAGATGACTGGGAGTCCTTGGTGGGTTGTGACAGGAGGTGCTTATGTGAATTAAGGCACTGACAAATGAAGTGCTGGCCAGACTCATGTTCAGGGATTTTAGATACAAAACATTTTTTGTAGTAGTCAATTGTCTGTGGTACGTGTTTTGTAGATGAATAGATATACATTAAAAATGTTAAGATTTTAGAGTTGAAAATGTACCGGACACTTCACCTACCCCGTCAGTGTCTCAGGAAAGCTGTAGAGATTCCATGTGCACGATGGCAGTCACTAACCTGCATGTCCAGGATCTGGCTCTGCTCCTCTAGATCTGTAAGGTGGCACCTGTGAGGAGTGTAAAATGAGAGGAGTGTAAAATGTGAGGAGTGTAAAATGAGAAAAAAAAAAGCTGACTGATTTGCTGAAGCTTTGGTCTCAATCAACAGGAAGAATGGCATACTGCAAATGATTGCAGTTTTTCTTAACATAAATTAAACCAGGAGTAGTTAACATTTCAGTTGTCTCAGGTTCTATACAAAGGATCAGAAAGCAAGAGCCTTTGCTTTCAAATACTTGCTGAAGAAACTGGGGCAATTTAATACAGGAGATATGGCTATCATTTTCATTATGACTGTGAAAATTACATGTAGGGAAAACATGAAGTGGTCTGAGGGCATAAAAATGCATTTGCTGTCAGTTGCAGTCTCTTCTGGGAGTTTAAAAAGCTATTCTGGATAATTTCACAAAAACTCATCCCTTGGGAGTAAAAGGGTTTTTTAAAGCTGTACTACTGGAGGTGATTATGCAGTACTGAAGTTTGCTGTTTATTAAATTTTTCCTAATAATGTTGCATATAATGTTCTGTAAGGAGGAGTTTGAACTAATTAATTCATTAAATTGAATATAAAACAACTTGATCAAAAATCAAAGCAGCTGTTTGGATGTAAAATGCTAACAAGGAGCTTGTACATATGGCATGAGATTCTTGAATAAATCAGGGCATATTTACCCAGAGAACAGGCAGGGGATTGTTCTCCTCCTCTCCTTGTTGCATCAGCAACTCTCTACTGTCTTGTATCACTTGAATCATATGATCCAGGCTGATCAGGATGGTTTTGCAGCTTCCTTTTACTGCTTGTCTGTATGTGGCTCTGCAAAGTTTGAGGATGTATTTACAATCTGAGGGATAGTGCATTTGACACTATCTTCCTTTTCGCTCTTTCACTTGTGCTGTTGAGAGACAGAGGTAAAAGAATATGGTTCTAGCAGTACCATACTGCATTGAATACAACCATCAAAGAAAAAAGCTCTAAACTGTACTTTCAAAAAGGGCAGCATTTAGAGCATGTGATGTGTAGCATGTACAATGCATAAACAAGTATAAAACAAGTGCATATACTTATGATTACCATCAGGACTGTTTTACTGTTTGATGCGTAAAGTGTCACTATCACATGGAAAACTGATCCACTTATGGTAAAGGAAGTATTTAGGGGCAAAGAATGTAAATATGATTTTGTTTAGTCCTTAAATACAAGTCTGTATGCTGTGATTTTAATTTTGGATACTTGGATTTTATGAAAAACTGCCCCGGGTATCTGTACGCATGGTTGTAAAAATCAGTGAATATGCTCCTCAGTCTTTAAATTGCAGAATATAAAATAAGTACAAGAGAGGAGATTATTCCATTACCCCAGGGCTTGGGAAGGTCTTCTTACTCTTTCTCTGAAATAACCCAGGCTTTATTAACCCTGGGAGCAAGCTGCAGACCTTGTTTGTTTCACCTGGCCTTTGAGAGAAGAGGGAGATTTCAAAATGAATGCTGGTGTTAGTGGTTAATTATGAACAGCTGTCGAATAGATGAGGTGAGCTGATTAGGCTCTGTTTGGTTTGCCATGTTGAATAATTGGGATTGCGTGCACAGCCAGTGTATGGACAGCTTTATTACAAATAAATCAAGAGGAACAAAAATAAAAAATACAATTAATAAAGTTTTCTCTGAGATCAGCTTAAATATTCAATAATGCAGCAGTGAAATAAGGGAGTAAACAAAAGTACTTGTGTTAATATCATGCTCATATGTCTTAAATTTATACACTCAGTGGAGCAAAGAGTGGAAAGGTTTCTGTAATTTGTCGTAGCTGCATGAAGGTTGAAGAGCAAACATTCAGACTTATAAAGTTGGTACTTCTTGTTTAAGTGATGTTTCTCAAACTTCCAGAATGTTTAGAATTTTTTTCCTATATCAGCATTTTGATTTAGATAAGATCACTCTATTCACCCCCTTCCCATGCCAAAAGGACAAAATAACTGAAGAAATAATACCTTCAAGTAGAAAAAATAGAAGTTGTACCAGCAGGAGCATAAACTCTCTGATATTTTTCTGTTAGAACCTAAGAGAAAGGAGGTGAGACAATAGAGGTATGTTTGGTATTATGCATATATACCTACATATGTACCCCAACTTCCCCTTTTTTACAGTTAAGAAAGCATGCCATTGATATATTTTTTAATTTCATTTTGACTGTTTGCACTAGAGTATATTACTCCGAATTTTGAAGCTGGAACAATTGCATTTTTGAAGTTCTCATCTAATTTAACTGAGTCCTTGTGGTATTAAGTAAATAACTAAAAAAATCCTAGTAAAAGAGAATTCGTAGTCGTAATTTGAAGTATTTTGGAAAGATTTAACACAATGAATGAATAAAAATGGTTAGTGTATTGGAGTAATTAAAGACAATTCACATTTGTGGTTTGGACATAAATGTGTAAAAATTATACCCATCTATCTTATTACATTTCCTTTTCTCTCCCTGAGGATTTCACTATGTACTTTATCTGTAATTGTTGCCAGTTTTCTATCAAGTTCCCACTGGGCTTTTGGTGCAAAAAATCTTATCCTCTCGATGACAGAGCTTGCCTGAATGATTTCATGCTCTTAGCATTTTTGTTCACGGGAATTAGGGGGAGAATGTAACTGCAGCTGAACATAGCATCTATTTTTGTAATTTTGAAGTTTAGAATCTGTTATTGGAACTAAATGAAGAGATGCAGGTGTTCTCCAGTTCAAGTCCTTTGGGATTTTTTGATGGTAGATGCTTGAAAAGAAAATGCATGTGTTTCCAGAGTCAAACAGCAGCTGTGGACAAGGATTTATGTTTTTCTCAGAACTTTGGGATTTCAAAATGTTACATTTAATCACATGCACAGAAAGGAGAGCAAATGTTAAAGATGTTACATATAAAACTAGGAGACTGATCTTTTTACCATACCAACTAGCTGTGGGAATAGAGGAACAAAGTGATCTTTAATCTTAATATGCACAATTTCAAAGGATTATGATAGTTGCCAGGACTCTGCTGTTTTGAGAACTGTGCTCAGGCAACACACAGCATTTATATTTTCTTAATTGCTTTAAAAATCTGGTTTATTCTTATATTTTCACTTGGAAAAATATGAATGTTAATAGTATGAGTTACTGAATACACAGTATTCATGTAGGCTTATTTTGGAGGGTGGATTTAAATTTGGTAATTATACATTTTTAGAAAATGTTTTCTGGCAACGTCCTGTAATTTTCAAAATTTGATTTAAAATAGCAGTTCAACTGCCTGAACTGCAAAACTATATTTGGAAGTTTGCTTTCTGTCAGAATTTGTGGGCAAAACTATTTTGTAGTCATGCAATTTTTCTCTCCCTTTCTCTCTGGTGATTTTACAATTAGTTGACTGTAGCATACAAAATGTCTGACATCTTATGTTTAGTTGAAATTCAGGCAAGGGCAGCAGATGATGGTAGTGCTGAGCAATTCAGGGAGAACAGTGTGGGGAGGAGCAGGTTGGTAACATTGGTAAATGCCAAGTTAGTTAATACCAAGGAAGAGGAAGTAAAAGCCTATTTACCATTCCCCAGTTTGTGTGTACTCCATCCTCTGCCATTACCCTCACAACCTCAGCATGTTGTGTACTACAACCATGTTAAATACCAAATGTTTTTCCGGGCTTGAATCACCACTGCATCCTACAAAGATCCAGCACTTAGTACTTTCTTGAGAGAAGTAAACTTGTCCTCAAGTGCAGTCTGTTCTGCTGCTGCAGTTGTAGATCCCATGCCCATAGGAGTAGCAGCAGGGAGGGACATACTACACTTATGCTAACTAGATTAAGACTGCTTCCAGTGAGTTGCAGAAATCTGGCAAGTTCCAGTAAGTTCTGATTATAGAAAGGTAATTGCACAGTGCAGGAATAAGACAGCTTGTTCAACTTTCCCACAAATAATTCTGCAAATCCTCTTGGGGGTGAGGTGTTTTCATCTCTCTGCTTATGTTGTGGTCAGTTTCTCTCAGTATGCCATAAATCCTTCAGCAATACATGTGTTCTAGGATTCTGAGTTTGTGACTAAACAGGATTCTGAGTTTTGTAAAATCTTACTTTAAAAATTGATATTTAAAAAAAGAAAACAAAAAGAAAAAAGCCTACACTGTCATGCAAGTTGTTAGGAAGTCGGCCTCTATATTTGAGTTCCCTGAACGAAACTTCCCTGTGGAAGTCGAGTAATATCTTTAGTTGAAGAAGCACTTTTGCCTTTTTTCCAGATTTTTTTTCCTAATACAGTCACTTAAGATTAAGAGCTTGGGCAAAATAGGAACAAAGTACAGTGAAGATGGGGACTCAACTCCAAATGGCAGGAGCCTTAGATGTTGCATTGGGAAATATGTGACTGAGGGAACTGCAAAGCCTGCATCTCACCTGGATTTATAACTTTTTTTTGGTAAACTCATTGTCTGACTTTCTTTTCTTTTAACTTGGGATAACAGTGTTCTGCCTGGAGGTAATGTAGTTGATCTTGTAGTTTTTGGGATAGGACTTTCAGCTTCAGTACTGGCAATTAAAGATTTGAGCTCTTGAATGGTGGGTAGCAAGAGGTTTTAAAGTACATAAAGGAAATCCCTCCACCTTCTCTTTAAACAGCTCATAACCTAGAAAATTCTGTAAAAGTAACTAAAAGAAAATTGTTGAAAAGCCTTTTCTTTTTTAAACTTTTAACTCATTAAATGTGTAGAAGTTAGGGAATGGCAGATACGAGATTATTTCTGCTACCTTTACTTTGTGTGTGTGTGTGTGTGTGTGTGTGCATGTGTGTTCCACTGGATTTGTGTTCACTTTAAAATCTGGAAATATCAAAGCTTTCCATATGGCCACCAAAGTCATATTTAACACTTCTGTTATTGAAAAAAAGAATCTACATGTGGGTTCAAATGATAATTTCTATTTTCATAATGGTAGAAGCTGATGTATCTGTGCTTCCTTTCTTTCTGAAAATGTATTTACCTTTCCCACTTATGGCATCTGGAAAAGCATTATTCAGCAAGGTGACTAGATACTTATTGTTGGTTTGGAGCATTTTGAAAATGTGACAGGGTATAGGCTCTCAGCAATGAGACAGCTGACTCATAGCTTTGGACATTGAAATCTGTTTTTAATTGAGAAATATATATGTTGGCCAGCATATTGGGATAGTTCCCTCCCATTTTAAAAAAATGCCATGGGATCTTTTAACTTCCATTTGGACACTTCCCAGACATGGGCATAAGGGACTATAAGTTTATTTTCAAATAGTGTTTAAACTATTTCCAGGTTTTATAATTGACTTGTAGTGCTCTCACTGCCTCTTTAGTGATGTAAATTATTTATATAAGATGGCTACTTTTTTATAATGAAATGCTAAATAGATATGACTAAAAATCAATAGACTCTTGGTGGTAAACATTTTGACTAGGTCAACTTTTGATTTTTAATAACAAGTTATTAAATAACATCATAGCACATTTGATAAAAACTGTGCTAAATGAAGAATCTCATTTTTAATGCAGAAACTATAATATATATATAAATGTATGCATTGATCCTAATCTAAATGTTTTTCAGTAGTTTTCATGGTTCAGCTCTGTAGCAGTTTAAAAAAAAAGCTAAAGGTCGCTCCCAAGATTCCAGTGTTCTGGCTATAAGAGAAATGTACTAATAGTCTCATTTTTCTGATTTAGGATGCAGTCAGAGTGAATATTCAACCACATTGTCCCTTTCTATCTAAACATTACTGTTCAGAAGTTCTCACAGAGATCCTTTCCTATGATGTTATGAATAGCCAGTAATAGTCAGCAATTGAAGTTGGGCCATTAACAAGTGACTGAAGAGCTGGTTTTATGTAGAAAGCAATAGTTCACAGTCAGTATTAGATAAAGCAGACTAGAATTTTAATCGAATTTTATTTTTTAAAATTCACCTAGATAACCTCTGTGATGACTCCCAGTCTAGGACAGATTCCTGCCGCTGACCAAACTAAAGAAATTTTGAGCAGACAGATGACCTTTAAGGTGTACAACTTTGGAAAATTTTAAATTAGTTCTGTTTTTTTCATGTGCTGTGAAGCTTCTCAAGGTCAGTCTCTATTGTTATCAGAAATCTGTAAACTGTATAAAAATCAGTACTGCAGGAACTATTATTCACTTGTAACCTTTAGACCATTTAATCATTCCTGTGCTGTATGAGCCAATTTCATTTCACCTGTGCACTCAAATAGAACTAGTATGTTCAAGATATTTAATATGTACTTGTGTGAGGTAGCAGAAGTACTTAAAATTCGTATCAGGAAAACATTGCACTGTGTAACTTTTCAGTTCTAGTTAACAGCTAAAATTAGCTTACCTATATTATGTGAGCCATTAATATTGAGTATCTCTATATAACAGGCTTTAAGTACAGCAAATTCAAACACAAATGTGGTATATTTGAGGTTATCCTGACATTCTCAATATCACATGGAATGCTAAATCTATTTGAGAAATGCAGTGATAGGATTAGAGTGGATATATAGTTTAGTTAAATAGCTAAATATTTTTAATTCTTAATTTTAATCTGATTTATGCTCTTCAGTAGAGGGAAAGGCATT
This sequence comes from Cinclus cinclus, assembly GCF_963662255.1. NCBI lineage: Eukaryota > Metazoa > Chordata > Aves > Passeriformes > Cinclidae > Cinclus > Cinclus cinclus. The sequence goes on from NC_085046.1 coordinate 130,533,574, forward strand.
TTTAAAAGGGAAAAAAAATCCATTTGTTTTTCAGAAGTCATGTCTGAAAGGGAAAATTCTAGCTGTTGCCCTGGTCTTGCAACCAGTTCAGTTAAGATGAACATATGCTGGAGCAAAGTAATTTGCTGCCCTGACTTCTGAGTTTCCATCCAAACACATTTGTGCTGCACTTACAGCATAGCATATCAATGCATGCTCTGGCTTTCTGAAGTGTTTCCCTAATTTCTGATGTATTTTCAAGGTGAAGTAGACAGATCTGGGAAAAAAAAGAAAAAGGTGATTTTTTTCTCCCCCAGGAGATTTAGAAAACTGTGTATTTGCAGAATAGCAAATGATTTTGGAGTTCTACTTCCTGAGTTTATGAGAACATTCCATGGTTATGCAATGAATGGGTACTCTGACAATATGAATGTAAGGGATGGGGAGCTCCAAACATTTCAGCTTACAGTAAGAGTTTGCCTGCATCTACCAACTCTTACACATTTAGCCTGGGTTCACCACCTGTCTCTGTAGAGCTTCTGGGACTGCTTGTCAGGGGTTTGTGCCAACCTGAAGAAGTATCTTTGGCTATGCAGCCTCCTGTCCAGGTATCTTGGAAAAATAGACCACTGCCTTTGGGAAGGTGGACTTGAAAGGAGTCAGACTGACTAGAGTTTGAACCATGTCTTTTTGAATTTTAGTGTTTATAACTGTCATGCCAGTGGAAGAAAAGACTATGTTCTAATAATATGATGAAAACAATAAATGAAAATAAAGTTTATTCTGATATCTGACATTAATCTTCAAATTAATAATCTGAATAAACAGGTGGCTGAATGCCTCTTCTCATCTCCTGATGCCCTCAAAAGTACCTATGCTTGTTTTGTTCTTGGAATAAAAATAATTCAATCCTAAACAATTATTGTGTAAATACAGTATTAAGTATAATATTAGAACTGGCTTGGCTATCATTGGAATTTTACCCCTTAAAGTAGGAAAAATAATGGAAATTTTGTAAATATAAAAAGTACTTAGAAAAATAAGAGAAGATATGGTTGAATATAAAAATTATTAAATACAGTATCTGGCTCAACTCAGCATTAGTGAGCAGGGCTGCAGAGCACATATGATGATAGATCATCACTTTTAGATGGTATTCTTTTCTCTTTTGTATGTCCATGGCATAGATGTAATCAGTCAGATGTCTAGCTAATGTAAAAGTTAATAAAGCACATCTTTTATGCTTTGGGCTTTGCATGAATTATGTGTGCAGTGCATTTCTTATTTTCAGTGTAACTATGTTCAAGTTTGCATACGTATTCAATAAAAATAAATTAATGAAATGAGAATATTAATTCTCTTCTGTACTTTTGAGCTCTGCTATGTCTCTGCTTTCATAAGAGAAAAATAATTCACTATTGAGAAAATCTTTTCAGGTTATGACCTGAAGATTTTTACAAGAAAATGAAATGTGTTCAAACTATCTTTATAGTATTTGAAAGATGTGTTAGCCCAAGCCCTGGATTAATATTTTTCAGACAGTAAAATTATTGCGTAACACTTCTTGCGTATGTGTTTCATAATAAACTTATTATTCAATGATAAGCTTAAAATGAACCTTTCATGTTAAGAGTGTGGTTTTAAACCAACTTTTGGAAAATCTTGCAGATAGAATGTAATTTAATGAAAACAGGTGTGTATTTTCAAGGGCACATATCAGACCTTTAAGCAGTTGCATGTCTGAACTAATAAAATGAAACTTTAATGCAAGTTGCAGTCAGTTGATTAAATTCTTTTTAATTAGAAAATGAAATCATTAGAGCATATTTATATTTTTCCAAACAGGAGTAATAAAATATAATAATCATAATATTAATTATGTTCAGTGTGAAGACTTCTATAATAATTTGAATGCAATAACACTTTTTTTTCTTCACTGGTAACATAAGCAAAGTATAAGCCTGTGAAAAGGATGACTTAGCACAACTGTTGAAGCACTTTGACTGAAACATCTTTATCAAGTTAATACAAGAAGCAGTCATGCCCTACTTGAATTACTCATTTATAATGGCTGAGCAGCAGCCTGGATGTGGACTTTGAAATCCTGGGAAAATAAGATGCATGCATGCATCCAAATGTCTAGAGTCTTTAAAGCAGCTGTAAAATGTTTAAGTGAGATGTCAGTTACTAGCTGTTGTCTACATTTTTAGTCTGAAGGGAGGTGTGATCATTTGATTGCTAACCAAGTTTAGTATTATTATAGTCACTGCGTCCTCAGTTCAAAACTTTTTTCTAGAGCCATTGGAACTGAAGAATCAGAATATTTGTCTGCTTTTTTGCACATTTTTATTTCACAGATTATTCCAACTTTTTTTGAAGATCTTATTTTCTTTTTTAAAATACATACATTTTTCTCTGGCTTTTATTGTGCTTGTAATGAGGAAATAATAATCCCAAAGATTTGTAAAATATCAAAATAAAGCACGTGTGGGTTGCAATTCCAAAAATGCTACCTTTGTGCTCAGTAAGGGCACAAAAATATAATAGCTTGTAAAAACAATAGATTAAAAGGATTTCTGCCTCTTTGCACTGTTGGGATGTTGCTGTTTGCACAGTCTTTTGCAGCTGATGGCATTGCAAGGTTCCTTGTCTTCACAGCTTGATTTCATGTTTTCTTTGGAAAGACAGACATTTAGGAAATTAACTGTTCAACTTTAATTGTTCTGCAAATTCTTGCACAATTCCAATGGGTGTGCATCCCATTATACTTGAAACAGAGATATTTCATTAGAAGTGCCAGATGTTTCTCTAGTATTCTCACACTTCCCAAGTCACTCGTGTAGAAGTAAACAGGTTTTTTACTGCAGGAATTGTACAAGTTCCTATGACAAGAAGTGAGCGAGAGCATGAACATCTAGTTCTATATGTTGGAACATCTGTAAGGCAGTGTGAACTTTGTGTTGCACTTTGGAGACAGACAATAAAGTCTATGTTGTATCTATCCAGGGATATTCATAATCATCTCACAGCAGCCAGTGAGGCTTCAAGGGTACTTAATTAAGGATCATTCAGGAACTGGTCAAGTAGTTTTTTTTCCTTCTTTCTGTTACAAGTAGAATTGAGATGACTTGTGCTTTGTTTCCTGGAAAAATCACTACCTCAAAATCATGATGGAAGGAGAATCTCTTTTCTACACAATGGCAGCAAATGAGGCCCTCAGCTCAGAGATCATGCCTTCCTTCCTGGTACTGGGAAAACAGGTGAAAATAATCCACCTTAAAGCTAGAAATAGGATGGTTAAAAGTCTTCACTCATATTTTTTCCAAGACAGCCCTTGTAGAATTATTTTGTATAACTCTTATGAAAGAGCTTTAAACTAGATTTGAAGGAGGAAAGAAATAAACCAGGCTTTCTACAGATAAACCTGGGGGCAGTATGCCACTGTCTGAGGGATGCTGTGGTAGCAAGGTCGTTTGGTCTGCCTCCTCGGTGTAGGTCAGGGGTGGAAATCCATGCAGCAGCAAAGACTGGAGGGTTATTGAATTTTTAGAAACCATGGAAATACCTGAGAATGGTTACATAGGAATTAGGGCTTGTGGTCCCCTGTTATAGTTTGGGTTTGGCAATTGTAATATATTTACCTTTTGTTGTGAAATAGAATTAGAAGTAAAGCAGGCCTAAAACTTAAAAGGGAATAAAGAAAAACTTTATTAACAACACAAAGAAAAATAATAATAAATTCAGAGCAGATCTTCAGACCACTTCCTTCTTCCTCTTTTTCATATCTTAACAACATACAGGGACATTTCAGTCAATTCCTTACTTAAATAATCTTTTCAGTTCACTGTAGGGAGAGGAGATTCTTCTTGTTTAGCTATAAGGATCTTTTTCAAGAGAGGAAATCGCCAGTTCTCTCTTGACTCCACTTGTTCATGATTAACAGCTGCCCAGGATCTGCCATCATGAATTTCCTCCCACTTCACAGCCTTCCCAGAGCTGAGTTGCTGGCCATGTTAAAAGTCATGGGGTATTACTTTTAAGGATGAGCTACTCAAAGGCAAAAGTTCTCTTCAGCATACTTCTTTTTCTGTTCATACTTCATTCCCTGGAACAGAGATCCCCCTCTTTTCCTTGGGGCAAAGGATTCTTCAAACCCTTTACATCTTGCTCCACTCCCAATGTCTCTCTTTTTTTTCATGGTTTAAAGGAATTTTTTTGTGAAGTACAGTCCACCCCTATAACTTAAAAAAAGGTATTTCAGCCAACCTTCATGACATCTCCTCATTCTTCTTCCATTTAGAAACTTACACTAAAGTCATTGAAGTAAAAGCTATCTTTTCTGTTCTTTTCCCTCTTATCCAAGGAAAGATGGAAAGTCTGTAAGTCTTATGTGAGCATTGGAAAAGTTAAAATCTCACACCCAGAAGTTGCAGGGGCTGTGCCAGGCCATGCTGGAGGGGCAGGACGAAAACTGCAAAGTGCATCCAGAGCAGAGATGGGTGCCAAGGCCGTGTGTCCATGGCTTTCCTCCGGTTCCAGCCGCCCCCAGCTCCAGCCGCAGCCCGGGGGTTCTCCCTCTGCCCTGCCCAGCACACAAAGCCCTGGGGGCTCTCCCGAACCGGGCCCGGCTGCCTCCCCCCAGCCCGTGAGGGCGGCAGGGCAGGGCCCCCCGAGCCACGGGAACACCTGGGGAGGGCGAGGATCCCAGCAATGGGCTCTGCTTCTCCTCTTGGCCACTGGGGCCCCTGGTTAAAGCAGCCTTCAGAGCCCAACTTTGCCTGGCCTGGGCCGCATTGGAAGCAGGCCCGGGCCAGGTCAATATACTTCGTAAAAGGCTGGAAATGCAAGAGAGCTTTCCCGGGCTTTACTTGCTTCAAACATGATTCATGGAGCGAACCGACTTTTCCAATTGATTTCTCAGACTGTCAACAACTAAACCAGCCTCCCATCAATTCACAGAGGAAGTTCTCATGGAGAAAAACTTCCTAGTGTGCCCTCTCAGGGTAAAACCAGCACATCCCCAAAAGGCAGAAATGAGTAGCCAGCTGAAGTGCATTTACACCAAAGCATTCAGCATGGGCATCAAGCAGGAGCAGCTGGAAGCCATTGTGCAGCAGGGAAACTATGACATACCTACCATCATGGAAACATGGTGGAATGACTTGCACAGTTGCAGTGCTGCAATGGATTGCCATAAACTCTTCACAAAGGATAGGCAAGGAAGGAGAAATATTGGAATAGCTCTGGATGTTGGGGAGTGTCTTGACTGTTTAGAACTCAATGATGGTGACAGTAGGGGAAGTGTTTATTTTAAGGGTCAGAGAGAAGGACAACAAGGTTTTGGTTGGAGTCTGCTGTACACCTCCCAAACAGAATGAAGAGGCAGATGAAGTATTCTGTTAGCTGCTGGGAGAAAGCTCACAATTGCTGGCTCTTGTTCTTATGGGGTACTTTAGCTTACCAGATGCCTGCTGAAAATGCAATACATTGGAGAGGAAACAGCCTAGGAAGTTCCTGGAATGTGGAAGTTAACTTCTTGACACAGCTAATGAGCAAGCAAACTATGAAAGGCACAAGCTGGACCTGCTGTTTGTGAGCATGGATGGGCTGGTGGGTGATGTGGTGGTTGGAGGCATTTTGGCCCCGTAATCATGAAATGACAGAATTTTTGGTTCTTGAAGAAGTATGGGGCGGGGGGGAGCAGCAGATCTGCTACACTGGACTTCCAAGAGCACACTTGGCCTGCTTAGGAGACTGGTTTAAAGAATTCCTTGGGAGGCAGTTTTGAGGTACAAAGGAGTTCAGGAAGGCTGAACATAATTTAAAAATGAAATCTTAAAGGTATAGCAGGCTGTACCCATGTGCTGAGAAAGATGAGCTGATGGAGAAATGTCTGACATGGCTGAACAGAAAGCTTTGGCTGGAAGGCAGGAAAAAAGAGGAGGTCATGGCCTTTGGAAGAAGGGTTGGAAAACTTACAAGGACTGCAAAGGATGCTGTGAGGTAATGAAGGGAGAAAATTAGAAGGGCCAAACACCTATTAGAATTTAATCTGGCTACTGCTGTGAAAGACAATGAAAAATGTTTCTGTAAATACATCAGCAACAAAATCAGTTATTAAATACAGGGGCAAACATGGTGGCAAAAGATGAGGAAGAAGCCGGGGTACTTAATGTCTTAATGCCTTAAGTCTTTAATGACAAGACCAGTTGTTCTTTGGGTACCCAGCCCCCAATCTGGAAGACAGAGTTGGGAGCAGAATGAAGGCTCCATAATCCAAGGAGAAATGGTCAATGACTTCCCATACAATTTAGACATACACGAGTCTGTGGAGCTAGATGGGGTCCATCCAAGGGTGCTGGGGGAGCTAGCAGAAGAGCTCGCTGAGCAATCTTCAGTCATTTCCTTGTGGTCCTGTCTGACTGGGGAGGTCCCAAGTGACTGGGAATTGGCAGTAGTGACCCCCATCTATAAGAAGGACCAGAAGGAGGATTTGGGGAACTGCAGGCCTGTCAGCCTGACCTTTGTGTTGGGCAATGTTATGCAGCAGATCATCTTGAGTGTCATCATATGGCACATGCAGAATAACATGAGGGATCAGGTCCAGCCAGTGTGAGATTAGGAGAGGCAGGTCCTGCCTGTCCAGCCCAATCTCCTTTAGTGACAATGACCTGCCTAATGGATGAGAGAAAAGCTGTGAATGTTGTGCATTAGGAAAGCCTTTGATACCATTTCTCACAGCACACTTGTGGAGAAACTGTTTTTTCATGGTGTGGATGGGCGTATTCTTTACTAGGTGGGAAGCTGGCTGGTTGACTAGGCCCTGGTGGTGGTGAATGAAACTAAATCCATTTGGTAACCAATCACTAGTGGGGGTCCCCAGGGCTTAGTGTTGGGGCCAGTCCTGTTTCATATCTTTATCCATTATCTGGGCAAGGGAATAGAGTGCACCTTCAGTCAGTTTGCAGAGGACATCAAGTCAGGTGCAAGTGCTCGTCTGCTGGATGGTGGGAAGGGCTGCAGAGGCACGTGGACAGGCTGGATTGATGGGCTGAAACCAACAGTATGAGGTCAGACAAGGCGAAATGGCAGGTCCTGTCACAACACCACCATGCAGTGCTACAGACTTGGGCAGAGTGGTTGGAAAGCAGCTGTGTGGGAAAGGACCTGGGGGTACTGGTGAACAGTGGCTGGATGTAGCTAGTGTGTACCCAGGTTGCCAAGAAGGCCAGTAGCATCTTGACCTGTGTTAGGAATAGTGTGGCCAGCAGGAGCAGGGCAGGGATTGTCCCCCCTGTACTGGGCACTGGTGAGGCTGCACCTCAAATGCTGTGTCCACTTCTGGGGCCCTTAATTTAGGAAGGACATTGAGGAGCTGGAGCAAGTCCAGAGAAGGGCAATGAAGCTGGTGAAGAGTCTAGAGGGTAAGTCATAGCGGATGGAGCAGCTGGGGTTGTTAAGCCTGGAGAAGAGGAGGCTCAGGGGAAACCTTAATTTTCTCAACAACTGCCTGAAAGGAGTTTGTAGCTGAGTGGGGGCTGGTCTCTTCTCACAACTAACAAGCAATAGGAAAAGAGAAAATGGCTTCAAGTTGTGCTAGAGGACATTTAAATTGCTTATTAGGAAAAATTTATTCATTGGAAAGGTGATCAGGCATTGGAATAGGCTGCCAGGGAAGTGGTTGCATCACTGTCCCTGACAGCATTTAAAAGACATCTAGATGTGGTATTTAGGGTCATGGTTTAGTGGTGGACTTGGCAGTGCCAGGATGATGGTTGGACTCTGACCTTAAAAGCCTTTTCCAATATAAACAATTCTATGATTCTATATAACCAGGGAGGAAAATATCTTACACTCTTGTGTAAAGTGGAGTATTTTGGATTGGATGGGTTTGCATTGATGTTTTCCACTGAGTTCTCTATTAGGCTGCTGCAAGAGCATGATGGAGAGATGTTTGCTGTAAGAATGCATGAACCCTTATAGCCTTCACTGTGGTTTGGCTCTATTTGGATTTAGCTGCCACAGTTTTTCACCCCTTCCCAAATGGGAGCTGCTCAGCTAGCTACAGTAAGGGATTTCTCTATTTTGAGATGTGAATTAAATAAGTTGCTCCAGAACAGTTGTTCTTAAGAGCATAGAAATTGGTAATTAAGAAGCATAGTTGTACAAAAGTAGTATGAGGTAATGCTGAGGGAACAAGATGTTTTTCATTCGTTTTCTGTGAGGTCCCCCCATAGTGAAACACTTGCAAATGAATGCTGCTTCTATATTGGGAGCCTGTACAACTCAGACTCAGTACAGCAGCATTTTGGACCTGACTTTGAGGAAATAAAGCAACATCTGATTTTCTACATTGTGTACCAACGTGGGGCAAAGCAAAGTTCTTCCACTTCTGGGTAGTAGAGGTACTTCTGCATGTTCCTTTTCCTTAATTCTCTGCTAAGGGTGGCTCTTGGCTCATAGATAGCAGCCAGCATAGAGGACTGCTGTTTGTGTACTCCTGAGCCTTGGACCCAGTCTCTGTGGATGGTTGACTGGGGTTCACAGCTCACAGGGCTATGATTCTCACCAGCATTGGAACATTAGAAGCGTTTCTAGGATTGCTGCTTCAGAGAAATAAAAACAGTATAGTAAATAATAATAATAATAAATTTAAAAAGCAAACTAGTAAAAATGTGAAACTAACTAAGCTTACAGTCCTACTTCCATTTTTTTCAGAGAACTTTGTTTTCTTAAGAGACAAAGTCCTTTTCTTATCCTTCATTTCCTGAATTAGAATGCCACAATAAAAATTGGGAAGGACCAGGGTCAGTTTCTCAATTAGAGTTGGGAAAAGTGGGAATATATATGTACCAGACAGCTGGTATAACTCTCCTAAACGTTTTCATGTTCAGCTATACATGTATGTAAGTATTAGGAGAGAACAAATTACCTATTCTCATTGCATCTGTGAATAAGATAATCTGAGTATTGTTGAGATTTGGGAGGAAAGCTTAGAAAAATGATGGTGTAGTCCATGGGACAGTGTGTGATGTAGCCCTATAAATATATTGTAGAGCTGAAACTTAAGAGAAAATATAAATCTTTTTAGCTCTAGGTGTTATTGTTTCCCAGAGGATAACTAGTGGAACAGGAAGACAATTTCTTTAATTCCTTTATCTATAAGTCAGTCCCTTTAGAAAATCTCCAGTTGGTTCTTCATACCCCAGGAAGAACACTAGCCAAACACTTGTTTTTTGACAAATTCTACCTATTTGCTGTCAGGGCAATGTGATTGACATTTTTTAAGGGAAATGCAGGCAAACTCTCCTTAATGCATGTGGGATAGAAAATACAGTGTGTGTGTGTGTATGTGTATAAATATCTACATAGAGGTACAGATATAGATTTTAGTGTATATGTGTAGTGAATTTTTCCTGTTACTTTCCAGTAATTTTTCTGCCTAAGATAGGATAATAAATTATCTTATAATTTCATAGGTTTTCCTTACTTCTTTAAGGAACTCCACCTGGCCTTGTCCTGTCATGACTATTTGACATGTGCAGCACTTTTAAATGAACTTTGCATGCCAAATTATCTTTTACATAATATATATTTTAGTTTATATTAACCAGTATCAATACTATCAACACAAATCTGGAGAAAATCACTACTTTTGGCATTATATGGCTTCTTTATTGAATTCTTCCAGTGTCTTTATAAATTAAATTATCTTACAAACAGATAGGCTGTGCCTAAGAAAGCACATTTTCCCACTAGAAATTCTTAACAAAAGCTATGTCAAAGCTATATAACAAAAGCTATGACATAACAAAAGTTATGTCAATTTGAAATATGTCCAAGGCAGCTAGCATTGCTGCTTTTAGTAATTTCAGAATAGCATTACACCTACTTAGAGCAGCAGAATGTGCCTTGAATGTCAGTGTGCCAATGCAAATAATATTCAGAATTTCTACAATGTTTCTTTTGTGAAGTGCAGTTTAATATTTACTTGCTGATAGCGTCCATAATTACTGTTATGCTTTGGATCAAGGAAAAGATAAAATAGTCTAAATTACAAAGCATCCAATAGCTTGAATTTTCTGCCCAAGGAATAACAAAAAGTAGTAGACTGAAGTTCAAATTTATATGGTGAATAAGTTTGAGTAGTTTTCTGTGCCATTAGTGGAACAAATTAAACTTTTGCTGCTTGAGTGCATATACCTAAACAGTGTAGTGTGGGAGGATTATCAGCCAGTTAGTCTTATTGGTTTGTTGGCAGTAGAGCAGATTTAAACAAAATTTTCCCATGGCAGAGGTACTGTATCAGTGATCCCAGAAGTTTTCCTAAGAAATTTATGAAGTGGTATGAAAGTAAATTACTGAAGAGCCATCAAAGCAAGTATGTTATTAATTGACAATTTATTGACTTCATCCTTACTGCTAGTTAAAAGAAAAAAAAAAGGATTAGGATTCCCAGTACACTTTGAAAGCTGCGTGAGGTCTTTTGTACGACATTTCAGTTAACCTGTAATTAATTAACTTAATTAAACAGATATTAGTAAAAGAGTAAAAGCACGCTTATTCTGATGGATCTATAAAAATAGTCATACGATCAATGTAAATAAGTAATGGAAAGTGTGAATCTAGGTCTGGTTAGGGCAGAGTGCAACACCAATTATCTTTGATCTTCTGAGAAACTTAGTCCTTACTCAAGGACATTTCTCATAAACATCACTGTCTAATTGCTAAAGTTCTGCTGGGTATTTACCCTTCAGCTTATGGTCAAAATATGCTTTTTATTATACTGGACAATTTTTCTATGCCTAGCTTCAATACACTTAATTCTAACAGATTGATTTTGATTGATTTTTAATTACTTGATTTTGTCATTTATTGTTTTACCTATATTAAAAGAGTAGGATAGATATTGCAATAGAATCTCTGTTTATTCTAATTTCTTCTATTAACTTGCTGCTTCTGGCCAATTATTTAACTTCTCTGTGCATAATTTCATCTGCAAAAATATGTATTACCATCCATGTGAAATGCTGTGGGAAATGCCATAAGAATATTTTCACACTTTTAGTTGGAAGGTATTATGTGAAGACTGGAATTTTGTAGTGATAGTAGTTAGGTATTAGTGAGCATGCTGTAGATCTTGTAAACATCTGATATTTGAAATAGGAATTTAATTCCTACTAATATTATGTGGAAGTGGAGGTCTCCTTAAACTTAAAATAAAAATCTAAAGTTGTTCTTACCAGATCATTCATGCACAGTTTAAATTGATAGCTTTTTAACATGCCACTCTTAATTAAGACATTTAGATTTAATGACAGGAATATTTTTCCTGTTACTAATAATCCCTAAAGCCTTCTGCATGTAAAACACATGAATTCTCCCATTTTCTACCTCTTTCTGACACCTGTGAACTTTTTCTGTTGCTTTCAGTGGCTGATAAATTGTTTACCAGGTAGAAAGGAGAATGCTTGACTTTGACTCACAGTTTAATTTCTTGAGAAAATGCCATTCTGTAGAGTGTGTCTACAATATAAGCTATTACAGAATGTTTTTCTTTGCTATCAGGTATTTTGGCCAATTTACCCATGAAAGCAGTCTCCTGGAAATCTGCTTAATCAGTAATACTGTTTTGAAAACAAACATTTTGTAAAGATGTGTCCTTTTTCATTAACAGCTGCAAACATTATAAATAAATCTAAGTATTTTTTTTTTCACTCACTCATGATATACTTCCCTTCTTTAATATTGTCAGTTTTACCTACTTTGTTCATGGTACTTCAACTTTGATCTGGGCTAATTGCCATTAAATTCACACTGCTCACTGACTTGGCAAGCCAGAGCAAGTTAATGCTATTCATCGTCAGGAGACCAGTTACTTTCTTCTGTCCCCTCTAGGCATGTGCTTGTTTGTTTAACTGCAAAATGATTTGAGCAGTTTTACATATGCTGCTCATACATTTTCCATATGAAAGTCAATAGCACAGCAGAATTCCACAACGGAAGGTTTTGAAGTATGTTTATTGCTTAAGACATAGGTATAGTTAAAGATTGGTTGTTTTTTTTTTTTTTTTTTTTTTCCCTTGCTGCTTCAGATGCTGTTTCTGTCCTGCAGTGAGATTTCACAGGAGGTGAAATTTGGAGTTTGTCCTTGGGTCAAGGAAGGATTTTTGTCTGTTTGGTGTTTCTTTACTTTTCAGGATACAGATTGCTTTTGCCTGCTAAAACTGTTTAAATACATTTAAATGAGACAAAACCAGGCTTTTTTCTAGGTCTGTTTTCCTCCTCTTCAGGTGTCAGAGGCTGTCTGATCTTGGGAGAGGAAAAGACAGGATCTCCCAAGTCAAAGTCTGTCTTGGACTTGCTTGTTGTCTTTGCTGGACTGATGTGATAACTTCAGGGTACTGCTTAATTTACCAGTGTTAATGCTGATAGGAAGGAATTAGTTTATTAAATAAGCATATTTATTAATTTTAAACATTTAAAATATTAAATTTATATTTTAAACATTGAACAGTTCTGGTGAAGCAAGTATATTGTATAAACTTTGTATCTGTGAACTTGGATTTTTTTGTGGAAAAGGTGGAGAGTTGCATTCAGTAGAAAATGAGACAATGGTTATTTTTAAACCCATAGTCCAATACCACCCTCAAGAATCATCTATTGACCAGTAGTACTTCCTCTTCCCCAGTGAATGCAGTGAATTGAGGCAAGGTGTAACACCTAACACATTAATAAAACGATAAGAATAAATAAAAAGCATGAAGTAGGTTTTTATAATATGTGGTGTTAAATTGACTCCATTTGAGACTGATGAAAAACTTGTTCAGCAGCATTATTACTAAATCCTCCTGAAGGCAGGTTGGGAGATAATAATAGTAGTTCAAGCCTTTGCTGGCATGTTTCTTGAATCTTTCATAACTTTTTGACCTTCATTAATAATAAGTTTTCTGCACCATGTAAAAAATTTTTTTGATACAATCACCTCTGTTTAAAAAAGAAAGGGGGAAGTACATTTGAAAATTCAGAAAATATTTTTGATTGCAGAAGAAAATGCAGCAATGCTGCTTACTGCTCCCCTCCCATTCAAATTGAAATTTCTGATTTGATCAAAATTATTTGAGGTTTTTTTTTAATGAGTGCCTGTTTGAGTTATTTTCATTTTGTTTTGGTTGCTTATTGTTCATTATTTCCAGTTACTGGTATACCATCTAGTGTTCCTAGTGTTTTTCAGTGTCTGCCTTAAGTCTGCAAAATTAATGTTACTGAAATATTCTTTGAATTTTAATCTGCTTAGACTGCAATAAATGCTTACATCATTGTGTAAAACAATTGAAATGTCTACTGAAAAGTTTAATGAATTTTGATAATGAAGATAAATTATCTTTATTTCTTCATGTCAAATATAAATAATTAATAAAAAATGGAAAGGGAAAAAATGTAATCACTGGTGCGATAGGAAAAATTAAGTGTAAAACTGAATTTGCCATAGGGCCAAACAAAAGCAATTGGACACTTCTCAATTGGGAAGTACTGAAAAGCAACAGCGTTGCTGGGATCTGCATCCAGCTGCAGTGCCATCCTTCTCTGTTTGTGGGATAAATGTGAGGGTTTGGTACCTGGTCCACTTTTGTTTTCTGGATAGCAACAATCTTAAGAATCAGTTTTAACAGAAATGCTTCATGGTGCTGTCATTGTTCAAACAAGTTCACACTGGAACAGATTGCCTGTCAAATGCAGGATGACAATCAGAGCAGAGCTCAGCCAGCTGCCAGAAGCAGTGGAGCCAACTGTGGAAGCATCAACCTCGCCTGCACCGACTCGTTCTCTTCCTTACATCCCACACTTGCAAGAAAAAAATGATGCTCACAACAGTTCTGTCAGGTGGATACACTGGAAATTGTGGTGTGAGAGCATGAATAGTAGCCTTAATGTTTAAAGATTTCAAACTACTGTGCAGATGTTGTGTTCAGGATTGTTTTGGGTCCTTAGGGCCCTTCATCTCATTTTGGAATAATGTAGTGTAAAAGCTTGTTTGTTTGGTTTGGTTTTGTGATACAGTTTTCCCATAAGACTCATATTAATGTTCAGGAAGCAAGATTTAAATAAGAGACTGTTTCTTGTTTTAGTAAAGTTTGAATTCTTTTCTCTAGAAGAATAAAATGTGGGACAGCTAAATACAGTAAAAAAAAATGAAATAAGCTGTCCAAGCTGAACTCACTGGACCACCCAGGTCTTGGACCACCCAAGGGACCAACAACAAGCAATTGCCTGAAGGAGGTGGCCTTTTACTGGAGGTCGAACACGTTGCATTGCAGACCTTGGATATATTTGGTTGTGATTTCTTAATGCACTTGGCTGCCTCCTGGAGATGGTCCTTATTCTAAGTTCCCACTGTATCAGTAGTGTCCCTATAAAAATGGCATTTCTTATTTACTTCTGACCTTAATTTTTTAATATTTTTTACCTTTTTAGGGCAAAAGTAAAATTAGCAGCTTAGCAATATGTTGCAGCTAAGTAGAGATTTTGAGTTACTATAGAGTTGTGTGGTATCACATTTAAATAAGGTTTTTGAAAGGGGGGATATATGGTGTCTCTGGTAGGGTTTGCAATGAGAATTAAATTGGAAGCATTCATGTAAATATTTCTTACTTGAACCACCTTCACTACGCTTCTATTAATGAGAAATAGTACAATATGAAACCAGCTAATTCAGCATTGGAATTGCTATGTTCCTGAACTTAAATGGTGTTGGAAAATGTAGAAAATTTTAGTTGGAAGTTATTGCAAGTGGCAGGTTTTGTCCTTAAATCCACAGTAAAATGATGTATATGAGTAAATATTTTCTGTTAATAAAAATACACATTGAATTGAAATTTCCTGTGGCAGTCATAATTTTGAGATGGTTTCCCATTCTGTTATTTTTAAAATTTGTTAGATAAAGTGTAAGTCATCTAACTTAACCACAGCAAGTCAACATTTTTATGTACATGCTTTTTGCAGCAATAGTTTTGTTCTAGTGAAGGTAACTTAAAGATAGAAAGGCTATAAGGAGGGTTCACTGAGATGTAATTAACTGTTATGTGAGTTAAAAATCCCTCCATCATGTATGAGTAAAATCTTATATTCCTATAATCTCGTTTTAGTAGATAGAGAAAATATTTAAAAGTAAACAGCTGTATCTTGTGCAAATCTTCCAAAGTATATGGCTTTATTTCATCAGCATTCTTTTCCATTGTAAGTTTTATTTAACATTTTATTTTCAGATTTTTTTTTATCCTTTCTTAAAACCAAAATAAAGGTAGCATCTAATTTTTCTGTTTTTCCAAGCCAGGTGAGGCACTGGCTAATTAATTTAACTCCTATTAGAGGAGTGAAATTTATTTTATAGCCATAAATCAATGTATTTTTGTCACTTTTTTTTCAATCTGAAATGAATTCAAGCATTGTTATCGCCTGTTGAGAGAGACAAAGATCTCCTGTATCTTTGCAAGATAGGAAGAAACTTGAATAAAGAGGACTTCAATTAAAGCCCTGTAGGCGGGGCTAAGTGTTCTACTTGCATGTTATTGTGGGTGTAGATACATGTTTACACTAATTTTAATCTGTGCATTAATAATAGTTTAATCATCAAATTAATATTATTCATAAATGAGTTTCACAGCTACTACACTTGTTTCATAGAATGGCTTGGGTTCGAAGGAACATTTAGAGATCATCAAGTTCCACCTTCCATTAAACCAGTTTGCTCAAAGGCCCTCAGTCTGCCCCCTCATGTAGGTGGAGTATGAGAATGTAGGTAAACTTGAGCCATCCACTTAATGAAATTAATTACAGGTGCCAATGGAATAATAATTTCAGGTCAAAACAGTTGACAGAACATCAGTTCACATGTCCTACAAGCCATAAAGCCTTTTCCTTTTACCGCCTTATAGCCAACTGAGTAAAACAAACAAGTTCTGAGATAAAACAGTATATGAATTGTTTTAAATTTAATTTAATAAACTGTATGGTGAAATAATGATGAAGAAAGTCATCAGTACTATTTATAGGTATAGAGATAAGTCTTGTATTCTTATTACCAGCCGTTCTAATTTTCCTCCAGTACTCTAATGCTATTAAGTCATTGCAAATCCATGTAAACGGATTCCCGATGAACAGTTTTACTGAGGGGAATGTTCTCGGCAGGGCTTTCTTAACCTGATGTTCTGTGGTTTCGCCTCGTAAAACTAGCAAAGGGCTCTCTGCATGGAATGTTAATGGGGTGGAGTAATGAATGCAGGATGGGATATAAGATTCAAACATGCATAAAGTTGGGGGTTTGGAGGAGATCCTTGCAGACAGTAGCGAAGATAAAAGCGTTGGAATTTTTTTTTTTTTGCTGTTTGTTTTAAGCCAATGGTTGGATCTCTGCTGGAAATCTGGCTTTGAAGTTAGAACGTAAGAAAGGAATTAGAAGTTAAGCTACATAAATTTCTTTTAATTTGGTCTTGGTGAAAGAAACTAAGTTGAGGGTCATCCCTGTGGTTTTAATAGAGTTCTAAAAAATTATTCATATTTCAAAACATTCTTATAAAGTATGTACTTTTTAGTTCTGTATCAAGAAATTTTCTCTTAAAAGGAAGGTTGCTTGTGCCATACCTTTGCTTTCTTTTCAAAAGTATACTTTGAGATTCATGCAGCTGAGCTAATTTTAGTTTCTGGAATTTGTAATCGCTTTGGTGGGGAAAATTTATTCAATACTTTGTCAGTCTGGAGGAATAAAGCAGTTGAAATTTTTATACAAGTGCAGTCTTAATTAGTTACATTGTTCAGGCATGACCTGATCTTGAAGTTGTTGTCCAGGGAGCAGATACATCAATGGATGAGCTGTTTCTTACTCTGCCTGAGTGATGTTTGTTGGTTGAGGTCCCAGATCAGGTCTGGTGAGGCAGGTGTATTTATTTTTGTTACAGTAAAGCCCACCCATAACTGTCAATCTGAGGATGTTGATCAGATCACCTCTCCTTAATGACTTGGCCCCTTCATGCTCTCACTACTCAGTGTGCCAGTTCTGCTCCATCAGAATGGCTGACCTGAAGAGCTTTAACCTTTCCCTGTAAATTTATTAGAAACTTAACAACAAAGAGACATGTGTAACTGTGATTTGAAAGAGATCATCCCTTTTTTTTAGGGAGGGGGTGTGTACTTTTTTTCCATGAGACAGTTTTTATATTTCTTCTTTAAATAAGCAGGCCAGTTGCATAGGATTTCATAGTACAAAATAAAAAGTAGTGATGCTGCAGAAAATGGATGCAGCTTATTTTGGGAACAACTACAGCTTCAGATTTGAGGGAACAGAAATGTCTGCTAAACACTGACAGTGGGGGGCATGATGAACTAAGATCTGTGCAAACTGCTTACTAGGTCATTTTAAATGTAGATAATCTTAGCTGTTTGATAGCAGACAAGACCTGGTCAAACTCAAATTTGCCTATTTGCTGGCACTTGCTTTCACACATTTACATCTAAGATAAATGAAAGAATGGGGATGGATCAAGTTGGATTGTTACTCTGGATTTTTACCAAGTTTTGATAAAACAATTTTGTAGCACTAGAAAAAATACAGGTGTTGGGTTTTTCTGGGGGTAGGGTCTGAAGAAGAAGAAAGGTTGAAGAAAAACAGTATAGTCTTTGTAGTACTAGCATTGCTGGTTGATACCAGTTATGGATAAGTTATGGAATATGTGTATGGAGTTCAGTAAAAATGGTCATGAGAGAGTGGAGTGTGAGATGCTTACCTCTATCACTCAAATGTTGTTATAATGAACATTAGCACAATAACAATTATGTTGTAATGATTTATATGGGCTTGTGTAATTTACCTGTTTTAAATAATTAAGTATCTTAGCTTATTCTTAAAAAGGTAGTTAAGAGATAGTTTTATAAACTGTGTTGATAAAAACCAGGCTTTTGAAGCTTTTTGAAATCAAACTAGATTGAATAATAATTATAGAACAATTCATATTCAAGAAATGTGTATTGTAATTGTCAGAAGAATTTATGAAGAGTGATCAGTGTATTCAATACTGGTTATGATAAAACTAAATGGAGGCTTTTTCAGAAGTTATGTTCAAGTACAGCCATATTTGAAGTCTAACTTGGGGAAGTTCTGCCACCTGCTTTTCTGTAGAATTGATTAAGTGGATGGATCTTTACTCATTGCTGTCTCTCACTTAGTACATGGTACTAAAAGATTTCTGTGGTAGAAATCCTGTCTGGTAAGTTAGTAAATATAGAGCCATTACTACTGTTCCTCAGAGTTTTGTGATTTGTAGAATTCTGTAGTATTTGCTGCGTAGAAAATACTTTAAAAGAGTAATATGCAACTTAATACTGATGATTGTTTTGGACATTGACATATTAAATACAGGCAAGACACATAGTGAAGACTGAAACTGCAGCTGGCCCTGCTCTTGTAGGCATTCCATTGTGCTCTCAGTAGGATGCACAAAGCTTGTTTCTGGTCATTTGGTTACTTCAAAAGGATGGGGCTTTTTTCTCCTGTTTGATAGCAAAAGTTAGAAGAGGTTTTTTACATGGAAGCTTGAAATATTTGAATTTTAACCATCTGTTGAATATGTTGTGTATTGGCTCATGGAACAGTGATTGCATTGCAGTGATGGCATCCATCTGCATATGTCTCCTGTGATAAGTGCCTTTGTCAGTGTGTAAAGGAAAGACTGAATCTGGATGAGAAGTTGACTGAAAGCCAGACAAGATGAGTTGGTGGCAGTGGTTTGAGAGAAACAGCCTTGATGAACTCTCTGACGTTATTTTTTGATGGAATGCAACCAATATTGCTTCTCGGACCACAGAAATTTTATTGACTAGGTGCTCATTAGGCCAAAGTAGTTTAATTTTTGTTATTTCCTCCACCAATAAAAGGGGAAACCAGTTTAATAGGACAACTTTTGCTGACAATTATGTAAGAGCATTATCATTTTGGAAATTAAGAATGTGTAATGGCAACTCCAAGTACTATACCACCAGGTCTTAGAATCACTAAGCTAAAAATCAGAGTATTCTTATGGTTATTCATTTTTTCTTCATAATTTTCTTTATCATATTGGTGTATTTTAAATATAAATTAATTCTCAGTCATTCAAATATGAAATGAATCTTTAATCAAGTTCACTTATACTTTATGATTAAAATATTTGGGACTCTGAACCTCTTTTTCACTTCCAGTACAATCATTCATCAAGTGTCTGTTGAGGGTCTTAGTTCACAGGATTGCTTAATTAGAATATTTTTATCACTAATGATAATTTATATGTGTAATTGTCTTTTAATGTAATTTTGAAGTAAAACTTTAGTTACTCTTAAATGAAAATTAAGAATGGAATAAGCAGATATGTATCATGCATTTTGACATCTCTTTTAAAAAATTTCTCCATGCACTGCTTGAAGAAAAGCAAAGAATAATGATTACAGGTGAAACTTTCGAGAGGTCATACTTCACATTTTTTAGAAAGGTTTATTTATTGTTTGAATTATGCCAAAAGTTAAGAAAAATATAAATATCATAATGTAAATCTTGTATCAGAGGGTCACTGATAGTCCAGTTTTTTGAAACAGAATCAAAGAATGTATGTTGCTACATGAATAAGACATAAGCAGACAATATTTATTTATTTACTTCTGTCTCACTGGAATGAAAGACATTGCCTTTGACTGGTAAAACATACAAACCTTCAGCTAATATGACTTTTTAATGTCTGTCCAGGATTGAAAGTTGTGTAGTCTTGTTTAAAACTGCATGATAAAGCTTGTTATGAGAATGGAAGCCTGGAAGCAGAAGTCAGCCGAAAGTTGATTAATGGCCAATAGTCACATTTAATTCAGTTCTAAGTGGGGTATTTACTAATAAATCCACTTTGGTAAATCTTCAGTGGTTTGAGGTAAAAGTTTCATTCACATGACGCATGAAATTTAATAGGTGATTTGGATAGTGTTGCATAATTTGTGAAAAGAGCAGCTTATTAGTCTGTTCCATTTCAAAAAAATTAAAAATAAATGCATATAACTTGATTTTTAAGCAATGTTACAATGCCTCAACTCTGTCAAGTTTAGGGTTCCTGATTCACAATGTCCATTAGCATCAGCACATGTGTTTGACCCTCAACAAAGTCATGGGGAGCCTTCAGAAGTCTTGGACTCTCCTGAGTACTGGGATTTGGAGAAGACCCATGGAGTCCATACATATGCACTCCAAGACTCAGGAATTAATTATTTTCCTAGAAACTAAACATTGGTTCTTCAGCTGTTCATAGAGAGATATATGAATATATATTATATTTTGAAGAGATATATGAGATATATTTAGAAACTTCAGCAGGGTTATTTTATGCCAATACTAGTAAAACTTACATTTGTTTGCTGAAAAGGTCATGAACCCAGTAGGATTTGGGGTTAGAAAAGAGCACAGGAAGTCTAATGATAGTAGGGCTTGGATAGTTAGCCCAACAAAGGCCAGATTTTTCTTCATCTGATGCCAGAAACCTCATAAAAGCAATATTTTCAGTATTTTACCTTTTTCTATGTGTTGTCCCCTTCTGCTCCTTTAAGCCCAGACATCATACAATGTTTCTACCTGATGGGTATCACATATACCTTTCAAAAAGAAAACAAATGCGTTAGAAGGTCTTAGAAAGAGTTTGGGCTAGCAAGAAACTTGCAGAAACGGTCAAATTATGTTAGCTCTGAAATGTAGGAAGCAAACACTAAAAAATAGTCATCTGAATTTTCTGTATTGTAACTTGGAGAGTTAGAATAAAGTTGTGACAAATATTTCATACTGTGACTGACATTTGAAGAACTTTATGTATTTATATTACTTATACAGATCTGCTCCAATGTTTTGTTTAAAAGAGCATGAGTGTCTGGAAGGCGTTTGTTGTTTAATCACATGAACTATGACTGTGGTATCATGGGAGCAAAATTATCATTCTTCCATAAATATTTAATCTTAAAATGTGGATTAAAAAAATTGCTCAGCTGCTTTTCTTTATCCTTTTAGTGAAGTGGGGATTCCATGAAATGTCTTTCAAAATTTTCATTTGTTTTTGCTTGTTTTGTTTCTAGTTAACTGTAAAGGAAAAGATGCAGGAAACTAGAACTGAATCAATTCTTTTTTAGATGGTTAGAATTCAGGGACTCTTCTCACATACTTCATGTTTGACAGAGACTTTAAGTTAAAGCTTAGACCTAATGCACTGATTTGTAGGTTCATTTTCCCATTTATTTACTAGAAAAAACCTAAATGTTTCTTAAGATAGCGAATACTTCTCTACCGTAATCCCATAATTCAATTATTAAATAAGTAGAAATATTTGGGTTCTATGAAGCTGTTACCACTCTTAATACTATGTGGCTGCTGCTGAAAAGGTCAGATAGCTGCTGGTTGGTTTGCTCTTTTTTGGCTTCTTCATTTGATAACCCAAATCAGACTAATTCTACTTCCTTAAAATGTCAAAGACTTCGATCTGTCTTCACCTGATAAAGAACAGGCATCAGGGCTTTAGAACTGTCACTGCAGTCTCACTGGTTATGCTGCTAATTTATGGATTTGTCTGTGGCACAGCTCCTTGACACTTATGTCCTTTGTTAACACTTTTCTTACCAAGCTTTGCTTTCTCTCTGCTGTTTATTTATTTGTTTCTTCTTCTGTGAGGTCTGTCTTTTTGTTGCAGTGTGGAGGAGTGCAGTCAGTAGCTGCAGTGACAGCAACAGTAGGGTTGTGGCAGTGCTTTAAATTGGTGACAGGAGAGTGAGTTTTGGATAGAGTGAGAAGATTGTCATGCTTTGCCAAAATTAGAAAGTGATCGCATCCTCCTGAGCGCAGCATTAGACACTATTGTCTTGAGAGGTCTTCTCAGGAGTTGTTTGGTTGGTTAGTTTGAACAGCTTGTTACTTCAGCCTGCTTGTGCTCTTGCAGGACTGTGATGGAGAGAATCCTAAGTATATGTAGTAAAGAAGACAGAGAGTGTAAAGAGAATGATCTAAAACTAAATGAAGTTCTCTAGGAGCAGTCTTACAGTCATAAGGAGAAATGTTTTATGTAATTGAAATACTCTTTTTTTTGGAAAAAGGGAGAAAAATAATGTTATATTTAGCTGGTTGGGAATCCACTGGTGATACTGTATGCACTAGAAATGCAGACTGTAGATCATGTTCCTTTCAATGTTCTTGTAGTACTGGAAAATTATAATCATAGGATGGTTTGAGTTGGAAGGGACCTTAGAGATCATCTCATTCCAACATCCCTGCCATGGGCAGAGATACCTTCCACTAGACCAAGTTTCTCAGAGTCCCATCCAGCTTGGCCTTGAATGCTTCCAGGGATGGGCTCTCCACAACTTCTCTGGGCAACTTGTTCCAGAGCCTCACCACACTCAGAGCAAAGAATTCCTTTCTCATAACTAATCTGAACCTACTCTTGTAATTTAAATCCATTCCCCCTTATCCTATCGCTACATGCTCTTGTAAAAAGTGCTACTGCATGTTTTCTGTAGGTTCCCTTCAGAAACTGGAAGGCTACAATTAGGTTACCTCAAAGCCTTCTCTTCTCCAGGCTGAACAAACCCCATTCTCTCACCATTTTCTCATATGAGAAGTGCTGCATCCCTTTAATCACTTTGGTGTCCCTCCTTTGGACTCGCTCCAACAGCTCCATGTCCTTCCTGTGCTGGGACCCCAGAGCTGGATGCAGTGCTGCAGGTGGGGTCTCAGCAGAGCAGAGGGGCAGAATCCCCTCCCTCACCTGCTGCCCACACTGCTCTGGATACAGCCCAGGGCACTTTTGGCTTTCTGGACTGGGAGTGCTCATGGCTGGGTCATGTCCAGCCTCTCACCCACCAGCACCCCCAAGTCCTTCTCACAGGGCTGCTCTCAATCTGTTCACCCCCAGCCTGTTGATACTGGGGGCTGCCCTGACCCAGGTGTAGCACCAGGTCATGAGATTCCTGTGGACCCACTTCCGAACCTTGTTCAGGTCCCCCTGGATGGATCCTGTTCTTCAGGTGTGTCAACAGCACCACTCGGCTTGGTATGATCTGCAAGTTTGCTGGGGCTGAACTCAGTACCTTCATCTACATCATTAGAATAACACTGGTCCCAATCCCACTTGTCACTGGTATCTGCTGGGACTCAGAGCCACTGACCACTACCTCTTGATGCAACTATCAGCCCCCCTTCTTACCCATCTGACAGTTCACTCATCAAATCCTTCTCTCTCTAGTTTAGAGAGCAGGATGTCAAAAGCTTTAGAGAAGTCCAGATAAATGACACCTGTAGCCCTTCCCATGTCCATTGATGTAGTCACTCTGTCATAGAAGACCACTGAGTCAGTCAGGCAGGACTTGCCTTGGTGCAGCCATGCTGGGTATCCTGAATCACCTCCCTGTCCTCTGTGAGCCTTAGCACAGCTTCCAGGAGGATCTGTCCCATTATCTTCCCAGGCACAGAGGTGAGACAGACAGGTCTGTAGTTCCCAGGGGGGTCCTCCTTTCTGCTCCTCCTAATGATGGGTACAATGTTTCCCTTTTTCTAGTCAACTGGGACTTCACCTGGCTGCCATGACTTCTTGAATATTGTGAGAGTGGCTTGGCAGCTTCATCAGCCAATTCCCTCAAGACTCTGGGATGCATCTCATCAGGTCCCATAGACTAATGTACATTCAGGTTATAATTACTTATATGGTTTTGTTTATTAGATTAATAGTAAAATATGCAAAACTTGATTACATTAATGTAGCAGGCTATTTTCCCTGACCACAGCTTTTATTGGAAAAGAATGGAGATGCTGAACATAACTTCCTGTGAAATCTTAATTTGATTGCTGGAAGTATAAACCCTCACCCTGCTTTGTCTTAAACAGCAATGAAAACAGGTTCTTAATGATAGTAATATTATTGGAATGTACTGTTACTTCATGCAAAGGGATTTTAAACTTCCCATCTATTATTTTGCTGAATTGCTCTGAAAGTTAATTCATTGTGATAATGGAAAATTCAACAATTATTAACTTGCTATATATATAAATCTATACATGTTTTTCAGTCAACAAGTATTTCATAAAATTACAACTAGTGTTTTTTTTTTTAACAATAATGGTATTTGAAGGATGTATTTTGGTTTATCTGCTGCCAACAAGATGTTTGAATGACAAAATATTTTCTTTGAAGTGGAAAAAACTGGCCAATCTCCTACATGTCTTTTGTTTTCAGTAATTCCTTTTTTCTTCTTATATTGTCTGCATGCATTGCATTTCCTCATCTCTGTTGACATTCCTCCTCAACGACTCTTCTTTTGTGTGCCTATCAGCTATCACAAAAGCAAGAATTGCAAAAAGGGTTTGTTAATCCGGGTTGCTGCTGGTGTAGTGAGGGGAAGTCAGTAAACAGGGGTGGTTTAATATCCTCTGATATGTCTTCAAGTAACTCCTGGCACATTCAGAGTAAAGTCCAGCAGTCACCTGTGTTTTCTGCTAAGTACTAATGGACTTGGTCCACATAGCTGTGGTATTTCAAACAACACATTATGAACAAGTTTTGGCTTTTATTACTGAATCTCAGATCTTTGAAGGAAATTAAATGTTGATAGTAAGAAGCCAGTATCCGTGTGTGAAGATGTAGATAATGTATATAGAGAGTGCATGAATGTGTTCCTATTGCTAAGGCAGGAAAGCCTCTTGTGGTATTTGAAGAGGCAGGAGTAGTGTCTTACAGCTGCTTGATGCCTAAGATGATAGCCACCCAGACCACAAAAAAAATTTAAATAAATAAAGCAATCTGGGGTGCCCAGAAAGAAAATCAAGCCTAAATAAATAAATTATGTGATATAGAATTATCTGACGTGAGTAATGGATTTCATCTGTAAAACTCAAGCCTGTAAAGGCTCTTCTCTATAGATAAAAGGTAATACAATCTGAACTGGTAGTTTGATGCAAGTGAAATCTTTTAATGTCTTTTGGATATATGTAATTCTTTTAACTATGTAATAAAAAACAGGTGGATACTAGACTGATTTAAAGGGGGATGATGAAGAAGTAGAGGAGACAAAAAGTTTGACCAAGTAAATATATGTCCATATGTATGCAGGCATATAAATATGTATATACAGATGCTATTTTCTCTCTGTCATGAACTTTATATTGGATATTTCATTTGAAGAGACTAGTCAGGTCACTAATACTATAGCCTTGTTGTTGGGCTTAGCTGATCTAATTAGCTGTCAGTGAAAAGGTGATGCTTTCTTTACTCTGAAATTTATAGCTGCTGTGGTTATGAGCACACAGGTTGCTTACATCCATTGTCAGTGTCAGACCAGTGTTAAACTGATTGAAATGCATATGTGACCTGAGTGGATAATTAGCAAAATTAAAGATAGTTTGATGGTATCCCTTTGAGAGAGTGGAAACCCATCATGTCTTCTAAATTAAATAGAAATGTCTGACAAGGATCAGAGGGAAAAAAAATCATGTTATGTTCCACTCAGTTTAGGCTGTAAATTTTATAATAGCCTAATTTACAGCCTGTGGAGTTCAGGATTGATTTATTTCCTGCAGTGTGCTTACAATTGTTGTTAAACTCTGACTATGCTGTCATTTAGGTAACAGCAAGCTTTTCAACCCAGTAGGGAAAAATGGATAATGTGTGTTAGTTTCTTGTAGTCAGGGAACTAGGTTCAATGACTTAAAAAAAGTAAATGTGCTAAAGTATTTAACTTTTGTTTTCCCTCCATTTTTTTTTTTTTCATTTTTCTTTCTTAGTCCTGGCAACAAGCTTCTAACAGAAACACAAGAAGAGTGCATGGTAACTGCTTTGACTTTGCTCTGTTATTTAAGGAGAACACAGTATCTTCTTGATTTAGGTGAAGAACTTAATGTCCTTGAGGTTTTAGCACAAGCCTCATACACACACAAGGATTAATATATATATTGAGATTTCTTCCTTTCAGGATGAACTTGTGCACCAGTAATGTTTCATGCTTGCTTTTCAAAACCAAAATCTTTCAGTACATTCTTTAGTAAGTAGAATTAGAATTGCTAGTCAAATCCAAAACATTTATCTGAGAAATCCTGATTGAATAGGACAAATAAATGTCTGGGGAAAGATTTTATCTAATACAGTAGCTCTGTAGTCTAGATCTCTGTGGGTATTCTGGTCAGAAGTGCAATTAAGACAGTTGTTAGCATTCTCTTTCTTTGTAAAGGTTCTTAGCATTAACAACCAAGATCTTTCTCAAATGGCCAGAAAAATCCATCTGCCTTAAGAGGAAACTCCCTGTTAGTTCCAAATTATGAAGAAAGCTGATATCTTTGCAGCCATAAAGTCAGCTTCGTGTGTAATGCACCCCACAATCCCCCCAGCTGTTGGCTTGCATGATAGCTATCAACATAATCACTAGACATGCTCTGTGGCTCTGACCCTTTCCTGCCCTTTATATAGGAAAGTGTCTGTTCCATGAGCTAATGATCAGACACAGATAATAAGGCTTTCCTTATCCCAGAAAACTACTTCAAGGCTGTCATGCTCTCCTAAGTAAGGGTCTTTTTAGTCCTAATACAGCCCCTGCTTCCCTCAAAACTAAGAGCTTTGAAGCTTCACTGCTGCTTTAAAAACCACAAGTCAGGCATTGTTTGACCACTCCAGTTACTCCAGAAGTGACGCTGAGCTATCAAATCTTCAAAATGACTAGCTGGCTCCAGTATACCTATAGTAATGTTCAAAGCCTGCTCTCATCCTGTTAGCCATTTTCAGTTCTTCTAACTTTTGAAAGGGTTGTGCATTACAGTCATTTGATAACGTGGCCAGTTGTATTAATTCCATAGTACAGTAAGAAACTTTAATTTTCTGCTAATTTTCCTTTTAATTTATTAAAGTCACAGACATTCTGATAAGGCCTTTTTAAAAAAAAAAGCAAATATAAGCTGTCACTGTCATCATAATATGAATTCACTTTCTGTGGGAACAGAATTGCATCTAAGAAGTCGTGGTACTACATGTCATTTTGCCAACCTTATTAGAATTTTACAAATCTGGGTTTCAAACTTTGGCTTCTGAATTCTTTTATAGGGGAGTAAATTATTCTCATTTTCAAAGTTGCTGGGAGCTCAGCAAGCACATCTTGTTGAGATGTTTTCTTCAATTGCTTCAAATTTGTATCGACTACCATATTGCTTTGTAGAATATGTCTGCATGTTTCCCAGTGTAGTGGGACTTCAGTAGTGTTTGGGATTTTGAGTCCTGGTATGAAATTAATATTTACAAATAACTGTGATTTTCTTTCATGGAATCATTCTTTAACTCAGACTTTTGTTTTCTGTTTGGCAGTTCAAAGTACTCTTATTTTCAGTTACTTTCATTTTTCCTTCTGCTCTACTGATTTTTTGAGGATAAACAGAAGTAAAATCTGTTTGTGAGATGTTTGTGAATAGTGGCTGGATGAGCTTCAGGAGAGGATGGAGTGAATTGTGTAGTGAAGAGCTGAGAAAGTTGGCCTTAGGAAATTCAGAGTAAGGGAGAAATTTGCCTTTGTTGAAGGTTCATGGGAATGGCTGTTTTTTCATCCTGAAATGTATATGCATGATTGAAGGCAAGGAGGCCTTCAGTGAGTTTTGCAGAATTAGATGCAAATACCATAGCCTTTGCACCTTAAATAATGGTGTTTAGGATATGTTGGGGTTTGTGGTAATCATGTGATTCTTGTTGAATAGATTCAAAATGTTGCATCGCCTTGGATGATGGCATTTAGAGCCAGCTAAATATTATTGTTACCATTTTATAGCCTGGTTAGATAATCTCCATCACCAAGTAGCTATAACAGTGGTTTGGAGTTCTGTTGAGATAATTAATTTCATTTCTGATTTTTTTCCCTGTTATTAAGTAGTTGTCATTGAATCTTCAGTACAAAAGAAACTTCATATTTATTTTTTTTTATTGGTCTGTGACATTACAGTGCATTGCAACTTGTGTTGACTTCTGAATTTTCAAACTTGTGAGTGATATGAAGCCTGCTGCATTGGAGAGGGCCTGTTTTCACACAGGTGCATGCCCAATCCTTTTACCACAAAATATTGAAAGCTGTTGTGTTGGGAAAGTCAGAATGCTCTTAGGGGGACTTTAATGAGAAATTTTATTGAGGGGAATAGGGTAATGATCACTGTATGTTTGGCATATTTTCTGGGTTTTGATTTTTGTTGGACCATTTTCCATGGAACATTGTAAACATCTATTCTTCCATAGCTCATTCCTGCTCCCTCTCTTCTAATCAGTTATGGAGCTGTTTGCTGTGTTCCTACAGAACTTCACCTAACACTGGATGACTTCTTCCCTGTGAATTGCCAGTATAATCAGGAACCCATTGAATAATTGGTGGTGATGTAATCTAGTTCTGTGAAAATCTTAGGAAAGGACTGGCTTTTTGCAGAGGCGCTGGTGATGGTGGTATTTTGTAGCTAGTTTAGGAAAGTCTGCCTGAGGGGCACAGAATGAAGGTTGAAAGGACATTTATCTGTGAGTCTGACATGGCTCCTGATTCAAGCCAACTTCAGTTCAAGGCAGGAGCTGCTGCTCTGAATGTCCAGGCAGAGGTTATCCCACCAAGATTCCAGCTGCTCCATGGAGGCAAGTGGAAGCTGCCCTGATAGAATAATTTACATGGAGGTAAAAGTCTAATCCAGGAAGTGTTACTCTGGTGAGAATGCATAATAATTGTTTTAGCATTTTATATCTTCAAACATCAAGGACAAATGAGTTCCCATCTGCTGCTTATCTTGGGCCAATGCTGTGCTGTAGGTACTGCTTTCAATTGAGTAACCACAATGCAAAAATAGTAGCAGATTATTGATAATATGGGTGATTAAAAACACCAACAAGTAGATTTAAGGTCTGGGTGAGGTTTTTAGTATCACTGAGAGCCTGATGTTTAAGGAATTGTCTGTGAACAAATTAATTAAGGTGACTGCTTTAAGGTGTTTGATTTTCTTTAACATTACTGCCCCCATATGGATATAATCTGAACACACAGTGGAGGTAGGGAAGGCATTTTGTATAATAAAGCAGTTTTAATTTTTGTTTTTGTCAACTCTGAGCTCTTAGAGTTCAACTTGCTTTTGCTTGCTTGGTACTCAAACAAAACAATTTATGGCAAGGTAAGTGCTGATGCCCTTAAACAGATGATTTTAAAAGAAATTCAGTTTTAGAGTAATTATAACTCGTAGTTTTGCAAATGCACCTGTAGTCAGCAGGTTTTCTGGAAATTCATCTTACTGCCAAAGAGAGATTCAACACTTAAGCTTCATTTGTAAGTGAATTCTTTGTAAGTGTAGCTGCAAACTTTTAAAATCCATCTGCATATTAAAAAAAAAAAAAAGTTTGACATGTTGCCTTCAGCTTTTGAATAAAGTCATGTAGCTAGTGCATGTGAGTGAATTAAAGGTGATTTTTGTTAAAACTCAGCATGGTAATCTGGAAGCAATACATGTTCTCATTTAGTTTATGTAACTGTCATTTAAGTTAACTTTATGCTAGAGTTCACTGCTTTCTGTGAGCAAATACTAAGAAAAAAAACCAGAACTCATCTTTTTTTCCATAATTTTGTGTGGTTCTCTGTAAAGTACTAAATTTTCATTATTGATCTGCTTGGACTGAAAGTTTATTTCTGACCAGCCCCACACAGTAAAATCCAAAAATAAGGAATTAATAAAGGTTTGCTATTGCCACAGCAGCATTTTTTTAAATGGCCATTTCCAGGCAACTGAGGGAGCAGTTAAAACTTTTTTTTTTTATTCAGCTAAAGTGTTACAGTGTTGAGTGTTCTTTATTTATTCCAAGTAGCTCATTCAGTAAATTCTTTGAATGTCCCAAAGGGCTCTGTGTGGAAAGGATGTTTACAAGCACAAAGTCAGTGTTATAGTTGCACTCTATGCTTGCTTAATGCCAGTTTGTTTTAAACAGGCTGATACAGGTTAGCATTTGCAACATTAACTTCGTTAAGCACAGTGACAACTCTTTGTAATCTTTAAAATATAGCCAGTAGTGGTTTCATTTCTTTTGTTTTGATGAAAAAATATTTTCTGATTTCTTCTGCATTTTGAGACCATTAAAACGGTACTGAACAACAATTTTTCACTTTTTGCTGCATACAGTATTATCTTCTCCCCTTGACATCAAGAAAATCTTCTGTTCTCTTCAGCTGTATGCGTGTAATCTGATAAAACTCATTTTTCAAATGAAAAAGGTGATTTTGCCTCTGAAGTGTGAATTTATTTTAGGTAGTGTTTGTTCATTGTCTGTAGGAGAAGGACTGGGGATATGTAGGCATTTTACATGTACATCTTCTACATCTCAAAACATACTTTTACTTCTACAGTAAATACTTTTTAAATAGTACTGAATTATCATTTCAGTAATTTGCTATTTTTTCGGATCTCTCCTAAGATTGAAGCTTTCACTTGCAGTATTGGAATTAAATTAACCCAAAATGACATAAAAGACTAAATAAAAAAAGGAATTACAGATGTCCCCTTATTGTAAGAATAGCAAGCTCTGAATGATCATCTGTTAGTAACAGAAATGTTTGTTCTGTTGTAATGTTCAGCAATTTGCCTTTCAAACAGGCAGTGCTGCAAAGTGGCACAAAGATCAGCAAGCCGTGTGCGTGACAGTGTACACTGCTGTTCACTGTGAGGAACAGAAGAAGAATGGAAACTTTTTAAGCTATAGGAAATGAAACAGAAGCTCAGCAACATATCATTCATGCCCTAATAACTATTGAGAATTAGGATATAGTATGGTTTAATGAGCAACAGTATTTTAGGAAAGAAATTAGGTTAAAAGAATGCTTGCTTCTGACCCCGCTTTGCAGCCAGATAAGAATTAAAGTCATGCTCAGTGGTAATGCATCTGCTGCTCTGCTGTGCCATTTTAGGGCAGATGTAAAAGTCAATTGCACAGAAGATAGTAGTAAAATGACTACAGAGAAAAATTAGCTGACATAGAATGGAGTGGAAGAACAGCTGTTGAAATGGAGCTGAGTGTCACACTCTTGTCTTGTGCCTTATTTTCCTTAAGGGAAAAAGCAAGATCCACATGTTCTGAGTTAACTGATTGTTCTGCAACACCATTCCAGTGAATTTCTGAAGTGAGAATAGAAAATATGTAGAAGATTCTTGTTCTATTACATTTTTATTTAAATTTAAAAACAAAAAAACAAAAAACCCAAAGCAACAAAATATTGTCTTAAAGTTTTGTTCAATTTCCCTTTGCTACTTCTGAATTACTTTTCAATTATGTTGCTAAATCTGCTCAACTGAAGATTGCATTTGAAAGACTATTTTCACATTTGGCTTACAGCATCAAAATGTATACGAGACATCAAATCTGCTTTATTGATATTTTTTTTATAAATTAGAAATAGAAATAATACTGACCTAGTGGGAACTTTATAGATGAAAATTATTTGCTGTATGAGACCTATATTTGAGGATTGCCATAAAACTTCTGCTACCAAAATTGAGTTGCAAACCAAATTACTCAAAAAGTATTTGTCACAGTGTAAAAGTAAATGGTACCTACAAAAAGAAATTGTATTACAGGTTCAGAGAACTCAGCCTAGTCAAGAAACAAAACCAAAAGGGTAAGTTTAGGACAACATGTCTGTAAAAGTGTGGGGTGTGTTGATGGGTCAACAGTGAAAATATTACATATCCTTGAGGGGCTGGCTACATTTGAAGAAAAAAAAAGATGACAGAATAAAGGTACTTGGTGCGTTGGAAGTAATATGGACTTGCAAAAGAACATGAGACACGGAAGAAAGCTATTGGATAACAGAATGGATGGAAGGAAGACTAAAACCCAGAGTAACTTTGGTTAGAATTAAAAAAAAATATGAAACATAAGTGATTTTATCAGTGTATAAAGAACATAAATGAGTTATGCCATAAGGACATATTTTTGAGCTTTGGGGAATCCAACCTGGAGATGTTGCCATACAGTTAAATATTTTGGGTGGGTTTTGAATACTTGATTTCCACTATGACCAGCAGTGTTGCCAGAGTTTGTCATGCTCTAATCTTCCGTTGATTCTCCCAAACTTATCATAGGACTGAAAGATAGTGCCAGGCTGCTCCATTTAGTTCATTTCAGTCTTACTACTCTACCACATTCTTGTGGAGAATCTCTTACAAAATTTTAAAAGGAAAAAAAAGGCCCCCAAGCAAGAAAACTCATGCCCATTCTGTTGTCTTGTCCTCTAAAGCTGCTGTGTTTACCACTGTCTTGTTTAGTGTCACCACAGGACTGACAACTTGCAGCAAGAAATGATGTGTATTGGTGCTTTTCATCCCCAAATACAGATAAAGTTTTCATTCACTCCAACACAGTAAATATTATAGCAGAAATTTTGTGGCGCAGCACAAATTACATACAGATTGAATGTGATCCTTTGTAGTTCCTCAGCAGAGGAGACAGAGTCCTCCTCCTTTATCTGGAACTTTGGCAGGGCACCATAGGGTCCATTGTTCTGCCCATGTAGCATCGCTAAATTTGTCCTGAATCACCAGAGGGCACTGCTGGGTCTCTTTAGTGTCTGTCTGTGCCCTGCAGAGTTGATGGTTATGGAGGAAGCTATATTTTTTCATAGCCTATTCTCTGATAATACCTTTTTTCCTTCTTGGCCCAATAAAAGAATTAGAAAGGAAATTATAGAAGATGCATCTACTGAATTTTGGTGTAATTTTGTTTCATCCTCCTCTCCCTTCCATTTTACCATGGCAACATGTCTCATGCATTCCTTCTTCAGGCACCTAGAGTACAATTCATGGGCTGTCACTTAGGATCCACAGTATCAACATTAATCCCACATGATTAACCACTAATCATGGGATTCTTTGTGTCAACTTGATGCTTCCATTGGATAATTTGAAAACTTCGATGCTTACAAAAAATAATATATTTGTAAAGGGAGACTATGCTTTCTCTCAGTATTTAAAATCTAATTTATCAGTTTACACTATATGCTCACTTTGTAATGACAAAATAATGAGGCAGAAGTTCTTTAAAAAGCACCATCTGTTTGAGTCTTCAGCTTGGAGAACATTTACAAACATTTTACAGTAATGGAAAATACTTTAAAGACATTCAGAACTGTAGGCTGCTTCTGCATGTGGCAGTAGTGACAGGAAAATAAACTTTGATGTAATACTGATGTACATTACATTTGAACTGTATTATTTGACTCTGCTCTACTGAAGCTTGAGTACCATGAAGTTTCTTCCCTTCAAACAGCTCTCTGGAGGTAGGGCTGATTTGGGGTAATGTGCCACAGGCACTTTGCAGGCACTGTATCAGTTATGTGTGTGTCAGCATGAGACAGCTGCTGGTACTCGAGAGGGAAAGATCCTGCACAATTAGCCTGTGTCAGCATTCCCTGGTGGAACTGGGGGCTTGGGAGTTGGGGGCATAGCCAGACCAATCCAGGAGGATGGGCTTGTTTTGCTGGAAGGTGCTGGGAGCTGTGTGTGTTGGTTCTTCAGGTGACATCCATGGGGGATTGTCATCCCTTTCCTGAGTCTGATGATCTCTTGTGACAAGAGTCTTTGCTAAGGCTCTGCATATCCTGTCAGAATGGGCATATATATATATAATTTTGGAGGAGTGTTTTAAATAGAGTTATCTCTTCAGTTATAAAAGACAAAGAATCAAAGAGGTCTGTACCTCAACATTTCTGGATATTACAGCAATACATTAAAAACTGTCTGTAGAATATGTAAGAGGAATCAATGCTAAATGGTTTTGTGTTATTGGGAAGACACTATTGTTCTTCTATAGGATAATACAAGACTGAATTAATTGGTGAATTTTTATTAGTAAATGGTTATTTATTTGTCAGTAGGGTATGGATTATTCCCATAGTGTTATTATAACAATCACAGTATTTTATTGTACAAAATGTGCTGCACATAAAATACCTGTTGTTCAAAACATCAGCTTTAAAATATTTTTTTTCAGTGCCTGTAAACACTTCACTACGTACTACAGCTGGAGAGTATAAGCTTCAAAAAGTCAGATTAGATCCACAGATTATCTGTTCATTAATTTTCTTTATTCTGCTTAAGTGAAAAAATCGTATCTAATAAAGAACTATACAGCATAATTTTTGATGTTAAAAATGCTCATCTTTCATGTTTGAGACCCTTTTTTTACCTTGATTTTTAAACACGAGTATTATTCATTACATTGAGGTCTGACGAAAAATAAATGTTTAAAACAGATTATTTTTAAGTGGTGCATTATCTTGCTACCATACTTCTGAGGCAGGAGACTTACATTTTTCATACACTATCTTTTTATGTTTAAAAATATTTGACTTGATTGTAGCTTATGAATATTTGATTTGATTGTAACTTATAAATGCACATCTAGGACAGATACAGAAAAGTCACAGTGTAAGTCAGGTTATAACATCTTGCCATCCACGTTTACTTTAAGTTGTCAGCTTTTGAAATTGGATAATTTGCTTTCTCACAACTCCGTTTCATTCACATTTAAATATTGCTTTTGTGTTTTCTTTCATTCTGTGCTTTTGTGATTGAATTACAACTATCATAGTATTTATCTTTTGTAATTTTTAGAATTATTTCAGATATGGAACATTTTTTTCTTAGTGTCTAGGAGTTTTAATAAAATTCAGACTTAGCCCATTCTGATCATAAGCATCCACTGTAATCTGTTATCCTGCCCTTCTGTAGCTGAACATATTGACACGTGAAAAGAACTAGACTATTCAAAAATACAAATTCTTTAGACTGTTAAATAATCTTTCTTGTAAGTTTGTAAAAGCACTACAAATTGTTAAAATCACAATTCATCTTGTGATAAAGATGTGGTGCTGTGCAGGAAGATGTTCTGTATTGTATGGTTGTGTGAAAAGGGTTAATGTAGAATTTGGCATAAAAACATCTGTGTTAGAATATGGGAAGGTGTTCGGAACAGGTGCTTTTAATGAAATAACTGAGGATGCTGTCAGGTCTTCTGAGGTTTGACAGATGCAGACACTAATGTAACTGACCACCAAGCACCATGATAAGGTGCTTGCTTACTCAGTGAGTGTACTTTGCTTATTTCATGGCAATCCAGACAGGAGCATTCCAGCAGACAGCACAAGAATTTAGAGCAAATCCTGTTAAATAATGCGCTTCCAATAGCAATGTGCTGTTGTGAGTCTGCCTAAAGGCATACTGCAAATACAAGTGGACTGATATGAATAGAAGTTATTTTCCATAAATTAAGGAGGTACTCAAGTTAGTGTGTAAAAACAACTTGAATATTCCTAGCTATCAAGGGCACATAATTATTTTTTGACAAATTCTCTGGATCATAAGAAAAGGTGAAAATCCTTTTCTTTACATATATCTGTAAAATAAGAACATGAAATAAAAAACTTACAAGGTTGTCGTATTCACTCTTCATCTGTTTTTCTCTTGGAGTGGAAAGAGCTAAGTAAACAGAGTTATTCTGAGCTATCTTGTCACGTTCTTCAGTCGGATACTGTTTAGCATGTAGCTTGTCATTCTGGGGATTGCTGAGCATGGACTAATATCCACTGAAAATTTGTGTGTTTTTAATAGCCTTTGGATTTGGTATAAATTTACATAAAAGGAGAAAGCAGCTACGCAGCAGTAGTACTAAAGCAGATAAAGTTTATTCTACGTTAAATTCATGATGTGGTAAGGAGGAAGAAGCAACTGAAACACAGCAGGTATGGTATTGCTGTTTTTGTTAGCAGTGTTTATCAACTGGTATTCCCCTAAACCCATGACTTAATGAAGCTTTAAAATTACTTAGTGCATGTACTAAGAGTTTTGTTTGAATGACAACTGCATGCTTGAAAGGCATATACTTCAGTCACTTTAATCAGCCTCTAAATGTCTTCACAGTTCTCCCGCACTCAAAATCCTAACCCAAATGCCAAGTATCCACTTAATATCACAAAATATAAAACTGTAAACAGGCACAGGACTTTAGAAACATCTGTATTTTATTCCAGAATTCTGCTTTTTTACATGCAGTGTTATGATCATAATAAAGGACTATGAGGTTAATGAGCTGGGGAAGAAGCAGCTGGTCAGAATTATTTCCCTTAATAACTAGAATAGACGAGGCAAAGTCCTCTAGCTTTCTTTTCTCTTCCAGGTACAGAAACACCATAGTTTGCTCACTGTTATGTTCACCTCAGGTTTTAGAACTGGCACCTCTCCAGCCCCAGCACAGAGATACAGCTCTGACATACTGGGATTAGGAAATGATTTGTTTAGACAGTGCTATGGTTACATGGTAGGGACCCCATAGGGCCCCAACATGTGGTGTCAGGCAGAAAATTTAAAATTGCAGGGCGTATCTAAAGCATGGCTGTAAGTATTCCTTTTAATGTTTCATTACTTAGAACTCTCTTCACTTATTTTCTTACTATTTTTACCTGATTGAATTTATTTTTTATTAGTTTTAATAGTATGACTCATGCACTTAAAAATGCAGGAAAACTTGATTTAAATAGTTTTTACAGGTATGTTTTTTGCTGATCTGTAAAATATGACGCAAGAGCACATACCACTCTTTTGGAGCACATCCCCAAAAGATCTGCTTAGAAAATTAGTATTCTGAAGACAGCATGATATAATGTCAGCCATCTGCTGTAATATTTGCTTTGTAAATAAACTCAGTGTTCTTATAATGCCTGTGCAGATGTTTTATACAGTTTACTTAACACTTCTTTTGCTGAAAATCTTAAGTGAGGTTTGCAAAATCATAAAGTTGCAGTGTTCAGTTTACTGCCAAAATTATCCAAAAGGTTACATGTTTCTGTTTATTTGTAACATCTCTTGAAGAAGACACTGTAAAAATGTGAAAGCTGGTTTCACTTAAAAATCAGTTTTTCAAGACAACTTATTTGAAAACTCCCACTGTGACCTAAATGTATGACAGCAGCTTTCTACACTTCTACTAGTTAAGAGTTGCAGTTTTGTAGTTTTCCTTGTCTGTGAGTTTCCAGTGCCCATATTGAGAAGTTTGTAATTTTTAAACACAGTAATAATTTTAAAAATTAGTAACCATCTAGACAGTGTTGTTGGTATTTTAAGTGAAGAGAACCATTCACATAAGCCCCAAAGTGAAAGTAAAATTCCTATTCTCCATCTAGTTAAGCATGGATTTAAAACACTGGCTTATGTGGATTTATTAATCAAAATGTATGTAATCAATTAAAAATTAGCTTCAGTTTTTTTAAAGAAGCTTAGCAGTGGTGGAAGAGGTTAAAAAATGGATTTGAAAATAGGTGTGTTTACATAAGACAGTGAATGCTTTAATATATATTAAATGTTGTTAATGCAGATTTTCTATCATTCAGAAATATTAGTTAGCCTCTCTTAGATCCACATGAGTGGGAATATACCATTCATCATCTCAACACCATGTGTATTTCAGCTTAAAGGAACTGAGGTATTCCACTAGGTGTTTCAGTTTTTTGGCTGCATCATATTTAGCACTTCTGAATATTTATAAACACTTATTTTAACAGCTGACTTTAATTGTATGTTTCAATTCACAAACATAATGGTATTGAGAAGAATAGCTTCTATGTCAACTAAATGATGATTTTGTAAAAATAGTCCATGTTAAATAACCATCTCCCTGTTCACTACTAGTAGAAATGAACTGCACATACTCTGGCTTTGTTTGCAGTTTTGTGCATTAATTTCTGATGTGAAAAAACAAAGTTACTTTTTCTGCCGGCTGTGTTGGAGGCTCACAGCATTGTTTGAAAAGAAAAAAAAAAATTATAATACACTCGTTTGGTAATCTGGATATCTCTTAGGATATTCTGAACGTTGTCTTTCATTGATTTTTTTTTTTTAATGGTACTTCATGGAATTTCTACTGTACTGAGCTGCGAAGATTTAAACATCACCTTTAACTTAATTCCTTCATTTTTTTTTCCCTTTGTATGAACTGTAAAGACATGTTTATTATTTGTCTGTTGGTGATCATTGTGACATTCATTTTATTACTGAGAAAATTACGTAAATAATTCAGAATTCTTGCTACATTTACATAGAAACCTTAATTAATTGAAAGATTATTTCAATTTTTAAAAATACTTTAAAATACTCCAAAAGCCCTCAGTCATAAAGGCAGGATGATCAATAGCCTCCTCCAAGTATTACTTTTGTTGATTCCTTGGTTTTTTTACGTTTTAACATGAATTGCTTAATTGCTGTAAAAGAGCTGTGGTGAGCTTTCCTCTGCCCAACTAAGATTCTTCTTTAATCTGTATCTGCAGCATTCACAGTGACCATCACCATTGTCTATAAAGTCTGAATTACTGTACATTTCTAGTAACATAAATACTATCTTAGGAAATTACCAAATAGTTAGAGAATTTCTGATATAAATTCTTCATTGTAGTCAGTAAATATGATGTTATTCTAGAAGGGGATAAAACTGATACCAGTAAAGGCATGATTCTGTATTTAATGTAAACATGACTGAACCTGGGATTAATAAATAATTGTCTATTTTTAGATTTTGTTTATTTACCAGAAGATTATACAAAGGAAAGCTATTTATTCTGATGAGTTTACTAGCATCCCAGATGAACATTAGAGAATTAACAGAAAATATGCAAATGAGGAATCCAGATTGTGCTCTGTGCGTTGAATATGCTCATAGGTAAATTCAGTCAGAATTTAGAGAATTTCACAATAGCAGTAACATGGCAATTTTTTCTTGGTATTTATGCTGTGTGGGCATTTTTCAGTTAGTAGTACCCTGTATATCTTGAAAAGAGCCTTCAGTATGTCATGTAGTTACCTTGAAATCTTTCTGAAATCTCTTGAAACTACAACACATTCCCAAGACTTTCTAAAGATGGCTTCCCTGTTGTAGGTGTGAATATAATTATTTACACATTTGAAATGTTAGTTCCTGCCTGTTTGTCTTCGTACAACCATTTCAGCATATGTGGGGACGCTCACCTGTCCTCTCTCCTTTATTATGTATAGGTTTCATAAGTTCATTAAGGCTTTTTGGTTTTACATGACAGGTTTAAGTCTATCAAAGTGGTACTGTAAATCTCAAATAATCTATGGACTTGTGGCATTTCATTCAAATTTGGAATTAAGTTAATGTGTTATTAGTGACTAGTTAGTACCTCTAAAATGTAAATGGTCTTATTCATGCAAACTGAGTGCACATTTGACGAAACAGCTTTTTAATATGTGTCTACTCTAATTCACAAATACTTTTGAAAGCATTGCCTAATGCAGATGGCAACTGCAAAAAGGACCAGGAGTGACTGTCCTTTAGAAAATTTGCCCATTTTATGTTCATAGTACCTAAGACTTGCATATCTTTCCCACCAAGTATCACAAATTTCATATTTCTCAAAGTTGTTGTTAGTTTTAAAGCAGACATTTGCTTTCAACTTGAGCCCCGTGTATCAAGTTTCTGTTGAAGTGCACATATTAAAAAAAGAAAGGGAAAAAAAAGAAGTTAATGGCTGAACTGCCTGTGTAACTTTACCTACCTTGCAGTGTCATGGCTTCAGCAGTATAACACACTGTGGCTATTTTTATTCAGGCTCATTGTTTGGCATTTATATGCTATTTATTTCAGCCTTGAATCACTAGTATGAAGTCTTAAGCAATAGAAAGGAATACATGAATTAATTAGGACTTCCTATTTAGAAGATACATAGAGTTTTTTGTTCTTCCTTTACTTCCATTACTACTACAGAAATTTATAACCTTTTCTGGAATTTCTAGTGTAAATCTTGCATGCCTTTCTAAGTTACTTTCATTTTCCTCAGCCTCTCTGCCTGTGGATGCATTGTTCTAATTGAGCGCCTCAGAATTTATATGAAATCATCTATGTGTTTTCTGTTGCCTCTGAGAAGCTGTAATGTTTAAGAAAAAAGAAAACAGAAACCAGAGCTGTATATTATTCAAATTACTTTTAAAAGGAGCTACATGAGGCATCTACTGCTGAAAGGATTTCAGCTTTATAACTTAAAGTGCAAGACCAGTTGGTATCCATAGTCACAACACTACAAATGTTCAAGTGTTAAAGAAGGAATGAAAATAGCTCCCTTGGTGCCCTGTTGCCATAGGGGAAGAATCCTGTTGCAGTTCTCAAAAGCATAATGCAGTAGGAAATTGCAAAATACAGTTTTGGCAGATGATAGTGAGGTGTTTATAAATACAGAAGCTGAACTGTACTAAGAAACTTCTTGGCAGTTTTCAGAGATTTTGCTAGTTTTAGTTTAAAATCCATATTTTAAAAATATAACTGAATGTTCTATTGAAAATCACTTAGAAGGAGATATATTGAGACATTACTCATTTTAATTAGATCATTAGCACCCAATCCTCTTAAAATGTTGTGTCAGAGTAGAAGAAAAAGTGTGGTAGCACTCTACCAATCATAGAGAGAGGGAGGATGCAATTTTATTACCAGTGTGGTAGCATATATTTTGGTGCACAGTTTCCTGCCTAAAGGTCATAGAAATAATAATTCATAAATTTAGTAAGCTTTTCTATGCTGTTTTTCATAGTAGAAAACTTAAGAAAGATTATTAGGCATTCTCACAGCTTGCTTAGGAGTAATGCATGTGGATCTTGACTGATATTATTCTCTGCATTAGTAGAGGTGATGGTTTGTGGTCCTCTCTTTCCTGTTGGCTCATGGGTGATATCAAGTATTTCAGCAAATATCTATTTCCCATGATTTCAGAGCCTTGGAGCATACCTCAGTTCTTTTTGCCTGTTATACATACATATGGTCTAAATATATAGAATTGTTCTGAATGACTAATTCTTTCAAACCCAGCCTACTTAAGATAGCTTTGAGACTTCTGCTCTGTCAAAATATTATTCCCCTGACTTGCAAAAGGTCTTTTTCCACTAGCACGTGTTTTCTCAGTGGCTTGCCTCTCCATGGCCTTTTGGCCTTCAGCTGAAACTCTGTGCAGAAGTTTGCATGGACATTGGAGGGTTTTTAAATCAACTGTTCTGCAGAATTGTCTACAGTGATTACAGGTTGTTTGTTGCATATGTGGAGACTCTGGTGTCTTCATCAGTAAAGTCTGTGTAAACAGCCTGTAAAGTGCAGCTTCTGGCAGTACTTACAGAATTACATTCACATTTACCTAGAATAATGCAGTGATAAAAATCTACAAGTAACATTGCCTTTCAAAGAGGTTCTGACATTGCAGCTTGGCTCTGAGGTCCACATCCAGGTGGTTTAGACCTGGAGGTTTTAAACCCGTTTGATTTGGAGTTGACTAGAAAAAATAGGCAATAATTTAGAAAAGATGAAAAGAAAATCGTTTAAGTACATGTGCATACTTTTTTATTTCTGTGCTTTCTGCTCTGTGATTTGGAGAATGTATAATGCATTTGGCATGGAGCACAGAGTGAATCAGGGAGGATATACTGAATTAATTATATTGTGAAACAGAAGTTTTCAGGTTTGAATGCTTAAAACTGACCCTTTTGGCTGATGGGAGCTGGATGCATTGTTCTGAGTATCTGTGTACACAATGCATTTATGCAGTGGCAGTGGCATAGTTGATATTTTCTGTTTTATTGCTTGCTCCTTCCTACTGAACATTGATCTAATGATTTTCTAGAATAAACAGAAATGTTGTTTTCTTAGGCAAAGAGTCAGTTATCATTTACATGTGAAGTTAAAATATGAGGCAACAATACCAGTAGGAGAAGTGTATTTATCTGTATTGAATCAGGTGGGATATCTGGGAGTTCCCAGGTCAGCACTGTCTGTGGTTACTCTGGATAACTCAGCAGAACTGGTCATGACATTGATGTCCTGTAATGGCTTGGGCAGCTCAGGTCACTGCAGGACTCTGCCTTCTTGCATAGTGAAAATTACCATGTTTGCCTAAATCTGTTTCTTTTCTCCTTAATAATTTACCCTATCTCAGACCAGTGACAGGACTTGAAGAAATAACATGAAGCCGAGGCAGGGGAGGTTTAGCTTGGATATCAGGAGTATATGGGCATGGAACAGGCTTGGGAACAGTCACAGCACCAAGCCTGCCAGAGTTCAAAAAGTGACTGGATAACATTCTCATGCACATGATGTGGTTCTTGGGGTGTCCTGTGCCAGGTCAGGAGTTGGATTTGAGGCTCTTTGAGGGTCCCTCCGGGTCAGCATATTCTGTGATCTATTTAATTTTCTTTCTTACCCCTTCTAGGTAGCCTTGTTTCTTTAAAAATGTGTGATTAAATAACTTGTAGAGTTTGTGTAGGGAATTCTGGTAAACTGCATAACTGAATCTGCTTTGCATTTGTTGATTCTCTAGGAGAACAGCAGGTTTGAGACTTAGTATTTCTTACTTTATCACAAAATTTTCCACGTTTTTTTTTTTCAGAGTAGAATATGATCCAAAGTAAGACTAGAGATTAAATGGAAGTAAGGATTTGTTGCCTGACTCCTCTGATTTCTAATTTCAATCCATTAAATAAAGGAATTAGCAAAATTTTTTGATAAATAAAACCTATCCATAAGAAAATTTTGTTTCTACTCTGCTTGAGAGTGTCTATTTTCCACAGTTCATCTATTCCTTGGAATTACTGTGTTTTACAAGTGACACTGAAAATCTTTGTAACACGAAAAAATAGCCACAACAGCCTTTCAAATGGGACTGAGGAGGTCTCAGATAGAGGAAATAAAAAACTGGGAAATTGAGTCATAGTTTCTTCAGAGCTCTAAACACTTCTTATTTTAATAGAATGTAGTCTCCTCTTGATCCATAAGAGTAACTGTAAAGGGTACTGGTTCCATACAGAAAATGGAAAGAAACAGCCTTGACATTGCAACATGTATCTGAATTCATTTTTCAGAGAGCTAAACAAGCTAAAATTCTCAAGCCTTTCTTAGCATTTTGAAAGCCTGGGTAGCAATGATCAGTCTAAGGACTGAGAGTCATATTGATGATCAGATTTATAATAATGACTATTAGATAGTTTTGTAGTGGAACTTCAGGAGGAAAAGACAAAGGAACCAGATTTTGGTAGAAACCTTTGTAAACTGCTCGTTTGTGTTCCCGAGTTTCTGAATACCTGCTTTTGTAGCAATGTATCCATTATCAGCCTCTGCTTGGAGTCAGTTTGGGCTACCCTGCCATGTCTGACTGGAAACACAGCTTTCTGGGTGTCTCAAATGTTGAATTTCCCCATATTCTTTTATGAATAAAACAAATTCTAAACACTTCATGTTTTCAAAAGCATTCAGATTTTCTTTACTCACTGACAATATGGTTTTGAAGTCCTTATAGTGTGTCCTTCCTTTCTGTCTGTTTAGTTCTTTCTGTCAGTTGAATTTAGAGTTCCTCATTTCCCTTTTATTTACAGAATAGTAAGTATGATGGTTAAATATGTAGACAACCTAAAAGTGAACAGGAGGAGATGATACTTGAGTCATATATTCTTGCAATAAAAACCTAGAATTAAGGAAGAGGTGCTATGCAGCTCAGCATAAGAATATTGCCATTACGTTTTCATAGAGGGGATTCAGTAATCATTTAAATAAAGCTGACATTTCTATATACTAGCACTGCTTACACATTTTCTTTTTTTTCTTGGTCTTTGCTGCCTGTTAAACTGTTTCCCTGAATCCACATCACCATATTCTCTAAAGGAAATAAAAGTTTTGATCAAATGATATTGGGAAAAATGTAGCCTTTCACGATAATTTATTTTTTTGTTTCAAAAATACTTAGCACACAAGTTAAACATTAATATTCTAGCATTTTTGTGGAAACTTCCAACTCAGCAGGTCGCAGCTTTTCATCAGTAAGAAAGATAAAATGCTAAATGGACTAAGTTCCATTGTTAACATCAGAGATGATATGAAATAACTGAAGGTTGTTGTCCATACCGTGATTTGATATGGCTTGCTGCAGATTGATTTGCAGAAATGTGACTTCCTGTACATTGAAAAATGGTGCCTTACATACAGCACTTTGTGTTCAATGGTGTATCCAGCAGTTTTGTTTTGCCTCATTATGTTACATCTTTGTGAATACTTCTATGTCATAATTCTGTAATTCAGCGTTTTTGAGCATTTGGGTACATATATTGATAAAGACAGGGGTTTTTTTTTCCTTTAAAAAGATGATGATGTCTTATCAAAACATTCAATTCAAATTAGGTCTGGCTGATTTAGTTATGATTAACACAGGATGGAGTTGTACATTAATTTTTTTCTATTAGCTACAGTAGGCTAATATATAGGCCACTTAGTTGTGGCATAT
This sequence comes from Cinclus cinclus, assembly GCF_963662255.1. Taxonomy (NCBI): domain Eukaryota; kingdom Metazoa; phylum Chordata; class Aves; order Passeriformes; family Cinclidae; genus Cinclus; species Cinclus cinclus. The sequence goes on from NC_085046.1 coordinate 130,577,929, forward strand.
AACTTTAACATCTGACTTCTATCTATGGATCCTGCTGTGTGATTTAATAACTGCAGTTCTCTGCCTCACTTTCTCAATTTTTGAAATAAAAATAATGATGTTGACCCCCCCCCCCCCCCTTATTTTTTAATGGTTTTCTGCTATAAACTTCAGTAGAAATTAGAAGGTCATGAGAGCAATATAAGTATGTTCTAAGTCAATGCTTCTGAATATCAAAAGCTTTTTTTAATTACCAAAAAAAAAAAAGAACGGCATTAAAATTTTGTGGGGTATGTATTCTAGGGCAAAGAATAACTTGTATGTGGGAACTGTGTTTAATATTCAGACCAAAGTGCCTTAATGGGAAAGTATTACCCCACTACTTCTGTTTAAGTGAAATATTCTAATATTGGTCTAAGTAACTAAACTAATTGATCTCAGAGTTATTTTAAGCACTTGATGAATGTAAAACTCTATTCAAGTACAGTAGATTTGGAGGTTTTTTCTGAGATAAAATTGGGATGCAATGTTTTCATCTGTAGGCATTCAAGTCAACCTTGAATAGAGGAACATGCAGACATATACTTCAGTAGTTAGAATTTATTAACTTACTGTAGCAGCTATAATACAAAAATAATTTTCACAGTCACATGAACTTTGATGTGGCTTGAAGAATCTGTTTCCCTTCTCTGACTTAGCAGTTCAGGATGAAATGCAGGACGGTGTCTCTTAGATCAGCTGCTTCTTTTGCAAGACAGTCATATTGGCTTTGTCTTTGATATTCCAAAGTAGACCAAAGTTGTATGATTAATTTTTATGCGGTGTAACTGCAATTTCTTACTCTTCAGCTCTCATTCTTCATTTTGGGATGTTACTGAAAATGGCTGGATAACTAATTGGTAAAGCCTGTTTGAATGTGGGTAAGCAAGCCATACTTGCAGTAAGCAGAGTAGTAAAGAGGTTTCTTTTTCCCTTAGTTGACTCCCAGGCTAAAATTAAACAGACTTAGATATTTCCACACTTAGGGATTTACAGTGCATCTGCTTCGAGTCAGTCAGCAGAAACATACTTTTATATACTTTTATTATATAGAACTCTTCACTTGGGTGTAATATGCAGATCTGAATTTTTGTAGTATGCCTTAGTGAAAATGCCCTTCAAAACACTAAGAAAAAAATAGTTTAAAAATATATTTCTTCTCTTAGGTATCATTTAAAATAATTGGATACTAAATTAATGATGCTAACTCAACCTGTAAGCATCTACGTATCATTCGTGTGTCCTGAGACATCTAGGAGTCATGAGTGCTCAGTGCTAAAATAATGCATGAAGCAGTTTATGTAGCAAGATGGTGTAGTATTTTTAAAGTTAGTTCCTGAAAATATACAAAGCTTGTCAGAATTAGGTTTTATTGTAAGCCATTCCATTTGTTCATATTTGAGTTCTTTTTACTGGAAAAACATTAAGTTGCGTTTGAACACTGCATACACAGAGCAGAATCTTGAAAAAAACTTTGCTAGGCTGGTCCTTTACTGTTGCAAAAATTCATTTTCAGGTGCATAAATTGCAAGCTTATTTGTTGTGTTTTCTTCTAGTACTTTTTTCCTCCAGATTGTTGGGAGGAATAGTAATGCAGTTTACTCATTCACAAGGTTTGTTCATCTCCAGAAAGTGTTTTTTGCCAAGGGTTGCCATTTCCCTTCTCCTTCCCCAAGTGCTCTTTCACTTCCACATTCCTCTTTCACTGTCCTGCTTCCTTCATAATTTTCTTGTGTCTCTTTGGTACTTGAGGCCCTTTCCTATTCTTTTGTGATGATGTTTGTGATTCCTCAGCTCCACAGCTCTACTGCTGGACTCTGCTGTATTTCCATCCCACCTTTCCCTCTGGCCTCTGTTCTTTGCAGCTGTGTCCCCAGGGTGGGTGTCCTCTTCCACCTCACCAGAAGTGTAACACATTCCCTTTTCCCTTCACTTTTTTCCCCGAGTCCCTATGGAGGGAGCCCCAGGCTAGTGACCCCTCTCCTCCTTGCTTCTCCACAGCCTCTGCTCAGCACTCCAAGTGGGAGGAGGTGGCAGCAGGGCCAACCCAAGCAGAACACCCCAGTTATCTTCTGCAGGCCCCCGTCCCTTGGGAAGAAAAGTGCTGTTGTTGCAGATCTCATCATCCAAGGAGTCTTGACAGGAAGCTCATCCATGGGATGGGAGTGCCAAGCATCGCTGTGCTTTGCTGCCTCCCATTCGTCATCCTCCTGTGCCTGACTGCAGCCTCCCCGTCTTCTATTCCTTCAGGAGAGAGTGGGAATTTGTGAAGGAAGGAAATTATTTGCCCAAACTGAGCATGGCAAATGACACCATGACTCGGGAAATTCTCAGACATTAAATATTACACGGTGTTGGGTGCAATACTTATTTTTCAAATCTGTTAGTAGATAGATGTAATAGATAACTCTGGCCAGAACTGAGATCTGGAAAGGAAACCCTAGTATGCTATGGGACTAAGGTCTGCTTTTTTTCTGAAATGCAAATTTAATTAAAAGAGAAAAGGGGAGGGAAAGAAAAGAAAGTTCTCCACAATCTTAATGAAATCCAGGGAAGTAGAGCATTTCATTTTGATGGAGACAGAATAGCAATTAGTTTTTTTTTTAGGCATGTGAGGAGTCTGCTGCCAGCATCAGGCTTGATCTTCAAATCAGTGAGAATTTCCTTAAAAACTGGGGAGGATTCTTATTTCTTGACATGAAAACGGTAGGCAAATCTGAGAAACTTTTTTGCTAGATATTGATTTTGAAGAAAGCTGTTACACAGAAAACAACTTCACATAGGTTATTAAACTGCCCTTAAATGTATTGGCTGAGTAGCAAACACAGCAGTAAATTTCAGTAATTTATTGTGACAGAAGTGGCTTAGTAGGACGCCGAAGTTACCTGCCAGTCAAATTGAAAGGCAAATAATGTAACTGCTTATCTGAGTACTTCTACCAGGGTTTGTTGTTTGCTTGTTTTATTTTTTGAATATCCCAGGAACAAGCTATCAAAAGACAACTGAAAAAATGTTTGCTATTTGTGCTGCCTTACTGTAGAATTTTATCAGATTGTGCTAAATGTTGACTTCATTGAAGGGAAAGGAAAGCTTCAGTTCAAAGGTTGATTAATTGTATCGATTGTAGCTATTTTTTTTTTTTTCAGTAATCAAGGAACTATGCTAAGTTACTAGAATGATATGCTACAGTAACACCATATTTTGATTTTCAGGAGTCTGCTAGAAATGTGAGATTTTCTGTTGACCTTGCCTGTAGGCTGCCTTTATGCTGCACTCATTGGGAGGTCTGTCTCCCACTTTTCATATCACATGTATATTAAACCTTGCATTAAGTATTGCTGACAACAGGCAGTGTCTCTTAAAGATACAGGATTCTTTTATGTTGGCATATAAGAATCTTATAAAAGATAATGATTGTAGCATGTATTTTATCAATCCTCTGTTACCTTTTGCTTTCTCTTTCTCATTTCCTGCACATCCTGCTACAAGGCACATTCACTGCTCTTACTTGCATGTTACTCTTTATGCTTGGCATCGGCTTTTCCTTTAACTGCAGATTTATTTCTTAGGTTTATTACTGACATTTAAAACCTTCAGCTCACATGGGCTAGTCTGTGTATAGAAGTTCCTCACAGTGTGTGGTTCCAACTCCAAGCCTGGGCTAGGCAGATGATTTATCTTCATGTACTTCTTCACTGCCATTTTCCCATTTTGCTCATCAGTCTTTGCTTGTGTCACCCCAGGTTGGTGGGTCTTCTGCCATTTGTAATTCAGCTGGCTTTAAAATTTTGTTATATACAATAAATTCATAACTTGTATTTTTTAAATTAATTTCCCATTTACAGTTTTGCTGATGTATCTTTTGAGGCACATGTTTTTACTGGTTTTTGGAAAGTACATTGAATTGTGTGTCAAATTTTCTGAATGTGTTTGAATTTATTATTAAATTCAGATTGCTGCATAATTACATTGTATACCACAGAGTAAATGTAGTATATATTGCTTTAGGAACTATGAATCTTGGTATTATAGAACTACTGTAATTCTCTGGAATTTGGTGCTGGGATCTTTCTGTAACCAGGATTTCTGTTTCAAATTTCTTTTTTATTTATTTAAGTATTTAATATATTAATTTGTAGCAAAATTGCAAAGCTTATGTGCAAGGATAACTGCCTGTTACCACTTGCTACACTTTTTAAATACGGTTGATAGCTTTGTATTCCATTAACCCAATTGCTTCTGAATTGTACAGCTCTGTAATTATGTTCTGCTGCTATAGATAAATTATCTGTACTATTAGAAAAAGCGTCACCAATGTCTAATATAAGAATTTGCAGGTTTAATGGAGATAGTGATTCATAAATGGACTTTAGTGTGCATGGTTTGATGTATATGCTAACATTTCTGGGTACTGACATAGTTTTTTTCCTATTTTGAGCCTTAACATATTCCATGTAAGGTTTTTTCCACAAACATAAGTAAACTAGAAGTTTACTTTTAATAAATAAAGTAGCCCTGTATTGTAATCCTAGGTCATGGAAAGTGAGATTTAAAGAAAATAAGATATATTGTAAAGCTTAGGAAAATCCTAAGAGCTCACAGTGCGGAGGCTGCCAGTGCTGTCAGTTGAAAAGTTTGCCTTACTTTGCTTAACTCATCCTCTAAAGAATATTCATGACCATATTTACATGAAAGATGTTTGTCCTGAGCTTTGAGCAGAGCTAGTGTAAAGTTGGTCTGTCTTCATTGAAAGAACTCACTGTCCTAGACCATGGGGTTTTTATAACTGAGGTTGTGGGGAGTCATGCATTATATTCTTCCCTTTCTGTCGAGGGTCTTATTGACTCTTTTTTGCAGAGTGTTAATGTTGGCTGCGAATTTGAGGAAGGGTGCTGTGTGTATCCAGTTGCACAAGCAATTTTGTGAAAACAAGTATTTTTCTTGACAAAAAGTAGTAATAAGCAAAATCAAAATGCAAGTTGCTGCATTTTTTAATGTGTGCATGTCCCCAGCACTGGAAGTGCTGATAAGTTTCTCGCTTTGAATATGTTATTGAAGTTTGTGCTGTAAGTATTATTATTTATTGTACATGCAGTTCAAGCCAAACTAAATCTGTATTAAAGATGATTTGTGTGCAAATATAAGAATATAAGGAGATCCTTGAACAAATAGTTTACATTTTTTTTCTCTTTTTTATGGTGTGCAGGTGCTGTTCTCTTGTCCAGTGTACAAGGATTAGCAATTAATGTTGACCCAGTCCTGTATACATGGCTTATCTACCAGCCTCAGAAACGAGTTAGTAGACACATTCAGCAGGTATGTATTTTTGGAGGAAAAGGGATTGGGAGAGGAGGAGCTTTCACTTCTATGTATGCCAGTAATGCATTTTTCCAAGTATTTGTAGTTTGTTACTGTTTCCTTGTAGTTTGTTGCACACACAGTTGGTCTTATTCTGAATTATTTTAAATCCTAAATTGGTGTATTAAATTTTTATTTTCACAACGTTTTCATTTTTAATTGAAAGAATAAAGAAGGAGGGTTTGTGATCACCTTCTAGGATCATTATTATGCAACTGATTTTAACCACTGAGACCTCATAAGCCTTGAGTCTGAATAGTACATCATATTTAAAAATTTGGGGTGGTCTATCAAATAATTGCATAACTGGTTATTAAATCAGAACTCTCATTTAACCTGATTTTAATAGGATATGAACCATGCAGTTCATAACTTGACAGAAGTGAATGCTGTAGCCGATTCTGTATATCATGTCAAAATGCATGCTTGTATTTGATGTGCTTGCAAAAGAAAGAAGCTAAGGCTGTGGGTCTGTGTGGTGCAATGGTTTCCTTGACATATTCCTAACCCTAATTTTCATGCTACACATTCCTGACCTGAAAAGAATACTGGTTTTGCCTTACACTAAGCTTACTTATAACTGTTGTGTGAAAGAATATCCTAGAACTTAAATTTGCTAAAACTGTTCAGTCTGGTGGTTTATGTCACCAGTGATGTGTCTCACTTATAAGTGGTCAGTTATTTAGTGATAAATGTAAACATTTAAAATAACAATTAACATGACTTGTAAACATTTGTTTCTTGTGTCCAAATTACCTTGTTAGGTAGTAGTTGTCAAACATTAATTTGAGTTCCATTAAGCTCATTCTGTACCAGCAGAATGAAAAACTGAAAAACTTCATGGTGACAGTGAAGTTTTATTATTGTTTTAATGAATTTACTCTGTTTTTAAATGCACTGAGTTATTCTTCATTCCTGCATCATGACTGGAGCAGCATCTTTCCTGGTGTATGTCTTTTGTAAAACAATCCGTTTATCTACTTTTTACTGTTATGTAGCCTTCCCAAATGTAATCAGTCCTGCTTATTCTGCTTATTTCAAATGTTTGTTTAAAAGTCTGTTTTTAACACTGTTGTACTTAATCAGCTGTTAGTCAGTGCTTTCTGTTTTGATACTGGGTGACTAGATGGGTTAAGTGACTGCATTAGCAAACTTGTTTGTCCCTGGTTTTGACTATCAGTAGCAAAATTTTTAGCCAAATTTTGTTTAAGTATTTATTTTGTAACTTGTGTCATTACCTCATACGTCTTTCTAAATTTTTTCATCATCTATTTCAGATTAAAATTACTGTATCACAATTCTAATGTTATTAGCAATTTGAAATTATTTTAAATAAGCATTTATAAACTAGATTGTCAATGTCATACCATTTTCGTCGTTAACAAGACTGTGGTAATGGACTGCATGTAATAATACAAATTAAAGTGTCTGTAGCAGTCATGAAGAAACTTTTATTTGAAAAGAAAACTATACATACCAATAATAAATTATGTTTAACCACAGACTTTTTTCTTTATGTAATGCTGTAATTATCCTAGAATAAGGATTCCAGTAAAGAGTTAGCCCTTTTGCCCTATTTTTTGGAAAAAATCAGCTTGTTACTTTAGTCTAACTAGTATAACCAAACAAAAATGCTGTATAAAACATTCCTAATGTTTGACCATTTAACAGCCATAGGATACAATGCTTTTGAGCAAGAGTTATGGTCAAAATGTTATTTATTGGTAAAGCTCTTATCTTTCTCTATTCTGTCAGTCTTATACAATTGCAGCAGGAAAAAAAAAAGAAAATACTTTCTTTAGAACTTCTTTGTATGATTCAGAGATCTTAAATATTAAGATATTTTAACTTTTAATGTCTACTTAATACAATACTTTTGCTCTGTCATTTTGAGTAAGTCAAAGTTGTGACTTCTATCTGAAAACACAGTGTTAGTAAACCTTTCAGTACATTTTGCCCTGTTTACACATTAAACTCAAAATGTTAGTACTTGATAAAATAATTTAAATTAAAGAATTAATTTCAGTACAACTGTAGTCATGTAAACTTCTGCTTGTGTGCAGGATGGGACTGGGATTGTCTGGCTCCCCACAGGGATGGGGCACCTTTACATATGAACTTCTTCATTTTTATTTGCCTTTTAACTATTTTCTTGGGATTTTAGGCTTACGTTCATAATGCCAGTTTGGTAGTACATGCATTTTATATCTGTTGAAATATTCACCATGTCCACTGTAACTGGTTTTAACTGAAAGTATGACAAGTTAGAAATATGGAACATAATAAGCTGCATTTTTACAAAACTCATAACATTTCAGTGTTTCTGGTCTCCCTGAGATTTTATTCAGCTGGAACAGAACAATGACTGAGTGCTATGCTGGGGTGTGGGGTACATGCAGCCCAGTGAGGCTCTCCCCTCTTCATTTATTACTGTTGGACTATTGCTAGACAAAGCTCTCCTTGCATCTTGCTGCCCAGCAGCTAATAATTGTAGAACTGGTGTGATAACCAAGGCTGTTATGTTGGTATTAATTTTTAAAACAACTTTAGTTTGTATGGATTGTTTTTGTAAAATTAGCTGTAAGTGTAGTGACACTCAGTGTGGGAGTAATTTGTGTACCAATTGCTTATCTGCTTAAACACGTAGTGTTTCTTTAGTCTGAATGTCTTGTTGAGAAGGTAAATTATTTATAAATGCTGTATTAGTTAATTTGACCAGAATTTGGCAAAGATACTTCTATGGAGTACTTCTTGTACTCACGCTGTTTATAGATTGTTAACAATGACTCCCAAATAAAACACAAAACAAAACTAAGTTTAGAGGCCTTGTTTCCAGTAATTTAATATTCTATTTTGACATTTTTCGGAAGAGTTTTTCAGATGAGCCTTGTGGCAGCTAGGTCTTGTTTCTAGTAATTTTTAGGTACTCTTTAATGTTTTATTATGATTATTTAAAAAGACTTTTTCAGCTGTGGCTTGTTTAATTTTTGTAAATCAATGCTTCTTTTTTGTATATTTGCTCTCTTTTAAAAGCCCATACTTAGCTTTGCAAGATAAAAATTTGAAGAGTTTATTTTCCTTGATAAGAAGGAAATAGCTATACTTCGATATGGGACAGTCAGTATGAGGGATACTTTCTGCAATACCTTTATAAATGAGTGTGTGTCATCTTTCTCAAATGCACATTAATGTAAAGCCTTTATAACTTCCACTTCTTTATGGAAAGTTCATCCTGAACCGAGGGTAATATCAACCTTGATGGTGTATGTCAGTGTATGTCAGACTTCTTCATTCAGAAGTCTGCATCAGAGATCTCCCTGGAATTTTTGACTCAGATGAAATAATTTTATCGTTATGACTTGATCAGTAGACTCTTGTAGAACAAATTGATCCTTTAGATTGTTCTGTCTTAGAATGACTTTTGGAATATTGCACTTCCTTGGTGCTTTAAGAGCCAAATGCTTCTGATAATGAGTGGCAATGAATGAATGACAGAATGTAAGAGGAAGTTTCAGTACCCAAATTTAGGATTATTCCATGTTGCAGTAAAGTTGGCTGTTGAGGGCAGGGCTGTATTGTTTCATTTTTCCCTTTTACCTTGAAAAAGTAGCTGGAAATGCTTTGATGAAACTAACGTGTTTCTATAGTAAATATAATTATCTTCTTGGTGTGCAGAGACTTCTCAAATTATAATAGATTTTGATTTCTGGTACTGCTTGCAGGTCAGAAGCACTGTGTTTATCCCTATCAGTAACTGTCACCTCTTACCCCATGGAAGGCATTAAAGTTTCTGAAGGATACATAATTGAAGTTTCTTCTTGCTTAACAAACTAAAGATACATGAAACTCAATCCTTATAATTTCTCCTTTCAGAAGCCTTGTGAAACTGCTGATGGAATGCTTTCATCAGTTGGTGAGAATGAGAGATTTCTTGGCTGGCATCAATCCATCACATACATTTGTAAACATTACAGTTAATCAGTCATCAGCCTTCTATCTCAGCAGAACACTTTTCCAATACTTACCTGAAGTGCCTACCTGAGGCAGTCATAGAATTTAATCTGAATTAGCAAGTTCACCTGCCAGGAAAGAAGGTGGTTTTTTGCATCCCAGGGGTTAAGCAAGTATTTTTATTTAGCAGTTAATTTTGATTAATGCAATTTCATTAATTCATTTAATTTTAATTGGGAGCTAGGCCTAATGCCTTGCTTTGTTTGAACTCTCTGAAACAATTTAAGTGTACTAGTAATCCTAGAAATCAAAACAATTAAATGTAACTTGGTAATCAAGCAGTAATTGTGTTTTTCATGTCATTAGAACTTTTTGCAAGGTAGACAAGTTAGATCCTCCTTGCTGTCACAGCTCATTCTGGTACAGTTTGGAAAGTCTTGTAAGCAAAAGTAAATTTTCTTCTCTGAGCTAGATAGTGATTGCATGACAGTGATCTTAGATGTTCAATAAACACCATGTCTTGAGCAGAACTGCTATCTGTCCCCACTCCAAAGATTTTGTTGATTTTTCTTCCTGCTTGCTGGTTGCAAGCTGCTGCACATGTGAACATCAGTCTATGTGCGTGCATCATCCACCATGTGGGATAACTGGGTTTAGTACCATTGCAAGGACAGCACCTCATGCCTGGGATCACGCTTTTGAATTTGACATTTCACAAGCCAGTGATAGTATTTAGGTTCCTAGCTCAGAATATTCTTCTGCCTTTGCTTTGTTATCAGGGAGGTGAGTGTATAGGCATCTCTTGAATAAAAGTTATTCATCTGCTCAATTGTTCAAGTTTTCTGTAAAACTCATTTCTCATGCTCCCAGATCTGCCTACAGCCTCTTCAGCCTCACATTTGTGGGAAATTATAATTCAGAAATAAAATATTTATTTACAAAAACCTAAGGCAAATTAGTCTTCTTTATAGGTATTATAGCTTTAGTAAGTTGGCATGTCTCCACATAAATCAGGAAATACTTGGCCCATTCTATTTTTGGCAAGCTGTTTTTAGCTATTATTTTTCCGAGCCTTTCTCTGATTTTAGATCTTTATCATTTCCAAAGTCATGTTGACCACGTAGTATGAAGTAAAAAAAAAAATAAAATTGCTATCTGTTGATTTATTTGCCTGCTCAAATGGCATATATGTATCTGTGTTTTGTGTACACATACTTAACATGCTATGTAATGTGTCAGATTATTTGTGCCAATAAAAATTAAATCTAGAAAAGGATTGCTTTGCTGTAGCTTTTCAGCCACTGCTAAAAAACCTAATTGTAATAATTGCATTTGAAAAGTGGTAACCTTTTTTCTATTTTGAATTCTGTGAATTGTTATTATTTTAGTATTCTGTATATAATTGCCACAAAACATTATTGAATTGATAAAACTGTCAGTATGCTGGAATAGAATCTGATTTTGACTTCATGTCAACAAAACAGTCTCATATAAATGCTGCTGTAGTTCCAGAGCTTTGTTACGTGTTCTTTATCTTCTGTAACACTGCCAATTAGTAACCATAAAGCTTAATCCCAAGTAGGTGTATTTAAACTTTACTACATCCTACTTCATAGCTGGCTTTTTGGATTCTTGTGATGAAATGCTTGTGATAATGCTAGCCCACAATGTCTCCTTTCCCATCAGATTCATCTTCTCCTGCAGCTGTGGGGCTCTTGTCATCTGCTATTTCCCAAGCCACAATTTCCTCATCAGTTTGTGGCTAAACCCCAAATCTTGATGATCCTTTTCCATCTAGTTCAACACTGATCTTTCATCTTCTGGATTCTTTTAACCAGAAATCTTTTGCCAAAAACCTGACAAGATTGTACTGGGCGTCATCAGCAGCAACATCAGGCTTGATTTCAGTGAGCAAAGATAAAACAGCTGCTTCATTGTCCAGATCAGCACTCAATATTTGGTCATAATTTTTTCCAGCTTTTTCTGGCTGTGATAGCCCTGATGTTTTTCACTCTTTGACTAGTAGTGTAACTTACTGTATTTTGCTGATCCATTTCTTCAGTGGTTCAGAAATAGATGCAGCTTCTTCAGGCAGTATTTCCATCCTATACTGTCCTGTACTGTCTGCATTCATTTTTCAGGAGTTCTTGCTTCACTTTGGCAAGTCAATGTTCTTGCAGTGTTAGATCCAGAATTGCCAAATCATGGCAATCAGCAGTTGCTGTCATGAGAAAGCTGCAGATGGCTGTGCCTTGTGAAAGTTGTGTCAGAGGAATTGCAAGATTTTGAAAATAAGTGATGTAAAATGTCTGATGAAAGTTTACAGAACTTCAGATCCTCTCCCTTTATGCAAGTGGGAAGTATTTCTGTGGTGTAAAGGTTATCTTTTCAAAGCTGATGGGGATTTTGTTGTTGTTAAACTAGAGGGTATGCCAAGGTGGCATGTTACTGTATTCCAGTAAAACTTTCTAGTGCTTTTGGTGACAAAGCTAATGGCTGTACATTCAGAGGGAGGAGGAGACATGGGAGTTCTGTTTTTCATTGAAATTAGTATTTTTCTGTTAACTTTGCATACCACTGTATATATCAATTGATGGTTTTCACAGAAGTAGGATTAAATAGTTGATTGTCTTATTTTAATTTAGTTTTATAGTGGAAAATTGTGAAGGCATTTGGAAGCCATTCTCCTTCAATTAAATGATTTTTTCTGTTTGTCTTGGGGTTTTGTATGTGTGCACATATTGCTCACTGCTTGATTCAGTGATGTGTTTTCTATTGGAGAAAATTTACAAGCGCATTGCCCGCCTCACACGAATTTGTTTCCCACAGAGATTCTTAATGCAATGTGTGAGGTTTCTTATTACACAGTTATATGGATTACATTTTCACTCCAATACGAACAAAATTAAATTACACAAAAATTAAGATGTGTGTAATCCTAATGTCTGATCTTTAGAAAAAAAAACTTTGTCATCTTTAAATGATAACTGCAAAATCAGAGGTAGAAATACTCTGCTTTTGTCGACTGGGATGCATCTGCAATTTACACTGCAGCTGATGTTACAGCAAAATGTTAGGAGCTAACTGTATAGCAACATTGAGGATCTAATTGTTTTTAATAATTCTGCCTTTTCTTGCTTGCATTAATAAAAAAGTAGCAACAAAGCCAGTAGACTATTAATTTGTTCCAGAATCCATGTAGATTAATACACGTCTTTCTTTTCTAATCTTAAAATAAGGATGCAGTCCTTCAAACTTGGTTTTAATGCCTACAGTTTTGTGTTTCTGTATATGTTAAAATGTTTCACATTTTGAGCAGTTTCTCATTTATTGATATGCTTGAAAGTTACAACAGTTCAAAATCAGTAGCAGTCAATGAAATCCTATATTCAAAATGTTGGGAAGAAGCCCGATAATGTAGAAATATCAATACATCCTATCTTTTGAAGTTAATAAGTGTCTTTGGGTGTTCATATCTGGCTAAAATTCTCCAGTTTAGATTAAACATTTAGATAATTATTTTCCTTTGGTCATCAGCCATGTTTATTCCTACGGTTTTTGGTTGGCTAACAACCATGGTATTCTAAGTAAGTTTTATTTCACTTCTTTTTTTTCATAGAGCTTTTCCTCTGACTAACATGACTGAAATAAAGATTTACAAGTGCAAATCTGAATGTAGCATTTCATTTTGATTTGTTTGCAAAATATTTGTGCTCCAATCAGTGTTTCAAGTTGTCTTCTATACATTTCCAAATACGTAGTTTAAAACATGTTTCTCATGATAATATCATACTGCTATGTTAATGTGTTTAATGTGTTTTGACTTCTGGTCATTCACAAGGTACTTCTTTTTCTAGCAGTCTGTAGGAGCTGTCCCTCTTGGTGTGTCAGTAACTCGAAAGAAAGAGGATGAAGCATCAGTTGGAAGTGCACCTTTGCCAAGGCAGCAATCAAATCAAGCCTCTGAGTATGCCAGCAGTCCTGTCAAAACAAAAACAGTAACAGGTATAACACTTAAATGAAACTATCCATTCTGCATTTGCAGCCTCCCTCACTAACATGCTGCTGCAACTGAACAGCATCAGCTGTGCAAGTACAATGGAACAATTTTCAGCTTTAGAGAAATTCAAACTTTTAAAATAAAAAAAAAATAAAATGTATAATTTTCAAATACATGTTTATTTTTATTCTCAGTTTTGTTTACTGCTGCCTTTGAGGCCATGATAGTTTAAAGTAACATATTTTGTAAAATGAGATAGAGGAGATCTGCTTTCAGTAGAATATCTGCCATTCACCTTGATATTTAGTCCATAACTTTGTCAGATTAATCTCTAATTTCAGTCAGTCTCTTTTACATTGCTTAAAGTCTGGCATCTGTGAAATTCAAGATTTGTGCATAAACAGTTAAAATTTACTGTTTTCAAAATCATTCACCCATGGAAAGTGCATTTGTTGGCACTTCTGCTTATGGAGTTCAAGAAATTATACATTTTAGGAGTTTTTTCCGGCCACTTAAGAGTCTAAAATGAAATTTCATTACCACTAATCAAGATAATATGGTTTTCTTGGAATTTCTAGTGTATTTATTCATATGGCACTGTCTGCAAGTAGTAAAGTAAGTGATCATCCAAAAAAAAATTACTGTCCAGCTGCAACTTTCAGTGATCCTTCTGAAATACACTGGACAAAGTCTCTTTTCTTTTGCATTGATGTTTATTTCCAGATTATCATGAAGCACTTCAAGGTGTTGTCTGCTGAAACTAAAATTACAGTCCTGTTCATTAATGATAGTTAAATGTTCTTTTGTGATTAGATGGGGCTAACTTAGAAAATCTGTTTGCTGAATATTAGTGGGTTATCACACTATCACTGGTAGTAAGACAGGAGATGAATTTTGAGGACTTCCACTTCATTCATGAATATTCTTAATTTTTACCATTTATCAATTTATTTTTACAATTCATTTATGCATTTCCTTTATTTTTGCCTGTGATGAAATGACTGTACCAAGCATATTCTTCTTCTAACTGTATTTGTCATCTGTTCTGCTTTATCAACATCATAAATGATTTGTTTCTTCTTAATGTTAATTCTACCTGTGCCTGCAAAGCACAAGATTTTTTCCATTAGAAAGACGTCTGTTATTTTGAATAATTAACTTTCAAATCCAGCTATTTGCATGAATAGATTATAGATTAGTTTTTCTTTATTTAACCAGTTTATAAAAAGTAGGCCTGTATTTTGCTGAAATAGCTTTGTACTTGGATTTTAAAAACTGATGTCCCAGCCTGGTACCTGCTCAGCACAGTAGCCCTTTTAATTCTTCAGTGTTTCTTATTCTTCAGTTTGACTATTATCTTTTCTGATCACACCAGAATATTCTAGTAAAAGAAAACATTATTTTTCAAAATCCAGAAATGCCATGGATGCCAGTTTTGCTTTTCTTGGAGGGTTTTGTGTATATGTGTGATAACAAAATTAAATTATAAAGTATAAAAAATGTCATAAAAGGAAAAGTGGGGTTTCTGTGCATCTCAACTTCTTCCACGTTTTTAGTTTGAAGTCAATATCAAGATCTGTTTTAAGTTACACATTGCTGCAAAAATGAAAAGTTCATTTGTAGATTTCATTTGTTATCTGCCACGGACTTTACTCATTCAGTTTATCCAGTAAGTTTAGCCTAGATGCTGACAATTTTTTGAAATTAAGTAGCTATTTGGTTTCTCTATATTTGCAGCATAGAGTTGGATGCTGTGAAATGAGAGGTGATAGTGCTAATTATCTCAAGAGATAATATTGACTAAGAATTTTCTTTTTTTTGAATTCTAAGCAGTCTTCTAAGGAAGAGACTACTGAATTCGGTGTCATTAATTTTCAACTGTTAAAATTGTTGAAAAATACTTTTTTTTTTCCCAAGTGAAGCTACATATGCATATAATGGGTTTATATGCATAATCATATGCATGGGTTTATTTTTAAGAGGAGTGTGCCTGACCCTACTGGGTTGAAGAACAGCCTGTTGTCATGGTTTAACCCCAGCCAGCAAAGCAGCCACTCACTTCCCCAGAAACAGGATAGTGGAGAGACTTGGAAGGGTAAAAGCTGGGTTGAGATAAGGGCAGTTTAACAGGAAAAGCAAAAGTTACGCACGCAGGCAAAGCAAGACAGGGCATTAATTCACTGCTTCCCGTGGACAAGGAGGTGTTCAGCCATCTCCAGGAGAGCAGGGCCCCATCACATGTGATGGTGACTTGGGAAGATGAACTCCATCACTCCACACATCCCCTTTTTCCTGCTTCTCTCAACTTCACTCACTGAGCATGATGCCACATGGTCTGGACTATCTCTTTGGTCAGTTTGGGTCACCTGTCCTGGCTGTGTCTTCTCCCGACCTCCCATGCACCCCAGCATCCTCACCAGGGTGGCAGTATGAGAAGCAGAAAAGGCCTTGGCTCTGTGTAAGCCCTGCTTAGCAATAGCAAAAACTTCTCTATATTAACAATCCTGTCTGTGTTTGGCACAAATAAAAAACACAGCCCTGTACTAGCCACTGTGAAAAAAAATTAACTCTACCCCAGCCTAAAACAGCACACTTGTATTTTAATATGTTTATGTATTTATTATACTCTGGAGATAAAATGATGGGTATAATGTAGCTGAAATATTTTATATTTATGTGCAAAAAGTGAGTAAAAATACAAAATTAATGCTAAAGAGCAAATGCCATGTACAGTAATGAAAATAATTAAAGAGATCCTCTCTGTCTGCTTCAGTAGACCACACAGATTTCCCTTACTTAAAAAGAGCCACGTCCTGCTGCAGTGCCATGCAAGCTTGTTCTTTGTATAGTCTCCTGAAATTTCATGTGCTGTTGGAATCTTTTCCTGTAGAGTTTTCTTATACCAGGTTTGTCAAAATTGGCTTTGTAGTGGAAAATTCAGGGGACAGAGTAAGCTAACACCTATTTTGTGTCACAAAAATAAAAGGTCTCTGATTACAAAGCCACCAGTTACAGAGGTTAGAAAAGGTTGGATGGATGCAAATTTGAAAGGTGAAATCTCATTCTCAGAGAAGTTTCAGTGGATTCTTTCTTTGAAAATTTCTTTCTTTACAGCCGTATAATGTGTTGGAACATGATGAATGAGTGACTGTAGTTTATTAAACTAAAAATAGAGGGCCTGTAATTCTTCTTTCTGGTTTTTCTGGATCCCTTGCTCCCACCATCTTTCACTTTATTTCCTCTCTTTTAATTTCACCTACTTTGTCTGAGTTTTCTTTCCTCACCATTTTAGAACAGGGATGCCACACTGATTGTAGATCTAGGGCATCTCATGTTACCAGTTCTACAAAACCATTCTAGGCAAAGAGGCAGTGAGCCTTGTATACCTCATATTTATTAATCATCAAGGCTATAGCTACTCATGTTCTAAGTTGTCAGAAAACTTAGATCTTGCATTGATAATATGTAAATATGCATGGCTTTTGCACATTGAAAGAGATTTTATCTTAAATCATGTTGTTCAGGTGGTGATTTTGAATTAATTCTTTTCAAGTCAAGGAACCAAACCGATGTACTAAATCAATGCAGTTTGTAATAACAGCTGTAAAATCATTTCAAACATTGATCTTGAGTTCAGTTTATTAGTTAATGGCTGCTGACACCTTGCCAAAAATGAAGCATGGGAAAAGAGCAAAACTACTGTCCGTATGATATCTATCTCTGAAAATCCAGGGTTTCTGTTCTGAAGTCTCAAATTGTAGTTATTTATAAATCTCCTTAACCACTGAGGCTTCACAACCAGAATAAGATAATAGAATATATTGTTTAAATCTGGTATGATGTGGCTGTGAACAAGGAAAGGTATAAAGAATATTGAAAAAAAAGGTTCTGTCTGTTTTGCTGTCCATTCACTTCTCCTCTCAGCAATTCAACAGTTCCATGTTTGTTCAGTAATCCACAGACCAGCAGCTGTGCATAGAGGCAGAGCTCTCATGTCTGGATAGAGGCAAAATGATTGCTGTATTTGTGTGTAATGCTGTAATATGTGTAACATACTTATGCAGGAAGATAGTATGGACTGCAGTAAGTGAATAGGGCAATATTTGAAAGCTGTCTTGGGCGTACTGTTGAATAATGATTTAACCCCAAGTGTCTGTTTTCACACATTGAAGATGTGTGCTTGTTCATTACTAAAGTAATCTGTAATTTTCTTTCATATTTATAAAATTATTATAATTATTTTCACTGCATCTGAAAAATACAGTATTTTCTATGATCAAAGATGAAACTGAGTGTGGGGGTTTGGACTTTTTACTGCTTCCTGGTGAGGTCATTTTTTAGCCATTGCACGTGAAATGTAATTGCACTAGCATCTACCATGATCTGACATTTATCAGTTTGAAAGTAACCATGATATCACAGACACAAATTTAACACTACCTTATGAGGTGTAATCCAGTGACTATGGCATCTAACTTTTCAATAACAGTGGGAAGGCAGCTTCACACATTCTCTTAGTATGAAGAAGGCCTTTAATGAAAGAAGCTACTTTAAAGAGGCTGAAAAGATTATTAATTTTTTGTCACTCAGAATACTGAAAGTTGACTTTTGTTACAGCCAGAGAACAAGTAGGTAAATGAAATTTAATGTATCTTCTAAGAAGGCATGAAATTTCTGGTTGGAGCAAGTTCCATAACCTGTTATGGAAGCAGCTGAAAACTCAGTGCCTTGTCCCATGATTGAACATGCACTTGTAAAACAAAATTTTGCTGATCTGTGTTATGCAACAGTGAGATGTTTGCTCATGGTACAGGTGGTGACAACACTTCAGCACTATCATGAGTGTACATCAGGCTTGCAAAAGTAGGCAGATGTTTTGCATTGCTATATCTAGCACCTGACTTCTCCATTTTATTGTCTGGTGGAGCATTGGAGATTGGAGGAGCATTTGCAAAAGGGAATTAAATAGTGATGGGTTTGTGGCAACATTTTTCATAGACCAGGTCTGTATTTCACATGGCAAACTGGTCTTTTAATTCCACTATAAAATTCAGTATTAGTTCCAAGTTCAAAGCTGAGAAGAGAATGCAGCCTTTTTTTCATTCTGCAGGAAGTGTAGGTGTGTTGTGTAAGAGTATGGATGGAAATAAAGTATATAAAGGCATTGCAGTTTGGAAAAATCTCTTTTGTTTTGAAAGACTGATATTTTGTTCTTTGGAATGATATTCTTAAAGAGAAATAATTAAAAGAGTTTGAAAGCTTTATAAATGCTGCTAAATGTAGTTTATTATTTATATTTCAAGTAGATGGAGGATGGTGTAGAACAAGAAAATTGAGAACTCTTGTCTTAGATAGACTTTATGTTTTCTGTTGTGTATAAATCATCTGACTTCTAATAAGGACAGAGCTCCTTTTGCCAGTTTCTTGCTGGTTTACTCTGCTCATTTATTTTCCCAGAACTTGTAGAAACGTAGTATCTTTGAAATCTTTACTCTTTTGAATTTGACCAGCAAATAGCTAAGAAGTTAGAAGATAAGCAAATGAATTGCATGCATATGCAGGAAATAGGATTGCAGAAGCCTTCTTTCCACAGGAAACCAGGCAAAGAAAGATCCCATCTTTCTTTTCAGTTCACTTCTTAACATTTGATAGCGTCATATAATAAAACTTCAATTCCATGTTAGAAATTTACTATAACTGGAATTTCTTGGGGTTTATGGGAAGTGTTAGTATTTCAATTTTGAAAGCTTTACTGAAAGAATTCTTAAAATTCCTTCAAAGTGTACATGAGATATTTCTGAACCACTGTTAAATACTTCTGTATAAAATTGAACAAAGGACAAGGCTTTAAATTTAGACACATCTCTTTTATTTGGACCAGCTGATGCCAGGCAAACTGATGTTTTTATTTGAAGTTTTATTTTAAGTTAATAAAGTTTCTACTGAAAAGTTACAGTGTAGCAGAATAGAACCTGTACTTAGCAAAACTGGATGCAGTTACCGATTTTTGTTTTTCTTAAAGTCTGACTAGAATGCATAGTTAGATTCCTGCTGAAATGAGCTTTTGGAATGCAAAAACCTGGCAAATGTGAGAGATGTCTGGCTGCTGAGAAATCAATGGATTATCTGAAGTATTTGAATTAGTAGGTCACTATTTCTGCTCAATGAACTGAATGATTATCGTTTATTCATGCCTACTATGAAATGTATGACTGATGATTAATTTGGGAAGATGAATGAAGTTAAAAAGATACTAAATAGGTTAAGTAAAATACTTGAAGGAATAATAATAAAAAAAAACAACAAAAGGAATTTTAAATCTGATGCACATTTACCTAGGGTGTCTGAAAATACTAAGATTTTATAAATGGACTTTAGTTCTTGGATTATTTAAAAGGAAGGTGTTCAGACACAGGTCATTTATAGAAAGCTTTAAATGTCTGGACAGTCACATACCTGTATAAAAAAATGAATTTTTCTGTGTTTTTTTGTCCGCTAGTAAAATGTTTAACATTTTTGTTATGGTGGCATGATTTCTTCAGTACACTGTGTGGATTTCAGAAACATTAGTAACTCAAAGCCAATATAGTATATCAAACATTCTTTTTGTATGAAGAAATTCAGTGTTGGGAGAACAAATGGTTGTTCATTTATAGATTATATTTGTAAGACTAGGGAACTTTCTGTATATTTTTAAAAAGACAGAGTACTAGGCAGAATTCCACATTTATGAGAATTTACTGCAGATCCAAAAGCTGAAATTCTTACTTCATGGTATAAATTGTATTGGGAATGGTAAGTGATACTAAGATAAATTCGGGTGTGGACTATAGATATGAACACACAAATATCACATTTTTGTAATTACTAATCTAGTAGCTCAGTTTGGCCTCTGAATGGTTTTGATTTGTACAAAAGTGTCAGTGCTCTTTTATTTTTGTTTCTAGAACTAAATAGGTATTTTTTGCCAGAAGTAGTGCAGCAATCATTAGGAATTTGGTGGGAGAAATTGCTGATCATAGGCATTCCCTAGCCAACATACACTTTCACACAGAAAGATCCTTTCTTGTTGCACAACATTAATATCACATTTGTCTTTGTTTATTGACATATGTTAAAAGTCTCTGGGATTTAACGCTTACTCTGCTATTAAATAATTTGGTGAACACACAAATTTAGTCACTACACCTCTCTGCTGCTGTTTCTCTGCATATAAGGGACTCATTCTCATGAGTTGTCAGAGACTGTGTCACTCAGTTATTATCTTGATAAAACAAATGTATTATCTGCATGGTTAATAAAGTAGAATGCAAAAATGCTCAAAGGGCAGTAAAGAAATTTTTTATGCAAAGACTATTCAGTAAGCTGGCAAATATATTGCATAATTTTAAAAGCTTTAAAGGACTTCCTGCTGTCATTTAAGTACTGCTTTTATTCTCCATCATTCTGATGGAGAGTCCAAACTTCGAAAAGTAATTAACATAGTTCTTAGAAAATAAATAATTCAAGTATCATTCATCCAGGAATGGGAGTGTGGGGAATAAATTGTCTTGAGACACCTCAAAACTAAAACATGAATATTAGTGAAAAACTTCTGAAGGGTACTGATAGTTCAGAAAATATTGATAAATGCAGGTTTGAGCTTCTGTGCATGGTTTCAGTGAGCTGCTGCTTTGATTAGCTTTGAATGGTAGGAGAAACAGTGCATTAAGATATGAAGCATTTTTAAAAATAGTTACTTTGTGCTTTTGCAATTCTCTGTGTTTGTACAATGTTTTAATATTAAATCACAAAGCAAAATTTTTTAAGGGATATGTATTATATTGGGAACAGAATATCTTTGGCTGTCATACATATTTACACAAAAGTGTGGATGATTTGTAATGCCTTCAGATATCTTTATACACACAAGCTTGGTTCTGTTGTGTTGCAAATATAAAAATATAGGGACTTGTGAGGAAAATTGGAAGGCAAACCTATGGACAAACAAGCTTTTATGTAATAAGTTTCACTGAATTTTTACTCCTATATAGTATTATAGACAAAACCAAAAACATGCTGATTTACAGAAAACTGAAGGTTTTTAGAAGGTAGTGGCTGTTAGGGGTTTAATTAGGGGGGTAATTTTGGGGATTTTTTACGTATGAAGAAAACAATTCATCTTCTCTTAAAAAAAATAAAATAAAACGTAGGCCATTTTTCTTTTTGGGGGGTTGTTTGAAGTTTGAATTTTCTCCTCCACAACATTTTGATCTCAAATCTAATCCTTTAGACCCCTTGATCAGTTCCTTAGGGTGTTGCCTTTGTTACAAACACCTTAGTAGTTTTGGGTTTATTTTTTCATGGAAAGACCTACTTAACTCATGACACTGAATACTTGTTAAAGAAATACCATCAAGTACTTTGACTGCATGCAGACCGCTTCCAATTTAAGTGGAGGAAAGATCTTCTCAGAAAAAGAGCAATGTAGTAGGACAACACTTTCCTCTGATTGCTTTTTTCCTTCAGTGTGTTTCGCTGTCATGGCCTCTTGGTAACTGTGATCAGTCTGTAACAGCATTTTCCTCAGCTTAGCTCCCTTCTGGTGTATGAGGTGCTATGACAGATGATGTGATGTTGGAAGGAAAGCATATCCAGCCTTTTGTTGAGGTCATGGGACAGACACGTTGGGTAGGGTCATGAGATGTGATGGAGGAGAGTCTTGCTGCCTGCCTGGCTCTGGACCTGTCCTGCAGGAGGAGCACGCTGAGCTTTTGGGCATCAGTGAAAGTGAATTTGCCTGCAGCAGGATAACCTTTTCCAGCCAGAAAGGAGCTGCTGCCCTCTTAATGCATGTGGGGTCTGAGCGCACAGTGGGACAGGAAAGATGAGTCCATCTTGTGCCAGAGATTGAGACCTGGTAGGCCTGTGCCACACAGAAATCAGGAATAAGGTACCTCCCTTTTTCTTAATTGCTAGTTGTAAGGAGAGAGGAAAGCATGAGACCATCAGTGCCTACAGATTATCAATATTCTTCAACCCAAGACTGGAAGTCTCTGATGTGTGGGGTTTTTCTGCATTGAATTATTTGAGGAAGTGTCCATTTGTCCCAAATCACACCTCAGAAGTTTTCACTCTTCTATTTCTTAAGTCACTGAGTGTTAGTAGCACAAAGAGTAGTGTCATTTTTACAAACGTTTTTTATTCTCAAAACTGGATCAAATTTCTAAAAAAACCTCATTCCCAGTCGGCTAAAAAACATAACGGAGGAGACATATGTCTGTATAAGAAAGACACCTTGACCTTGAATTTATACCTCTAAGTCTTGCTTGATGGCATCTCCAGCAAGGTGAATACTTTAATGATTAATTTTGAAGCTGCCACTTCAAACTTCCTCTGTACTTTAAGCAGAAATTGCAATGTGAATTGTGAAAGATGCTCCTTTGATGAGTCCTTTTTTTCTGAAAAATTCTGTTCATTACCCATACGTTCTGAAATTGGTATGTGTGGCAGCTTCTGTGGGATTGATGTGGTGTATATGTTTACAAAAGCACCAGTTAAAGAATAAGGGACTAAAAGATAAGAGTAGGGGCATTTTATGTTCCTTTACACTTTTTTAATTCAATAATCTGAAGCAGTCCCCACTCTGGTAGTTTGGTTTTTTCAACTCCCATCAATTTGGAAGTGTTTCATAAAAATCATATCTTCTATCTAGCTATTGCTGACTGGCACCTGGGTTGAACACAAGACTGATTACATTGCCAGGAAATGTTTTGAGGATTTCAGTTCAGTAGTAGCCAAGTAGCATAATTATTTTAGGAAATTACCTTCATACTAAGACAGATGAGGCTGATCCAGTCTACATGTCTACAGTAGAAGACTAGACACACATGACAGACACCCCTGACAGTGTCTTAGCAAGTGTCACCTCCTGATCTCCTTGTCTGATAGGGAATTAAGACACTTCTTTCCCAGCATCCCTTCAGGCAAAATTCTGGGATTTACAGTACAGGAAAAAAAAAATACTTTCTCCTTTTCTCCTTAGGAGTTACTTCTTTGCTTGTTTCATCTTTCTACTCTGATATACTTTTTCTTTCTTTTCTATTTTCCATGGTTTATGGTTGAATGGTTCCTTATCTGTCTGTTGGGCTTTGAGACTCTTTTTTTGATCTCTTGGTTGAACTTGAGGGGTTAGTGAAGCTGGTTTTTATCATGGATATTCCTGTGATTTTGCAAATTTTAATTACATGTAAATGAAGAAAAACAGGAGATACTTAGCTAATTCAATTTTTAATTTAGAGATTGTTATTTCTGGCTATTCTGATAATTGAGAGAGAATCATCACTGTTGGTTTTTCCTGCAAATAAAATATGGGAGGTTGGAACAAAACCTATCTTTAAATCCCACTCATGACGGATGCATTTGTTAAGTTATGTAGGATGTTGATAGTCCCTGCTGAATGCATTGTAGAATATGTAGGTTTACATTGTATTTATCTACTCATCCTGAACTGAAGCATCCTACACGTGAAATTCCTGGAGTCTCACAGTGACTTTGTATGCCATTCTCACCCTTACCCACACCTGAGTTCTAGAGTTCTGTGCTTCAATGACTCCTGTTTTAATATTTCTTGGTACTCAAGCTGTTCCTGATTCTTATCTTGTAGTGTATGTGTAGTGTAGGGCCTGACCACGCAGAAGACTGCACAGAAGATGGTATGAATTGAGGTGGGGTAGTAAGTTAAAGCAGAACAGCTATTCCTTGACTAATCCCTTTGGTTTAACTTGATCCATATTCATAATGTGGATGGAAGACATACTTCATGGCATAAAGCTGTCCATGCGAGATGTTATAAAACAGCTATTGCACGCTGCTTCTCCAGGTGGACAATTTACATGTTTGTCTCTCCAGAACAGCTGACAACAAACAATCCTAAAATGTCACACTTTTTATACTCTCACAGTCCAGTTTTCATTCCATATCCTTCTAACATATCCATAACTGGAGCCAGGAATCTCTGAGAGGACTAATTATACTGCAGCCATAAAAATCCTATTTCACTCTTTTGACCACCTCTCTTTCTGAATCTTTAAATTCTCCATCTGTTTAATGAAGTGAACATTTCTCTTTAAGATGATTAAAAATTTGTTGAGGGATTTTTTCTGGTAATTTTATTGAACTCTAGCCTTGACAGGGAAAATGTCTCAAATTAATTCATCCAGTGGCATTCACATTGCATTCTGTTGGCCAAAGTTCACCACTTAGATATTTCAGTTTTAAATCTTCACAAGTTTTATTGCATTACTGAAGAACCAGTGATGCATATCAAGGACCATATATTTTTGCTTTCCTTAGTTCAATTGATAGCATATTTTTTCTTAAGAACTTTTCTGTAATTTTCATGCCACTGCTTTCTCCTAGCTGTAAATTTGGTAGACATAAATTGTCACACACTGATTTCAATTTAGTTTAAATTTAAGTCATGAAGTCTCCGTAATTTATTCCTGCAGTTTTGTCTGCTCAACAACATGTAGGCCAAAACTAGCAGTGTTAAATAAGCTGACAATAGTTCTGTGCGTATCCCAAAACACAAGGTGGAAGATATTCTGTAAAACATGCCAGAAGGAACTATGCACCACTCACAGTCCTCTTTTGAAGTTCCAGTGTGCTTATATTTAATTTAACATTTCTAAAAGATTTTCATCTTATTAAATAACTAACAGTTTAAAGTAATGTCTCTTTTTATTAGAAAAGATTGAATTTTGCAGAAGTATTTCCTACTTTAGTACCTTAAAATTTGACAGAGTAAGAAGATAGTTTAATTTTTATGCCTTTTTTTGGAAGCATGCTCAAAATTTTTAAGGGAACTTTAAAAAAAAAACAAATCAAAGGCTGTTATTTAATGTGGTCTGTCATTTCTTACAGTTTTAGAAAGGTGAGACCTTTAGATGACACTGGCAGCAATATGTGTGAGAAACTCTTAGACTTCAATTGCATCATCAAATAGGTTATCACACTTTGAAAACTGTCTTAATTTGTTTAAGTGATACATTCTTCATCATATTTTCTTAGCAGTTCATGTTGAAAAAGTTGGAACATTTAATTTTTTTGTGTTGTATTTCTCACATGGCTTGACTGGTGCGTTGTATAGACAAGTTTAAAACTAATATTGACACTTTTTGATGATGATGATGATGATGATGATGATGATGATGATGATTATTATTATTATTATTATTATTATTATTATTATTATGTGCATAGTGAGAGATACACAGTGAAGGACTTTCAGAATGTAAAGTAATTGTTTTTCTTTGCTATTAGTAAGTATATTATTTACTTAGATATTCTGTTTGTAAGCGAGTTTTTTTGTTTGCATTAGAATCTCGTCCTTTGTCACTGCCTGTGAAAACCATGCTGAACTCATCTGAAAGTTGCAGAAGTCCTGAGGAAAGAATGAAGGAATTTATTGGAATAGTGTGGAATGCAGTTAAGTGCCTTACACTTCAGGTAAGATGAAAAGGAAGTGAAAAAAACCCCTATGTGTTTCCAAACTTTATGATACTTTTTATGCATCCTAGTGCTTTTTATTAGAGGAGTTTTAAAGGAGCTCCCAAGTTTTATTGTCTTGTTTCAGTAGTTTCAAAGTCTGAGAGAAGGAAAACTAAAGTGAGATTTTGGGTAAATTAAGCATAGAATAGTTTGGTTTTAAAATACTAGGTTTCAAAATACTGTTTAGTATTTAAGCGGAAAGATCCTTCAAAAATGGTATTATTAAGATTTGTCATGCTTTTCTGTATTATAGACACTGCAGTTAGATTTGTAGAATGCTTTCTTTTCTAAAACTATTTGAGGAAAGTGTGTATGATAAATAGTTTCCTGGGATGTATGATACAGTTGCTGTTGTTACACAGTGAAAGCTCAGCAGCTTACTTGTCTAACTTTTTCATGAATGACAAGGAAAATGACTGCTGGGATTAAAGCATTTTGGATATACTGCTCTGGGTTGTAGCTGCTGATTAGTAAAACCAGAGTTTTCATGTAGCAGTATAGATGCCATATTAGGAGTCCAATGTTAAGTTAGCAGGAACAAATTTTAGGTAGCTTAGAAGTGGTAGAATTAGGACTCTGTTGTTCCCAGAATTTATCAAGTGCTTTATGAGAAATTATTCTAATTTAGAATTATTGCAATCTGTGCCTAATTCTGTGTGATCAGTTTTTTTGATACACCAGGATATAGTAGCAATTTTTTTAATTTAAAAAAATCACAAAAAACTGCCAAAATTGGCAGTTTAATTACAACTTTTGGCAAGTTTTTTTTTTGTTGTTACAGAAAGTAATTGTTGAGTGCTTGTTCCTTCTTCCTATCAAGAATTGTATTTAATAATATACAGGCTCATCCCAGAATATGTGTCTGTGTCACTCCTCTTTCATGTAAAAAGTACTCAAAATTCACAGTTTAAGAAAGTTTGACATTTCAGGTTTTGCCAGAGCAAGAACTTGAAATTTGTCACCTGCTTGCAGAACACAGTGAAGTTGAGGAGATGCTTTCCATTAAATCTTTTTAGTTTTCAGCCTTCTCTTTCATTACTGTTTCATGAGTATTTTGCTTGTTTTCCTTTCTTTCTTAATGTTCTCACCACTGTAGATTAAAATGTCTAGATAAGAGAGAGAATTTGTCATCTTTTTGAAGGAAGCAGTGTATTTTTGTTGTGTGTCTGGGTGGTACTTAGCACAGTGAGACTCCATATATAAATGTGGCTTACAGTTTGAGTCATAATAAAAGTAGTGATATAATAATAACAATGAAGAAGAGCTGGGTCCTTTATAAAAGGGGAAAGCTGAATCAGGATGACAATACTCTGGTCAGACATTTTTCATGGTATGCTTTTTTGTGAGCAACCAGCAAATTGAATTTGTTTGGAGGAATGAGTAAAATACCAACCATGAAGAGTGTGTGTTACTAGGTGGGAAAAAAATGTAGTGTTTCTTCCTGTGGAGATGAAACTGATGACAGTGACAGGCAAGGGTTGTCTCAAAAAGTATTTCCTAAATACCTTGCTGCACTGACCAAACATGCATAAAGGGCTTATACTGGCAGAGAATTTTTTGTATTGGGTATTTTTTCTGGTACTAGGTTCTAGAGGTTCTAGATTTATTTAAGTTTTACAGGTTTGTTTTTTTTTTTCTAGAGTACTCATGCTTTCTATTTTCATCATTATGATGATGAAATGATATTTTTAGTTTTTATCTATGTTGAAATTAAACACCTTTATGAATTCATACAGTAGCTTACACACTTTGTTTCATCCTTATGCTTTAACTGTACTTTGTAAAGTATTTGCCATTGTCTTCCCAGAAGTTTATTACATGTTATCAGAGAGATATTTCAAAAAGAATCCAAGAAAGCACAGCAGGGAAGTTTGAGAATGTGCTTCCATACACAAATGTGCAGTTGTTATTCCTTGTGAAATATGAAGAATTTATAGATACGTTTGCCCTTCTTTTTATTACTATTAGTAATTCCTATGTCTAATTTATTTAAATATAGTTTTCGAGACACAAATGCCATACATATATATATATATGTATATATTTGTATATATGTGTGTGTATGTGTGTGCATATATATCTTGTTTCTTTCAATACCAGCCCAAATAGGAAATTTGTGCAAGGCAATGTATAGAGGGTAAGAAAATGAGTATTTTCACTCTGTATTGCAATTCAAGTACATTATATTTATTTTATGTAATGTTCATTTTATTAAAAATATATAACTATATTTAAATTATAACTTCATACAGATTTTCAGTATTATTGTTTGGCATGAAAAGGGAAATTTCTGGAATAATTTGTCTGGCTAAATGCTGGAGCATTTTGACTCTGTGGCTTTTTTCCTAAAACTAATTTTCATGTTCTTGGATCTTTTAGTTACATGATTGTAGAACAGAAAAGTCTGTAGTTGTCGTCAGATAAAACTGAACTTCATAACTTAAAATCATCAAAGGATTATTCTTTTAGTGGAAGTTAGAGTAAGTAATTGTGTTTGGAACCAGAGTAACTGGAAAGTTTATTTTGGATCCAAAGCTGGTACTTGCTTAGCCCTCGCCCTGGCTTGCTTCTGATAGAATATTGCGTGAAGGTTTTATGCATTGGAGTTGTGGTAACCTATTAGTATTTAAGTGAAAAGACTTTCATATTTAATTATAAAAAGTTGGTTTATTATTTAGTTGTTGTAGGATTTTATATGCAGCCTTGAAGTAATTTTGGCAGTTACACTGTGTGGGAGGGTAATACTCATTTTTCACATGTTCTTCATAATAATAGTTGTTAAAATTATGAAGCAGTATAAACACAATTATTTTTAATTTACTGTTAATGCCAAATTCCTTTGAGAACAATGAAGGATCTGTATTAAAAGTAAATTACTTAATGAGTAATGTTGTAACAAGTGCTAATGACATAAGAATGTAATTGTTAATATAAGACTTAGGTATGTCACATGCCTTTAAATATCCCTGAATTTATTTGAAAAAAATAAATCCTTTTCCTGAAACTACTGAAAATTTTGTTTTCCTTAATGCATGTAGCTTGTAAACATTTTTGACAAAGTACAACATTGAAAGGCAAGAAAGGGAAGGACAGATATGATAAGAGTTCCTGTTCTTTTAACTGGGTCATTACCCAGGGGTCAGGAGGAGATTCTGTGATTTGTAATTTAGCAATTACAGCTCTCAGCAGTTATTTGGCAATTATGAGATAGGATTATTTCTTAAGTTGGTTACTTACCACAAACCAACAAAAAATTGTGTTTCCTGTAACTGGAAAAACAAAAAACAAAAAACAAACAAACAAAAAAAAAAACAAAACAAAAAAAACCAAAACAAACCCCTTTAAAAAAAGGTTTAAAAGGTTTCTTAGGAAGGAACAGGAATACTGTGAAGCACAATGACATTGTGTTTTAAAATGTCAAAGAAAATGTATCTGATCCTTATTTTGGTAATTTTAAAGTACAGGTATATTGCTCTCTTAGTTCTTTTACTTAAGTGTTCTGCTTTCCATTTATAACATTTTTACTTTTTTCTAACTACAAAACAAGAATTTCTGTTCTGCCTTTTAAAATTGTAACAAACACTGCATGTCTGGCTTAACTGCAGATGGTCTAAATGGCAAAACGAATTTAGGTGTTGGAGGCTGGGCTACAGAGTCTTACAATACTGAGTGTACCAGAACCCACACACGAGATGTGCAAGCAGTGGTTCTTTGCAGATTGGGGAGTCACTGCAAGATGATATTCTGTACCCAGAAAAACACATTGCCTTTCTACTGAAAGTGTATGAGGGCTGATGACTAATTCAGAGAGAGGCAACTTCCCTGGAGAGACATCCTTAAGCAAGTGTCACCTTGTAGAAAATCTTCAGTGCCTCTAGCTGATTTATACAGCTGTAAAATGTGTGTTATGAAAGGGAATCTTCTTAAGTTGTCACTATCATGAAAGGCTGTAAAGACTTTATCAACTTGTCCCTCTTCATTGCACTTTTGGGAAGTCCTTTGCTCTGTTTTCTTCCCTCCAACCCACCCTCCTCAGTTAGGAAGACCTAATTTTTCAGCAGTAGTTATTTCAATCTTCTTTCTAGTGAATAACATTCCTTTTTATAAAATAAGAATTAAAAATATTCTGGTAAGTTAATACCTTCCTTTAATACAAGAGTCATTGGACATTTTGGGGCTTATGTGTTTGTAAAAGTGTAAAGCATAGAGTTATGCTTTACTTAAAGTTTCAGAAGTAGAAGGGAAAATACTGCTTGCTTCATTGGTTTATCATTAGTGTACATTATTTAGCACGTGTAGGCCTTCACATAACAGAAATGAAAACAGGGGGTGATCCTGTTTCAAGAATGTAATAATTCGTTCTCTTTAACACATGAATGTATTCAGTATTGGCAAACGAACATGTTGCTACCAAAACTGAAATCAGATCCTTGAAACAGAAAGGATGTTGCCATGGAAAAATGAAGTAACACTCAGTGCAGCTGCAAAGCATTAATGAATAGGATATTTTTTTAAAAGATCATTTGTGTTTGGTGTGGCTTGGAGGGTCCCAACCAGATGGTTTCCATGAACAGGATCTGACCCCCAGCTTGAGGACTTCTTACTGGCAGATTACTTCATTTTCTTTCCCTTGGATTGTCAGATCCTTACATTAATGCAAGATTTACTGCTGCAGATTTATATTCAGTTGCATAAATCACTCACATCTTACATTAACTTCACAATTTTAGGCACACAGTTTAACAGTTATTTAAAAAGTGTAAAAAGATTTATATGATAGCTTTAATATATGCTATTGATGTAGTTTAATTTTAAGAATTTGGATTACATATATTTTGAAACACTTTCCGATTGGTGAAGCAATCTGTAGCACACATTCTCATTTTTGTCCAACATGTAATTCCATCATTTTAGGTGCACTCTTCCATTCTTTCACTGGAACTTGTGAGTAGGCAATTTTCCACTTTCTGTTAGTTAAATGTACACAAATTCCATTAAAGTTGATACTTGTGAAT
This sequence comes from Cinclus cinclus, assembly GCF_963662255.1. Lineage (NCBI taxonomy): Eukaryota > Metazoa > Chordata > Aves > Passeriformes > Cinclidae > Cinclus > Cinclus cinclus. The sequence continues at coordinate 130,608,802 of NC_085046.1, forward strand.
CTGCCTCTGAGAAGCTCAACAGGTGCAACTCAGTTTTGCACTTATTAGGCCCTTGTGCATTCAAGTTGATAATTTCTTGTGTGATTATGATCATTGCATAATTTGCTCTAAAATGTGGAATTTTGCCATACATTCATTGTGTTGGCCTTTGAAATCCTGCAGTAATGTTTTGCAAAATTTGTTAATCATATAAAACTTTAAATGAAACACAGGTAAGCCAAACATATCTGTAAATAATTCTGTAGTATTACATGTTGTCAATTTTTAGTGAATTCAGATTTAGGATCCTGCTGACTGCACCAATTTCTCATGGATGAGTGATTTAGGGTAACTTAAATAATCATCATCAAAGGCATTAGCAAAGGTGATCTTAATATGAATACGTAAAGATGTAACTTGGTGAAGTTCAATAGCAAGGTTAAGTGTATCATTTACTACATGGTTGAAGAATTCAAGGGAAAATTTAATTGAATAAATCTGTCATTGTCTACATGGAGGCCAAAGATGGAAAAGGGTAAGGTAACCCAAATGCTGAGTCATGAACTTCAAACTGGACCTCCTTGCTTGCCAAATCGCTGGTGTGGCTTAGGTGCAGCTGGATCTGATCTGGACAAGTTTATATTTAAGAGAAGAAATACAGAGAGTAAGGAAATTCTTCCACTGAGTCATGAGGTTCAGAGTAGATCTCCTTGCTTTCTAAACTCCTGATAGAGCTTAGGTCCAGTCTTAGTCTCAGACTTTGACAAGTCTTTCTAAAGGAATCACCTACATGGATTTCATTAGTATTAATATAGCGTGCTATCAACAGCTTACTGAGGATCTATTGCAGTTAAGGGATCTCTCCTCCTTGGGTTGCAGTGGGAACACTCAGTCCCAGATAAAGAATCCCAAACACTGGGAGGCATCCCAACTTAAGAGGAGAGTAACTGGTATGCAGTCCAGTTGCAATTTAGGGAAGGCTTGACTTGAACTCATCCAGAGATCTGTTGTTAATAGAAACAACCAGAACAACCTTGAAAGGTGTCCCAGCTCAGGGGGAGATCCCTTCTGTGCAGCCATCCTGCCCAGCCAGGAGAGCTCAAAGGCAGTTCACTTAGGCTGTCATTGGCTTGTACTCAAATTGCATGCAATGGGAAGGGTGTGCAAGAGACTCCTTGTACCCACAGCTTTCTTTGTTCCTCGATAACTAAGCCTTGGAAAAAACCACATTCAAGTGTAAGTCACATGGTCAGGCATTGTGTCACTCTGCTTTTTGTGGGGTTTCCTGGAGTTCTTGACCTGGCTACAACTCAGGCCTTTACCTCATTTGGAGTTTGTACTTAGCTCCTGCTGGTCTGGTTAAGGGGGCCGAGTGTATCTATCACACATAAGGAGGCCTGATGCTACTATTTAAAACCCACCAAAATTCATGGTCCAAGTCCCATTCAGTTGTTTGAAAATTAATAACAAAGACCTGCTTGTGTCAAAATGGCATTTCCATCAGGAATTTAAAAGGGTGAAACTGTTGTGATTCTACTTCAATATTCTTGAAACAGCAAAGTAAAATAAACCAAATGTGATCAGAAGAACTTTTCTTTAGTACAAAGCTGTACTAAACTGTAAATGAAGTGCAAAAACTCTACTGAGTATAGCAATCCCTTTTTGAGAGTGCTTTGTAAAACAGGTCCTATAGATCCTGCTGCTGGAAATGTGATGAAGTATAGTATCTCTTTAAGTTGGTGGAATTTTGGGATTATTATTACCACATGGTTTGTATATCCAGGCAGCATTTGATGTTAATTGTCATAGATGTGTGTATATATATATATATATATACATATATATCTATCTGTGTGTGTATGAAGAATGGGTGATTTTTTTATAAACTGTTTACTCAGTAAATGCATGGATAAAACAATAGTTATACTGATCACGAGTTCTTTTGTCATCTATTTATCATTATCCCACAATGGCTTGACCTGCAACCTATTACTAATAGACCAGAAAACGATTTAATGTGTCACTGTAAAAATCTTTGCAAATTGACACAAAGACTAATTTGCAATTAAAAAAGAAACCCAAATCTGTTACATCTGTAACAATACACCCTAGCTTTTCATCCAGTATAAATAAAATACACTCTGTAACCTTGGATCAATAAACTACTTATCAAAGATGTAATTAGCTTCATTTTACAACTCAAACAGTTCTAAATCCAGAAACAAACACAGACTTCACGAACCAGTGTATTTATTTTTGCAAAATCCTACTTATATTTTTCTGCAGTGAATTCTTGTCAGTTTGTCTAAGCAAAAGGGTACAAAAATGCTGAAATAAAGATGAATATCTGTGTACTCACTAGGCTGGCAAAGTACTTACGGTGCTGTGGAATTCCAGTGCTATTTCAAATCACTACTGTGGTCTTGAAGGCCTAGTACCCTTCAGGGGAGAGCATGAAGTACAAGTCTTAGTTACTACTTTTAAGCTGTGCTGTCTTTAATAATGTCAAATCAAAAGAGTGTTACCTAAGTTTGCAGCAAACAAATGTTTTTATCACAGCTACAAATAATATCTTGTCCAACAGTTTGTATGCTAGACTTTTCCAAGCAATGTGAAGGAATTAACTGAATCATGGCTTGTATTTGCTTAACAAAGCATTCAAGTGTGCAGGTTGTTGAAGCCTTTTGATATCCAGGTGCCAGAATGGTATTTGTAAGAGCCAAAGAAGACTAACAGTCCCCAGCTTACATCACCTCTGAGTTAAAATGTTATGATGAGCTGAGTTCTTGGTTTGGGCTTGCTCAGCCTCTCTAAAAGCTCTTAAGAAGATGGCAGAATGGTCAGACATGTTCCTAGGTAACAGTACTGAAAATAAGAACAAAAGATGTTATTTCTTATGAAATCATATGAACTGCTTCTGATCTGCATCGAAAAGTGGATAAAAGCTGTATAAACTTTGTCAACTTTATTACTATCTCTTTCTCTTCGCTCATGTATACACCTCTCCATTTGTTTAAAAGTCAGTTTTTTCTCAAAAGTTTGTTTTTCATAGTTTTTCTAATGATTACCTTTTTTGTACATGCTCATTATGTTGCTTATTAAGTAAAGGCAGAATTTTCCCTGAAACAGTTCTTTATAGAATGTAGCAGCATATAAAATATTGGCTAGTTCTAGAGACTTAGCTATTGCTAACAAAAGCTAATGAATGGCAAAAAGTGCAGGGCTTTCTTATTCAGAACGTTCTCTTACTCAATTGCACTTGTAAAAAGCTGGTGAAATATAGATATATGTATGTTCACTTTACTTGGCAACACCTTTCCCATGAATTTACACAGCAAAAACATCTTTCTTCTTTCTCCCCTTTTATAATCCTAATTTACGAGCATATATTATTTTCCAGCATTTTGCGTCATCTTTTCTCTTAATTTAACTAAACATTAAGACTATTTTCAGTCAACTGTGATGGATGAAAAACTTCAGATTTTGTACCAATATGAATACTCTGCAGTGAGGGAGAAAATAATCTATTTCTGAGAATCTTTCTTTGCTTTGTGTTTTCAGCTTGAAGTGCAGTCTTGTTGTGTATTCCTTCCGAATGACAGCCTGCCTTCCCCAAGTACTATTGTGTCAGGTGACATTCCTGGGACTGTGCGGAACTGGTACCATGGGCAGGCCAGTATGCCTGGCACACTTGTCATCTGCTTGCCCCAGATAAAGATCATGAGTGCTGGACACAAACACATGGAACCGTTGCAAGAAATCCCATTTGTTGTGCTGAGACCCATTGTGGAAGAAGGTAATGTGATAAACTCAAAAATCCTTACTCTTTAGTTTCCATTTCTGATTTTCAGGAAAATGATCTTCATTTTATTTTGAAAACTTCTGGTTTTATACTGTTTTTTTTTTGCAGAATGTTGTTATATATTATTGATGCCTAGGAACACTACTTAAAAGATTGCCCCCATGGAAATCAATGTGGAACCCATCATCAAAGAGCTAGTTCAGTGATGTTTTGTATATTTGAAATTACAATAATTTTGACCTTCATTGGTTTTGTTATTCAAGTTTTTTTGTATTCAATGATCTTGACACAACAGGAAGTGACAGTAAATTGGAAATTACAAAACAGAATGGAGACGGGTTAGGAAAAGCTTCTCAACGTGCAAAGATCTTGGATGTAACATTCAGACTGGACATTGCTTAAACATTCTTCAATGAGAGGGTGGTTGATCACTGGAACAAACTTCACAGGAAAGTGATCATGGCACTAAGCCTGTCAGAGTACTGGATCCATCTGTACAATGCTTTTAGTCATATGATTTAATCTTAGGTAGTCCTGCAAGGAGCAGGGAGTTGCAGTCAGTGATCCTTATGGGTTCCTCCCAACTTGAGATATTGTATGATTCAATGGAAAATAAGAAAAGAAATTCATAAGTATTGCAAACTGTCAAAAGAAAAGAATGAGACTTTAATGGCCATCCTGATAGGCAACAGTTGTTCTGTGTTGTGACTTAGGAATTGTAGCAAGGATTTTGTAGAGATTTGAAGAAAAAAATTGTAAAGGTTGAGGAAAAATACAGTAGTTCTTACTTGAAAAGCTAATATTTGATAAGGGTTTGAGTTTTAGACTAGCTTGAGGGAAGAATCAGCTTTTAGCATTCTGCAACTGATCGAGAAATGAAAGAAGGAAATAAGCTGTAAAGGACGTAGCAAGTGAAAACAAGTTGCTTATGTTCAATATTTTTTACTGTGTTTTGGGTTTTTTTAATGGAGCCCTTAGAAATTATCAGAATGTACTGTAAATGTACTTAAAAATCTTGTTACACACACACACACACACACACACACACACATATATATATATATATGAAAAATCGTATACTGGAAATAGGTGAGGCAAATATTCTGAACCATCTTGAGCCTTGGGTTCCAGGTTTATTTTAATGACTTGCGTGACAGCTAGGCTCACAGCCAAGTTTTGGATTCCATGGAAATGTCAGTGTTTGTGGTTTAACCCCAGCCAGCAGCTCTGGCTGCACACAGCCCCTCACTCCTCCACCCTGGTGGAATGGAGAAGAGAATCAGGTCAAAAGTGAGAAAGCTTAGGGGTTGAGATAAAGACAGCTTAAAAGATAAAGTAAAAGCTGCAGGTGCAAGCAAAACAGAGTAAAATAACAAATTGGTTTGCTACTTCCTGACAGTAGGCAAGTGTTCCAGCCTTTCTGTTTGGTTGGTTTCTGTGGTTATTTGGGGTCAGCTGTCTCCCTTCCCAAATCCTTGCATGCTCCCAGTTTACTTGCTGGTGGAGTAGTGTGAGAAGCAGGAGACACTTTAATTACTGCTCAGCACTAATTAGAACATACCTATATTATCCACAGTTTCCAGCACAAATGTAGAACAGCACCATACCAACTACTAAAATGAAAATCAAGTCTATCCCAGGCAAAACCAGGGCATTGGTGTACAGTGAGTTCATTGTTATATTCTCAAACTATATTATTTAGAAAGAATTTTTGTTTTTTTGTGTATTCATTCTAAGATGAAGAAAGGGAGATGCAGCAATTGTTCCATTGCTTTTATGACAACGTTTTCTAAGAAAATTATTCTGTTTTCTGCATATTTACTGCTGAAATACAATTTAAAGAGTATGAAAAATTAAGTCAAAATCACATTCGAGAGCTAGTCCTACTTCTGCTGTCTGAAATTTCTTTGGATTTATAATATTGTGTTTCTTCTCCCTTTCATCTGCCACTCTTCTTTCTGTATTTTACCTTAACTCATGGCAACAGAAATAAAATTGTAGTTTTCATTGTTGAAAGTGACATGCTTCCAAATGAAAAAAAAAAGTTAAAAAGAAAGAAAGGTAGATGTGTTTTTCATAATAACTTTCAGTAGGAATGATCTTATTTGCTAATCATAGTGACAGATATAAGATAAATTTAATGGAAGTCTTTTGTTTGTTTTAAACTGATGATGTAATTGAAACCATTTATGAAAGTAAAAAGTCATTTGAGTTTTGTCAGACTGAGATTGGAAGGAAAGAGCCTAGTGAGAGAAAAGAATCCCCCTGGTTGGGATAAAGCCTATGGTAAGGAATTTATTTGTGTGTGGCTTTCTGCTCTGGGAATAATGCCAAACAGAAGTTCTCACAGTCTTGATATTTTTGATTCTCTAATGGGGCCATTGCCTTCTCCCATGCCAAGACTCCTTCTTAAAAAGATTGTTTCAAAGTTTTTTCATGGCTTTAAAGTCACCTTCTTTGTTTCTTCCCCTGTAGAGGTAAATAATTTTTATGGACTTGTATTGTGAAAGTCTCTTAATTTGTTCTGTCTTTGAGCAAGACTTCAGGGACAGTCTGTCATTTTTCAGACATGTTGCCATTTCTCAGAAATTATATTTAGTCAACCATGCTTTTCCTGGCAACCATTTTTTGGATCATTCCTCCATTTTTAAAGAAGATATAAGTAAAAGGCTTTTCTACAACGATGTGTTGTTACTTTTAAGAAAGCTGTGTGCTCACAGATATATTTTTCTTATTACATGAAAGACTAAAAGAGGAAAAAAAGGGAGCATATTCCTACTGTCATTTGGGAATATTTCAGCCTACTCAGATAGTTGCTGACCTCAAGATGTCAAGATACTATAAAAATAGCTTATATGCTGTCCCACAGTCAGGTCTTTCCATTTGTTTACAGAGTTTTGCTGCATTTCAGAGGTAATTTTAGTTGGTAGGAATGCTTAAAAGAACGTTTTAAGTACTTTTACAGTACTTTTATTCAGAAACATAACGTAGCTCAGTCATACTAAATAACTAAGTAATCCATAAATGGATTTATCTGTGTAAAGAATGAAATATTCCTTTGAACTTCTGTTGAATAACAAATACAGTTAAGTAAGGTATTATCTTAAGAGTACAAATTAATCAGACAAAGATCTGTGAGGTAGTATTTATTGAAGATGCAAGGGACCCAAGATGACATTATCCAACTCCCTGCTCTCTGCTCCTGAAAGCCTGCACGTCTCTAAGGAAGCTGTTCTGGTTCATGGTTGTTCTTACTGTAAAGTTCTTACTGTTCTTATATCATCCTTATATCTTCCTTATTAAATCTATCCCAGTGCAACTTATACCTGTTGCCCCTTGTCTTCTCTGGCACCTTCTGAAGAGGAGGACCTCTGTCCTAATTGTAGCTGCCCTTTATGTAAAATATTTACTAAGAAGACGGTAAATAAAAACTCATTTTGAGCAAGCCTGAAATGTTTAGAGAAGCACTTAGAGCAAGTTGTGACTTTCTGTGCCTATCTGACTTCAAATATTTGACAATTCATCTGTATAATCTCCAAATTCCAGCCTATAGTGATAGGTTAAAATATGGTAAATATAGCTGGACAACATATGTTGATGTAGTCAGAACTTCTGGACTGCTAAGTGGTCTTCCAAAAATCTAAACTCTTATAACAGGAAAAGAAGTTGAAGACATGAAGGGAACTTTTGCATAAGTGAAGCACTGTTTTAGAATAATAATGAATTTTTTTAGTATTGAAATTTAGGTGAAATCATCCTATTTTTAAAAGTTTACATTTTTAATTATTTTAGTTACTGATTTTTAAATAATATTAACTAATTATTAATGTAATAATGTTCTCTTCAGGTTCATAGTAGTAAATTTTATGAATTCATCTTCTTAAAAATGTTTGCTTATGTCAGATACAGTAAGATACAGATTTATAGGTAAGACACAGTAAAATACTTTTAGAAGGCAGTGTTCAAAATATCTTAAAATTGTTATTGATATTGCTGCTAATCATATTCACATTTTCAGGTGGATAGCTATATACTGACAGTCATGTGAATCACTGTATTCCAAATATTTAAGTTTGAAAGATGGCTTTTGTTTCTGCATTAAGACAGATTATATATCTTGACAGAATTTTGTAACATATGTTGAGAAATAATCTGTCAATAGGTGACTTGTAGGGAAATAGGAAACTAGCACCATATAGATTTCAACCTGAAAACAGCAGTTAAATGTTTTGAGTAGAACAGCAGTATGTTGGCCTTATTACAAGTTATCATCTTGCATTCAATTTTTAAAAATTTTCCTTTAAATTTACAGAAATTATTTTTTCAGTTATTGTATTTAAGATAAATATTTGACATTGTGTGTTGTTTCATAGAGGGGTTTATGTGCGACCTTAAAGATCATGTATTTCCAACCCACCTGCCAAGGGCAGAGACAGTTTTCACTAGTCCAGGTTGCTCAGAGCCCATTCCAAGCTGGATGTGAGCACTTTCAGGGATGGGACATTGAAAGCTTCTCTTTGCAGCTTGCTCCAGTGTCTTGCTACTCTTGTAGTGAATAATTTCTTCTTCGTATCTCATCTAAATCTACCTTATTTTGGTTTGAGTTTATATTCAGTGTCACCATCTCTACTAGTAATTACTGCATTTAATTTCACTTACCTCTTATGATAAGGCCTTGTAAAATTAGTTCTCACATTTGAGAAGCTGGGATTATGCAGACATGGAACTACTTTTGTGCTGCGTGACTGACTGGGAGGAAGTACAAGTGACCTAACATGTAGTGACTGCAGGACCTTTTTTTCAAACACTGCATGTTCCATGAGAATGAGGGCTTTAGATATCCATGTCAAGACCCTGCAGTGTGAATACAGAAAGGGAAATGAAGACAGAGTAGTCAGGTTGCTTTTAAAATATTGCAGGGGATACTACTAGTAAGCCTGGGAATAGATCCCAAAGCACATGTGTGAAAAAGCTTTCGTGATCTCTCTCCTACCATTACTAATTTTAAACAAACAGAATTTGTCTTTTGTAGAGCTGTCTGCATTGTATACACAACATTGTGTACAAATACCACAATTGCAATCTGTTTTTTAAAATAAAGCTACGTACTTCATAAAAATGAGAGCAAACATAACAGTTATTAGTAGTTATCAATATTGTATGTCATGCATATGGGATGACTTATAAGCATTAGTGATTAACTCTAGCAAACAAGCAAAGTGCATCAATGAGTACCAGAGAAAGAGCTTCCACATACTGAAGTTTTCATTTATACATTGGAAAAAATAATTAAAAAATTATGTAGGAAATTAGTCTTTCTAAACTACTGCAAGTAGCAGATAAATGATAAATCCCAGTAATGTGAAAGTTGTATGATGGTTGGGTCGGTCAGCTGCCAAATACCTGAAAGTTGTATTTACAAATTCAAGAAATTATCAAAACAGTTGAAATTTTTTAATTAGTAAATATTCAAAACCAAATCAGTGATGGTGCTCTATGAATTTAAAATAAAGATTTATGACAGTAGTAGATCAGGAATTACCCAGAATCTTCAACCGCAGTAGGGGTCTTTCAATGTGCATATTTTATGATTTTGCCATAATAGATGTTTGGTGTGCTGCAGTTCCAATGAGGGCAATTCCAGTTTTCCCAGGTTTTTGCTTAAAATATTTCAGAATTTAATCAATTGGATGGCAAAATAATAGTATACATTGATAGGAAGGTTAGATGTAGAGAAAATTTTGCTAAATGTGGCAGTGACTTTTCCTTTCTACCAAGAAATCATTCTTTAAATTATGAATATCCTATAAGCAATGTTGCATTTGTTTAGACACTTGGAATTATTTTTTTTAATAGTTTAATAAAATAAGTTTGCAAATGAATGAAGGTACTTTAAAAAAAACAAATAAGACAACAACAAAAAAAGGATTTATCAGTAAAGTGTTTCAACAAGCACATAGTGTATATGGAGCTGAAGAAGATGTAATTGATGACAATAGAGGGAATTTTACACCTGTAAATTCACTGTATCTTTACTACAGTGATTTTCAATGTACTATGGTTTCTGTAAATTGATAAAATTTTATTATTTTCCTTTTAAGGTAGTTATTTTGTGCAGTCTACTAGAGCTACCACTGATTTTTTTCCTTAGATATTCTTTGTTTCTGATCCATGAAATGTAAACTGTGTTAATTTACTGTGGTGGTCGCAGAGAAAAACAAAGTTCATGTGTAATATTTAGAAACGTATCATTGGAGTTGACTTTGAATTTGAATTTTTTCCATCTATTATTTTTTTTTTAATTTTTTGGCTGTCTGAACGTTGAAAAAAGGACAAATTAACTGCTTCAAAACTTTTAATCTGCAAACCTTTTGAAAATATTTTCAAGTTACTTTGAATTCGTCATTATATAATGGCTTCAAAATAAACTATTGAAGTTTTCAGTTTGTTCTTAGGGTGAGACACAGAGTTTTCTGATACTTCTGACCATATAAATGTATTGCTGAAGCCACCTGTGGAAGAAACAATAGAAATCTTACTAAATAATACAGTAAAATTATTCTGGAATGAAGCTTTCTTTTAATTTGAAAACCCTTCTAATTTCTTTAAATGATCACACTTTACAGTTGGTGCCATTTCTTAGTGTTGTGATTTCTCAGCAGGACAGTACTGACTGTAGGTCACACCAGGCAGCAAACACACTCTTTGTGCATTATTTAAAAGCATTGGTTTGAATTTTTTATTGTTCCATGAGACCCCATGGGCCCATCCCAGTGTACCTTTGTCTACCATTTTGTCCTCTGATTCTCAAGACTGGGTCCCATGCTTTTGGGGTATTAGATTAATTTGGACTCTTTTTATCCATGACTTTGGCCAAAATTTTGAAAAATAAAACCAAATAACTTTCTGAATTTTCCTATGGGAAGGAGAACTTTCCTCCTTCTCTTTCTCCTTCTCTGCTCTCTCTGCAAAGATGAAGACTGTTTCAGGCATGGCTGAGGTTTGTGGATGCTCACCAGCCTGCTGTGCCTGAGTCTGGCATCACATCCAGCTGCTTTTGCATTACTTCGTATTGGGACAGGCAGATTCTCTTGGTGGATTGAAAATTCACATGCTGGGCACAGACTCTGTGTTGTTCCAGTTGTGACAAAAAGGCCCAACTTCCTCAGTAGGAAATCTGACAAATGGGATGAGGACTTTCTTTAAAGAAAACAAAATCAAACAAAAGAAACCCCAAAACCCCCCTGAAATGTTGTTATCTTCTTATACCTCTGAAGAGCAAAAAGCTGTATCTGTTTCAGGTAAAATGAGAATTATCAACATGTATTTCATTGCCTTATTTTCCTCACTTCTTTTGAGCATTCTTTGAGCTTTGGTTCAGTGTTTCTCCCAGAGCCCAGATTTTCCTCTGAGATCTGGCTATCATATGTGGGATTGTATTTGGTTTACATGGCGAGGGTTTGGTAGTGGGGTGGATTGCAGGGCTTGACATCTGTGAGAACATTCCAGAAGCTTTCTTCATGTCCAACAAAGCCAGTTCCAACTGGCTTCAGATGGACTTTCCCAAGTTGAGTCTGTTTTGCCCATGAGCAGTAACAGGTGAATTATTTCTCCCTGTCTTTCAGCCTTTTGTTACATTTTCTCTCCTAGTCCAGCTGAATAAGGAGAGTGATAGCAGCTGTAGTGGGTTCCTGGCACTCAGCCAGGGTCAACCCACCACAGGGATTCTGTTTCAAGTCCTGTAATCTGTGGGCTCAGTTCCTCTCAGCTCTAGCTGGTAGAGCTGTTGAAATTTTTCCTTCACCAAAAGAATTCCTGTTGACCCCTTAAAGAACTACCTGAATAGTTCTGTGATCATGCTTTGGAAACTTTTATGTTTAATCTCTTTACAACCTAAAGAAAACTGTATAGAAGCTGTAGGCATTTTGCACCAGCTGTGCACTGCCAATTCCCTCACTGATTATTCCTGATAACGATTCCTGGTAGGATGCCAGGAACTTCTCTGGGTAGGCTTCCTCCTAAATAGAAGAAATTAAGTGCTAAGTGTATGTCCATAATAATTTGTTTTTAGAAAATCCATCACCGTTCTGTTCCTAGAAAGTTTAAGTGAAGTGGTGGAAAGAGCTGCACTGTGAGCACTGGAATAGGCTTCATTCTGCAGCTCCACTGTGTTGAGATGCAGCCTGTAGAATTTTAAAGGAAATAATTAACTTTTTTAGTATTACAACCTGTAAATAGATACAAGTATATAATAGAAGGAGCTGCCTGTGAACTGCATCCATACGCTGAAAAACATGGGGAGTGTTTTCTGGATAGTCCTCAGTTTGAGGAAAATTATATGAAGCAGGAAGATTTCTTTAAAGACTGTGTTGTACGTGTTTATTCACAGTTTGGAATTAAAATTCCCAATGGATTTCAGTTTTTAGAAGTTGTAAAAAATTTATTGCTATTGTTTAGATTTGAAGTATTGCATGGAAATGATGGTTGAATTCTATTTATGAGAGTTTGGGATCGATTTAATGATTTTGATTGCACTTGCTGACTTCAAAGGTGGTTTAGAATAAGGAGAATAAGGCCTCTGCTTGTTTTTTGAAATTATTACCCTACTTTTTATTAAGCAATTGTTTAACTGTTTCCCCTTCTTTTTAATCGCTAGGTGATGCCTTTCCATGGACAATTAGTTTGCATCATTTCAGTATATATACTCTCCTTGGACAGCAAATGACACTTAATTTGGTAGAACCAATGGGCTGTACTTCTACTTTAGCTGTGACTTCACAGAAACTGCTTGCTTCAGGGCCAGAATCCAGACACTCGTTTGTCGTCTGCCTCCATGTCGACCTTGAATCCCTTGAAATAAAATGCTCCAACCCCCAGGTTGGTACATTTAATTGATTTATGAAAGGAAATTTAAAATAGCTTGATTTAAGTACAATTGATCTGTATTTTCATGAAGAGGATCCCTATCTTAATTTTTCTTTAAGTAGGCCATCAAGATCAAGGTGCTTAGATTGAGATTTGCTTTGAAGCTCTCTCAACTTCTGTAATTTAAACTCTTCTCCAAATGTAATGGCTGTAGTATAAATGCATATTTTGGCTGATAGAGTGAAATGAATTGCAGATGTACCATTAAATGCTATGATGCTGTTTTGCTGTCACTGTGGATTCTTATATTGAAGTGGTTTAATGTAATTTTTTTGCTACATTTTCATGGAACTCACATTTCTTTCAACATAAAGTGTTTTTTAGGGAAGCAATGGTATCCTACAGTAAAGGGAAGAAAAAACAGATGAATGCATGTAAACAAAAGTTACCACCTCATTTGTGTTTATAAAAAAGAATAGGCGTTCTAAGATTTTTTCAGAAAGTACACCTTGTATTTTAATGACTTGGACCTAGTTTTCTGTAGTTTCAAATACAGTAAGTGTGTATTAATATTAAAAGTTGAACGGCATTTTTATAAGTGCAAGTCTTACCTAAATGTGAGTTGAGAACTAAGAAGAAAATAGAAAAACACAGTATTTTTCAAGCATTCCTATTAAAGTGATTGAGTAACTTGTTTTGCAAGCTGACAGAAATTATTTCCAGTAAAAAACTGAAACTCTAAGCTCTATGTAAATAATCTTAAGAGCACAGTGAAATATTAAAATGAAATTGTAACATGGAATATTAGATCAAATGTTGTTGTCTTAAGGGGTGTCCTTGTACACTGTGAAGTTATTAATTTACTGAAATATTCTAATGACTCCAAGAATGCAGACAAATTATTTGAGTTTGCTATAAGTTCTTGAACTGTCTTTTCTCCTTTACATGTGCCTTACTATCCTTTCTGCTTTACTTATGCAAAAGAGAAGAAATAAAGGCAATTAGTCTTCTTTAACCACATGTCAAAGGGTAGAAGATGAAAAATACAGTTCCATAAAGAATATTTGATAGTTATAAATTCACAGTATGAAATTTGATTCCGTACAATGACAGGCTGTATTTTTTCTATAGATGACAACCTTCCACTAGGTGAAATTTGGTGAATTTGTTAAATGGTAGCAAAGGTGAAGTATTCTACTTATATGACTATTATGATTTAATATGAAACCATATTCTGATGGTCATAAAGTCAATAGATACTACCAGTGTGCAAAATTGCCAGGATGTTGTCTTTGGTTGTAGTTTTCAATTCTTTAGTAATGTGTTATTTTTAAAGTATAAAATGCTGTAACATACTGAGCTGTACAGATTTTGCCAAGTAGTCAGTGGGGTCTTACTGAGTTATGTGTGGTTTTGCTGAGGAGGGAGTGGAAACAGTGAGAGGGGGAAGCCTTTTTTAACAAATACTGGCAGTTATTCTTCTTGTCCTGCCATTTTTGTTCGCTTAAATAGTGTGTTCTAAAAATAATTATTATATATGCTCAAAAATACTTAGAAAGGTGGGAGGTCTTACGGTTACACTGACCCTTCTCATATAATCAGAAATGTATTTGTAAAATATTGAGACTATGCATTTGAAAACATGCAACCAACAAGAGAAAAAGGAATCCTTCAATTTTAATCAGTAACAAGCAATTGAATGAAATAAAGTGCGTTAAAAATAACCAAAGATGTGACTTTATCTGAAGTTTTGAAATTTTATTTACGTGTAGACCCATAACATCTTTTTTGTTTTAATGAGGATTTTTTAGTGAGGCTTTTTGATATTTTTTTACTTTTTAGCATAATTCTATGAAAATCATCTTCCTCTAATGAAAGTGTGCTTTTTTGTTTGCTCAACTAATTTTGTCCCTAGTTTCAGAGTGGGATGGAGTATTTTGATCATACTATTTGGTTGGCTGGTTGCTGGTGATGTTCTGACACATGGCTACTGCTGTCTGAAATAGCCATTGTTTCAGAGCGCCGGGAAAGATTCTAGCCTGAGCAATTTTAAAAAGTCTCCCTGACAAGTTAAGTAATTATTGGCTTTAATGATTATGACTACAGCAACCCAGTAAGATTTCAGCCTTTCAGTGTTGGATTAACTGATGACAAACCGCTTCACCTTGTATACGGGCATATATGTAAACACAAGTTCCTTCTTTTGCATTACTTTGTGCCTTTAGGAACAGTAGCATAAATAATTTTCTGAATGCCCTGCTTCATTAAAAGTTTATAAAAATGTAGCTTAAGTTGTCCTTTGGTTTTGTGGAAAAAAATTGGGTCATGGGGAAATTGCAAGCATGTATGATTTGGATATCTGCCTGTATCCTATTAAATTTTTAGAGATACTTTTGCCAGCAAAGTGTCAACACCAGTTAATGTTATATTAGTCAATCAGTTGGGTGGATGTTACATTAGTTAGTTACATTAGGATATTAGTTGAGCTTCCTGCATTACATGGAGAAGACTCAGGAAAACTTAAGAAATCTGAATTTGGCAATATAAAGGTTACCAGTGCCTATCAGAGTGCTACAGACATAAAATACTTCACAGCATAACTGAAGGAACTCTTCATCACAGCGAGAGTTCTTTGGCTGTATATTGTTCTGTGTATGAAGGAAAAAAATGTACTGTGAAGTTTACCTCCTCTGAGGAAAATTCTGTCAAAAGATTATATGACCTGCTCAGTGTAAACCTTGAAACTTCAAAAGAAAATTCAAGATGAATTAAGAAGGTTTTTATAAAATTCCAGCATTTCACCTCTTAAGAAAGGACTGCACCATGTAGTTTGAGACTTCATCACACATTCTCATGCACAGAATCAAATACTGTTTTATATCAAATATAGATTGACAGCAGTGTTTTTCTGCATCTGTTCTGCCCACATAAGCAGCCAGCTTTGTAGAGCAGAACTGTCCTGAGGCTTAAAGAACTTGTAAATATGAGAATTTAAATTTTTGTATGGCAAGTTGGGTATGGTATCCAGCTGTGAATCTGCTTATATATTATTTTTAGTTTTCACTGACCTTTTTTATACAGTATATTCCAATATGTTGTCGTGCAAATTCCATGATTAATGCCTATTTACAAAAACTTATGTAAATATCTTAGAATTGAGTCAAACAATGTGCAAGTTAAACAGTGTGTTTCTGAATATTGGAATGACATATGCCAGGAGACTATTGAGTTAGGTAGTGAATATTCTTACAAAGCCAGTTTCACATGCTGCACAGGATCATTATTTTAATACAATTTATATTAATACAGTGATTAGTTTTGCGTTGTTAATATTTTATAAAGTTTACATTTGCCTTTTCCTAGAGACAGTATCTATAAATATGAAATATGTGATATATTAGCTTTGCTTAATTGTTAACATTTATGTAAGTAAAACTTTTACAAGACTATGTTATTGGTTATGTTTTTGAACTATGTACCATATGTTTATGCAAAGCACAGATAATTTTTATCAAAGTCACTATACTGTAAGTGATGTTAATTATTTTATTTGCAATGTACTTGCTTATCAGAACATTATAAATGGTGAGAAGTTCAGTTCTGCTATGTTCCAAGTCTCAGTGGAGGACTTCAATGATTTTTCCTTCACCTCATTAGGAAAAACTTCTTCCTAAAATTAAGTTCTGTGCTTTTCTTTAGGTCCAGCTTCTGTATGAACTGGCTGAGATCACAAATAAAGTTTGGAATAAAATTCAGAGGAAAGGAGTTCTATACCAATCTGTATCTTCTGTCTATACTGAAACCATGACAGGACCTGCTCCTCCTAGTTCTCCAGTTAAGAGTAGCATTGGTACCATTCCACCAGATACCAGCACATACAGTCCATCTGCTGACATTGGAACCACTACAGAGGTATTTTTATTTCTTAAAAAAATGTGTTATGTGAGTTCTGACCTACAAAATGTGGTGGTATGCAGTCAAGGAAGAATCAATAAAATCAGAAAAAGTAGTAGAGTCCAGGTGGAAAGTAACTTTGCCCCAGTAAAGTAATGAAGAATAGTTCATTGCTCATTTTGGTGGAACAAAAGAGAGAGAGAAAAAAAAAATTTGCTGTGTTGTACTTATATTTATTATTTGTTTGTATTGTTTCTCTTTGAAGTGAGTGCATATTCTCTTGTGTCAGAAAGCTGTGGTTAGTGTGTTCAGGTCCAGAAGCATAAGCCATTTTTCAAGTCCAGAATTAATCGAATAATAATTGTGGTTTTGAAAATACCTTTGCTGCTTGGGGGCTGTTTCAAGTAGTCAGCCAGTCCCTCTCGGTAGAGAGCTGCTGTGTGTAAATTACATTGGCAGCCAGGAGAGGTACTGGGCTGTGAAGGCTTCTGAGGATGGCATTGCACCCAGCTGTGTGCTCACCTCACTTCCATCCAGCCACTGTTGAGCCATGGTGCCATCTGAGAGCTGCTCCTGAAGCTCAGTCCATCCACCTGCCTCAGCTGTCCATGGCTCAGGAGTGCTTTTGTAGGTCTGTCACGTGAGCATTTGGGTATGCATCTTCACGTGCATTGGCCACTCAGTTTTATCTATTTCTGCCTCCTTAATTTATAACACTGTGGAACTGCCTGGAGCAATCTTGTACCTGAACATAAAGTGTGTGTGTGCCTAAAACTGTGAAATATTTGAGGCAGGGGAGGAGTCCTGTGCCATACTGAGGAAAGCAGACTAATTCTTTTATCAGCATGGATGCCGTGTTAAACTTCACCCATTGAGTAGCATTAGCCATAAGTCACCAGGAAGCTGGTGTAGAGTAAAATGGGTGATCACAGGAAGCTGTGAAGCTGCACAGGCATAGTATTTGTGGTTTTCTTAGTGCTCCTGTCAGGTTTGTGAGTTAAAATAGTGAGTTGACCTTGTTTGTGCTCCAGGGTAGAGTCAAAAATGCATCAGATGAGTTGAAGGTATACCAATGTACCACATGTATGCAATGCTTTGGTTTTGACTTAAATCCATTAGAATGTAGGGAGACTTTTCTGAATGACATTCAGTCTCGTGATAACCCCATCAGTTTTAGGGACACCTCATAGAGCAGTTCTGGGACGCAGGCAGATATACATTAATTTGAATTCCGAGTGCAATACGTATTCAACATTTGGCCAGGATTGGTTTAATCCTGTGTATAGTTTATATTAATTCCCAGTTTTGGAGAAAATGAAATGGTGATTGCTAGTGCCTACTTTTTATATTCATCATACACACACATACCCCCCAAAGAGGTAGCTGACATTAAAAGGTGTTTGAGCTACAGTTACAGTCCTATCACTAAAATGTTTCTAGATTATTTTAATAGCCTTGGATTTGGTATATCCATGCGTGCATAATTTCAATTGTGAAAAATACTGCCATGGATTCAGAATTGAAGGTAAGCAATAATAGCAAGAAAACAATATGGTCATAAAAATGGTGCTTTTCCTCCTACTCACGTCAAATTAATTTCTCATTACAATCAGAAACCACAGCTTTATAAACAATAATTTATTTTTGATCATTTATATAGACAGCAGTATTTGGAGTACATGCTGTACTTGGAGCATTGATTGAAGCTATTCAGTAATTATTTTAATCCATATGTTACCAGGATTATTTTGGTTATACGGGTCCAAGTTTAGTGTTCATATCCTGCCCTTTTGCAAAATGTTCTTCATAATTTATTTGATCTTCTTTGTACTCTCAACAAATGTTATACACTAGCTAGAAAATTACTTCTTCTAAAAATTCTAAATTACCTCAAGAAAATTTAATGAATTAATGAAAAAGGGACAATATTAGAATAGAGTAATTAATTAATACTATATATTTCTATAGGTTTGAAATTTTCCAGAAGTTTGTTTTTTTTATCAGACTCTGTATTTTGTTTATATATTTCTATAGTTTTGAGCCTTGAGATTGTGAAATCTGTCAAACAAAACCAGCTTTGCTGCCATAGCTATGGGAGTTTTTAAGTTTAGAGATTTTATAGTTACTGTGTTTTGCTCTGTGGGAGATACATGATTATTTTTAAAGCTTCTTTCAGCTGCAACAGGCTTGCTGTAAAATAAAAAAGCAAACTTGCACAACTGTTTATATCAAATAGCAAAAAAAATGTAATTTGTTTATGTGATTTGTGAATGATTTATATTTTAAGCTGTGTCTAATTCTTTTCTTGCTGACAACTTGATGTGAGCACCATGGTCTGATGTGGATAAAGCTATCTAGGCTTAATGACTTTTAGCCTGGGTGATGGTAGTACAGGGAAGCATGAGTTCTCACTCAGGTTTAAATACTGGAGTCTGGAAATGGTTAATAATTTTTACCATCCCTGCCTTGGAAAAGGTAAGGTAGTACAGACTACAACAGGCCACTTGTTACTATTTACTTAAGTACAAACAGTGGTAGAAGTGTTTAGTCCTTGGGGAAACTCAGTGATTGAGCAAGAACGCAGAAGTTATTTTGATAAGGCATAGCATTAGTGTGGCCAAACTGTGATCATCCCTGAGCTTCAGGCAGGCCAAGGATGAAGGCCTCATATGTTTGGATCTTCCTGATGAACAAAGATAAATTCTGGTAAGAAAATAAACTCAGTGTATTGGTCAATTTGCAACAATTGGTAAAAGAATTAAATTGTATATTTTAGGACTTGGCATGAGAAGTTGTGGGAAAATAGTTCATGGTTTCTGACTCTGGCTTGATTTTTCAGTAGATCTGGAAACAGAGCAGAGAAGTAATGCATAAACTTATTTAACAATAACATGCTGGGTGCTGAAAATCCAAAATGAAAGTTGAAACTCCATGAGAAACAAGAGCATAGTCTTTCTTCTCACTTCGGTTGCTTAGTTTTTCATTGCAAAAAATTTCTGTGAATTTGAACTTATTTGGGGGAGAAAAAAATTTAAAAATATGTCAGCTACTGCAGACCAACAGTTTTTCAGGCCCTTTGACTCTGCCTAATGGTTGTGGTTACAGTACCATGAACAGAAGGCTAAGAAGAAATGCAGTCTCTTCCATTTTTTTTGCCTCCCAGAGGACAGTCATGCAACATGTTATGTCTGTCTTCAGAGGAGCATCTGCCCCGACAAAGAGAATGGGCCAATCCAGCTGTTCACATGTTTTAATGGTAGAAAAATGCAGGTAGTATGTTGAAGTTAAACTGTTGAAGGAGGCAGAGGCAGCACCATGTCACCTGTGACAGGGACAGGGTGTTGAGCAGCTGGGGATGTCTCTTGACAAGCTCTGCAGCTGCCATGGCTGCCATCAAGAGATCACTGCTGAACGCCGCAGCCAAATCCAGTTTTGGATACACTGACCTGCTGCCAGTCCAAGGGGGAGTACGCCCAGTGACCTGGAATACTGACTGGGAATGCAGTAGCCCAAGTACAGAACTGTAGGGTGAAGTGAAGCCCAAGTGAGTTGAGGCCCTTGTTAGGATTTTCAGGCTCTGTCGTAGAATAAATTCCAAACCCTAGCAATTGCAGGTCCAGTTTCTAATGATGCATCTAGGTCGGTATCTGTAACTCTAGGGTAAATGCAGTTCTTAAAAAATCTCACAAATATTGCTTTAAGTAACCTTTCGCCAAAATTATCAACTGACTGATTCTCTGAGAGGCGTTGTACATAATTTAATATCTTCAGAAAAATAGTCCTAAGGAAGTGTGGGAAAATTATAGCAAAACTTTTCTTCATAGTAAAGTTATCTTTGTACTCAAACCACTAAACAAAAATAGCTCTCTGTGGAAAAAATCCTAGCAAAATGCATTAAACAGCTGAAAACATTAAATTGCAGAAATAAAATAACTCAATTATAAAATTAAAAAAATTACCATGGTGGCAATACGTATTTGCTGTTAAGTGTACCCATTTAAGTTTAATCAGCTATTGTTTTCTTGTTTTTCAATTATCAGAAAAGTAGAGACCTTCCAAAATTTTAGAACAAAGTTGATTTTCATTCAAAATCCATTTTGGAACATGTTCAGTGGGAGAGTGGGAGGGATGTGTGAAGGATGAGGAGGAGATTGTCTCTCATTCCCACCCATTCCGACACAGTTTGTAAGTTACGGTTTGGCAAAATGAAGTGTGTTTATAGTACAAACAGAACCTGAAAAATCCTTCAGATTAAAATAAAAATAAATAAATTGCTTTTTAGAGAATGAAAGGAGCGAAGAGCCACAAATGGCTCCACAGAACATCAGCATTGTCAAGAGCATTGGCTTGAACTGTAAATAAACACATAAATATTGTGCTTTCCTTACCTTAATTGGCTTTTTTTTCTTGGTACTTTGTGAAATTCATCTGAAGATCTCAGCACAGGGAGATTCTCTTTGGCTGTCTCCTTCCTTCAGATCTGCCCTGCTGAAGGGATCTGCCCAAAGTACTGTTGACTCCACTGTCTTTTTGGAGCATGTGAGGTTTGATGAGAAGGGTCATTTCTGACACAGTGAAACACTGAAGCATCATCTTTTAGGGCAGTCATTCAAAGGCAAACTATGAAGGCGTGGGAAGTTACTGAAAGGCAGACTGTCAAAGGAGCTGTGTGGATGTTATACAAAAGAAACAAATAAAAAGCAATTTATTGTCAGAAATTTAAAGGATCAGAAGTAATGCCATTCTCATGGCATGAGATCTCAGTCAGGAAATAGGTTGAGGCTTCTCTGATGTCCTCAGAGAATGAGGACTTTGCAAATAAAGACTCATTAAAACAGGAGATGGATTTTCAAAGCATTGTGGTTTTGGAAGGATACATTTTTCACTCCTACCTTTCATTGCTTTACAAGTGAACAGAATAGTTGAAGGGAGGCAGGCTAGTGTTTGCAGAGGGTTGACAGGGATAGTCGAGGACAGAGAAATGGCTGGGTTATGTCACTGTCTTATTACTGGAGCCTGCCACTTCAGGAGAAGCAAGGACTAACACTGGTTAGCAGTGCAGAAGTGACTGCTCTGCCTACATCCTTTCAGATGCTGGGGAACTTGCAGTCCTGACTCTCCAAGGCTGCTTTCCCCATACTTTTTGTTCCAAGGACAGATGCTGGCATTCCTGAAGAAAGCTGAATTTTGTTTACAGTTTTGAAAAAATATTTGCTCTCATGTCACTGCCAGTTAGTGCTACCTTGTAGGATAATTAAGTGGCACTGGAGAGAGTAGAGCTATTTGTGGAGACAGTAGGAAATACCTTGCAAGGACATGGTTACCAAATAGTACTAAGAGATGGGAATCTGGACAAAAGAAGGCAAGAGACAGGAAGGATTTTGCTGGAGAAGCAAATAGGAAATGCAGATCAGTTTGTGAGGAAAGAGTTAACCTCTGCCCTGAACATGTTATTTAGCAGGTTCTACCACACTTTTTTTAAAACTCATTTTGTTAGGTGCCATCTGTTCAAGGTGCCACTGCGATTTGGGAGCTAGATGTATCATAGTGAAATGAGTTATCTGAGGTTTCTCCAGTAAGATGTCCTGCTGTGGCAGGCATAAAATATTAGTAGATACACAGCAGGAGACAGGACCTGCTATATTTGATAATTAAATCTGCAGACACTGTAAGAGTAAAACAGAAGAGGAAGAATAAACAAACACTAAAAGAAAGAGGGCCATGCTAAATCCATGATTTGGAGAGAGATTTTAGGTGGGATTGTGTAAGGAAGTTAGTTCACTTAGAACGTGATAGGAGCAAATCCTTTTTGGACCTCAGGAGTCTAACAGTTTTTCAAAAGATGATCCCCTATGGCTCTCCAGGTAATCTGTTCAGAGCTGTAAGCAATAATGCCTTATTTAACAAATATAAAAGTAAGTAGAAATATACTTGTGCTTTTTCATGCATTTTGATTAATAGAAGTGCACTGTCACTAGAGATGATTGAAGGTGAACTGGATCTTAATTTTCATTGCATCACTTCATATTACATCTGTTGAGCTGATCCAGGTATTATAGCCCCATGTTTAGGTGTTATTTTCTTGAAACATACATTGGTTAGTTGGACAAGCTTTCCCTTCCTCATAGGAATGATTATCTGGAATGCTAAGTTCTCTGTGTCAGCTATTGGCAGTGTTTATGGTTTCTTCCCAATTGTAATATCACTGAGCTTCTCAAGGGTAAAGGTTACTGCATGCAGATAAAGTACCTTTGCTGTTTCTCTCTGTGTCCTCTTATAGTTTTGAAAACCTATAATTAAACTGTAGACCTGAGTTGAATGAAAATGTGATTTGTCAACATAAATGCTCCCATATGAGCTATGTTATTAGGTTTAGGCTAGGTCCTACCCATCCAGAAAATAGATTGCTAACAGAATTTACATATTTGCATTTTCCAGCCTTGGACTGCAGAATGAGGAAAATACTGTCAGATTTTAATTTTGCTATTGAAAGCAAGCTTTCCTAGGACATCTGATGTTGAAATGAATACGTTCTGAATCTTGCATGACTGGTTAAAATAGTTTCAGTCCAATGTAGTGGTTACTGTGTAGATGTACCTTCTGGGGTGTCTTCCATAGAAATAATCTTGGCTTTTAATTAGATAAATCTCAAACATATTGTTCATCATAATTTACAATGCCTAATCCCACAAACCTTCAATGAAAGATAGGACTTTGGGTGTTTATTGGTCTGTTAATCTTAGAAACAACTTGGTCTCAGTGGATCAAAGTGATTAAACCTTTTTCCTTTCTTTGTGCTTGAATGGAGAAAACTTGCAGCACATGGTGAAGTTGCAAGTGGAGATGCTCCTGGATATTCAGTAGCTTCTGGATGACATTAGTGACTTGTATATCCCTTGCATTCAGTTTAATAGGTTGTAAACACTGGGGGCTGATGAGCAGTTACATGTTTACATCTTTCTTTCCCTATCTGGAAGATCCAGCAAAGGAGCAGGATGAGGTTCTTAGGCTGGTAAATATTATCAGTGCATGCCTGCATTGTTCTAATAAACGCACATTATTAAGCCAAACAGAATTTTTAGTAGAGCTTTCATTTGTCATCATCTTCTCCTAAAAACATTTTTTTTAAAATTTCTTTGTTGAGCCCTTAAACTTTTAGGGAAGGAACAGATATTATTGATGGCACAGAAGCTTCTACAAGCTCATTTGTCAACATTTCATACATTTAAGAATATTACAAGTAGCAATCATTTTTTAAACAACAGAAGCATTTAGAAAGTGGCAAATAAAATATTTCCAGTTCTTACAAAAGGCTATTCTTTTCTTAAAACTTTTTTTCCAGGAAATTACAGGGAAGCACATACAATGGGGGAAAAAATTACTAAAAAGCTGTGTGTACATAGTGTTAGGTGTTGTGGCCTTACTGGGTGGCTATTCATTTGGTACTTCCAATGACTCTTCCTTCCTTTGCCTTTCAGATATGTGCAAGCCTCCATATCCCTTTTCCTATTGCATCTCCAAATATTCCTATTAGTCTTTGTTTTAAATTGATGATAGTGTTTCCTTAGTGTAGAGTTAACAGGGCAAGTGTGCTATGCCAAGGAGACCTGTCATAAAACCTTACAGTTTTACCATTTAGTCTTTGCCACAGTCTGTTATCCCTACCAAAGAAAAGGGAAAATACTGTCTTTATCTTTTCATGGTGTTACAAATGGCTTAATTCAAATATACTGTTTGGAAATCTGTATTTCGATAGTTTGTGCATCCATATCAGTTGAGATAGAAAAAAAAACCCAGAAGTGGTGAAAAGCAGTACTCATTTTTGTCTCAGCTATTGGTTTTGTTCCATAGGGTGATTCTCTTCAGGGTGGTGATGATTCTCCATTCTCAGACTCCATTACATTGGAACAAACAACAAGCAATATCGGAGTTTCAAGCGGACGTGTCAGCCTATGGATGCAGTGGATGTTGCCAAAAATTACTGTAAAATTGTTTGCACCTGATCCTAGAAATAATGGCACAGGTACTTTACATTTTTCTGCCTAATGTACCATTTTAAATTCCAAGCAGCACAGCCTATTTTACATCACAATATTATCTATTCAGAGCTTGTATCAACATAATCAATATTACTGAACACTGTAACACAGAAATAATGGGTTGGAGCTGTATTTTAAATAACAGCAGTAAACTGTAGTTAGGTTACTGCATGCAAATTAGAATTCAATGTTGTTCTTTGGCATAAACTTTCCCCTCCATGTGGACAGAAGATTAAGCTAAGTTGGAAATAATTTATATAGAGTGCTGCATTTATTTTCTTAGAAACAGTCATGTTTCATTTTGATATTATTTAGTCATATATTTTGTGTATGTCCATATATAGCCCATTGTAGTTTAATACTGATACTTTCAAATTTCAACTTAATATAATCATCATTATATAATCATTAAAGTAAAAGGAAGTTTAATATGGGGTTCAGTAGAGAAGTTTGAAATTCTGTATGGAAAAGAAAAATATGTGTTGTACACAGCTAATATTTTTTTCTGCTTGAGATATTGTTGAATTATCATCCAACAGTAATTGTTTGAAAGAAACTCACGTTCCATAAACTGCAGGACTTCCATTTTTTTTTCTAGGAAATACAGCTTAGCTATTATTTGTTGCCCACAGAAATGTGAAAAAATAAAGTGACTAATTTTTAAGGCTAATTTTCAAGAAAAGTAATTGATCCTTTGATTTTTAAAAACTAATTGCACAAGAGAAAGAAGACTCCAGTATAATTAGAGTAAATATCTTTGAAAATATTTTTTCATTTCCCCCCCCCTAAGAATTATGCTATAAATGCCTAAACTAGAAACCCCATATATATGTTTCTCAATACACTTGTATAAAAAGGTCTGGATTCTAGTGTGACACTTGAATCAAAAAATGCTTTATGACAAAACTCTGGGTAGAAGTAGCGTCATCTTATTTACATAATGTAGTGTCTCAGATATATTTCTTGCTTAAAATCCTTCAAGTTTCAGATTAATAACTAATAATTTTTATTTTCTTTGACTCTTGCAGAAGTCTGTATTGTCAGTGAATTAGAAGATCTCAGTGCCTCAGTGGATATGCAGGATGTCTATACCAAAATCAAATGTAAAATAGAAAGCTTCAATATTGATCATTACAAAAACAGGTAATTCCTGTGAGTTGTGATGCTTTAATTTCAGGCTGAAACATAAAGGCAGGTGGTGTTTTGGGATTTTTTTTTTCTTAATTCTTAATTTAAGGTAGATATTCAATTTTGGTTAAATTATTTTAACCTTTTAAGTAATAAAAATAACAATTATGTTTCCTCACAGTTAGATCTATTTCCAAAGATATACATAGAAATCATTGCAAATTTAGGACAGTGGTTTCTTTCACACTTACTACTCTCTTGATTATTTAGACCAAAATAATTCATTTTGGCTTAACTTTAGAATGGGAAATTCCTGAAATATTGGTTCATGATGTGTTATCAAGTGCCATTATTTAATGATTTATGCTACATTACTCTTACATACTAAAGAGAAACAACTCAGTTTTTCAGGAACATCTGTTGCTGTGGCAAGGCAGCAGTTAATGTAAGGAAGGGAGCTAAGCTGCTGATCTCTGTTGTGTCACATGACACAGTGTTGTGCAGACACCTGAGTAAAGCTGCAGTAATTAGCCATTACAGATCAACAGATTCCATTTTGAATTAAGAGAAAATAGCAGAGTTGTCTTACTCCTTGAGAGGAAAAATATAGTTAAAAGCTTCAGCACGGCTGTTGGCATTGAAAATAACTAAAATATTTAGCAGCACAAATCATTTTGACTTGGGAATCAGTGTCTGCAAGGTCTTATTGAATGCTTATTGTTCCCTAAGTACAATTGGAAGGAGATTTAGTATCAATTTAGCAACGTTACCATCGTTTCTTTATGATTTTATTCCTGATGAGCTTCCTTGAAAATTATTTAAATTCCTGTCTTTTTGCCTATGTTGTAAATGCTTTTGTATATAATATAATATAATATAATAATTGCTAATTAAAATTTGTACTTTAAAAAAAAATTAAAATCATGTCATGGTGCAGGAATGCTGAGCATGTCCTGGGATGCATCAGGCACAGCATCACAAGGGAGGGGATCGTCCTGCTCTGCTCTGCACTGGGATGGCCTCACCTTGAATATTGTGTGAAGTTTTGGGCACCACAATATGAGAAACTTATTTAACTACTACAGAGAATCCAAAGGAGGGCAGTAAAGAGGGTGAAGGGCCTTGAAGGGAAGCCATGTGAGCAGCATCTGAGGTTACTTGGTCTGTTCAGCCTGGAGGACACTGAGGGGAGACCTCATTGCAGTTTCAACTTCCTCATGAGAGGAAGAGAAGGGGCAGACACTGATCTCTTCTCTGTGGTCCCAGTGATAGGACCTGAGGGAATGGCCTGGAATTGTATCAGGGGAGGTTTAGGTTGGGTATTATGAAAAGGTTCTTGACCCAGAGGGTGGTTGGGCGCTGGAACAGCTCCCCAGGGAAGGTGTCACAGCACCAGCCTGACAGAACTCAAGAAGCATTTGGACAAAGCTGTTGAGCACATGGTGTGACTCCTGGGGATGGTGCTGAGCAGAGTCAGGAGTTGGACTTGATGATCCTTTGAGTCCCTTCCAACCCAAGGTATTCTATGATTCTGTGAAATCCCAATAGCTAGCTCCTCTTAACAAGCTTGGGGGGGAAACAAACAAACAAAAACCTAAAAAACCCCAACAAACTCAAAATTTACTCCACTTGACAAAATTGCCACTGTTCTCATTTATATTTCCTAATCTATTTTTCCTATGTGTAAATAAATCTCTGTGGACTAAAACCAGAAGCAGAGAATAGACAGGGTGAACTTTCTGTCTTCCAGGCCAGGGGGAGATTGGCAGTCAGGACATTTTGAAGGAATTTTTCTACAATGCAGAGAAAAACTTTTGGTGAGATTTCTGTAGTAAACTAAGGTGCTTACTTGAATAACTCTTCTTAAGCAAATTACTTCACTTTTTTCTCCTCTATGTTCAAAAGAATGGTTACAAGAACTGTAGTACAAGGCACATTTTAACATTTAAAAGCTAATTTTTTTCTAAATAATACTGATTTTGTAACATATGAATACAGCTTTACATTCACAGTGTATTTGTTCTTGTAATCTTTCTCCTCCTTGTTCTGTTAAAGCTGTCTGCTGAAAATCCAGGGTAAGTCTCTTTTCTACACACAGGTTTTTACTATACTTTTCTTCTCATGTGTCTTGACCTCTTGCTGCAGGTTGTCCTTTCATATGAAATTTTACAGTTACCTTTTTTAGTATCTTTTTTTTTGTTTGATCTAATTGAATTTCAGCTTTTTACAAAAAGGTATGGCATAGGTTTATCTTGCAGTTACATCGAAACATGCAAGCTATTAAACGTAAACAATTTTTTTTGCTCATAGCAAATTTTTTTGTTTATTTCTTTTTTCTTCCTATCTTCCATGCCTCGTTCATTACCTCAAGCCTTGGGGAAGATTCTTGGTCTCTGGGGCAATATGGAGGCGTGTTCCTTTCCTGTACTGACAAGCTGAACAGACGTACCTTGTTGGTTCGACCTATCAGCAAGCAGGATCCTTTCAGTAATTTATCTGGCTTCTTTCCCTCTGTAAGAATCTTTTTAAAATTTCTGAATACAGAACTTTCACTAATAAATGACAGGAAAAAAAAAAAAAAGAAAAAAACCCCTTAAATTAATTTCTTGTTTTCAAATTTTTTTGCACTGAATATATTTCTTGCTTATATTGATTATGGAACTTGTGTTATTTCCACCTTGTCCTTTAATAATAGTTGTTATGTATTAGTAGATAAAGGAATGAGGGTTGGTGGTTCACAACCTTGTACATAACAACAGACCACTGAAGTCAGTGAGATTCATTTGTATTAGAAGTGAGCACACACAGTACGTTTGAAGGCCAAATATGTAAAAGCCAGTATTAAATGCTGCATTTTTAAATGTAATTCTGATATCTACTTACAGCTTTAAGTGCATGGTATTATTGCAGTATACCTTTATGCAGCCTTAAAAAGTTCTTTCTCTAATTATGATAGATCAACAATAAATAATTCCATATTTGAATTTCTCTTTTGTATGCTTGGAAGAGTACTTTCCGATTCAGAATATCTCAATGTGAGATATTTAAGATGCTTTCTTCTTGCCTTTTTGTCCTTGAAGAACTCTATGTATTATGACATTGCCTCTTTGGGAGTCTAGGAAATTATTTTATATTAGTGAAAGTTCTGGATGGTATGATTTATTTTCATCATGAAAATTATTTGGAATACTTTCTCTTATTCTGTTTGATTCAGTTCTTATAGTCAATCAATTTACCAGTTTGTTTTTATTAATTCAATTTTAAAAGTTTCCAGTTTTCCATTATTTAAACTATATATCCTGTTTATTTAAAAAAGAGATGTTATCCTTCTGTGAACAATGTTTAAATTATATTAAATTTATTTCTATCAAATTGCTTTCTATCAAATGCTGAAAGAAGCAACTGCTTGCAAAATATAGTTGCTTTCATTTGTGCTTACATGATTAAACCTAATATTTAAATAATCTTAAAGAATTCTATCAACATGTATATTACACTGTTAAAATAATGTTTTTTACATTTTCCCATTATTAACAGTGACTAAGAAACTTTCAGAGGTAATATGGGAACTGTCCTATATATCTTGTAGGAACTAAGCATTTAACTGTCATCTTCAGCAAGACAAACCTTAAGTAAAGGAATCTGCTCTTTTTAAAGTACAATGAAATGTATATTGAAATTATGTGCTTTAGCATGTGCCACAGCTATTTTCATTAAATACTTGTAGGTGATGAGGCAAAACCACTTCAATACTTGTTTAGGTGACTATGGGTGGTTTATACACCCATGTTGAGATGGGGTGAAGCTATCTGAGCACCCAAATCATAATTTAACAGCTATTGTGTCTGCATGTACAGAAGGAGCAATGCAAAGGGAGTGAGATCTACAAATGCTTTAAGTGAAGGAGGAATCAAAGTATCTGTGTTAAAAAAATATCAGAAAGATATGGTAAATTTAGTTTCTTGAATAAATGGGGGTTTTTTTGCTGATTAGATGTGAGTTTTGTGAAACATAAATAATTCAAAAAGAAAAATACATTCAGAAATTCATAGTTTTAGAAGAGAAGTGTGGACAAGCTGTGGACAAACTGCATTCAAGAAAATGAAAGGTGTTATGGGGGTTTTTTTGCTAGTTTTTTTAGTTAAATGACTGTAGAAAGCTACTACAAAATATAGAATCCTAAATAAAGAGAAATATGGTAATTGATGAATGCTACATGTAGATTTTTGCAGCCATTTACTTATTTATTTTTTTTTCCTTGAAACAGACAACTGCAAAACTTTTAGATGGTTCACACCAGCAACATGGCTTTCTTTCACTAACTTATACCAAAGCTGTGACAAAAAATGTCCGGCACAAACTGATATCAAGAAATGAACGAAGAACTTTCCATAAGCTCTCAGAAAGTCACACTGATGGTTCTCCTCATTTTCTCCATGAGATCCTTCTCTCTGCCCAGGCCTTTGATGTGGTCCTCTGTTTTCCTTTGCTAAATGCAATTGCAAGCATTTTTCAAGCCAGGGTGCCAAGGAGTCAGAAGGAGAAAAGGAAGTCACCAGGCCAACCAATGAGGACTCATGCTCTGACTTCCCGCAACTTGCCTCTGATTTATATCAACACAGGTGTAATAAGAGTCTTCTTTCCCAAAAATGAGGAAGATCATCATATTGCAGAAGGTACAGTATTTTATGTTGGAGATTTGTTGCTGCTCAGTAGTGTAGACAAATACTTCTAGTTAAATCACTGGCTATTGCTTCAGTTTTAAAGGTCAGAGTTAGAAAACATCTAATGTTCGTGCTACTTTTCTGCACATTTCCCCAAAATTTCCTTTAGCTATTTATTTGATCCTTGCTTTGGTACCTATGGAGTTTGCATTTAAAATGTGATTATAAAGAATGGTGGAAGAGAACTTAACCCAGTTCTACAGTGGTGATTCTGTGTCAGCTTTCATTACACTTGTATCAGTGCAGTAATGCCATAGACACCTGTTCCAGCAGTGGATTGTAAGCAGGGAGCCTGAGCTCTTGTGAACATTGACACTTGCTAAACCATGTGGTAGTAAAGCAAGTAGATACTTTAATTTGGAAAATACTATTAAAATGTAGCTTATGGATGATGCCCAACAGATTAGTATTTTACTTGAAGCTATTCCAGCTCTCTCGTGCAAGAGGCTTTCACACAGTTACAGAGTTTGGGTAGTGTAAGATGTTCAGAAATAGCTATTTGATTGATGGATAATACTTGTTCTGTAAGATATTGTTTTCACTTTTTATGTCAAAATGTATTTCCGTCCCTATTACAATCTGTATATATGAATAGAGATGCTGATGGTAAAATTGGACCATGTAACAGCTCATAGGAGTACATTAGCTTCTCACAACTCTTCTAGATATTATAAAAGTAATATTTTACTAGTATCATGATACATTTACATAAGTTCTGTAGGTATGGAGCCTTTTTTCTACCATTATGTGCAGCATACAATATAATCCTAAGAGTATAGTCTTTATATTTTTCTCATAACCTAATTGCAAGAAGTGCACGCAGTGAGAATTTACATAGATCATTTTTTTGCCAGCATCCTCTACAATTTTCCAACTGGGATTGCTGAAAACACAGGAAGATAAAATTAGACTGGCTGTCTTGGCAAGAAAGAATTTTGATTCTAGTTGGAAGGGAGTTCTAGGGCATGCTGTCAAGGAAATCTTTTACAAAAGCATGTTTTTGTAGCTCTGTAGCTGTATACTTCATTAAAAAGAAATTATTTAAAAACTTTGTCTTTTTGCTATTTCTTGCTAAAGAATGCCTCAAGGAGCAGAATTGCCATGGTTAAGCAGTCATTGTAGGAAATAAAACAGTATGCATTTAAAGCAAAATGCTAAAGATTATCTTAATTAATAAGAAAGCCAGCTACATTTTTCCACTGGAAAACTCAGAAATAGCATCACTGAAAATTGGTACTGTTCTTTCATTTCTTCTTTCACCCCAGATTTTCCCAAAGTCTCATTTGTTTTTGAAGATGAAAAAATTACTTCTCTCCTGCTTATTGTCTGCAAGAACAATAGAATTATAAACAGTAATGAGCAAGAGTTGAATAAAACCCACATCTCTTGTGCTAGGTCAGAAGAGTGTTACATCTTCTGGAGATATGGCTCCATAAGCTCCTCATTCATTGTCTATTGACTAGGAGAGATTTTCAGTCCAATAAGACTTGTGTGTTTCAATTTGTGATCACTGCAGTAAAAGCAGAGAAATTATTGTAGTTTCTCTTCTAGTCAGTCTGCTGTTCATACCCTGTGTATCCTGATAGCTACAAAAACTATCCTTCTCCCAAACTCCACAAGTAATTGTGACTTTGCATGTATAGTTAATAAAAAAACAACAAATCTGTTATTTACTCACAACTTCCACAGTGAACTGTGGTAGACAAACACTTAAATAATCAAAATCATGTTTCTTCTTCTGATGAATTTGCATATATGCATGCATGCGTGACTACACCCACCCAATTTTATAGTATTTTAGTTTCATGGTTTTTGCACCAGCACCAACTAGATTTTTTTTGTGGTAGATTTGAGGACAGCATTCTATCCTTGGCAATAAGCAATGCTGCTTTCTCTGAGTTTAATTTGTTAATGCATCAGGTGGTGTTTCAAGCTCTGGCCAACAGCCCACACTCACTCAGTAATGAAATAAAGGTAACTAAATATATGAAAGCAATATATGACAAGTAGGAACAAGAAATACTGCATAGCAGAAGACTATAAGTAGAAATTGTAAATTGCAAAAAACTGGTAAGAAGTTGTAAAGACAGAAAAAATCCACATCTGGCTGGTTTGAGGACAATAACACCTCTTTTTTGTACATACTAGGAGCAAAATATCAGGAATCACTATAAAGGACATGATAAATTTGTTGATAGTGAAAAAGCAAAGGCAGCACACTGAATAAATGTGTGTCCTGCATTTGTAGAAGTGATATATTCTTGTCACATGAGCATGATTCTCTACTTTGAAGTCTGTCATAACATATGGTCTGTAACATCCTACTCACTTACTATTAAAGTTTCAAATCAGTCAGGCTGAGTAAGTTGTGCTCAGGTGTCTTGGTCTTCTGAGGCTAATTTTTAACACACCTTGGAAGAACAGATTTTAGACAGCTGAAGGTTTATCTAGTAAAATGAAAAGTGTAATGTTCAAATAAAATTTAAGACAGGTAGTTTTATTGTTCTCCCTTAGAGAACATACAGGAAAAAATATTACAGGATTCAGTTAATAAAGAATTGTATATTCATTACATGATAATAAATATGGTTTTATGGAAAATTATACTTCTAAAAAACATCTGATTTCCATTCCTCATTGTGGTTTCAATTCTTACTTGATAAAATGTTTGCAAAGATTTGATATGCTTAGACTTTTCTAGGGAGTTGGACATTTTGTCTCATGGTATTTAATTTAAATACATCCCCATACTGTCTCTGTGGAAATGTTAAATGAATCAAAAATGGCTATCCACGAATCTAAAAAAATATTCCCACAAAAACTTATCAATTGGGAATAATAAATGAAATTAGTGTTTAGTAGTCTGATAGTAAATATAAAACCATTGCTGCTATCATCAGCTAATGTTGCAAAGAATTTCCTGAGGCCATGTATCTGGGTTGCAGTGCTTACATCACTGTTTGTAGAAAATACAGTAAATCTTCTAAAGCTGAAGTTATAAATTAAGGGAGCAGTTCACACACACTGAGTCTTCAGGACTGGAGAGACTGTTTTGGGAAGGAGTGGCTGAAACAGCTTGAGGGTCACAGTGGACTGAGGGAAAAGAAATAAGGGAGGGAGCTGTACTTCTGCATATGGCAGATGCTGGAATATCATGTCCAATTCGCTTTGTTTTGTGAAACTGGGTATTAATAAAAGCAGAGAGGGTGCTGAAAAGTATCAAAAATGTAAAGTGCTAGACAAGGAGGCTTAAAAGAAAGGATTAAAGGAGCATAATATATTTAGCTCAGCAAAAGGATGACTGAGATGAATGGATAAAAGCAAATGAGATTGTGAACGTCTTTACACTTGAGTCTGTAAGATTTTCCTAGATTGCACTTACATTGTAAGGATAAAGTAATGTATGTAGAGTATTATACTGTAAGTATACTTAATTGTAACTATGTTTTTTGTAACTAAGCTATTATGTATGTATGTAATCTATGAAATCTAAGAATCTATGTATCTGTGTAATTTAAGAACTATGTAACTAAGCATAGATGTTTTTCCCCTCAATTTTTTTAATATCTGCAAGGACTGTGATTGTTTACTACATTATTCTCATATTTTGAAAAGCATGGGTTAATGAATAGAGATGTGAATTCATTTTATAAGTTCTTATAACTCTTTAGAAACCACCTGATTATATTAATCTCTGTGATTTTTTTCTTATTTAAATTGCCTTACAATAGCATAATAATTTTTGAAAATATGAGTACAGATTTAGTCACAAAATGGAGTTTTTCATCAGCTCAACTCTTGTATCTTATTTCTAGCAACCAAACCATCTGTGAATAGTTTTGTTTTGTTTTGGGGGGGGCTAAAGGATTTGTCTTTACTTTGTAAGTACACGAGGTTCTTTTAAATAGATCGCTTGTGTGCTAATACACTTGTGTATCAGAACTCGTGTTCCCACTTTGCCACATATTTACTGGGGTATTCCCTACAATAGTTTGAAAATATCATATTAGAATTTTTGTGATTTCTTAGATCTGTTCAGAAATATACATGTCTTTATACATATGTAGCTGCAAAGCACGGTGTCTTTTTCACCAAGGCATTACTGGGTCTGAAGAAACAATTTTTTTCTAACTTATACATTTTGCTGGTTCTTGCCACACTTCAATAAAATATTTAAACTATCTTCTACTGCAATCATGTTTTCAAAACTCATGTACAAGAGTCTTGCAGAACATCCTTGGATGTGGGAGCAGGTGTGATGTCTTTCCATCCTTGTTACATCTCACACAGGTGTTGCAGTGAACAGTTTCCCTTCAGATGATGAACTCTTTGAACTTGCATCACATGTGCTGCAGAGTTTCCTAGTTAATGTGGAGTCTTTTGAATTTTGTTTTGCCTCTTGACAGAGGTAGCTTTCTACAAAAAATATGGTGCTATTTTATTTCTGGGCAGAATTTTGGTTTTCTGTCTAATATGACCACTGCTTTTAAAACTAAGAAACTTTAGATGTGGCTGAAATTTGAAAATTATGGAGATAAGTGGAAAGCAGAGATTTTTCTTCTTGGAATAATTTTTTTACTGATGTGAAATTTACTGTCCAGTATTACATCTTGTTCTTTGTATATGTGTCAGATTTCAGATTCTCTTGTTTCAGTCCTCGTGTTTGAACTTCTCATGTGTGTTGCAGGCGATTCAAATGCTACCAGCATGGTTATACCGTGATATCCTGTAATGTTTTACATCTAAAGAGATAGGCCCATAATAAAAAGGGTGCACAGTTCAGAGTGGTTTACATGCTGGTATTTCAGCAAATAGTTATTGGAGAAACAAACAGATCACAAAGAATCAGTGATTAAATGTCTGAAGTAATTTTGGAATCAACCCAACACCCCCCCCCCCCCCCCCCCCAAAAAAGCATCAGAAAGAATGAGAAGTCACAGACCAGTATTCAGTGGTGTGATAAAACTCTGGGGAAATGAAATTACAATGGTTTTGTCTTTATGTATCACAGCAGGGCTATTGATTTTATGTTGCTCCTGTGCAAAATTGAATCCTTAGCAAATATTCTTATGTACGTTTTTTTAAGAAATAATTTTTCAGTGTTCCTGTTATGATCATTTGACTTTTAATCAAACACATACTTTCTCTTCTCCTAACTACAGCTAATCCATCGATTAAAGAAGACACATTGGTTCTCAAGATTGGATCTGTCTCTATGGCTCCTCAGGCTGACAACCCTCTTAGCAGAGCTGTGCTCAGAAAAGACATTTATCAGTAAGTGTCAGGGGAGGGGTTTGGCTTTTCATATATGGTCTCAGAAAAATTCATTCGGGGAGAAGTTAATTGATCAATAAAACGGGTACGTGCAGCCTGTAAAAATACTTTTCACATACGATCTTTTGATATTCAAAACCAGGTTTTTCTGATTTTCTTCACTTGTGGGCTTTCAAATCCGTTTAGACAAATCAAGTTCTGCTGTGAAGTACTGATGAATAACAGAATTTTAATGTCAAATCACTATGAAGTTTCAACTCTCAGATGAGAATATTTTAGGAGGCTTTCTTTTATTCAGCTACTACAAAGTTCACCTTAGAGAAATGGAAATTTTTTGACTTCCAAAGTGTTCAGTAGCCATATAGTTAGAAGGAGATAGATCTTAATAATATAAATGGTAAACATATATTCAAACTGTTGGATTCTTGATGTCATGTAGATCAAAGCTTAGAGGAATGCAAACTTCTAAGGAGCTCTTTCCCAGTAAACACATTTTCTGTGAAAATGTCATGCTCTGGATTGTGTCACTAAGTATGTGCAAACCACACTAATCATATATAGGCAGCAAAACTGGTGAACATATGTAATCAACATGATAAAAGTAATATATGATCCTTAGTAGAGTTGGCACTGTTGCCAGACATGAAAGTAGGGTTGCAAATAATACCAAGTGAGAAAAGTCACAGAAATACAGATGAACAAGTGTCTTATACTTCCCGTTGGTCTGTTTTTCAGATGTGGCAATATTTTTAACTACTTCATAGTGCTCTTCAATAGAAATTACAAACATCAAAATCTTTTCCCAGCAGTAAAACATTTACTGCCTAGAAAATGACAGCAAGTTTTACTTTTGTCAAGACTAGGATTTTTAGGAGACTATGAAATATCTCCAATTTCACTTCTGATCACTTAGAAGTTGTAAGAGAGTCTTTTTCTTCATACTTCCATGTGGAAATATTTAAATTAATGGGTTTGCTTGTATGTTTGGTTATAGTAGTTTATCCTTTTCTTTTTTTTTTTTTTTTACCCTTTTGTTTTTCAATGAGCATTGTATCTTTTGTATTATGGAGCTTTCATGGAAGAAGCCTTACATCCTGGCACTGGCAGTGGCTTTGGGTGGCAGGGCCTGATCCAGCTCTCCATGTGCTCATAGATTAAAGAGATCTTTCAGACATTTGTACAGCCTCTTCCTTCTTCTACTCTTTCTGTCTGAGGAGACTCCCATTTGATACCTGCTTTAAGAGTCAGAGTGGGTTCCACTCTCCTCATAGCAACAAAAACTTTATGAGAAAAACACCTGATCATAAATTGGAATCTGCAATTACCAGCTTCTCTAAGGTCATTTCAGTCACTGAAGGGTACTGTATGATGTTTCTTGTATGCACATTACAAACTAGTGAGTAAGCAACACATTTACATCTAAAATCAATGATGCTAAGCTAGTTAACATTTTTCAGTCTGCATTTTTGCCTATGTGGCTTTACCTGAAATGCTGAAATTCAGTGCTTTTCAAATCAGTTTTTAGTTAATGGTTCTGATGCTATTTTGCATTATGGTCCTGTGGGTCTTATATACATGAATGTTGCAGACAAGATTTGTGTAGTGTGTATTTGGTTTTCATTGCTTTAATGCAGCTACAGTGTGCTTCAGTCCTCCTTTAGAAATCACGACACCAAATGAATAAGGTAGAAATAAGCACTGGGCTAGAGACAACTCTCATCAGACTACTACTGGCATTTTGTGACCAGTCTCCCAACATCATGCTTCCTATGTATTTTGCTGAGTGTTCTGACATTTTAAGTGATTTCCTCAGCTTCAATGAAGAAAACCCCCCTAATTTCTCATCATTTGTCGAATAGTTTGTTCTACTCTTTCCTTCTTTAATCATCCAATTATACTAGCTTTACTGTTTCTAAGATGTATCAGAGCAGAGCATCAAGTTACTTTGCAGGGTTCTGTAGGACAATATTGAAGTTGATAGTGGTTGGTCTTTTGGTTTTGGAAAGAAGGTGACTGTCTTAATCTGTTTAAGCAAGTTTCAAGATATTCAAAGAATAAAATTTAATAGTTTTAAATGAAAAATATTAAGATTCCTGTTTGGGGTTGAACTAGATCCATTTTCTAATTACAAATTCTTTGATCTAGAACAAAGTGTATTTACAGAAGTGTAGTTGAAGATATCTCTTCATTGTCTTACATGGCAGTCACTGCTGTTAGACGGCTGGAGTTCTAAGTGAAGTTAATTTCAGAATTTTTCAGTTTTTTTTTTAATAAAATAATACAAAGGGTTTGGGCAGGACATACAGTCTGTATACAAGGAAGAAACACAGTGGAATATTATTACCACATGCTATTGGGTCTAATGTTAGTATTAGTTTCTCCCAATATGAATGTTCTTCTTACAAAGTTTTTGACCTTTTTAACATGCCTTGGCACATGGTACTAGATAAAAAACCTGGAGCTAATACAGAATACTTAAAAATTGAGTAGGAAAATGAGCAAACTCAAAAATGTGTAACTCATGTACTTAGGTGAAAGATTTCTTAGTAAATATTAACAGAAGTACAAGTAGTACGATATTCCAGAGTAAGAGACTCTTAAAAAAATAAACTACAGAAGACTGTTGGTTACTGAAGAATTAGCATCTACAGTATTGTAATAATCCCAACGTGTCATCTTCTGTCTTTTTCCAATCTCTCTTCTCTAATTTGATGCTGCTGCTTTTAATAGAATAAAAGAAAATAAATTGTTGTCTGAACCACTGTCTTTACAGTGTTTTTGGAGTGGGGATACAAACTTAATTTGTGGTGTCACTTTGCTTTAAACAGTCTTCTGTTTAGGCCTGAACTGCAACCACATGCAATTAGTGTCACTTTTGTTGTACTTCATGAGAAAGAAGAATTTTTGCTTCTCATTTAAAAACTGTTCTTTTAGGAGAGGCTGAGAAACATTTTCATGGCTAGAGGCTGAATAGTATTTCCAAACATCTTTTGAATTTGTCCCATAAATTTATACATGAAAAGCTGAGTGTGCTCATATATCATTAGTAGGGTGCCAGTGCATGAAAGGTAAGTTTGGCATGGCTGCAGGTCATACTAAATAAACCAGACCACTTTTGGTCCTGGGCTGAAGTGACTCCATCTATTATATCTTAGGAAAAGGAGCTTACATGCTAACTTGGAGAGAGTACTAGACTGAAAAGGGAATGTTGCAAAAATAATGTGCCTCAAACATTTGGGCACAAATACAGTTTCAGGTGATTATTGGAAGTTGGAAAGAAATGTATTGACATTGTAACTTCAATTTTCCTATACCATTTAAAAATTAGAATTTTTAAATTTTCTCCAGTAGAAAATGGACTAATTCAGTTTTGATACTAATATGTAGTAAAGAAAGATACATAAACCATAATAGCAAATTCAGGGCTCCTGTATGAAGTATGGTGACACATTTCTCTCTGATGATAGTAAGAGACAATGTCTCTTTTTCAGTTTTCTTTTTTTTCTGCTGCATTGTAGGAGCTGTTTGTTGGTTTTAATGGTTTATCATGATTCTCTGATTCTTAAACTTCAGTTCCAGCTGTATTTGTTTTCCAGAAATATTACCAGAACTGTATATTGCCATCAAGAAAGAGCCAGTTCTG
Source organism: Cinclus cinclus (assembly GCF_963662255.1). Taxonomy (NCBI): domain Eukaryota; kingdom Metazoa; phylum Chordata; class Aves; order Passeriformes; family Cinclidae; genus Cinclus; species Cinclus cinclus. The sequence continues at coordinate 130,648,150 of NC_085046.1, forward strand.
TTGATTGGAAGATTAGCAGAGGGACAGGGTCAGGGAGCAGAATAAAGGAAGTTTTGGATAAGAATGCAAGTAAGGTAGTTGCCCAGCTTTGCATAAGGGAGGGAAGAGCAGTTAAGTGAAGCAGTCAGAGTAAATGAAGTTTCTCCTAAGCAACTCAAGAGAAGGAGAAAACTATATTTTTGTGGGCTTTAGCTACGGCTTAATTTTTAATTAATTTTTAGAAAATGTTTATGCTGGGGTTATGAACACTGAATAACACTAGTTGTGCTAAGTTACCAGCAGAATTGGGCACTATCAATAGGGAAATGGTTGAGAAAACTTCATCACAAGACCCAGAAATTCTAGTTCTCTGATTGAAAAACTAAGAGGAAGTAGATGCATGGATATGCTTAAGTATGAAGCTGAAATTGAGATGACATTTGGTTCTGCTTCTGTTTTGGGATAAGGGCCCTGTTACACCAAATACTGTGCAAATCCTCTGATGGATTATGTAGGTAACTGCTGATCATCTCCAACAGGGTTGTATTTAGCAAACTGTCATGAAACAATAATTAATGGAGTTTTAGGGAGTATCCATGAACAGATAGAGTAAAATAATGTTGAGTTACAGTACTGCTAATGCAGAAATGAAATTGCTGAGAAAGTTCAGAGACTAGAGGCTGTTTGGAGTCTGTTGTGTAAAGGTCCTACTTATACTTGCCAGGAATAATACTGCCGAACTATCAAGATTTGGGAGTTTAGGTAAGCAGAATCCCAAGCTTTCCTCAGCTTGGTTAATAAAGAACATAATAGTTGTCCATGCTCTGGATTCATCATTTTTGAGATCCAAGGATTTCACTCATGTCATATATCAAAGCTTAATAGTCCAGGTCTGAGTGTTCTATGGTCATTTTCATGTGTAGATCTTTCATAGATCAAAGCATAAAGCTGTCGCTAGACTGTTTCCAATTTGTGAATGTAAATGGAAATTCTTTAGACATGCCCCTCCCCACAAAAACAATACATGTAAAGAGTTGACTCATGGAGAGGTAGCTATAGGTTTTATGATTTCTTCATTGAACTTTTTATTAATACAAGCCTTTTCTTTTTATATTTTTTTCATTTTTTTAGTTTACTTTTTTCACTATTTTAACTCTCAAACATTTGCAAATAGCAAAACAAAGCTCTTTTCCTTATAGAATAGCTGCTACTTATCTTTATTTCAAGGAACTCCATCTAGAACATCCTTGTAATAATCATGTCATGCCCATAATTGGTTAACAAAAATCCATCAGTGAAATAAGGAGTAATAAGCAACTTTCTGTGTCTGCACTGATAGTGCTGGAGTGAAAGGAAGGAAAAAATGGTTCAAGGAATTTATGAAAGAAGCACACACATAGCCAGCAGTCTGTGTGGAAATCTGTTTTTTCTTTCAAATGTGGTTTGGAAAATCAAACGCTTTTCAAAACTTTTCAACAGCACCCACATCTGTAAGCATCCTTCTCTTCAGAAATATTTTGACATGTTTATATTTGAAAAACTATACCTTGAAATTATTGTTCAAAAAAGCCTGTATTTTCTATAACTTTATTATGTGTAAAAAGTTTAATTTTTGGTATTTTTCTTTTCAAACCAAATAACAGTTTAAGAACTGTTCTGTTTTTGCATAGAAGTTAGCATTAAGATAACTGAATGTCTCCCAGAGTATGGACCTAATATGCATCATTTCCTTGTCAGAGCTGAGTATTTTACAAAGGTTCTATTAAGACTTATTTTCTGTTTTATCCATTTTAGTTTTTAATACTTCGTTGAGCTTTATCTGGTAGGCAAACAAGGAATTATCTAATACTGACCAGGGTTTCTTCTTCTCTGAATAAAAGCAACAAAGATAATCAGTGAAAAAAAAAAGTTTGCACAGTTTTTGGAGCTGCTTATTAGATTGTTCATATCTACCACAGGTAATTAGGAAAATTATCAGCTTTAGTATATTGTAAAATCTCTACTTCAGTTTTTCACAAATTTCAAAATGATTAAAACTGCAGGGTGATGTTATATAGGAAAAAAAAGAGATTAAATTCTTAGTTTTTTAAAAGTATGTTTTTTATTCCATATAAGTTGTGAAATGGGGTTGCATTAGCATCCTTTTAAGTTCTCATCTATCTGTGTTAAGGAAAAAGAATTGGAACAGCAAAGATTTAGAAATCACTGCCAGAATTTATTTAGTGATTTTATTTCTGAAGATTTTTTTTTAAACAGAATTTTCTGCATATCATTTGAATATACAATATTGTTTCTTTTTGCATTTAATAATCTTTAGAATTAATAATTGTTGAATTGGGGTGTAAATGAAAGTATTCATACTAAATAGTAAGTTCTAAATATTATTCCTTGCTATGGTGCTTGAACATACGTTTTTTAACATGAAGTTGTCTAAAGACTTAGGAAAATCATCTATCTTCTGTAAGAATTTTATACTATTCTCTGGAGTAGTAGGGCTTGGAAATAAAGTCTTTTCCTGCTTTACATTTCTCTCTTCTTCTGTGTTTAGCAGAGAGGCAAAAAAAAATCTGCTTAGACCTTTTGCCCAGTAAAATATTCATATATATGGATAGCATTACATGCAAACACCACTCCTAATTAGCATTGGCATGTTTGAGGCTATTGCAGCAGTTATTAATTTAAAACTCTCAGTGGAAACTAATTGTAAAATAACAGCTGGAACTGCCCATGTAGTTCAGAAATGTAGCTTGCTAATTATCTAATACCAAGAGCTATTCAAAGCTAAATTTATATTTGGAATTTGGCTTTAAAAATATTCAGCTTTAACTATGAAACTTGTTTTTACTTGAAATTTCTTGGAGCGTTCTACAGGAATCGTCAACATAACTAATTTTCCTAAATACATGTATTTGAAATACATTTCCTTATAATGTAAAAGTAAAAATAAAATAAATTTTATAAGAATATAATTTTTACCACTTTACTTTTCTCTTTAATTGATGAGTTCAATCACAGTGTTCTCAATACACATACTTTATATTTTTTCTTTCACTTAGCATAGAACCTGATTCATACAATAGGTTTTAATTTCTTTGTGCAGTTCCTCAGAGAAACGAAATTGAAATATACTTCACAGAAACATTCCTATCAAAGAGCAGTGGCATTATGTCATTTAAGCATCTATTTGTTGTTTATCAGGGCTGCATTTTTGGAAATCTTAGTAAATATGTTATGGAGAAAAGAAAAACAAGTATGTATCAATAAAGAATGAATTCAAAGGAAGAACCAATTAATTTAAACAGATCAAAGTTGAAAAACAGAGCTGATAAAGGTATTTTTGTAGTCTAGTAATTCTTAAACTGTGCATATATTAAAAATATTTTAATTTAAAAAACAGTGACTTACCTCAATGATATATTACTTTCTGATTTATTGTTACTTTCAACTTTGTTTTGAGGACTTAATATGCATTTTATCTGCAAAACTCTTCCTTTCTGCTTCTGGCTTGGCTGAGGTGTTTGCACAATTGGGTTCTTGTCACTAGCTGCATCCCAGCCCTTCTTCCTTTACTTGCATGGGGATTCACAGAGATGAGTTTGTGTGGCCAAAAGCCCTGGTTTAGAGGCAGATGGAGATTTCAAAGAGCAGCTTCTCAAAACTGTTCAGATTTGATCTGGAGGACCATGGGCACTTGCTCACATGTTTGGGACGAGCTCCAGTATTGGTGAGGAGAACCACTGGCCTTGGGCACCTTGTGGAGGTGCCCGTTCTTCAGCAGTGCAGGACACTGCAATGTCCCCTGGCACTGTGGACCAGTTCAGTGACAAATATGATGTGTTTGTGCAAGCCAGTCATGGTTAGTGCTTAACTGCCCTATTTAATGCACAAGTCATTTCAGTTTAGTGTGGTTAAGATTGTTTCATTGTTCAGGTATCATTAATTCTATAACCTCTGTATGATTTAGAATTAAATTGGGAATGGGTTTCCAGACTAGCTTTAAACTGGATTGATTGTGTGGTCAGATCAGGAATTTCTCAGGTTGGACAGTTTAGCTGTGAGCTTAAGAGCCAGGCATCAGGGATGCATCTCTTCAAAATGGAGCCTACAAAGTTTACATACTTTATATGATTTATTGTAGAATGTACTCCATTTCTTTCACTTATTATGATACCATTATTAAATAGCTTAAGGTCATAAGGTAAATAAGCAGTTTTAAAGTAAAACTTCCACAAGGGCATTGCTATCTCTGCTTTGCTCGTGTGCTATACTTTGTTCTATAAAAAGATTTCTCAGCTGTGTGTGATCTTAACTACTGTATCTTCTGCAAAGTGAAGGTTAAGTTAGAGAATACACAGCAGCCTCAACCCAGAGTTTCTGATACTTCTTGCTGCCTCAAATAATGTTTTAACACCATTAATTAGTATTTTCTGTGTGGTATAGGCAGAGCTTGCCACGTGAAATCCATACAACCTCAGTTTTGAAATATATTTTTTTTAATTTCTCTCTATGTTTGCACATTTTGAATGAACCCCTCAGAAATCTCACGTCTCTTTCTCTATAACCAGCACTGAAATCTACCTCCTTCACTGAGATCAAGTGTGTAACTATTTGCTTCCCTTAACTATAATAATGGCCCTTTCTCCCATTTGAAAATATTTTCCTAACTGTTAATTCCTCTCTAAAGCAATTCTTGTTTTACCACAGAGGAGAGAAAACATATCAGATATTTGTAGAGTTCTTTGAGTAGAGAAGTCTCTCACACTCCCATCCAAGCAAGTGATGTGCAGACCAGCCATGCCCAGTGAAGGGACTAAAGGAGTAAAGTGTGGCCCTGGGCTTCCTTGGGGCAGCCCAGAGTGGGGTGAATGTTATGTCAATTTTTAACATTGCTTTATCCACGGTCTTTGGGCAATGAGTTTTGTGCCCATTTAAATTGTAAATCTCAATTTGAACTCTTTTAAGGTCTATTGTTTGTACTTGTGTATAAGGAACAGGCTGAGGGACCTGGAAGAAATAAAAAAATGTTGGGGCCATCAGGCAATTGTTTTCAGTAAGGTTATTATCCTGAACCTATTTATTGTACACGCACACAAAGATTAGCCCTTGCAAAAAGGTGTATTTTATCAGCATTGGATCAGCTTGATCTGCCACCATGATCTGGCCTTTTGAAACAGCACAGAATTTGATGCTGTGTACTAAGAATTTTTAAATAGTTCTCAGATTCAGCATTAACATTATTAGATAGACCGCAACAGTTTAAAAAGGTAAACAAGAAAGGGCACAGAGAATAAACACATTAAATACCAGTTAAAAATCCCAGAAAACCTTTCACGGTTTACATACTCAGCAACTTCAATGCAATGAAAAAATTTTCAGATAAAACTGGGAAATAAAGTGTAATCTGAAAGGTGGAGGGGTTTTTTTATATGAGTTGTGTTTTGTGTTTCATGTTCTATGTTATAAAGCAATGTTATTGAAGGTTTTACGTTTCTTCAGGTTACATCCCTTTAATCTTTCTTTTCCCTGAACAAGGAGCTTTATATTGCGCCTGTTATTGTAAAATACGGGGGGAATGAGGGGAGATGTTTGGGTCTCTTTTTACATGGGAGAACATAATTAGCTGGATCTTAGGAATTAATGCCATGTTAAGAGCTGGAGTGGTTCCTCTGTATGAAATACTTAACTAATGTTCATTTGCTTTACACAAACTCCTTACAGTTTATTCCCTGACTTGACTTTGATGATTCTTAAAATATATGACTGAATTCATCCATCAAAGTTGCTTTTTTGTCTTGTATACTGAACATTAGCATCTGAAGTCTTGGCTGCAGTAAATAATTTATTCTAAAAGAATTGAGGGGAGTTTTTAAAACTCATTATTCTATACAGTTTTCTTCTTAATTGTTTGTGAGTAAATATAATTTCCATCAGATCTGGTTCCAACAAGTCCTTTTAATTGAAAAGTATTTTATAATATTATATAAAGCAGTTTTCTTTGTAGCATTTTTAATTCTTGCAGGATCTCAAGGTAACTATAATGCAAGTTGTGTGCTTCTGTTACTGAGAAAAGCATATCCTGTGTGTAATGAAACATTTGTTAACTTCTGTATACAGATTGCGGTTCATTCCATAAATGTTTGTGGGTTCTCTGATGTCCCTCACAGGGTTTTATCTATGACAAATTCATACCACAGTTCTTAAACTCCATTTTGGATAGAAGATTTCTTTCTTTTGCAAAAATGCTTGCCAGTGTCTTTCATTTAATGCTTGTAAGTACTTCAACTTTGATTTTCAATTATTTAACAAAAAGGATTATCAGAAATATACAGAATGGTAATATGTTATTTTAGCGTATTTCTCTTCGGGAAACTCTTCCAAGCTCCCATGGCAAAATTAAATCCATGTTGCTGTTATCCTGAGCAACTCAAATTTTGCTGTTTAAGTGAGCGTGGTTCCTAGCTCTTCACTGATGTTTCCAATGTAGTTTCACTTAGCTCAGCCACCTTAAGTACAGTCAAAAGTCATGCTTAATGTTTCTTATGTTTAAGGTCTTACTGTGCTATTAAACCTGATTATGCTGCAATAATGGAAAAAATTAAATTGAAAAGCCATGTACGGTGGGTTTGTGTTGAATTTCAGAAGCTATTCTTTTGTTTTTTTCTTTTTTTCTTAAGAACAAAAAAAACCCATCACTTTTTTTTTAAGAGGTGGTTTGTAATCTTATGGGCTTTATTAGTTATTGGACGCAAAGATAAATGTACCATTCTTCAGCCTCTCAAAACATTTTTCATGCCCACTGATACTTTTGTTGCTAGGGTTTTGTGTTTTTTTTCCTTGAGAAGGCAGTGGCCAGCACTGGTATGTTAATGGCTAACACAAGTGCACTTTGAGAGTAATAAAATACAGAGATAGTATCAGGCATCTCTGTTAACTTCAATGTAAATGATTGGCATAAATCACAGCTACTCCAGTTTTCTGGCTTGGTATTGTGTGTTCTTGAGCACTAAAAAATAAATGGGTGTGGAGGTGGTACAAATAGAACATAGAAGTATCTACAGATAGATCTGCTGTGTACTTGCAGGATAGGAACAAAAGAGGTTTGAACTCTTTCTGAAAACCAAAATTATTTAACTTTTGAATATCATTATTTAATCTTTGTATGTGACAGTTCTTCAAGAGCTAGGAACAAACTTGTAGATTAGCAAATCTAGCTGCAAAGCAAATTTGGAACTTGTTAAGGTTGGAAGTGTGTATATATGTCCATATATGTATGCAAGAAAAATACAGAGGAATGCAATTCTCTGGCCTATCTTTTTTGACCCACTGTATTCAGACAGCTTCATTGGTTGGTTTTTCCATGTTTTTGGCATAGTGAAAGAAATGCCTGATGTATTATGTAACTGCAAATGTTATTGAAGTTGTTTTCTAAAAATAATTTTTAAAATCAACGTGTTCTATTTTTCACACATTGCAGCTCATAAGAGTGTATCCAATTATATTTACTAAACTGGACTCAAACCACAGATTTGCTGTTTCCCAAATGGGCAGTGTTTTTGTTTGTGTGTTTGTATCTATGCAGTGTCCTTGCAATTTTATTTTTTTGTTTTAACTCCAGGCAGAAAAATAAAACTCCTAAGTTTTTTGGTTTTTTATAACCACCACTATTTAAATATTTGGGCTGCATCATGTAGTCACTGAACTACCTCACTGGAATTTGTAGACTTCATGGTCAATATTGTGAGTACACAGGGATATTTTGAGTAGATTTGCATCTTTTTTGTTTCTCTCTTTGCCCTCATTCAAATGCATATTTAGAAGTAAAACTCCACTATATTTTGTTAGGCATAGATTCATACTGACTTAGGAAGTACCAGTAGTCAATTAACAATAGTCTAATGGGGTTTTAAGGAAGAAAAATGTTGGCTTTAATGTGACAGGTACTATATTTCATAATTACTATAAAGTGAATTTTTATATCAGAAGAGTTTTCAAGGGACATTGAAATAGACAAAGTTGTGCCAGGACTTCAGGAAAGAAGAATTAAAGGAAGGTTATTTCTAATACTGTGTTATTGACATATTTTATAATATCATATAGAGTATTTAAAAAATAATTCCAGCTTGCCATTATGAATATAATGATTCTATAACAAAAGAAGAAAATAGAAGTGGCATCTTGAGAAACTAATGTAGGCAGGGCCAAAGATAAATATGAATTGAGTTGGAAAGTTAAATAGTCATGTTTTAGAGTAGTTTCTTATATTATCCATGCTATAAGCAGTATCTATTGCAATGGACTTGCAGAAAGTATGCATTAATACACATTATTTAATGTAAAGGAAAAGCTGGTATGTATTTTTTTATTTGTAGTGTTCTTTCCTGCTTCAGATACAATTTGATTGATGTCAAGGCATGATTTTGATCTACTGACACAGCAGCATAAAGAAATCCTGTCCCATGTCAGCTTATGAAACACACTGAGGACAGTTTGCCTTCCAGCCTGTTCCTTATACCAGGTTGAACTGCACCATTTAGAGAAATTCCATGCATCAAATATGAAGGCTGTGCTCAGTGAAACTTCACCTAGGTATTTCCAGGTGAATTTATAGAACATCTGGAAAGACTGAGATAGTGTACCACTTAACTAGATTAATCAATTAAACCAAAGTGAAATGCAGGCTGAAAACCATCACAAGATTATTTATTTTAGTCAGATGGTAAAGCAAGTCGACACAAAATATTAAAATTTGAGATGAAAGATCCTTTCACTGCTAGAGAGCATTAAGTTTTGAGATAAAATTGTTTCTATCACAAAACAAAAGCATAAAAGTCTTTGAGTTATATTGTATTTTGCCTTTTTGCTAGTTCCTTCCCCAAACTTCCACTATTTAGAGAAACTATATTCGACTTGTTTTTTTTCAAGGAACATTTGGCATCCAAAAATATCATACAGACCTTCTATTGGAATTGTGCATACTTATCATTTACACAGTCTGTCAAGTGTATATTTATACAGTGCTCCCTGAATTTGGGTGAATGTTTCAAAAGTATAAAGAGATTCCTCAAACTGTCTAAACATTAAACAGTGTAAAAAAGGAAAAGCTGATTTTTAAAAGTTCAGTCTTGCTCATGCTGTTATTTTTGCTGAGGAATTTAAACAATAAAATTATAGAAGTAATTAAACAGATGACATCTAAATGCACAGCTGCAAACATCAGCTTTGTTTCATTTTGCACTTCTTTTGAGAGACCAAAATGACTTCATAGTTTACTAATACTGTACCTTGTGGTAATAGGGTCATTAATTCTGTGTTCCAGAGACAACTGTAGAGGACAAGTGTGCTGCAGAAGTTCTTCAGCTTCTTTGCAGGCAGTTGCTGCACCACAGCCCTTGTAGCAAGGGACTACTTTTAAATGTCTGGTCACCTCACAGGATATGTAGAGCATTTCTTGCCCATAGGACTGAGAAAGGAAGCAAAGGGCCAATTTTTTTGATGTGTGATCTACTTTAATTCCTTTAATGTGTTTAGAAGCTTTTATATGATTAGTGCACTGCTACCAGTCCTGACCTTGGTAGTTCATTAAAATTGGGCCTTCCTAAATAGATAACAAATGGAATTATAGTAGCACCCACCTGGTACCACTACTGTAATTCATGAGAGGTTGTTGGTTTGTTTTTTTCCTCTGTATAGTAACCTATTGGGTTTCAAAATAAAAAGATTTAAGTAGTCACATAAATAGAATAAATAAAGTGTATCAATTTAAAAATTTCAGTTGTTAATTTCTATCCATATTTTATAACTTTGTATTCTCAGAATACTCTCAAAATGTTTTCTATGCAATTAGTTATATACACAAAATCATTTTGGCTTTAAGGCCACAGTATAAGTTAGTAGATTGTTGAGCAGGTTGATTTTGTTGTGTAGAGATATGAACTAAGCAAGTTTAGGGAGAAAAGGAATGAAGCCTGCCTCTCCTATTTTCCTTTGGCATGTTGTAGCCTTGCAGAGTTCCTTCTTTGCACATCCTGCAGGCCCGTGGAAGGCCAGCCAAAGGGTTCTGCCTAGCTCCAGACATTCTTGTGTACAACATACGGAGACCTGGCAGACTCTGGTCTTCTGCACATCCATGCATCCAGAAGATTGCAAGGTGGAAAAGCAAAGATGAGGTTATTCTTGTCCTAGAAGACGTGTATCACTCAGTATGGCAGAATATGTACCCAGCATCATGTGGGGACCTTCTCTTCTTGCCTAGGGATGTCTCCTTCTCTCTTGTTGCAACATTAGCATGTTCTTGCATGCCTCTTTTCTGTAATTTCAGCCTTAGTGTCCCAATTCCATAATTCTTCCTCTTGCCCTGTGTTGTCCTCTCCTTTTCTTTCTGCTTAACTTCACTCTTCTTTCTATCTTCCTCACAAATAAATGTTTTTAATATCTCCAAATTTAAGCACATACAGGACTTCCATCATAAGAATTCATGCTACAGGATTTTTTTTATTCTAGAACTAAGATCATGTCTCTATATATTGTGTGATGGTGGGGAAATTCTGTTTCTCTCCCAAGGGCTCAAGTGTTAGCTTGTCTGAGACAAAAAGGCATCTATTTGGTGTAATAATAATTAAAAAAAGAAGAATTAGTTGCCTTTGTTTGAAAAGCTGATTCCTGTCTGAGGTTTTACTTACAGAAGCTTAGCATTCTCAAAGGCCAGTGGTGTTGTCATAGATTCTCTCTATTTACCATGTTTACCACATTTTTGTTCAGTGCCCTTCTTAACATCTCTAGCATCTCGTTCCAGATGGAGTCCATTGTGTCCCTAAGTAAAACTTGCTTCAAATTTCCCTGTGTGCTACAGTACATTCAATGGCTTTGTCAAGGAGGAAGCTTTATTAAGTTTAATTGGGGAAAAGGCAGTGAAGGTGCATGAGGTCAGTGATAAATAGAGCTGTGATTTCTACAGTAGTCAGTCACATCTCATGCATAGGTGAGCGGCTTTCAGACTACATCTCGCCTGGGATTTCACAAGCTTAAGCAGAAGCAGAAGGGATCCTTTCACATATGTGCTTCAAGTTTTACCCCTATGAAATAGAGCCATATATTTATCCAAGCTTACTGTCTGTTTCCTTTTGAAATTAGGATAAGGAAGGATCTTTTACTACCAGGCAAAACTTTTAATAATTGACATTTGGGTAGATAGCTTTATCTCTGTACCTGGAAACAGAAAACAGTGCGCACAGAGATCCAGTAAGTACTAATAGAAATTAGCTGTTGTGTGTAAAGTCTGCAAATATTTCTTAATTATTATATAATATATAGTCTTTAACTGCCATTTTCCTAGCTTGTTTAACTTCTTGTAGGTCTCAGATGAGCTATAAGTGAATAAATTTAACTTCTTTGCTGTGGGTCTCAGAATTGTGCTAATTCGGCAGCATGTAGTAAGTGGTTCAGCATGAACTGCTTCTTAAATAAACATACAAAAAACCTGACCCAGACTAAATCAATTTTCTAAAAAAGAAAAACTTTAAACCTGTGTTTCCTGTTACATGCTTATGGTTGTCTTTGGTTGCTTGTGATCTTACCGTATTGTTGACCAATTGTTGTATTCTGCACCACCTGCCGAAAGATTCAGATGAGATAGTGAAGTTGTTTTCAGAAGAGGGAAGCAATTAAGATGGTAACCCCTACAGTACATTTCAGCTGATAAAACATCACTTATGCTGGAGATAGAGAAGTCATGGATCTGGCTGTTTTCCTGAATTTGTTTGCTGCAAAGATTTTAAAGGGTTTAGAGTTCATACAAAGCATGTGTACTTAAGATTAGGCCAGGTTTGCTTCTAGGAAGTATACTACTAATAAATTGGAGGCATATTGAGGAAAATTGTTGATATGGCAAACCAGAAATGAGTGTTTATGTAAATCCCGGTATGTAAACTGTTGATATGGAAAACTAGGAAAGAGGGCTTATGCAAATGCCTGTGTGTTTGTCTGTGTGTATATATATATATATATATATACACACACACATATATATATATATATATATATATATAACCTATATGGGAAAAGGCTATATTTTGATCGTTGTATAAAACTGGCATGATGCACTTTCTGAAAGCCATAATGAGCTTTGTCAAAACATCAAGGCATTAATTACTAATCCTTGTATTTACATGTACATGTAAAATATGTGTTTCTTGAGTTGGTTTATCTATAGAAGCAGAGTTTGCTTGGATTTCAAAAGTGTATCTGCAGGATCAGAAGAAGAGTTTTATATTATATATAGGAGATTATTAATAGTAGAAACAGAATGCAAATGTGAAATTTTATATCAGCATAAAAATATTGAAGAATTAGGCTGCAATATCTCAAAGTACATTAAAAAAGATGCCGTGGACAAATGTTACGCCAGCAACACAATACACAAGTGCCTTGAGTTTAAATAATACCCTTGTATATTTTTCTGCACCTAAAGATTTTTGCCAAAGAGTGATTTTGTTGTGGTTTATGTTTAAATAAGTAAATTTGTGAGGGTAAGAAAGCCATCGTCACAGTGGGGAGTTTCAGATTAGTGCATACAGACACATTGTCCTCGAGGAATTTGGTTCACAAGGTCATGGTTATGCTGAATGAGTCTAAGGAATATCTAGGTGAGCCTATTGCAAGTTATCAAGCTGCTCATAAAAGAAGAAATGAAAAATACTCACTGTGAAGTACAGGGGAGAAGAATCCATTATGTATATGAAATTAGTATCATATTCTGTTTTATATACAAAAGCAGATTTCCAAAAAATATGTAATTTGGTGCTTTATTTTAAGCAATATTTTACAAAACAAATATTCCAGTATTTACTTGTTTTAGACAAAGTATGAAAATCGACATTGGTTCCTACAATAATCTAGTGTTGTGGGTCTTTTTTTTTTAAACTGCATTCACATTGATGAAATAATGCCTTAGAAAGAATAATAAAAGGCACAGTGATTGTGGTTAGGTCTCTCTGTGTGGAAAGTTGACAAACACATTCTTAAGTCTTAATAAACCACATTTAATTTTGAAATACCACTACTGACATAACAGATTTTCAGTGTGTTTCTACTAAGCACTTAAGAAAGTTATAAGGGACTACTGAACAATGCCATCACACTGCCTCACCAGGAATGACTTGATCAAAATGGCTTTCCTGTCATCCACATGCCTCTGTGGGTACATATGATTAATTACTTAATTTTCTTATTTGCTAACATACTCCATTGGTGACAATAGCAGTGTATTGGCAGTTTCAACTGTTACATGGATTTGGGCAGCACTGGGATTGCACTTTGAAACAGATTGCATGCCTATAGTTTGCATACCTGTACTCTGAGTTTGCAGTTTGGGATGTGCTACTTTAATAGTTATTTATGTTTAATATTAAATTTGCACAAATTGCAGAGTTATTAATTTCTCAGTGAAGCTGTATATTAAATCATTTTGGCCCAAGAGAACAACCTTGAGCAGAACAGTAGATTGGATGTCACATGCAAATAAGAAGTTTAAGCTTCAACACAGATATATGAAATCAATAAAAATAGACTACAATTTGTGATCACAGATTGAAGGAAAAAAAAGATATCCCCTTGCCCCCTTATTTTGAAAAACAGTGATAATGTTGAATTTTTATTATTATATCAGTTGAGCTGTGAACAAAAGGCTGCATTGCTCTCACTATAGAAAAGGCAAGATAATTTTTTTTAGCATTTCCCAGTGCTTATTAGCAGAAGAATGGAAGTATGATACTCCTCTGTTACTAGTCACAGGTAAAATTGAATGGTCTCAGCAGCCCCAACTCATTTAATATTTTGAATTGCTCTTGAATGTTTTGAAAAGTTGAGTCTGTTTCCAAAACTCAGCTCAAGACTGAAGTACTTTGTAAAATCCAATATAGTTGACGTTAAAGGAATCCACAAGGAATGTGGTTCACTGAAAAATGCTTTTTTCTCACTTGTTAGAAGAATTTTATTTTAAAAACTCTGTGCTGGAATACAGTAGTAAAAGGATTTAATTGTTTTTCCATCAGCTTGGAATATTTTTAATTTTTATTTCTTTATGAATTTGAAGTGTGGAACAATTGGTTATACTTCTTGCTTATACTGATGTGTATAGCTTTTTTTCTGAGGACTTGAACGTGACATCCTTTATTCACTCAGTAGATATGAACCAGTCCTACTTCCCCACAAGGCTGCTTGCATGGATCTGATTGGAAATGCAAGGAAGTTGATGCATTGATCTCATATCAACTTTGGTACATCTGGCTAAATTTAGGAATACATTCATTTGCAGGTCTGCCATTGAATTCCGTAGGAAAAAGGCAGATGGGTATTTTTGAAGATTTGAAATGCGAATAATGCTTAATGTAGACAAAAATGGCAAAAATTGGTATCTTCATTTTGTTAATTTGGATTTTAATTAATATCTGATTGGTATGATTTTGACCTTTGGTGATTTCTCTTCCTTTTTCTTACACATTACAGGAGAGCACTAAATCTAGGAATTCTTCGAGACCCTGGATCAGAGGTTGAAGACAGACAATATCAAATAGATCTTCAATCTATCAACATCGGTACTGCTTTTTGGAATCAGTTGAAACCAGAGAAGGAAAATGGAAAAGGAGGGGTTTTGACAGAAACTGAGAGAAATTCTCAAAATCCAGCACTTGAATGGAACATGGCCAGTAGGTAGGGATTTTTTTAAAAATCTACTTTTTTTTTCTGAAATTACATCACACAAATACTGCAGAGAGTGTGCGCAGTATACCTGAATTAAATAATTCAGTACTGGTTTTGCTGTACATTACAAGCACATTTCCCTGGAGTTTTAGATTAGACAATTGAAATGCATATTAGCTGTTGTTGTTACACTGCAGTTACTGTCTACTTACTGTGTGCCTTTGCTGCCATTATAAGCTCTTCTCCAAGTGACTTACTCTCTGTCCATAAAAATAACTCCAGTGCTGAGACTTCAGTTTGTCAGTCTCTATAAGCAATGGGAGGTTCTGTTTTGGGATTTTTTCAGTTTAGGGTGTGTTCTTTTGATGCTGGTAGTATGGTTGTTTTTCTTTTTTTTCCTAAACTTCTTTTGTTTGTATTTTTACAAAGCTTGAGTTAAACCAGCTTAGACATTTCTAAATTAGAGAAGGATAAAGTAGAACATTTCCTATTGATTCTAAACCAGTTTTTGCACTTCTGTATCTAAAACCAGATGAATTTTGAAAGTGAGATATTTCAGCTAAGTCTCCTTTATTGGGTATTGTATATGTGCACACAAAACCCCACCCATTGGTTAAACAGGGTTGAAAGACAAAGAATGCATACACTTGCCTGCTATTTTAAATTTTGAAGTTTTCTGATATAAAATTGGGTGGGGGTGTGTTAATTGGCAATTTGTGAAGATTTGAAATTTTTGTTTTGGTTTTCACATCCTTTTTTATACTTAAAAATTCATATAAGTAGTTTAAATATTTACAGACTATGTAGCAGATTTCAGTTTTCAAATTATCAGGAATAAGGTCTGATATCCAAGAGCAAGCTTTCAAAAGTAATTTTGTGGATTTAGAAGCATTTCTGCTGCTAAATGCCTCTTTGGCTATACATTTTGCTATTTATTTTCATATAAAAGTCCTTTCTATCTAATTCATGCAGAAACAATCTGATTTTTATGAAATGTGTGCATAATTTTATGGTTCCTAGGATTTGATTCCTATCTGAATTTAGGGATTAGTTCCTAAAAGTGATATAGAAAAACAGGCAGAATCATCTGGAAATAACTACTTTTGGTTTAATTTTCAGAAAATTGGGAGATGAGAGGAGTCAGATGTTTCTGAAAGTAAGGCAAGTTGCAGCAAAGGCTACATGAGGATGGCACACAGACTGAGCTTTTAAGGGATGTATTGATGCAAGGCCAAAAGGGCAGATAAGCTCTCTCTGGAGGACAGCATGCAAGAAAAACATGGGATCAATAATAAATTCCAGTTTATCATGGAAAAATAGAGGGCAGGACAAACAGTTCTAACCAAAGAAATGATAAAATGACAAGGACTCACCGGAGTGCAGATAAAAATTTTAACATAGAAATAGACTCTGGTCTTCATTTATAAGACTGTATGGTTCTTTCCGGTCTTTTAACAATTTATTTTTTTAACTCATATAATTCCCAAGAGGTTTTTTATTTTAAATTCCTAGCTTTAAAAAATGTGTATGACTTTCTAGTTGGGCTTTGATGTTGGACAAGTTTCCCGTGAGGTTCTTTGTCACAAAATTCCACATCCACTGGAATATCTTGCAAAATAAGATTACATTAATCTCCAAAGGACTTGCAGTTAATTTGCAACTTAAACTAAAATAGCAAAAGCAGCCACTGAGAGATTGACTTGCCTTTTCCTTGCCATTGGTGACTGAAATCATACTGCTAGCACACTCTGGGTCTGATCTTCATGGTTGTAGATTCAGATAGGAAATTTGGTGGGATTCCTGAAAAGCTAAAAGGACAAGGGAAGCAGCTCTTACAGACAATCTTGAGTTCTCTTTTTCTTTTTTTTCCCTATAACTGCTTGGACATGCTTCCTCAGCAGACTTCCAGAATGAAGTTTTATTAGAATAAAAATAAGTATGTTGGTTTAAAATTGCTTTTGAATTATTTTTCTATTTGGGTTTTAATTTAGAACAGTTGTAATTAAATACATTGGGTTTTCCTTTCTGGTGTGCAATTACAGAATTTTCATTCCAGCTTGTTTTCAAGAAAAAGTGTGAATGCTTTCTTACCCTTTTGGTTTTAAATTTTACATATTTGCTACAGTTTTTCAGGATCTTTGCATTTCTGCTTTTTACATAGCAGTCAGTTTTGCTGTATCTTTTATGATATGCTGAGAACTGGAAGAACCTGCACTGAACGCTGCCATCCATGGCAGTATTTCCAGCATGTGCCAAGAGGGCAGCTGCAGGGTGTTTTACATGGTGCTTACTGTTTACAGGGTTAAGTTTAATCTTAATATTTACTGCAAACAGCACAAAAGCTTTGTGCTTTAATCTAATCTTGATGCCATTTTTTAGAATTCTTTATGTTTTTTAGATATATTTAACCTGGAACATAAAGAATTATTTTTGCTGAGTCATTTTAGGATTAATTTCATTAATACATTCATCAATACATTTCTTTGTATGGTTTTAATATACTTCTGTTTGTTCTTACCTAGTGTTATGGTGTATTAGGATCACTGAGTTTAAAGATTCTACTTTGAAATCAGTTTCCCTCATTTTTGTAATACTTTAATGCTATGTGGGGCAGTACAGAATCCAACCTATATACAGGTTTTTCATAGTTACCTTACAGAAGACTTCAACATAGATACCAACCATTCCTTTTTCATTCCCATTTGTAAAAGCATTACTGGATTATTTCAAAATAAAACTGCAAAAAATTTGGAATAAATCATATTGTAACTTAATCTACAATTGAAATTTGGCCTAATTTTTAAAAAAATACATGAAAACCAAACCATTGTAAGTAGGAGATCTTTGGATATCACACCAACAAGTATCTGAAGCCTTTTACGTAATTTATCATTTAAATGCTTTAGCAGTCTTTACTCTGAAAGTAAATACTTTGAATTTTCACACCACCTTTTGTGGAGTTCAGTTCTTCTAGTACTGTGTTAAGGGGTTGATTTCCCCCCCCGCCCCAACCTTTACCTTGCAGTTTGGAAGGCAAGTTGTCATACTCTAAGACTAAGCTGTTGAATACTTGCAGGTGTTTAATGTAAGATTCTTCAAGAGGGGCTGTAGTGAAATGCTGGTGTACTGCCTCCTGTATCAGTGCAGGTCTCTCCAAGGAGAATGGGGGAACTGGAACACTCTGGTAGGGTGGATGCAGTCTTGCAGAAAAAACCTGTCTAAATGCTGTGCTTTACTGAGGATCAGGGATCATAACTCTTTCCACTATGAAATGTTTATACTTCACCATAGATGTTATAAAAAGCTCCCTAATGGTGTAATATATAAAAGGAATACTGGAAATGGTCAGACAGTTCTAATAAGGTTATGTACAAATGAAACCTGTCCACATTTATTCCCTTTACCAAACAGCATGTGGGGAACTGGGAATACTTAACCGAAAGAAGTTTTCTTGATTGAAAACTGCTTTTTCAGCTTGCAGATCTCCTCCTCCCTCTCCCTCCACTCAATGGAAAAAACAACAGCCCTGAAGGAAATAAAGAAATATATCCTCTCTTGAGGCCTCGCCCCCATCCCTGTGCAATCCTTCTACAGCTCCCAGCAGCAAATTCTGCTTCCTGCAGCCTGAATAAACTTTGTTTAAAAAAAAAAAATAATTGAGCTTAAAAGCATTACTTCTCTGTGTAGTAATGAACTGAGTGTGGCAATATACTGTGTTACAGTTTTGTCCTTGGCATGCCACCATCTGGAACAGCTCTCATGGAGTACATCAGGGAGCCAATGATCTGTTGTACAAAACTGAACAAAATACCACTGCGAGGATCCTCAGAAAGGTTTCCTGCAGATTTTTCTTTGAATAGTTTTCATTTTCATGCTTTTGTGGAAAGTTTCTGGCAGCTTGCCAAGTTCTAATGAGAAAGAAACCAGAAAAAAAAGTTGATCTGTGGATCTTTGTGTAATGAAGTAGGGGCATTCCCCTTGAATCTTGTGGAATAAGATGCAATGCATTTTTTTCAGTAATTTATTTTAATTGCTGACTTTTGTGGTACCTGAAGTTGTGCTTGTATTCGTGGTGTACGAAGCCTTTCTCAATAAGATGGGGTGTTTTATTTTTTTATAATAATCCACATCAAAGGAATGCTTCTCAGCAGTCTTCATAAGATAAAAGTTAGCTTTACTGAGGTCTTATGATACAAAAATAGTAATTCTTTACAGCCAGGTAGTGTACACTTGTTCATTTTCTAATTCTGGTTATTGGATGGCCCTCAAAATGTTGCTGTGCTAATTACTACATGTGACATGTCTTTGCACACCTCAGAGAGGTGAAAGTATGTGATTTAGTCATTGGTAGTTAGATATCCTAATATGTTCCTAATACATTTGTATATCAGGGATTAGCTGATTTAAACAGCTACATGGGAAGCCTGCAAGAGAAAATTCTTTCATAAATCTCAAGTTAACATGCTGTCTTAAATAACATCTTTTTATGTTTTGCATGCCTTGACACTACTAGAGAGCACTTTGACTATGTGGCCAATTTCATGCTAATATGTTTTTTTTCTTTTTCGCATCACAAAATTCTCCATGAGGATTCATCTTTCTGTAGCTAGTAAAATTACATGGTGCAAATGTGCTTTTGATTATTATTCGTGTATTGAATGTATACAAGTTTCTCCCTGAGTTAAGAAATTTTAAGTGTATAAGGGCTCAAAGTCTAGATACAATAAAATGTTATCAAGAAAAAATATAATTAATAATAAGGTAAACATTTCCAAATTTCACATCTAGCTATTATGTGAATGTTATGTTTATGTTTAGCTATTATTTGCCATATTTTTTGTTTTAATTAGTGTTTTCCGTGTGAGTCATAGCAGTAGGACTTAGTCCTACTTGTGCATTTTCTCAGCTTTTCCAGTCTCACATCACCACATCTCCTTAATTAGGGCAACATTATCTCTTTGGCATTCCTTCCTCTTCCTATAAATTCAAAGTGCTTCTGACTGGATATAATCAAGTACTGATGATTTGATTTGATGTAATCAAATGTTGTCGCTTCCATTGCAAAATTCTGTTCTTCACATTTTCTTTCTCTCTACTTCCCACAACATTTTTTGTCATATTAATCATTAGATGTCTTTGTTTTTGTGGCACTTCCAGACCCCCTGTCTATCCATTTCCCTTTTCATGTCTTCTTTCATTTGCTTTGACACATCTACACTCCTTGCTCATCTGACCCCATCATGCCAGTTACCAAGACCAACTCATTCAATGTTTCCAAAAGGCACTTCCTTGCTCACTCCTGTGTGTTATAAAGGTGCTTGCTGTGAGCATTTATGTTGTTATTGCAATGTTTTATTCAAAATCCTTCCAAAAAATTAATTTCTATTATACTGTAATATAAAAACCATCAGACATGTTGCCACTGTATGGATATTGCTACCTATGCTGCTGTTAGTGGTTTACTTTTACTTCCCTGTCTGTGGCTGTGTTTTTTCTTGTACTTAAATTGTAAGCACTTGAGGACAGAGACTGTTTTTGACCTGTGCTTTTGCAGTGTGGATCTGTGGTCTGTAGCTAGAGTTTATGTATTATGCAGATAAAGCCCAAATTCTGCACTAAGGCACCTCCAAACCTTATCACAGTTGCTTAACTGCCTTGTTCCTTGGCGTTAGCATATGGTCTTTCAAATGCACTTACTTTTAAGTGTAGATGATCAACTGCTTTAACATCTCTAAAAATACTAGCTTTTCCTTTTTTTTTCCAAGACAAATATATAACAGATGCATAAATGAACCACGGAATGTATGTGCTGCAGACATAGAGCCATCATTACGCTCTTCACAATCAAGTTTTTTCATAAGCTCATGTGGCATACACCTGTGTTAAGTTAACGTTGCACTTAGGTGCAGTGTGGAAGACTCAATAATTCAAAGTGGAATTTGTTTCTTTGTTCCTTTTGTGCTCTTTCTCATATCCTCTCCCTTCGTTATTTACTGTGCTCTGTTTGCCTTCTGTTTGTACTTACAATTATTTTCCTAATACTTGATTTGGCTGAGGTTCAAATTCACCCACAAGAAATTCAGAAAGTAGTAAGTTGAGCCAGGCATGGATAGTACATAAGAATGATTTAAAAAATAAAATAAAGCAGTAATCCATATATATTACCAAAAAGGATATCCTTTAAGATGCAGTGTACTGGTTATCTACTAATATAAAGTATGAAAATTAAGAAATGGGAATATGCATAAGCTGAAAAAAAATTTGATCAGTGATTGAAGAGAGCCAATTGAAGGTTTGAGGCTCAACAAATAACTTGCTTTTGCAGCTCTTCAAATATATTTCATATATGTTTCATATATTAAAATATGAAAGTTCCTAGTACTTCAAGAAACTTCAAGTAGAAGTTTTCTAGTATAGCTATGAAGTATAGCTGCATGTTCTTTAATAAAATTGTTCTGTTATTTAGCTCTTTAATTGTCCTGGAAAAAAAAAAAGGCATTTCTTTCTTGTCCCATTGAGAAGGGGAAATAGGGACTGGGTATAAAATAATTTGGTTTAAATCTAAAATGAAGATGATGGCAAGGAAAGAAATAACTGTAGAACTCCAAAATCGAAGACCATTTTCTCAAGGTGAAGATGTTCACTAGCCACTAACAAGTCTGATTTCTAATTTGGGGATCTAATGAGACTAACCTTGCTCTAAAAGCCATCATTAGAGATCAACAGGAGACAGAGCTGACCAAAAGTTAAAGCTTTTAAGGTAAGATAGTAGTTTTCTCCACTCACTAATTGGCTTACACTTAAACAAACTGCACACTTCTTATGGTAGTGTGCAGCCTCCTCAGCAGTGAGGGTCATTTGAGGCAAAAATTTATTAGAGTTGTGCTCTGCCAATGCTAACTCTGTGGCATCTGCTCTTAACTTCTGTATACTGTTGTCCTAAATTAATTTAAAAGCTTTAAGGCCTACCTCTACTGTATAATTTATATTCCCTTATAGATTGCCATCCTTTTTACATCTTTTGATGACACTTCAAAAAACTATTAGTGGAATTTAAAGCATCAAAACTGAAATAGCCTAATCAGTAAAACGAATTCTGTATCTTCTGCAGTATGAATTTTGTATCTTTCGCAGTAGACTGAATTCCACCTCAGGTTATGATATCTATTTAATTTATTTCCAGCCTAACTCTTGGTTTACAAACCATTAGCATTGGAGATTGTTTGCTATCCTACATAACCCATTACAGAACCATTACAGACTATGCATCTCAGTACCTCTTCTTAATCAAAAGATTTCAATACCTATCCTGCAACTGCTGCAGTGAAGAATTTCTGCATAGACAGGCATGTAAGCGTATTGGTTAATAACACTAACCTAGATAACTCTAGCTGATGGTAGGGACTAATTCTTTATTGTATAGTTCATGTCTGGCTCACTTGTGTGATTTATCCTGATGCCTGAACTGCCATGTCTCCATTAGAGGTGGCAAAATTAAAGGTAATACAGGGAAATGTAACTAAGAGGCTAATAAAGAGTTCTACATGGATCTATTTACTTCTTCTCTAAGGCCATGTAGTTTGTTTTTTAAGCTTGCATCATTTTATAGTTGACAATTTTCTGTTTTGTAAGCATCAGAAAACTTGCCTCAGGCCTATAACTTTGTGATGATTTTTAGAATTACCCTTGGTGAAATGCAGATATTTGATGTTGCTACAAACAGTAATAGGTAAAAAGAATTATCAAAAACTAACTTACTGAAAGGAGTCTTCCTGGCATTTGAAGTATATCTTCTTTTAGAGGCTGAACACCATCTTGATCTCATTACTTTTTTTTCCCTCATCAGAGGCTCTCAGATGGCATTTTGTGGAAATAGTTTATTTGACCTGACCCAGAAGATTCTGGCCATTTGGAATGTGTTGTCATAAGCTATTAGTGATCCATCTATAACAGTTGTGCTTCTAGACTTACTATTTGGTTAAAGGGGGGGGGAAGCAACAAAACCCCCGAAACTAAACACCTGGCTAGAGAATAAATGCAATTGTCAAGTTTAATGACACAAATATTCTTGGTAAGTAAACGTTAACATTTAGCTGAAAAAGCACCAAGAGCAAGCAGCGACAGAAGGAGTGGAGGAAGAGTGACATTACTGCTTTTCAAAAGGTTCTGAACATCTTGGACAATAGTTACTAATTTCATGTGGGAGTCCTAGTGTTGCATGGGATTTGCTAGTTTAATTTTTCATGTATTTCATTTTGATGTCAGTTTTCTGCATAATTTTTCAACGCAGACTTTTAATGCACAAATTCAAATATTCTGTTAGGCTTCAGAACAGCTGTTTATAAAGTGAAGGGCATCCACAGGCAAGTTTTAAAAATACTGATAATGAAGTTCACATCTTTTTTAAAATTACTATGTATAGTGCATAAAAACGGGAGAAGAAGCAATGTCAAGTGTCAAACTTGTCTACCTGGAGATAGGTTGAAGGGTCACATATTTAGACATAATTTTCCTGTGAAATGAAGATAGAAGTCTGCCTTCAGGATTGGAATTAATATGATTTACAATAATGATATTCAGTGATTATCAAGGTAGCAATCAAATGCCAAACTAGTATTGAAGAAGTTTTTTTTCTATATGCTCGATGTAAAGAATAATATGGAAAGTTTTTGCCTCTCTACAATTTATAATGTAATTTAATCTTTTCTTTCCTTTTGTTTCCTAGCATAAGGCGGCATCAGGAAAGAAGAGCTATTTTAACTCCGATTTTAACAGATTTCACTGTTCGAATAACTGCAGCTCCTGCGATTATTTTTACAAAAATTGATGCTGCAGAGAATTTACACCCAGAGGTTAGTACAAAGTGTCTACAGAAACAGTGTAACTTCTGATATGTAGATAATCTTATATTTTACCATTCCACCATTTGAAGTGTTCAGGTGTGTTTTCAAGTTGCCAGCTGGAGAAAGGTCACGAGATGAAATGTTCTTTCTCTGCTGGAGAAATAATTTTTGTATATCATTCAATATCAAAGGCAGTCTAGCCAGAGGTAGATAAGCCTATTCTCAGTTCCAAAAATGGGGATATTTTAAAGTTTTCCAGCAATAATTTTTGGAGGTTTGTGATGGAAAGGTGTTGAGAAGAGGTGCAACATAACAAAATATTTTATTCACAAGCTTCTCATAAAGAAACCTGGAAATGCAATCTGTAGACTATCTATTATAAGAAAGTTAAGCTGAGTTCTCTTAGCCTGATTTTCAAGACCCCAGATTGCCACTAAGCATCCAGTTCCCTAACTTTGCTGTGGGTACTTCCAGGTACTCAGATTTAACAGTCACTTTTGCTGGTGTGCTGTTCAGCTGGTTAACAGTAAGTCTATGAAGCAAGTTACACAAAAAAGATATTGGTTGACTTTCTGGCATTAGTTTGTAGCTGAAGAACATTTTATATAGGGAAAATATCAATTTTTTTTGTTAGCTCATAAGGATAATTCCCCTTAAAAGCTAGCTCCTGGGAAGAGCAAAATTGGTACAGCAGTGTAAAGTGTACTAGATGTGTAATGCAACATGCAATGGATGTACATTCTTTAAAAATAATAGCTAGTGGGCATAGAAAAAAATCAACAGTTTCACATTTTATGTAAAGGATCATCAGAAGGGCAAATGAAAAATTATTTAATGTTAAAAAGAAGTAGAAAGCCCAGTATAGCTTGGATGCATAGAAGTTACTCAAATTAAAAAAAAAATAAAAAAATCCCCTAAATCTGCACTTTGCTAATGCTCATGGTCAAGAATTTCAGTGTTTTCTGTACATACGTTCTTCTTGTTATCTATTCCCTGGATGATATTCAATCATGAAGGGAGAGGTCTAGTTTAGATTAGAGCTTGAGCACTGTGTAAATTTCTCATGAGACAGAGCAGTTCTTCTTCTCCCCTTCTGCATTGGTTCTGTTTTTCATCTCTTTATTGCTTGCCAACAGTGAAGATCTTTATTTGTGTTAGACAACACCAATAAAACAGTGGCTATTCAGCTAGTTTTGCCAAGATATTAAGAATGGCTTAGAGGCAAAGAGAAATCAATTAGATTGGCTATCAGTGAGTTCCAACACATGATTTCATTATAAATCATGTGTTGGAATCAGAGTTCGTGTTTAAATAAAAAAAAAAAAAGCAAACATTTTTTTCTTGGAAGGAAAGGAGAATTGGAATCATTGCCAAGGACACTCTGACAGCCCACTGATACTAGCAAGAGATGGAAACAAGGCCTTGTGCATGAGATGATTTGCAGTTTGCCTTAACAGTTCTGCTGCTGAAAGCCATGCAAAGAATAAGCCACATCCTTTAGTAGCATGACATACCAGTTTCTCCTAAAAAGACCACATTTGTACTATTTATAATGTTATGTATAATGTTAAGTATTGACTACAGCAGGGAACCACAATACAGTTATATAGAAGCTGAAAATTATTTTCCCAATAGCTGTTACCTAGTATTTTCCCTTAATTTAACAGGAAATTTTGGTCTGTGGTCATTCTTTGGAAGTGAACATGACAACAAATTTGGACTTCTTCCTCAATGTGGCTCAAGTGCAACTTCTTCAGCAGCTGGTACAAGCTAATATGGTTGGACTGGAACCTTCCAGTAGCACCACTGAGGTAGGTTTTTCCCTGGTTTGCAACTGGATTTTTTAAAAAGTCCATCTCAAAGTGCTGTAGCTCTGAGCAGGTGTTTGTACCATCTAGAAAAAAATTGTATAGGTAAAGGAAATACATGTTTTTTATTGTTGGTATGGTCAGTTTCAAAATGTATTCTGACATTGATTTAAGAATAGAATGAGTGTTAACAAGAGCATTATTCAGTAAATGCTATTATTCATTTTAGTGGTTCTGCAACATCTTATGTACAAGGAGATCTATGTAAATGATTAAGAAAACAGATTTTTGAGAAGTAGGTTTTTGAGATTATTTGGTGTTGAACTTTTATTGAATCTTTGGTATTTTCTTGTGAGTTTACATGCTACACTGTCCTTCACTACAGCTAGTAAACTATAACATTTTCTCTGTGCCTAGTAACTACTACTCACATTAATTGTGTTAGGGACTCAAGTCCACTTGACTCAATTGTCTTAGGGACTCAATCCACCTCTGAATATTTTCATACTTCTTCAGCAAGAATGTTGATGGGTACATCATGAGGGATCCCTCATCTCAATAGTTAATCTCTCCTTTTTGTCTGGAGTATTAGTGATCAGCAGCCATCTCTTGAATTTTGTCATTCCTTATTACTGCAACTTGATACCTCTGTTTGTATTGAAAGCCAATCACTGTGACAGACTGTTAAGTTTAAATTTCACACTTCTGGGCTGGTTTAAAAAAAAAAACAAGAAAAGGCAAAAGATAGGGAAAAATTTTGCCCTAAGAAAAAAATATGTATTTCTTATCTTCAAAACCTGGAATCTAGTCAGGCTAACAGCATCTTTAAGATAGCAGGAGTTAATACATAACAAAGCACTAATTCCACTGGAATGGCTGTTGGAGCTATTGAGAACAAGAACAAGAGTTAGGGATTTATTGAGCAGGATGCTGTCAGTTATTCCAAGAATCTGGCTAATGGGAGACCTGGAGAACATTTTCTCCTTCCTTTCCTGAGTCTCACAGTTTCAGCATTGCACGTGAATCTGGGTGGAAATGAGGAATGCTCTAGAGCAGCCAAACTATTTACATTCCTGTCTCTTCACCCTGTCAGAACCCCAGAAGTTGTCTGTTTGTGCTAATTTAGGCATCACATCACCCTCCATTCCTTTATCACTTCCCAAGGATAGAGAGAAACAAAGGGCATTGTTTCATTAACATTTGGAAACATGAAAGATGTAGAAAAGAAATGTGGTGTATTTGTCTTTTCCTTGGATACTTTTCAGACACAGGGCCTCTTTTGGAGATGAATAATGTAAATTATATAGAGAAATATCTTCAATGAATTATTTGTAGTGCACTGTTTTCCCATATTCAGTGGAATGGACAGAATCAGAAGATT
Source organism: Cinclus cinclus (assembly GCF_963662255.1). Taxonomy (NCBI): domain Eukaryota; kingdom Metazoa; phylum Chordata; class Aves; order Passeriformes; family Cinclidae; genus Cinclus; species Cinclus cinclus. Next base: position 130,674,858 of record NC_085046.1, read on the forward strand.
TGAATAGATGCCAAGAATTTAAATTTTGAGTTGGCTTTGTGCAGAAGTGCCGCATGACTTACTTGGACTGTAGAAGCTTTAAAGGAATTTGCTACAGAATTTCAGAAAGCCTGTTGTTGACCACATCCTGAGATACTTATTTGCTCTTCATTGATAACTCCCTTGCATCACTGCTACCTTGCATCACTGAGTATTCATCTCCTGTAATGAATAATGGGGATATTTCTGTCTCAAGGTGTTTGCCTTGTCTTTTGTAAGTCATAGAGCTACATGTGGATTTACTATACTGGAAATATAAATCCATTGGTTGGTTACGTTTTATCTAGTTCTTCTTCAGTATTGTGTATCTCTTATGTGCCTAAGTGAAGCCACCCCATCCTCTAATAGATACACATTTATTATTATTCCAATGGTTCTTCTTTAGTCAGCAGAAAGAAACATAATACCCTGATTGTATGCTGCTGTTTTCATCTTAGTGAATGAAATCAGGATTCTGCACATAGCTTTTCATACTTCACACCTGCATATTGTTTCATTGCAAGAATCAGAGCATAATTTATGTTGGAGACACTTCTGGAAACCATTCCTTTACTCAAAAGAAGACTAATGTCCAAGCTAGATTAGGCTTTTCAGGATGTTGTTCAATCAAATCTTTCTTTACCTCAGAGGAATGACCATCTGGATAATTGTCCTGTGTTTAATTACCTTTGCTTTGGTATATTTTTGTCTTTATATGCATTCAGAATTTTGCTTGATAAAACTTTCAGTCATTGCCTCTCAACATTTCAAAATGCCTTTTCAAGAACCGTCTGAAGAGAAGATTAACAGACTTAAACTTCTTCATAGCCCTGCTTGAAGTAAATGGAATCAGTAATTAGATGCTCCATCATCTTTATCCTTCTCCTTTTCTGTCTGAGAAAACTTAGCTCTCTCACCCACTCCATATAAATTCTGTGCTTTAACCTTTTTGTCCTTCAGATGATCCCCTGCCTATTCAGGTTTGTTGGTATTTTTCTTCTGCTGTTGAGCTCAAAGCTAAGGACAGCACTTCAGATGTTGACCTGCAAGTATCTCATCATCTCACCTCTGATCCAGTGGCTGTGCTGCTGCTAATACTTCCCTGTAAATGCTCAGGCTCCCACACTACAGGGAAAGTTTCTATCACATGTTCAAGTTGTTGACCACCAGGACTCTTGGGTTTGTTTCTGCAAAGCTATTCTGTAGCATTGGCCTCCAGCCAGTTTTTGATTTGGGATTTTAACATCTCACAGATTCACAGAATCATTTAAATTGGAGAAGACCTCTGAGATCATAGAGTCCATATTTTGACTGATCATTTCCTTGTCAGCTAGACTATGGCAAGTGCCACATCCAAGTCCAGGACACTGTGTTTTCCTGTGTCCTTCATGAGGTTTTTGTTAAACCATTTCTCCATTTTGGCAATATCCCTCTGAATGGCAGCCCCTACCCCTCACTATAACAGCTTCCCCCATTGTGGTGTCACCTTTCTTTGGATATGATTTGTGTCATTGCCAAGGTCTTCAATAAAGACCTTAGACATGATCAAATCTTGAGGAATGTCCTTCAGTAACTGGAGTTTAGCTATGCTTTGAAACATTGACTATTACTTACTGATTTTGTGGCCCTCTCTGGATTTTACCCACCTCATAGTCCGTCCATTCAGTTCACACTTGAGTGCTTGAATAAAAGTCAGCTGTGGAAAACTGCCTAAACTTGGTCAACTTTGCTAATGGCAAAGCATATGTTATCTAGTATTCTGTCCTCAGAATCAATCATCTCATCACAAGAGGCAATCAGATTGGGGTAAGGCATGACAGTCATCAAAGTAGCACCCCCTTGTTTAAACTTTAAAGGTGTGATTTCCAAATGGACTGTATTTGGTGGTTTACAGGGCAATGCTGTAAAGATTAGTGTAGATAAAAAAAACAAAAAGAAGTGATGATTTATGGGTAAATCTCTTTTTTCTTCAAGTGTTTTAATATTCTGTAAAAAGTTTCATGCCAGGTCTCCAGTGCTGTGTTTTTACTTATTATAAGCCCTAGCTTTATACTGTTTTATAAATCCTTGATGTACAGTGGGCCTATTGTACTGACTTCTTCATAAGGTATAGTCTATTATTGCAAAGAATATTGCTTTGATCTACTTGACAGCTTTAGAGTAAGGACACATATGTGGTATTTGATAGATTACCTGAGGGGCAAAGAATGTTGCTTCCTTTTTGTAATTATTCACTTTTTCAAAATTAATATATGCCAAATTCTTAGAAGAAGAATATATAATACCTACACATGGAGAACAGAAACAGAAGTGCTGAGAAATGAAATACAAATATAAGAGTGAAGTGCCATTAATGTCCTGATTTTGTTCAGTGATACATCTAATATTGCAGGTGAAATATCAGTAAAAGAGCCACATTTCCTCCTTCTTAGAAGAATTTTTTTAATATCCTGGTAAAAGTATTTCCAGTATAAATGATAACTAGTTTTGCTGCTGATCAGTGATAAAGCAGGTGAATTTTCAAGGAGAATATTTCTTCATCTGGCAAATCTGTTTCCTGTTGTCCATCACTTACCACCTGGAGATTTTTGGCAAGACTTATTTGTCACACTATCATTTAGAAGCAGAAAACCTAAGAACTCCTCTTTGAAAAAGAAATTCAGTACAAACCAACATACATCTTGGTCTGCTGCTGACCATGTAGGAAGGCATGGGTAACATATCTTACTGCAAGACAGTGTATGTTACACTCCTCAAATATGGTTACAAAGGTCATTATCAACTTTTATTTTCCAATAAGCTTGAGATTAAGGCTAGATTTTGAAAAAAAAAAAAAACAACTGATGTATACAAAAATAATTTGTTTAAGTTTTTACTAAATATTGTTCCTGTCTTATAACTATCTACACTGGGGGCATTGAATGCAGAGAACAGTTGCTTTGTATCTCCCTTGAAAAACAAAAAAAGGTACTTAGAAATGCTTACTTTATCTTTGCAATATCTCTGTGAGCATTATGGCTCTAGATGAAGAGAAGATGATTGTTTTTAAAATTCAAGGCAACTTGAAACATCTGAAATATTTTCCAGAGGATGTCCATTGAAAGCATTCACTCACTTTTTATTCCCTATGGTATATTTCTCCTTATCTCCTCCATCACAGAATCACAAAATGGGCAAGGTTGGAATGGACCCAGAGGGTTCTCTGGTCCAACCTTCCTCCTCAGGCAGGATCATCCCAGAGCACATGGCACAGGATTGTGTCCAGATGGTTCTTGAATATTTCCAGTGAGGGAGACCACACACCCTCTCTGGGCAGCCTGTTCCAGTGCTCAGTCACCCTCACAATAAAGAACCTCGTGTTCAGGTGGAACTTCCTGTGCATCAGTTTCTGCTCATTGCCTCTTGTGTTACTGCTCAGCAGCACCAGGACAAGCCTGGCTCCATCCTCTTGAAATACTTTAGATACTGATAGAATTGGTATACTCCCTTCTCAGTCATCTCCTCTCAAGTCATTCTTAAATAGCTCCAGCTGTTCAGCCTTTCCTCATAATTGAGGACCCCCTCATCATCTTCATAGCATTCCATTGGTCTCACTCCAAGAGCTCCACATCTCTCATGTACTGAGCAGCCCAAAACTGGACACAGTGAGACCTCACCAGAGCTCAGTAGAGGGGCAGGATCACATCCCTCAGCCTGATGCCAATGCTCTTTCTAGTGCACCACAGGATACCTTTGGCATTTTTGACCACAAGGGCCATTTCTTTGTCCACTGGCACCCCCAGGACCTTCTCTGCAGAGCAGCTTCCCAGCAGGTCACCCCCATCCTGTACTGGTCCCTGGGGTTATTCCTCCCCATGTGCAGGACCTGCATTTGCCTTTGATTTTCAGATGGTTTTTCTCTGCCCATGTCTCCAGCCTGCTGAGGTCCTTCTGAAGGGCTGCACAGCCCTCTGGGGCACCAGCTGCTCCTCCCAGCTTTGTGCCATCAGTGAACTTGCTGAGGAGGCATCTGCCCCTTCGTCCGAGTCAGAGAAGAAAAGTTAAACAAGACTGGATCCAGGACCAACCCTTGGGAGACACCACTAGTTAAAGGCCTCCAAATAGACCCTGTGCCACTGATCACAACTCTCTGAGACCCGCCATTCAGCCAGTGCTCACTTTGTCACATCCCTATTTGTCAGGTTATGTAGTCTTGTTTGTTTATTTTCTGCTAGCCCAAATGTACGTTTCCATAGGCTTCAAATCCATAGCCATTCTATACAGTCTGAAATTAGGATGGGTATCTTATATATTAATAAAAATATCATTCTTTCTTGAAAGAGTAGCCAAACTCATCATCTTTTCCTTCAATCATGCATATTTGCAAGTTTCTAATTGCAGTGAGGAATATAGCACTCAACAGTCAGTTTTTGAAAATATGGAAATATTTTCTCAGATTTTAAATAGAAATGAAAAAATTGTCCCTGTTTTGGATCTCTCCCAGACCCAATGCCCCTGGCTGGCATTGTTTTATTTTTGCCTAAGTAGTGAAGAGGCCTTCCAGAGTTTCCTCAAGGTACTTGCTGATATATTTTTGTGTTGCTAGCCATTAGAATGCAGTAGATCCTGCACAAATTTGATGCTTAAGAAGTTACTTTCCTCCACAAAATACATGAAAAAAAAAATTACTTGTTAAAGTACAGGAGCAACTGTGTTTAACAACTGAGCTGATGAAGAATGGACTCAGATGTGCAGGCAAAACAGTCCCACAAAGAATGATCTGGGACTTGAAGTGTCTGATTGGAATTTTTCTTCTTAGCTGATATCAAGCATAATGTGCAGTCAGAGCCAATAGGCAATGGGCACAAGCTGTCATTCCCCTGGGGGAAGTGTCCAGCAAAAACGGGAGAAACCGGGTGTGGAGACATCTTTGTTTTTTTCAGAAATTCCGTCAGCCAGTATGGTGGCTGATGTTTTCTGCTTTGTTAAAGCCTGCTTTTAAGAATTTGACCTTTGAGCACTCATCCTAGGCTGCATAAGTACTAGCTTCAGCAGTGTTTGTCACCTTGGCAGATGATCTTCTGCTTCTAGAACTGGCTCATAGCCAATCACTGTGTAAACCCACCAGCAGGTGTGACATATTCCATAGGGCAAACTCCTGTGTTCTGATAAATTGCAACCCATCAACTTCCTGAATAAATTATATTAATACTCGGGGGGAGCAAAAGTTTTTTCAACTTTGGCATTTTGTTATTTTACCACAAAAATTATATTTAGAGTCTAACTACCATAAATATTGGATATTTCAAATTGAGCAGCATGTTACTTGTATTCATCCCAATAATGGGCAAGACTGGGGGAAGTGCAGCTCCTGTCTGCTCAGATAATCCAAACAAATTAAGGAAGTGCTTAAAGTGAACTAGTTAATAGCTGAGAAACATCCAAAAGGGAGAAGGCTTAGAAAACTCATCTCTGGCAGCTGATTCCTTCTTAGCCTGGCTAAATCTGACTGTGTACTGATTTGTCACATTAGACATACTGCAGTAATATTTGCAGAAGGTGTAAGTCATTCTCTACTGCTGCAGATGAGGCTTAAAGCTTATCAGCTTTTCTGATAAGTTTTAAAGCCCTATAATATGGGCTCAGGAAGTCTGGAAGAGTATGCTGAAGAAGTATTTATCTGTGCTTTCTTTAATTATGATTTGTCTTTGCCTCAAAGCATCCAATTATATCTGCTTTTAGAGAATAAAAAGTAATATAAAAAGTATACTTTTTATAAAGCATAAAAAGTATAAAATATAGAGGATAAAAAGATCTTTGTTGTGACTCAGTAGGACTGTTATGTTTTTTATTTCTGTTTATGGCAATCTCATCAACCTGTTTTTGCTGTAACTTCACTGTAAGATAAAGAACATGGTCAGCAGGATGTATGTACAAAAGTGCTGTTATAGTTGTATCACACATAAAATTTGAAAGAATGATAGCTAATGGAGTTCATAGCATTTTTTCTTGCTGATGATACTTTAGCAGAGCAAACTTTTCAGTAATGAGCAATTTTACTACAGTTTACTCAAGGTTATTAATAACTTGTGCGAAAAATGAAAAAAAAATTGTTGAACACAAGCATAAATTTGTTTTCCATTTTTATTTTGCTTAGAAAAAAATAGCGGTCAGAAAACCAGTAAAACAAGTTCCAGATAATACTACTTAAGAAGCCAGACAATCAAAGTGTGAAATGGCAGATCCACATGTTGCACAGATGCTGTATTGACTGGATAATATTCTTATGGAAAGCTTGCGTAATTGGAAGTATTTTTAGTACGTTGAAACTTTGAGGAGTTAGCATTTCAATTTGCCACTTTCTTTTGAAGAAGCTGTTTATCTTTTGTCTTTGAATTACTGAAATCTAAGGTGATCAGTGTTGAAAAGCCACAACAGTCTTGGTTTTTGTATTTTATATAAATCAGTTGAATTTAGGTACATCTTGATATCCTAATATGTGTTGGCACATTAAAAAAACTAATGCTGTGTAAAGATAACTTCCTGAGTGTTTCAAAACTTTTTTCATTATGCATTTGATATTTGTTGTCATGAGTAAAAACAAAGCAAACTTAGTCTATGGTATTATTAATGCCCGACAAACAATAAATATTAAAACCAACAAAATATTTCTAAGACAATTTTGTTTTTCTTGTAGCTTGCACAATTACTGATTGGGTCTTGCATACCTGCTCAGTTCTGCCCATGTTTTAGAGCTTTGAATTTCCATTCCTGGGAATAGCAGATCACGCAGCATGTAGTACCATAACTTTGATTCCTGGGATGGTAGATGCTTTCTGGTGGATCTTCACCACCTTAATTGAAGAATCATAAATTTATTGCAGCTGGAATTAATATGTTCAGTTCATTGATAAAATTGTTAGCAACAATCTCTTTACCTAGGATTTGTGGATTGCATTTTTGAATGAACAGTTAGTAACTGTAGCTTCATTTTTAAATAATCGTACATTTCAGAAAGTAAGCTATTATAAAACTTCTGACTAGGTTACAAAATGTAAAGTTTCAGATACCAGAAATGAAGTAACAAAGTAAAGAGAAAATAATCAAATTTGGATTATTTTGATTTGAAATACTTAGAGTCTCAAGCCACTTGACAAGGGTTAGCTTAAAATTAGACTTGGTTATTCTCACTGTGTTGTATTTATGGATTTGGAAAGAATGGAATATATCCAGAGAAGCATTTTCACAGTTGAGAAGGATTGCAGAAAGCTGTAGTTTCTAAGCGTATACCATAATGAGTTCCCCAAAGTAGCTCTAATTTGTGTCACTGGAGTTAGGAAATGTCTTATGCTTTCATTCCTGCACAGTGAGGCCATTTCTGTGTCCTTCAAATTGAGACTATGTCTTGTACATCCCAGATGGATTTGTAAAAGACAGCAACTTCCATTAACTAAAAGCTCACAAAGTTTTGATAAGGAAGAATTACACTTCATGTCAATCTGTTAAATGTCCTTAGAATGTGAAAAGAGAAAATTAAGAAGTAGGAGACAAAGGAAAATCTGTTTTGCTGTAAAGATGTGACCTTTAGTTTCTCTCCCAAAATTACAAGGGGAAAAAAGAATGTTTCAAACCGATTGTTGCAATGAAAATGGCTCTTTGAAGAGATCTGTATCCTTAGATTCTGCAAATACAAAGTTAAAGGGGAAAAAAGTGTTCATAGTCTTCTCTTTGATATAGTTAGGAATGTTTTTATCTTACAATGAAATATCTCTTCAATTAGCATTTGGACTTATGTCCTTGAGAAAGATCAACAAACATTAAACAAGGTAAAGAATTCTTAGTATGGTAAAACCAGACTTGAAATTACAGATTAAAAGTGTATTTCCTTTTTGCTAGGAAGACACCAGTTTTTCCTGCTGATTTTTGGTGTCCACAAGAACACAAACTTTGTGGAGGGGAATAAATGGAAAGTTGTGTTTGATAGCTGTTTAAGCACTTCATAATTCAAGACCAGTTTCTGTGACATTTTCCTTAATGTTTTCTGTGACCACTTAAATGAAGGTGATAAAATGTTCTTGCACATCAAGATTTCACACAAAATGTAGGTGGGGAGGAATTTACCCAATACAATAATCTATAAAGAATTTAATAAATAGCATTCTTCCAAATATTCCTTGCTTCAACACAAAAGGATATTTTGTATTGTTAATGAAAGGAAAAATACAAGTATTTCACTAGAATACTGTGAAGCCTCATATCAATAGTGTTTAAAGACTCCCATGCTGGAGCAAATCTAATGGGAAAACATCTCATAGGGATTGTTGTTATTTTCTGGAAAAAAATAAATTATAACAGCAAGATTAAAAAGTTACAGTGAGACAGGAAAAAACCTGGAAGTGTTGGTTTTCCTCTATGTTCTCATCAATACTAGTTAAAGACTCAAGATTTAGGGAGTTTTTTTTGTTTTGCTGTTTTCCCAAATGTTTTAACATAGAGCATAATGGGGTAGAATAATTTTTACATAAGTTTTAAGTGCAAATGGGGGCTCAGTCCACTTTTTTTTCTTTTTAACCAACAGTTCTTGATTATCTGAACCAGATGTTCTTGTGTCTGCTCAATGAATCGCATTTATTGTCTCATACCACTCTTAGTGAAATAGTCTAAAAAACATAAAGATTGTGTTCCAATCTCTGTAATCCATACTCTGCCTAGCAATATTTCGAAGATAACTTGTGAATTATTATCATTACCATCAATATCATTGTGCTTTCTTATCTAAGTAAAATAATAACTAAATGGCACATAAAGTTAATTTAAAACTTCACCATTTCTGATCATTTATTGTTTTGACCAAAATAATCTGTAATATTCATTACAGAGATAATAAAAATATTCCTATTAAAAAGGTTCAAAATTCAAACCTTTAGATTAGAATACATGCAATAAATTATATTGGTTCATTTTCAGGGAAGAACAATATTAGAAAACCATGAACTGTGTAAGAATTGCTATAGGTTTGCCATGGATAGCAAATATAGTTAGTTGTTGGCATATGTGCAGGACAAAATCACTGAAGGCAAGACTCAAACTCACCCTGAAGAGAAGTGTGAGAGAACACGTGCTTGGACTTTCTCACAGTATGGCCATTGCATGTGTCACAGTGATGATTTGCTAAAGCCTCTGACAAGGAGAGGAAAGTTGCAGTGTTGGGTCACACGGTGTGAGACTGAGGGTTCTGCATTCTTTGATCTCAACTAATCTTCTCCTTTGAGTCATCTAATGCTTGTATACCGAAGAGTTTGATGCTGTGGCATCACCTTTAGACAGCACTAGTTAGGGTTTCTTCCCTGCATGGAACATCACCTGCTAGGTATTGTGGAAAACTTGTTCCTTGACAGGAATTGTAAACACATGAATTCTGTAATTTCCTTCATTTTAAAGCAAAATAAGGTTGCCTTTTTTTTTTTCCTTAAAGAGAAAGTCGAGAAATATAAAGGGAAAGGGTAGAAGCCAGTAAAGAATTAATTGAAGGTATAGTCAGAGCGCAGTGAGCAATTTAGATTTGAAATTCCCTGTTTTCTTTATGAGAAGAATCCTCACTTCTTTTTTCCTGGCATTCTCTCACAAGAAACTATTTTTTCATGCATTTTAACCTATTTCTACAAGTAAATAAATCTAATACAGTCACCCTGTATGTCTTCCTCAAACAGTATGCAATTTTCATGTCCTCAGCCAAATTAGAAAGCAGAATAGAAGTCTTGATATTAAATAATTTTAAATCTCTTTTGTTAAAAAACAGGAGATGTGTGGTGACAAATCAAAGCAGGTATTGCCACTGAGGGAAAGCCATTGTTCAGTCATAGGCAGTATTCACTGTTCAGTCACTTGTGTAGTTTGTGATAGACTGGCTGATCATCTAGGGATAAATATGCTGCTTAGTTTCATATTGACTTTCTTTAGGACAGAATTTCACTTTAGTATTATCCTGTTTGTTAAGCAAGGAGGCATTTCTAAGTGTACTGCTGGTGATTACATTGGCTGCCATCCTAATTTTTCAATTTTTTCTGGCCACCCAAAGTCTGTTTTCTGATTCAGGTAATATTGTATCATCTGAGAATGTCTAGTAGAATGATACATTCCATTACTCATGCCTGAGATTTTGTCAGGAAACAAATATGGCTATTTTTTCACAAATTCTTCACTGTGTCAGATATTCATGAGTTTTACCTACTGTTTGAAAAGTGACAGAAATACCTACATGAATAAGTTTTCTTTTAATTAGTAGTGAGTTTAAACATTAAGGAGCACAGCCTTTTTTATATATAGCATCAAAAGTTGTCCAGGGGTTCCAGGTTGTGTTATTGACAGAGTTATGTGGTTCCTGTTTCCTGTGAAATTAATTTGCATGAGTCGGAGGTGCAACAGTATCCTTGTAACACTTGCAAGCACTTGTATGCTGAGCAGAATTAGTGATGTTCTATACTTTCGTAATTTTATAACTAATTTTTTATAACTATAATTTTAAAGCTAAAAAAAAAAGCAAATCTAAAATCAGAAGTTTTTATTCATTATACCACAGTATATACATATACCACAGAAAATATGGCATCTGATTCAGTTTAATCTAAATCTGTAGATCTATGTTCTGTAGCAGCAGCTTTGTAGGATAGAGAATATTTAATTGTAAGTTGGCATACATTTTCTATTTCTGCTAATGTTAGAGACCTGAAACCTTGACAGGTAAAAGGAAGCTATACACATCTATGTGTTTTTTTCAAATATATGATAGTATGTAGACATGTAAAAAAAGTTAACACATTTAAGACATACATGTGCATAGAGTTGATGGAGCAAATTTGCACCATGCATAACTTCGTTTTCTTAGTAAAGATTGTTCCACAGATTAATCTAATCCACTTAGTAAGTAGGCTTACTAGATTTAATTATTTTATGGAGCTGTTAAAATTTGTAGAATAGCTAAATCTTTTGAAATGTGTATGACATTAAAGTCTTCTGATGATATTTACCATTGAGCTGGCTCATAGGTTTTAAACATAATCTTGTAGCTCAGTAGTGTCAGAGAGAGTGCCAAAAACACAACTTTCTGAGAATGCCAATAAAAACCCTTAGCTGGAATAGCTGAATAATACTTGCATCATTTTCCTGGTCGATTTACAGTACTTGGGCTCCCACATAGCCGCTTGTCGGATGTTTTCCTGAAAATAACAGATATTTTGGTTAGTTCAAGGACACTATCAAAATAACGTTCTTGCCAGTATCTTGAGTCATTGCCATACCCTGTTTCCGTTCTTTGGAAGCTTTGTCTCATCATTTGATTTTGTTGCCAAAACTGGTGGGAAGGTATCTTTCTGAAGGACTGTGCAGTACTTCTTGATGCTTCATATGAGCAAACATTCTCATTCCAGTGGAAACTTAGATGCTGTTCTTATGCTGAGAAAATGGATTATGTGATTTTTCTAAGAATCTTCAAAGCAGAAATCTTCCTTTTCAATTAAAATAAAAATAAATATAGATTTAGGGATGAAGTAAACTCACACTAAAGCAGGAAACCTTATGAGGAAGGGTCCATTTTGCAGACGTGAAGACAAAACACGTGAGGATTTACTCAGAAGGACCTAAGCATGTATGTAGGTGCACACACATGCACAGAAGTTTCACACAGCAAAAACCTCTCGTGACCGTAGATCTGAGTTCTGTGTTAGCCTGGAATTTTTAGAAATGCACAATTTTGTTTTTACTTCAAATCTAAGCAAGTGGTGTGTTTTAACATTGTGTATTGCTTTGCAGTTGCATTCATTGCCTTGCAATGCTGTACAAGTTGCATTCATAGTCATGCTATGAGAATTTTGAGATACCTGAATTAAAACTAGATATTTTGAATGGAAGAGTATAATTCGAACTTTACATTTCAGTTGAGGATTGCATAGGTAGACCATAGTTTCTGAATGTTAATATCCTTCCCCTGGTCATCAACATTAATTTCTGGCATTGTGTGGGCTTCTGAGCCTCTCTGAATCCCAACAATTCGTTTTGTTCTGTGTCTTGCTTACAGGGAAGTTCACTTGTGTCAGTAGTAATAATTTTCCACTTGTCTTGAACATTTGGAGATTGTACTGAATTGTGGTTGCATGGGACAGAGAAAGTAGTAGTGTTTCTTCATGGACACGCAGTGTTCAGAGTGGAAGGATAACAAAGAGCCTAGCTGTATTGAATTTCTTTCTAATATGTTCATTTTATTCTGCCACCTATTACAAAAGCCAATCTAGTAATATTACAGTGAACTAATTTTTAGTGTAGTGTCATACTTTGGTGACAGGGCTACAAAGTACATGCATAGGGTCTGTGGCTTTGATAATTATGATACAATCTGGTATTGTTAGTATTCCCATTTAGAGAGAAGAGTTGTCACACTGACTTACATTGCAAAGTGTTTCTCATGAGTATGGAAGAGGTAAAAGAGTAGGACAATACTTCCATTTTTATAGCTAGCTTCCCTCTGATTGAGTTACTGGTTGCTGTATCAAATGGTGAAATCATAGATTATGATTGTGATAAAAGATTGGCATGAGTCATGCATATGATGCTAATAACATGTGCTGAATCAAATTCAGATTTGCATCTATTTCTAATTTCTCTGAACTTATCTCTGCAGATAATTGGCTGCCAGTACCTTTTTAGAGAGAAGACATTTTAAAGTTCTCAGTTGCTTATATATAGTATGCAGCTTTGGTGTTTCTGCTGTGCTTAATGGGATTGCTTAATAATCTTGCATATTACCACTTTTTTTCCTCAGTGCGTGCTCCTAGGCAATATTTCCAGCTCTTATTTCACTGAGACTGTACCTTCCCCCTAGATTACCTGTGACTCATTGTATGAATCAAGACTGGAAGCTTCACTCTTGACTCATCCTAAGTAAAGGTTTCCACTAATTTTAACTTTCTCCATCAAAACACTGGAGGAATAATGACTTAGTTAAGTGTTCTCAGAAATTATCAGTGACCATTATTTCGGACAATTGGAGAGCTGTTTGAATTAGAGAATCCCTAAAACTGAAAATCTGTTAGCTTTACTGAGTGGGGATCCTGTCTACAAGTTTCATAAAACTGATATTTGTCTGAAGACCAGTGATTCAAGACATTATTTTAGAAAGTTGGGCATTTTTTTTCTTCACAGAGCTACAGGGATAATTAGGTTTATGTGTTTGCATCAGTTCACCTGTTTTCTTGCAGTAGTTTGTATGTCTTTTTTGATTTTCTGCTAAGATAGGCTATCTGGTCCCTACAGGTCATCCTTTTTGGCTGATTCTTTGCCTTCCAAAACAGGAGCAGAAGAGGAGAAATTCAGAATCACAAATAAATCATCTGCCAAACTATTACTTTTTCAGTGGGAGATGGGCACATAACTGTTCTACATTCTCTTAATAAAGTTCATTATAAAGGCAACAGTGCCTTCTCCACACAAGAGATACACAAGATGAACACAAGTGTTCATTACCTATTGAACATCTGGAAGTTTTATCCACTGTATTTCTATTGAATCGTTGTGGTACAGTGTAATTTCTGAGTAGACTGGTCTTGTTTGAGTGGTTCACTGGGTCATTTCCCAGGTATGTCTGTGAGCAAGCCCACCACAGCAGATGAATTTATGGCCAGTTAAAAAAATTATACGTAGAATAAAGCTTAGGAAAGTATTTTAACAACACTGAGCAACAAAAAAGCACAAAACCAAAAAAGCAGCATTTGGTTAGTGAACAGAAAGGAACTTCATGGCCCAAAACTGGTAAAACATTTTTATGGAAAAACGGTATGTGTAAACAATATTCAGTAATATATGCAGTCTTTTTGCATCTTTATTATAGTACATCATAGTAATACCATATAGAAGATGTAAAGGTCAGAAGTGCTTTTCTTTAAGAAGTAAATTTTGTAAACTGTCTCTATCTAGGCTTGCTAATGGAATTCAATGTTGTTGCCATCCCACAGTTTGAATGGCTCCAATGGAATCGTAGCACTTCAGATAAAAGCTTTGAAAATGTCAGACTGCTGCAGGATGTGTTTCACAATAGTTCTCCACTGATTTTCCAGTGAGGTATAAAGTCAAATCTCACCATGATTCGAGTGCTGGGTTCTTTGGAGCAGTCTCTGAGCATGGAGAGACTGAGGGGGCTGGAGAGCTGCCAGGCCTCATGGGTTCGGGATGTCTGAAGATGCAGCTCCATGTGTCACCCACCCTGAAGGTGGCTTCCAGAGGTCCTCTTTTGGACCTTTCAGTCCTGCTCCAATGCCATGATTCTTTTCTTTGTTTTAATTGTTTTAAACAAGTCCAGTGAGCATGATCTAGGATGCAATTTTGAGACATGAGTTAATCCGAGACGAGCTGCCATGGTCTGTTCTTTTCCTTCACTGCTTTGTATCGTACAGTGAATGAGTGAAGGAAACAGAACAGGCCAAAATAACAAGTACATTTTTTTTCAGGTTTTTTGTTTGGTTGGCTTGTTGTTTTTTTCTTTCTGGGATTATTTTTTTTTTGGATACTTCAAGACCCTGAACTGGCTGTTTTACTGTCATTTAAGGCACAAACAAGGAGACACAAATTCCGTCTGGCATGGAATTGTACACCAAGGCTGAGACAAACAACTTGCTAAAAATGGGGGTATTTTTATGGCGTTATTACCAAAAAAATATATTCTGGAATTCCTGATTTTATAGGTTTTAGTTCACATGTCATTTCATGTGCTTTACTTCCTCAGGTAGTCTTTAAAATATTCTCAACAAATTGAAACATGGTTTAGTCAAAGATCAGTTTCGGTACAAGTTGATGCTGGTGAGATGCAGTAACCTAGGGAAAAAAAAAAGTCAGTAAGGTACAGATAAATAATTTTACAGACATCTAGCAGCTTTAAAACCTGAGGCACTCAAGATCCCAGCACATGTTTGAAGCAACAGTGAGCAGCAGTGTGCCAGCATTTGGATATTTCTCACTGGAGACTCCTGTGGATTTTTTTGTTCATGGCATGTACGCTGACTCAGTCTGACTTATATTACTGGAAATAATGTAGAATGAAGTTTGTTTAGTTAGGCAGCATTTGTACATGAAATCTTTTAATCGGCTGTGGATTTAGTTATTTTAATTGCCTTTAAAATGCTCAAAATGGATAAAGTATCTAATATATATTAAGAAAAAAATCGTACCATTTGACTCTGGGAATAGTTTATTTAACTGTATACCTGCTCGTTTAAGAGGCTGAGGACAGAGTCTGTATTATGAAAGTCAAGTACCAAGTTACTTTTCCACATTACAATAATGACTTTTTGTTGTTCATACATTCATTCATCCCCTCTTATAAGATGATGCCTAAATTTCTCTTCTGAAGCTTTGTTGAATGCCACTTTGAATTATTGCCAGGTATTTGGCATTTTCCTCCTGCATCTTTCAATTTATTTTACAGAATGCTAAATATTAGTCAATGGGAGAATATTCAAATTTACTCCAATGGGAGTAAATAACTGTTAAATTTCTCATTTTCAGAAGTCATAACAGTGAATTATATTTCTAATATTTCCATATTTAATATAATTAAAGTATTTAAACTGCATAGAAATGTGACCCAAAGCTGAGACTGGTACAATTAGTCTGATACTGAAACCTTGTTACTGAAATTTTAGAGATTGTCATAGAACAGTACAATCAATAAGGTAAGAAAAGACCTCCAAGGTCAAAGTCAGTGATTCCAACCTTTGGCCGTGCACCACCATGGCAACTAAACCATAGTACTAAGTGCCATGTCCAGTTGTTCTTGAACACCTTCAGGGATGGTGACTCCACCATTTCCCTAGGCAGCCCATTCCAATGCTTAAGCACAGTTTTAGTGGAGAAATTCCTCCTGATGTCC
Organism: Cinclus cinclus; assembly: GCF_963662255.1. NCBI lineage: Eukaryota > Metazoa > Chordata > Aves > Passeriformes > Cinclidae > Cinclus > Cinclus cinclus. The sequence continues at coordinate 130,690,768 of NC_085046.1, forward strand.
AAACTGAACCTCCTCTGGCACAGCTTGAGAATGTGTTTTCCTGCACTTTCAGTATTTGCTTGGGAGAGAAGGCTTACTCCAACCTTGGTACAATTCCTTTAAGCCTTTGTAGAGAGCAATAAGGTCTCCCCTGAGCTCCCTCTTCTCCAGACTAAGCAAACCCACCTCCCTTAGTCACTCCCTGTAGGATTTACTCTCTAGACCCTTCACCATCTCTGTTGCCCTTCTCTGGATGCACTCCAGCACCTTGATGTCATCTTGGAGAAGTCCAGTTGGACTGCATCAGCAGTCATCACTAGGGAGGTCACCTGGTCATAAAAGGAGATCAGCTTGGTTTAGACCTTTCCTAAACCTCTGCTGGCTGGGCCTGATCCTGTGGTCATCCCATACGTGCCATATGTACGTGTGAAAAATCAAGGTGAAGTTTCAACTTGAAACTTCAATTTTGAAAATGTCCAGATGAAATATGCAAGAAGATTCTAATGTAAAAATGCTGTTTCTTGGCTTCAAACAGAAAAAAACACAAAAACAATGTCCCCTTCCCCCCCAAAAAACCCACCACAAAACAAAAACAAACAAAGCAAAACCAAAAATAAACCAAGAAAAAAAGATCAAAACAAGTGTGTGAAACTGAACAAACCCTCACCGTGTCTAAAATAAACATGTGTTTTAAGCCAGTATTTTTTGCATAAAAGCAAAGATATGAGCTCAAGATTTTAATTTAAATTTTAAAAATAACGCAAAAAACCCAAATGCTTTTAGTAAAAATATTAATGAAAAAATGCTGTGGAAAAAAAGAACTCCGCCAAATTTCAGCCTGGTCTTTTTAAATTGAAAGCCTTTATTTGGAAAGAAAAAATACTGAACACAAGTTTCTTACTGGCCTTCATAGGGTAGCAAAATAAGCATATTGTTTGTATTAAGATGAAAAAAATAATTTTGTTTGCATTAGAAAGGATTTAGCACTTGGATATCCATTTTACAATTGGAACATTTAACACAGCTTTGATTTATGAATATTTGCATCAATGTTTAACTAAATGTAGCCTCTTACTTTACTTTTGAAGAGCTGGGAAAACACTGCACAAAGAATCTGAGTTTTTATTGCTCCTTGCCTTCACAATTTGCATGTAATTCCTGCAGTACTGTGAAAACTACAATTCCCATCTGAAGTAATTCTGTAGGTCCAGAAGCTCATATACACAATTACACTTCAAATTGGCATCATTTGTTTTGCAACAAATTCTGCTTAAAAATATAACTCCTTAGAGGAAAAAAACCCATATGACTTTTATGAAATAAACTACTTCAGTCATCTCTGCTATTTTTGTTGCCTCATTTTGGCTTGATTTAATAGTTCCCTTTTGGAGGACAGCCTTAAGTTCATGTTACAAAGGACTCTTTCTGCAGTTGCATTGATACAAGTAGAAGCAATCTGTGTAGATTTAATAGTAGGACTGAAGTTTTAATTTGGAATTTTATTAGACTGGAGGACAAAACTTAATAGTCAAATATGTTTGTATGTGTGTCTTTCATTATATTTTTCATGTGATAATCATAGGTTAATTTGCAAAATAATTTTGATAATGGTCAGAATTAAATTCAATCATATAACTCATATGCAAAACATAATAAAATTGTTTTATAGTGAGTGTTCAGTAGAGCAATGTGGTAAAAAAAAGGTCCATTAGATAACAATGATACATTAACTAAATTACTAAACTGTTGGAAACTTCTCAATGCAGTAGATTAAGTACTTAGTACAAAGGAAGAAATTATCCAGTGTCATCTTTGTAATTCCAGTTTAAGCATAACAGAAAACAAAAATGGAGCATATTCCTTTTCTGTAACTTACTTTGTCCAATGGGCAAGATTTTTATTTCCATGTAAATATTACTACCTTTTAGCAAAAGGAACAAAACTAGGTCACATACAACAGTGATGGAGCAGATGTGATTGGCACTTTGATTTTGTGGTTTCACACTTGTGAGTCTTTCCATAACTTATGTAATGTGAAGCATGAGCTCATGATTGGCTGAAGGGTTTTGATCAGAGTTAAGAAATGAGTGGAAATTTTACTTCAATAGTGTTACTATTATATGACCATAATTAATATGAGAAGCTGGAAAAAATATGCAGATGTAGATATTTTCCTCTAGAATGGCTGCACTTCCAAAGATTATATTGCTTACAGTTATTCTATGAATTAAAGAATTATTCTGTGAAGTACCAGAAAAAGAAGATAAAAATATTTACAGTGAAATTTGCACATGCTTACATTGTTGTTGTTGGAAATTCTTGAGGGATTAAGAAAAATAACATGGCAATTCTTCCATTTTTTGTAAAATGCTTCTCTTTGATTTGGAAAATGTGTTAATTATTGGTCTGAAGTATTAGGTCGTGTGTTTACCTTGATGTTTTTTTTCCTGCTCTTTATAGTATAAAAACTTTCAAGGCATCACTTCCATCTATGTACTGTGATCAGAAATGGAAAATAAATAAGACTTACCCTAGTTAAAATTGCAGTGACCTTAGATGGGACTGCTCACCAATGTTGAAAAGCAAATCTATTTATTGATCCTTGATTTTATGATGTACTTATCTGTGTGTGTTCTATAGGACAGGCCATTTCCATGTCCTTTTTCTTGATAGATATATGTGCCATGTGCCCTAGTGAACTCAAGAGGTTAAGCTAGTCAAGTTACCTATCTCAACACATGAAAAGGAAGAATTAACCACAGTTCCCCAGCTACCAGTGTAGCTTTCAACACCTTTTCTATGGTGTGTAGTATTGATAGGATATATAACTGTGAAAGAAAATTCACTGAAGTGATCTAAGAAGTAAACTATCATCTTGATGTGTTTTTCCTAGCTATTGAAAACCTTTCCATATTGCAACTTATTCTAACAGTGAAACTGTAGAATACCTCTGATTTAAGTACCATCTGGTTATGCTCAAAGCTTTAAAGCTATTATCTCAGCTTAAAATTTCAGGGTCCTATACTTTTTTCTTCACCAAACTATTCATTTTTAAACCACAAATATTTTTCCAGTCCTTTCAGATTTTATCTAAAAGTATATTTTAACAGTATTTAAATAGTTCTTAAACAATAACAATTTATCTTGATAGATGACATGCTGTGTTTTTTCATTTTATTTTAATTAGCTATTGTGGAACCAAATTCCCTTTTGTTTTATTCCTTTGAATACTGTTTAATTATAGTTATCATGCCAAATATCTTAAAGGTTATTTTACCAATACAGTTTCATTTAACATAAGCCATGTGGAATCAATAGTCCTGTTTCCTAAAGTGAATGCTTGGAAAATCTTACATTCATATGTTAAGAGTACACATCCTTTCCTCATTAGCTGGAAAGTACAGGGATTTTGGCACAGGTTCTGTGTGGAAGCATTGTGCAGCTTTTATATGGATTTTGTTTTTAGCCTTTGATGACACTGTTTAGAATAGGAAGTATCTAATAAGTAAAGCATTTTGTCTAATGTGCTGCCAGTGTGTTTAATATATGCCTGGAGGTCTGAAACATTATCTTCTCCACTATAGTAATATGCATTTAATTCTCTGAAAGCAGAAGGTCGAACTTTTAAAAGGGACTCAAAGTACATTTTCAACTAAAATAATTTAAAACACATGGGATAGGGGACCAGAGTAATGTACGGTTGGTTTTTATGGTTTAATCATGATCATGTTAATGCACACCAGTAGCTAATTAAAGAAAACTTTTATTGTTCATTTTAAATGGGTTATGTAAAGAGTAAGAGAATTGATATCATACAGCCCAATGATAAATGTTACCATTACATTTGCTAACAGCAAGATGATATTGCTGTTCTTGACATCTTTAAAGCATTGGCCCATTTATTCCATAGTACAGCAAAGAATCTTTTTAGAGTTGTTATACTGAGACTCTCATCTTCTTATCCCATTAGAGGAACACCCAGATGTTCCCTGTGTTTATTACTAAGCATATCTTCAGGTTAACTTTGAAACATGGTTGGAAGGCTTGATGCTCTACTGAGCTGGCATTCATGCAAGAAGTTTCAGCACTTCTATTTTGTACCCAGTTGTGTTATGTACAGTTGTCTTGCAAATCATTGTTCACATGTTTCAACCTTTATAATATATGTGGTAAGACCATACGTAGGTCAAAGTTTCATTGTGGAGCTGGGTGGCATGGAAAACAGTAACAGGATATGGTGTCTTTCACCTTTTGGGCACTGGTTCATATTCCATACTGCTTAATACTGAGCAGGAATTGCCTTCTGAGTGCTGTTCAGTGACCTGCTGTTCAGTGACCTGCATGAATTGATTTGGGGTCTCAGTAAAGTTTCTGTAGTTGAATGTCCGCATAACAGGAAACTGAGCAGTTGGGACCAATTAGCACCCTTGCAGCAGTCTGCACAGAGAACCTGTAGTCTGACTGGGGATGAAGGCAGAGCTACTTTCTTACTTTCCTAGAGGTACTTTGCATAGACCAGAACATTTAATAAATACTTAATGATAAAAAGAAGTACAGGAAAAGAACTAGGCTTCAACTAAAATCTGTTTAGGTGTGAGAAGAGAGAATCCATTCAGAAACCAGAAGTACTGTGACCTCTTCCTCCACTTTGTCATACACATGTGATGCTTTTCTCCCCAGAAGGTTGTCACTTAGTGGATGACGCCGGGTTTTATTCCCTCTGGCCAAGTCATGCATAACCTAAATGTCAGGTAGCTGCAGAAATTTCTGCTGCATAGAGGAGAACAAGAGAATATCATGTAGTAACCATAAGAGTGTCATTCACTACTGAATCATGCTTTCTGAAAATATTTTTCATCAGACTTAACTGCTGTCTGTCTAGCAATTAAAAGTTGCTGGGTTTAGCAGCATATGCCCTCAACTTAGTTATAAGCAGCATTTTCATGAAATTATACAGCAAGATCTTTTCACAGCTCCATCCTTTCTTTCTGCTTGTCCTCAATACATGAGCAATGAAACCATCTGTACCAATTTTGAAAGTGCCATCAGTGCAGGATATGGGTGGAAGACTTTATAGTTTACCAGGCAGAGAAACTGAGGTGTAAATAGCCAGACTTTGCTAGGATATAAGGAGGAATGAGGATTTCTTGGCTCACAGTGTAGTGATTCATTAAAATGGTCTCTAGTTATTTTTACAGAGGCAGCACTAGAAGTGATATCACATTTACAAGTCAGTGATATGAGTCTGCCATAGAAAACAGCCGCAAAGAATTTTATTGGTTATTTGAAAAATATGTACATGAGTGAATCTGAAAAGATTGTAACCAGAGCTGGCAAAAACCTTTTCAAAGAAAATCTCAGCTAGTTAATGGTTCTGTTTTAGGATTTCCTCTGTAATACTTTTTCTAGTGTGTTCATTTCTTTAAAGAAAATGAGAGGGGATTACTCCCTTTGTTCCATAAAGCACAATATAAAGAAGGGTTTAAAAAGCCTGCTTTTCTTTATCTCCATCATAACCCAATTTCTCAGTATATGTAGAATCTAATACATTACATTGCTGCATAAAAACCACAGGAACTTGAAGAAATTGAGAAATTCAGTGCCCTTCATTCCTGTAGTTAAATTGCTGATAAATTATTAATTTTTAATTCATTATTCTCTTTTGAAGAGGAAGTTACGGTACTGTTTGCCCTAGTCCATTTTTCACTTTTTGAAGATTCATTTGGGTTGAGAAGGTAAGAAGAAATTAATGAAAGAGGTCCTGCAATGAAGAAATTAAATCATTGAGTCAATGTGCAGTGTCAGCCAAAAAAGCCCAGCAAAGCACTGGAGATCTGGATGGAGACGGAGAACAAGATAGAAGGCAGCATTTCACTTTTATAGAGAAATGCAGTGGTTCCACTTCTTGGGTGCTTTGTAGAGTACTGAAGAAGGCCATAGTGGAGTTCCAGAAGTAGAGAAAGGAAGCTAAAAGATTGAAGGTGCTGGAGCACCTTCTTTGTTAGGAGGGGCTAAAAAGGCTGGGGTTTCCATGTCTGAAGAGGAGAAGGTTGAGGTGGACTGTGATCATAGTTTACAAAGTCAGTAACAGCACTAATAAAGCTGAATGTGGACCTGAACAATTCATATGCTACAAGAGATTGGGGGAAAGCAGTGTCACTAGGAGTAGTATGGTTTAAAGATTCTTTTTTTTTTTTTTTTTTGATTGGAACTTGTTGACCCTGAAGGTTGTGGAGAACAGACACTGTCAGTGTGCTCAGTAAGGAAGTGGATGAATTCATGGACTGGAAGCCCAGAAATGGTTACTAAAACAACCACACAAACATGTACCCCCGGCATCCTACATGCAGCAGCTGTGGATGCCTGGGGAGGAGGAGAGGAGCAATTGCAGGGAGTGGAGAAGAGTTTCCTCCTGGTGCTATTGAACGCAGTGTACTGGGCTGGATGGGTTATGAATCTGACAGAGTTGGGCTTTTCTTATGTTAGCTCCTGTACAGAGCATAGCAGAAACTCTACTGCAGCAGCACAGATGGAAGTGTTAGTTATGCTGTGGAAGCTATACAGGGTGAATGTAAGGCTTTAACCTTCATATGAATCTGAGGAATTAGTCATACATCAATTATTATTGAATTTTTGCAGATTGTTTTTTTTTGCCACATACTTCAGTATATGTTCCCCATCTTGTCCTCAAGCTTCTGATAGGATTTCTACTTGTTTCATGAGCAGTGTTGAAACTGCTTTTTCCTGAAAACCTACTTTTCTCCTTTGTCTTGAGATATCTCTGTCTCTTGAGCTGTGACTATAAGGTCTCTGGACACCACCTTGCAACTTTTTATTTCACTCTTGCACTCTTTTTGTTTGTCAGTGGTGTATATTTTCTTTTTGAAATATTTCTATATGCAGTGTTTTCTCATGTGAAACCCTATGAGTGCCACAGCCAGTACCCTATGTGGCCTTGGGCAGCTGAGAACTCATACCCATCACTGAGATAGTCTTTAGATAGTTCTGATGTTTCCTTTAACTTTGGTATTTTAGATAAGGCAGCTGCCTTCCATAAAGTTATTTCCAATATTTTTCTTAAGAAAAATATTTTTTCTACAATATATTTTTATACATTTCCATTTATAATTTCCATTTAGTCTTTTTATGATTGTGCAGTGGATTAATACTATGTTCTATTTCATCATAATCACAGTGCAAAATTTTAGTGATGAAGTTGACTTTTTGAGCATCAGTGCTCAAAATTGGAAAACAATTCTAACTGGGCTTCTATTTACAATTCATTATTTCACAGATATATGGGTTTATATTAATCCATAAATTCCTTATAAATTCTTTAGAGTTTTTTAAATGAAGAGTTAAATTTTTAAAATATGTTTTTGAAGCCTAGAAATCCTTACTGCTTGCTTTTTTTTTTCCTCTTTCACATAGTTCTTTGGCTCTTCAGCTATTGTGAGTCATCATTTCATTGGAACAGACACCTGCTGTGTTTTTATGAGTGATTACTGCCTTAAAGTTAACTTGGCAGATTTTTTTTTATATCTTTCTCTTTTTTGACATCATGTTTATGTAGTGATTTTTTGCTGTGACTGAAATGGAAGTAGTTGGGATATGGATATCAGAAGTTAATACAACATTTTCTTTTGCAGGTTTCCAAGCAAGAACAGAAGAAGATGGATGTGGCTGATGGAGGAACAGTTGAGACTTCTTCCCGTTGTAGTGGGGCACAGGACAGTGGAATTGGCAGTGACAGTGTTAAGATCAGAATCATTCAGATCGAGCAGCACAGTGGCACCAGCCAGCACCGCATTGCCCGTCCTTCCCGCCAGTCTTCCATCGTGAAGAATCTCAACTTCATTCCCTTTGACATTTTTGTTACAGCAAGTCGAATCTCGCTGATGACATACTCATGCACTGCCTCACCTAAATCAAAATCAGTGCAAGATCAGAAGGATGGTGAGAAGATAAGTAAAAGCTCCTTGAACCTTCCAGAAACAGTCTCAGGCAGCAGCCAGGATACCAAGAAGCCCAGTCAGCCATGCATCTCTTCTGTCACAGCAGACGATCTTTTGAATGGTAACCCTCCTCTGTCTGCTGGCAAGAAAGCAGGTCTTTTGTCTCTGGAAAGTCTGCACGCTTCCATGAGATCATCTGCTCGACAAGCCCTGGGCATAACTATTGTACGGCAGCCTGGGCGCAGGGGAACTGGGGACATAGAGCTACAGCCATTTCTCTACCTGGTTGTATCACAGCCCTCTGTGCTCCTCAGCTGCCACCACAGAAAGCAAAAAGTAGAAATATCCATGTTCGACGCCAGCCTCAAAGGAGTCGCCTCAGACTACAAGTGTACAGGTAAGAGCATTTAACATCCAGTCCTGGTTAAAACTGTGAAAACGATTGCGCATCTCGAAGGTGCAGAGAGTGGTGGAGAACAACTTCAGGACATCCTTAATATCAATCGCTGAATATACATATTTTTAGGATTATACCTCACAGCTGAATCAAGTTAAGTGTGTAAAATTTTTGAAATTAATTAAGATCTAACCTTTTAGCAACCAGTTTTTCTTGTTTCGTAGTATTGCTTTCTCATTACCAGATTGTGACAGGGATTGTTGCATTGCTTTAACTTCTCAAAATTTTCTAAGGAAGTAAAAGTTTAAAGCCAAGGTAATTTCATAAAGAGCGTTTTTTATGACTGAATGTCACAATGTTTTCCTAGACTAGCCTACCAAGAAAATGTAAATATAAACACTGTAGAAGCACCTGGTGTTTTGGATTTAAGCTGTAAAAAAAAGAAGTGATCTTTCAAACAGCATCAAGTGATATCATGTATTTTAAGTTTTTATTCAGTTGAGCAGCAGGGTTTTGTAGTAAATTCCATCTCTTAAAAAATGCCTTTTAAAAAAATTCCATATGCAAAGTTTATGTCAAATATGTCAAAATAGCTTTTTGTGCCTTATCTGAACTGCTGAAGAGACCAATCAAGTGACTGCAATTCATTTCATAGCAGTCAGTACAGGGTATAATGATTTCATGAGATAGATCATTATGGAGTTTTACCCCAAAAAGTGTAAATGAGTACGCAGAGTTACAGGTGAGCATATAGCCAGAATGATACAGGGTTTCAAATTGTTTTCTGAATGAGAGCTACAGGTATTGCTGCTTTTTCTTTGACAGTATTCCTGGCACAGCCGTTGTGAAAAGTAGTATACTTTTCTGTGCAGCTTTACCCAATCTTTGCTGAATGAGATTGTATCTTTTGAAAATTAACATCAGAATAATATGCTTATGCAAAAGACTAAAACTGCAGTCTTAACTGTTCTCAGAAATCTGAATTGTAGTGGAACTTTTAAGAGGGATTAAACAGTGAGAAAGATTAGGCAGTGGAAGGGAAGATACTTAAAACAGGGAGATTTGTTCTCTGCTACGTTTTATTAATCCTTCTGTATTCATCTTTGTCTGCTGTTCCTGTTCTGCCCTGCCTTGAACAAAACATATCTGTGTCATGAATTTGATTTACTCCAGATTCTCATGTGTATTTTTTAAATGCTATGCATAATGTGGTCATTTCAGCAATTAATGTGAAGAGAATTCACAAAGCAAAGCTTGAAGCAAGCTTGGAGTAGGTCTAAGATCACATCATTAAGTTATTGCTTTGGAAAGATGCAGTAGGACTTCTTCATTTCTCATGTCTGAGGTATTCAAGTGTGTCCTTGGTACAAGCTGGCACCAGCAGGAAACTGGGCAAAGTTCTGTCTATTCTGCTTCTACAATTAACTCCTGAAACCTTTTGCCATTTTCATGTCTGTGGTAGCAATTCTACAAAACACAAGCTGTAATGAAGTCTTCTTATAAATTGAAAGTGCATCAGAGAAGTGCATCAGAAGCACGGCAAGAAGTCTAAATAATATGGATAGTATAATACAGATAGTCTCATACAGCCTGAGAGCTCCTCAGTCACCACAGGTTGCTCAGTTGGAAGACCAAAGATTGGCCATACATGGGTCTCACCCTTTTCTTTGGCTTTATGTCTCCATGTCAGGCAAATGTGAAAAAGTGTGGAGGTAGGACTCTAAGAGTATGTGAAGATGGAAGTCCTGGTCTCATCCTGCTGCCTTTGTGGGCAGTAAATAAGTACCTTCCTTGTGTATCAAACAGAATCCTGTGCTTTGCTGCCAAAGCAGTAGTGCTCTTTTCAAAAGAGTTTGAGAGATGGGTTCCAAAGTGCTAGTACCTAAAAACACCATCCTAAATGTATTAATAATTTCATGAAATTAGGGCAGACTTCAAGTTACACACTAATTCGTTCAGCAAAAGAGGCAGTATAAAGTTTTTATTGCCTCTTGTTCAGGAAGGCCTGCTGTGTTGGTAATTCCTTCATTTAGGATTCATGTTATCATACATCATAGTAACATGTTAGTTTTGGAAATTTCTATTTTTCCTTTCTAACATGTGTTAGAGGGAAAATAGCCATGAACTATATGTTGTGTGTATGTGTGTGTGTGTGTGTGTGTGCATATTACACACTCTCTTTGTATTTTATATCATATAATACACAAGGAGCTCTTTGTGGCATTATTGTGCTGCTGTGGTTGATTTCATCGATCACACCAGCTTCTCTTGATATTGTGACTATTTGCTGACAGTTTTGTCTGAAAGAGATGTGTTGTCCATATGAAGAACAATATAACATTTATTTGAAAGAACCAAGTTTGTTTCTCTCCTTCTGTACAATACACATGCACTATATTCCTATATTTCTCTGTGTATCAAGGACTGGAGAGTGGGAAAAAAGCGTAAATGATGTTTAAATTGCAGTGAATGTTACTAAACTATATTTCCAGTTATCCTCTCTAGAAGACTGCTCTTGTGTGTATACATGTGCATGCAACTAACTCTGTTATCTAACACAGAATGGGGAAGAGAACGTAAGCGTAATTTAGAAGATATGTTTTAACTGGACTATAAGAACTAAGGGAGCATATTCCCCCTTGAAAACAAAAAAGAAAAGCAATGAACGTAATCATAGACATAGTGAAAATATTGTGTGCTTTCCATCCTGTGATGGAGGTAAGCAACAGCACAGCAGCACCTCAAAAATTCAGGCCTATAACTTTGCAAATTTTGATCACAACCTAAAAATTGAGACTTGTGTGAGCAAAAGTAAAATTGCATTTTTATAAAGTTTTGTTGGTTATCCTATGGGGTGTTTTCTCATTACTTAAACTGATATGGTTAAACTTAAGTAGTTAAGCTATATATGAAATATTTACTTTACAATTCAAAACATGCTAATAAAATGTTTCCCATTTCAAATCATTCTATGTATTCTATGCATTCTACTCTGCATAACAGTATTTTAGGGATGCTTTAAAACATTTGGAAAAATTGTTTCTGTCAATTTTGGTGTGAAATTCTGAAGACTGGAATACTGTTCCTTCAATAGCCATGCATTTGGGTCTTGTGAAATACTGTGCCATTTCTTACAGCTTTTATTAAAAAAACCCTACAGTTCTGAAACAACACTCAAATTTTTGCAAAGCAGAAGCAAATACAAAATTCTGTTGGGAAATTAAGAAGGTCTTAATTTTTGGTTAACATAAGTTCCACCAAAAAAACTTTAGGGTAAAGAAAACCTGTGGTAGTCTAGATCTAGTTGTGCTTTTCATCCATCACCACCCAATAGCATACTTCTAAGAAATATGTTGTTTAGCTGTAAGTCAGCAAAGTTTTCTAGACATTCTAAATGCTTCTAATAGGTAATTTGATGACAGTGTATTTTATGAAGCTTTGTATAAAACAGGGATATTATCCTTTAAGTTGTACCAACATGAAATTTAAAGAGAATAATAGTTAGTCCCGGGCTGGTGACAGAATTAAGGGTTTCTGCTTCATGATGGTTTGCTGCTTTGAACATTGTGTAGAAATGAAGATTTTATACTGTTATGAAGCCATATGTATTTTATTTGGGACAAGGGTTTTGTTATTATTTTTGAATAGAGCATAAAATTCACAATCTTGCACATTGAACTATCACTGTCTTTGTGAGACAGAGCATTGTACAGTGGCTGAAACACCATATTTCATCCAAAGAGCTTGGCTCCTCCAACACTAGCTGTGTTGTTTATTTTTAGCTTAATTTCTGAAACATGTAAGAAATAACAAGAATAAATAGGAGGAAATAGGCTATTTAAAAGTTCAGTATTCTTAGTTTATTAATTAGCAGTCAGTAGCAGCACATTTCCATCAGATCAGTCTCTGTATGTGGGAGCATTTGCCTGCCTGGGAGCTGAAGACCCAAAGGTTTTGGTTCCTCACTCTTTTCGACAACCAAGTCCACTGGCAAGTCAGTGTGTAGAAGCAGGAGACTTATTAGGTTGTTGAAATGTTAATTCCGTTTTATTATGGTTGTGCTGAACTGCTTTATTTGTGTTTTCTAATTGTGCAGCTTGATTGCAGTTATGCTACTGCAAGGTACAGGAATTTGAAATCAAAGTAAATAAATTAATGGAATAAATTTTAACTTCTTAATAAGTGGCACTAAAAAGACTAGTTGTTCCTTGAGTTTACTTGTGGGATTCTGTGAAAATAGACTGAAAGATACTGTAAAGTGACCTTTTTTTGTTAAATACTAATCCTATATTTAAAAAAAAGGCATCTGCTTACTGTTAGTTTTTGCTAACAAGAGTTTTGGCCATTTTTACTTAAATAAAAGTGAGTGCAATTGTTTTTAATGTAATCTCATAAGATGCTTTCATAAATATTTTTTTTAAATCTTTATTTGCTTTGTTTCAGGTAATGTAATCCAGATACAAAATTGCCTCATTTCCTGACCACTGTGCTCTTGGCATTCTTGAAAAATCTTTCTTCTATTTGTTTGTTTGTTTACTTTCAAAGAGGAGATTGTGGTGCTTGGTTGTTTCAAGGGACAGAAATTTCTCAGTAAATATCTGTTATGCATGGAATTTCTTCAACTTCCACCAACAACTCATTTACAAAAAACAGTCATCGTGAGGCCATCCAGAATTACTCTTGATTTCTATTCTATTCTATTCTATTCTATTCTATTCTATTCTATTCTATTCTATTCTATTCTATTCTATTCTATTCTGTTCTGTTCTGTTCTGTTCTGTTCGATACCCACGCCTTTGCTGGCAGGGGGTCCATGAAGAGCAGATGCAGTAGCTAAGACCACACATAACCTCTGATCTACTGGAAAGCCTTTTCCAGGCTTTTGCATGGAAAGCAGCACTGGCTGGCTCTGGCGAGGAGCCTGATTCACTGCCTCTCTGTCAGCCTGTGCTTCCTACATGGCAGAGAGAGGATTTAAGGCTGTTTCCTAGCATAGCATTGAGGGAGTTCTGCTGGAGTGTCACCTGTTCCCCTCTGGGTATATTTATTGTCCAGTACATCTGCAGTCATGGATGTGGGGGGAGCAGTGCAGCCCCCACCCATAAAGCCAAATTGGCCTGGGAATGTGCATTCCTCAGGTTACTGTAAGTGCTCATTTTTGAGCTTCCTGACACAGCACTTGTGAGTAGGCTAGCAGAAATGTTTTTCCACTTGTGTTCTTTAAATTCCAGTGGAAACCGTTTTGAAAACAAGACCGAATGTTCCACTTCAGAGTTTCAAATGCAGAGATGATTGCAGCATCATACTGGCTTTTAAAATTGACTGCAGACCAAAATGTGATTCATCCATTGAAATAAAAGCACATTGCGGTGCTCGTTTGGGCTGGGTAGTGTTCCAGCAGAGCAGGCCAAGCTGCTGCACACACTCTTGGTAGCCCTGTCCCATGCCCCTGTCCATGTCCGTGTCCCATGTCCCTGTTCCCTGTCCCTGTCCCATGTCCCTGTCTCATGTCCCTGTACCGTGTTCCTGTCCCCTGTCCCATGTCCCTGTCCCATGTCCCTATCCCTGTCCCATGTCCCTGTCCCATGTGCCCTGTCTCCTGTGGGGCTGATGGGGGCTCTGGGTCCCTGAGCTCCCCCCATTAAACCTCCCACAGGCTGTGCCCCCTTAGCTGGCCTGGCTGTCAGCTACAAACAGGGACAAAGACATTTTGGAGAAAGAAAGTGTTCAAGAGACAAATTTTCTCCTCCCTTCCTCGTTTCCTTTCCCTTTACTCCCTGTTCTCATCTGAAGTTTGGGGTTTACTGTCTGCTGTTAACAGAAGACCAAAGGGAGAGCAGTGAAATCAAAAGCTTGCAAACTCAAATCAAGTTCAGGAAGATTTTTCATAAAGTAAAATTTGGAGCTGAGGTCTGGATCTCAACAGGCCAGAAGTAACTTTGGATGTTTGGGTGAATTCAAAAATAGCCAGTTTTTTTTTTTTTTTTTTTTTTAGATTTTTATTTTAGAGGGAGGATGAGGAAGGTAAATGTGAATCTGTTGCAGGCTTCACCTTCTCAGTCTTACAGATTTTAAATTGCAGTCTTGTAATTTAAAGTCTTGTCAATCTGTGATAGTTGTCTCACCATTTTTCTTTTGCTGCCACAGACAAGTTTTTCACATGGTGTAGAGGATACAATTTCTGGCTGTCTTCACTGCTCCTCGCTTCTCAGTCCTTTCTTTTGTCTCTCTTGGCTTGCTGTGGAGTAATTCTAGCCTCTCCTTTTACTTATATATGCATCCCCTGGGTTTTCTCCAGCATTTTCTTTATACAAATAACTGCAAATTTAAGTGTTGATTTTTGGGAGAATCATAGAAAATGGAAATGGGAATGACCTATTATAATACATTATTCAGAACCAGTTCCCTGCTGATGCATAATTGTTCCCAATTGTATATTTTATAGTGTTCTGTCAAGTGTATTTTTAAACATTCTGAATGCTTCCATCATTTTCTTGAGAGACAAGAGTCCTTTTTCTAGTAGCTCTTCTCATCATAAATTCCTCACTTTTCATTCTAAATTTCTTTTTTTTTTCCATTTAATTACTTCTTTGTTTCCTGTGCTTTTGGCATAGGGATTCATTGACTGATATTGCTTTATTCCTTTAATAATTATTGATCCCATGAAAATCCATGTGCTGTTTTCTACCTTAGAAGATATTTTAATAGGATGCACGTCCTTCAGTTGTTTGACCCTTGAGATACATATTTGTTTTACCCTCATACATTTTATTTGGAACTCCCCTCAACTTTTTGATATATACAAGCATAGTCAATTTTGAAACCTCTGGATTTTAGCTTTCTTATCATTACATAAAAACTTAAAACTGGCATATTTGGCTGGACAGCCAAGTCTGTTACCCAGGTTCCAAATTAACTCTATGCTATAGGCTTGGAAGCACTCAAGCTGGGTCTTTGCATGGCCCTTTGACATTATGACCTCTGATGCAAAATTGTCAATGCAATACTCCTGCTTGCAAAATTAGCTCAGTTTTACTTGAACTTAAAAAATACTTGAACTCGGTAAGACCAGTGCTGGGTTAAAAGTTATTTTGTTGGACTTGCACTAATTTTGTGCACTGAGGTTTCTTCATGTTGTGTTCCTAATATGTAGGTTTTGGAGTCCTTGCTATTCACATATCCCAGTCCTGCAGTGCCCCAGGTGATGAAGAGATGACAGTGCTGCACTCCTTGGAAACATGACAGGGCAAAAAAGTCTCCTGAGAGTCCCATAGTTGCTATATTTTTTGGTTTTGTACTTAAGTGCTGCAGTTCTCAGTGGCCTGAGGGCAGTTTGTGTAGTTAATGGAATATGTCATGCAGGGATTATCTGCTATTTAAGTTCTTTTCATCAGAGATATTTTCAGCTTGAAAGAGCTACAAGCTTGAAATAATTATTAGGTAATTAATAACATAAACACATATTAGGATAATAAGACTGCCTGTATGTGTATTTTACAAAAGACTTGTTCAGGTAAATGTGGTGGATTTTCTGAAAAGCTGGTGGAAGATATAGGTTGCTATGTAAAGTATGTGATAATATCTTCTAGAAATGAGACAAAATAATGGCATATTGCAATGTTTTGTGCCATATCAGTACACCTAAATGTTTATATTAATAATTACAGAAGAACAGTAACTTAGAGATTAATTAATTCCATGCAGTGATGTTCACTGAGCAATATTCAGTCATTTTTACAATGCTTTACACTATATTCTGAAAAACATTAGAATGTTAGCTGTTTATGATGATCCACCAGCACAAAATAAGATATTATCCAAATTAGAGATAACATCCTTGTTCAGAACAACTACAAATCTGTGTTTTGGAAAAAATGTGTACCTTGGTGGTAAAGAGTATGATGATGATTATAAATGGCAGCAGCAGCAGCAGCAGTAGCAGTAGTACTTTCACTATACTAGAAAAATGCTAGACACAACAAGATATTCCCTAAAAGAGTTACTATAGAAAAGGGAGTGTGCTACACCACTCTGGTTATTGTAATTATAAGAAAAGGGTTAAGAACTATAAAAAATATAGACATTCTCATGGGAAATATACAAATATGTTGTATGCAGTGACAGCTCTTAAATAACTGTTGAGAGTTGACTTTATAAATGTGTAACAGGGATAGAGGGAAGAAAAGGCTGTAATGTATATGCCATACAGTACAAATACTGCTGTAAAGTCATTGCCTGAAAATTGATCAAATAAAAACAAAAGAATGTGCTAACTTTTGATCTTTTCTATATAGATCTAAAGTCATGATCAATTGGTTTCAGTAGGTTCTTTGAAATCACATAAGCGTTCATATGTGCCAAGTTTTATATGAATCACATGATAAGGTCAAGAAACACAAATTCCAAAGCTGACTTTATATACCCAGTCCACATATGACTGTGATACCACAATACCATATGTTGGCTATAACAGTGAGTATGTAAATCCTGTTCCTGAAAGGAATTACTTTAGTAAAACTCAAAGCAATTAGAGCAGTTTTTAATTGACTGAAAAGGAGAGAATAGCTTCAAGAAAATCTCCTTGAGGATGAGACAGGCATTCAATAATTAAAATAGCAGACTTGATAAAAACAATGACTGATTATTTATAATTTAAGACCATAATGCCAGAACTGAGAATGCTCGTAATGGAGGTTATGAGTCCCAAAAGATGAAAAAGCCTTTTTACCTAGTTGTTTTTGCTGTATGTGATAGGTGGAAAATGAGGACAAGAATAACCTGGATTGGATGGATTTAATGTTCTTTTGTAGTATTACAGGTTGATCAAAGGAACACCATTCAAGGTGGTGCCCAAGAATAGGCACTGATTAGCTATTGAATGGAGCTCTGAAGGGAATGATAAAACTGCACTGTTGTCATGTTCTGTTCCTGAGCTCTCATAATATTTTGGGTTTTCTGCCTTTATAATTTACCTTTCCATTATTATTTTCTCTACCAAGCACTGACAACACAATATAGCAGCAGGTTTTGAGGACAGATTATCTTGTAAGGAGTCCTTAAATGTCATTGCTTAATCATTAATTAAAGCTGAAATTCGGTACTATTTACAGTCATCCTGTTTTATTGATGTATTTCACTCACATTTTACGTGGTATTTTTGTGTGTTTTCTAATTTTTTTTGTAATTAGAGCTTTGTCCTCTTGCCCACGAATGCATGCATTATTCTACACATGCATCTGTCTGTAGCTGCAAATGCTATGTAAACCTGTTATATTAAGTATAATATTTGCCATATTACATTTAAAACTCTTTAATTTTGTATGTAGCATTTTGTAATGTATCATATTCCTGGAATATAATTAATGACTATGATTATCATCTGTAGATGCTGGGAAGAGTCTACCAGAAGCTCTGGATTATTGCAAGGTTTGGTTGCAGACAGTAGCAGGAGAGGTAGATGCTAAAAGTGGTATTCCACCTCCTCTAATCACTGTGCAAATTAAAGACTTCCTTAATGGACCAGGTAAGTGCTGCATTTTAATCTTTCTTTTCTGATGTAATCTGTTTGTAGATGTGCACACATATACACAGGATGGGACCCTGAGCAACCTGATCTAGTGGAAGGTGTCCCATGGCAGGGGAGTTTGAAGGACATCAGCATTAAGGTCCCTTTCAACCCTACTCAATATATCAGATAATCAGAAATGTAATGTATTCCTTGCTCATGAATATGAGATTTTCCTCCAGCAATTACCCTGAATGAAAGTCAAAACTGGGGAATGGAAAATCCTGGGCCAGTCATTGGTTTAAGCTCTAATTATTAACTTTTTTTCCCACAGTAAGTTTAGAAAGGCTGAATTTGTCAAATCTCCAGCAGAATGAAGCCTACCTGCCTCTAGTTCTAGAAAACTGAAATTTTATTGCAGTTGTGTTTAGAAAAGACTTTTTATAATGTTTCAGAAAATTTTTCTAAGCCATCTTCTCTTGGGTTCTTTGGAATCTGGATATCTGGCACTGGAAATTCCAATCATCCGAAGTGCTGATACTGTAAAATTTAAAAATTAGTGATTTTGTGTTTCTTTAATTAGTGTCGTGTAGAGGTTTGTTAGCATTTATGTAACATAATGTGACTTGAAGTTCTACTCCTAGAGCATCAGAAATTCCTGCAAATTGCATTGCCTCTTTCTTGAAGTATGTATTTATAGCTGCATTACAATGTAGAATAATTGAGGTTATAGTGAAAGTTAGAAAATACATTTTAACTATTTTGTTATATGTATATTTGTTATAGTTTGTTGAATTATTTAACTCAATATTTTTATCTGGATTATCCTTGCTTCACACATCACAGAGTGAGCTGTTACCAGTCATTAAGTGAGAAACTCTTCATTACTGTATTTTCCCATTCATTCAGTTAGCTGTTCATACAGTCTTACAGCACACTCTCTAATCCTGGATCTGCAGCAGAATTACCTTTACATTCCTTACAGCTGTAGCATCTGAACACTACAGAATTACTAATTTACCTGCACAACCCTCACATGGATTGTGGAATACTATACCCTTGACATTTCACAGAAGACAACTGAGGCACAGGGACATTAAAGGTTTTCTCATTTTATTAAGGTTATCAATTTAAAACACACTATTTAGTTTTCCAAAGTGCTTGAAAAGATATAATTTTATGTTGGAAACACAGCTCATGTCTTTGGGTGAAGCAGTAATCACTTCTGAATATCAGAGCCCAAGACATCAAACTTAGTAACCAGTGAATGAGACACACATTTTTGACCCCTGACTATGAATACTGTGGTTTAATAGCTTGAAAAACATTTTTTGCATCCAGGCAAAACTTAACTTCCTTAAGTTTCAAGGAAACAATAATGTGAACAACATTATCATTGCCCCTTTTTTTTGGTTTTCCAGGCTAAAGACATCATTTTAGGGAAGACTTTTTAAACCACTTGACAATGAAGAGCTTTTGTTATATTGATCCATATTTGGGTACTTTAATAGGCCTTTGAATCTTCAGGGCTACAGCATGTTCTGTTGCCATTTGAGAAAAAAAATGGTTAATTGGTAGTAATGATGGCTTTTCATTCTAATCAGGAACAGCACAAGAGGGGTTAAGATTCCTTCTATCAGGGACCTTTTGATCACTGCTGCCAAAATGGTTTCCTTTTATCCTTCTGTCCCCAGTTCTAACATGTCATCTGTCCTCACATTGTCAAATTTCCATATTCCCAGACCCTTCATTTGTGCATTCCACTTCTCTCAAGGTTCTGACTGTAGTTCCCTGGCATAGCCTTTATATATAATTTATTACACACCTGAGGGTGTTTCCCGATGCTGTCCTGTCAGTAGGACAGATTCCTAGCTAAACTAGCAAACGTGGAAGTTGGCACCAGCTTGCAAAGTATATATTCACAAATAGTGTAAATGTCCACCCCAATCTCACCAGTTCAGTTTTATCTTGCATTCTTGTTGAATGTCTCCCCTCCATAGTGTTTTGCTGAATACAGAACAGGAAAACCATAAATTAATGCATCATCATCTTCAATCCATTTATTCTTGCAAAGCATTTAAAACTTCTGAGACTTCTTCCAGGATCTATTCTTAGCCAAAAAGCTTTTTTTCATCATCTTTTTGCTGCTAATTGGAACTATCATTACACATGACTCATCGGTAATTTCTCTGAATTTTAATGAAGTGTTTGCCAGTGTAGTATAACAAAACAGCTCCCCCATCCCTTGCAGATTCTTCTAACCTCAGCTGTTACCACTGTGAGATCTTCTTCAAATAAACTGCCCTTTACCAAGAAGCCTTCCTTGGGGGATGGAAGTTTCATTGGATGAGTAATGGAAGGCTCCTTCTGCATGTGATTGCGTCAGAACAGCACATGCAAAGAGTTACAAGAGCCTGACAGCTCCTCAGCAGGCTACTGGAAAATGAGTTACTAACTCCCCTGCGGGACAAGAAGTCCCCTAACCACAGCTTCTTCCAGGGTGAGGTAGCTTGGCTGTCAGCAGCCCTGGAGAAAGTGTTACACCACCAGATCCTAGCTCAGCTGGCAGTTGTTCTTTGAAGAGACGAACCTCAGCAAAACTCCCAAGAGCTCTTGCAAGGTCAACAAACAGTATGTGTGATGGTAGACAGCTTAGTTAATAAATGGAATAAATAAAGGCACCGATGGGAGACAGCTTAGCTAATAAATTGAATAAATAAAGGCACTGCTGGAGTAGAGTTATGTTGTAGACCTTGAAGGCTGTTCTTTTTTGGTGAATATCTGGCAAAGAATGCTGCTACTAAGTGACCTATTTTCTAATGACATAGCATATGTTTCACAGTCATTTATGTACATGTGGTTTATAACTATAGTAAATAAATTGCTGAAATGTATTGAATGTACTGGTAGGTGCTGCCTGTTGGTTACAGATGATCAAGTGTTCCAAAAAGTCAGCACATTTTTGAAAGCTGTGCCTATGCAGACAAAAATATGTAGCAGTAGGGATAACTCTACAGTTTTCTGTCAATTTTAGGTGTTCAGAGTTGTGTTTTAATTGTAATGCCATTTTGCTTTCATAATACATTGGTGTGCTGAGGTTAAATTTCAAGTATAAGAATCAAACATGCCTATATTTTATAATGCAAAATACTATCAGGCAGTTAATAGAAAAAAAAAAAAAACCTGCAAGTGGTTCCCAACGTTTGCTGTGTTAGATAAAACCAGTACTCCTTGCAAATAGTTTGTCAGCTGAAGTAGATAAGTAGATGGTGCTCCACAGAAAAATGGTATGGTTTCACCACACAGGAAACCAGGTTGTCAGTCTGTATTAGCTCGGAGATCAAAAAACTACAGCAAGTAGCTAAACTTGGAAACCACTAATTAAATGAGAATAACAGGATACATTAATGCACTTCTTGCCACATGAGTTGATTATTTTGTACATTTTTGGCAACTAAAGAAAAACTATATTTCTTCCAGATTTAAGGTAATAGGATCCTAGGAGAAATAAGCATTCATCATCAGGCCTGTGGGAACAGACCTCAGCTTTAACCCCACAATGTATTAAAGGACTATTCTTTCTCTTTTTACAGAAACTAATTATTTAAAATTTTTAAAATTCCATTTACATCACTTTACCTGACCCTCTATCTTTTATATTCAGTCTGTTACTGGATTGTACATCTAATTTCTATCTAATATATATAAGTGAACTATTTATTGCTCCAGCATTAGATATAATTCATTATGTGAGGAACAAATATGACCATCTTGTTTTAATAGGTTTTGAAAAATTATTGTCTTTACCTTCTAGTCCTCCTTCTGGATTTTTTTAAATCACCTTTCTTACCTATAAAAGCTGTCTTTGATGTAGTCTTTCTGGACTACAGTGATACAAGAACATATTTATTAAGTACAGATTCATACAAATTTACCTTAAAATACTTACACACACAAATTATGGGTGCTTTCCTCTTTCTGCAACTGTTTCTAGGGAAGACATTGGGTTAGATATGACGTAATGGAGGTCCTTGATAATTCACCTTTGTAAATAATTCCTGCAGAGGACAATATCCAAATAAATTAAGAAACCTTGTGTCCCACTGAAAGATAAAGTGAGAAACTGATGGGTTTCCCTTTCGTGCCAGTCTGTCCACACACGATTTGGGGACCACAAGGGGCACAGCAAGGGATCTAGGCTTAGGTCTAAAAAACAATAATCAGAACTACACCATGGCACTCTCTCCAGCCTTTTTTCCTCGTTGTTTGCAGAGGCAACAATTGTATCCATTACCAAGGTCAGTGGTTTGGAGAAACCTGGAAAATAGCAGCTACCAGATACCCACTAGAATAATATCTCCAGCAGGTGATAGATTAATTGGAACAAATTGGAACCATTGCACTTCAGCAATCCTGGTTTCTTTCAAGCTGTTTTAAAAATGTCGTCATTTTAATACACAATATCAGCCCTGCGGAACAGTCCACAGCAGGTTAATTTGAATCATATGATGTATCACTGCCCTCAGCTGACATGAGCTCTATTCCATGTGTGAAGCCATAATAAATCCATTCCCAACCGAGGCAAATTCCCTGTGAGAAGGTGAACTAATCCAGGCCTCACACTGGCATGTTAGCCCTCCGTAATTGAAAGCAGGGCCACCTGTTCCCAGCACAGTTAGCCTATAGAGAGAAAATTAGCATTAGATCAGATACTTAATATATTGAAAAATCATTCATAGTACTTGCAAGTTCAGCTGTGGGCTGCTTAGCATGACATCATATATAAACCTAGGAATGTGCCCACTTGATCCCAGTTTAACAGTTTTGTTAACCATGGTGTTTGTTAACTTTGAAAGGAGAATTTTTTGATTTAATGAGAGCTGACACGTGAGAAGGGGAACTAGCCAGGGTGCAGACTTTTCTAATTAACTCTGGGTCATTTGCAAAACTTTTGAGCTTTCTAGTAGGGTTTTTTTCCCTTTGCTCTTTTACAAACAAGTTTTTAAAGTACTGACACTGTAGCCATGAAATTATATTTATTTGATTAAGAGGGCAAAGTGAAATATTCCAAACAGGTGTACCAGCCTGTAGGTATTGCTTTGGACTTGACACATCTATCATCTGCTAATATCAGTGTAATAATGAGTAAAATCATCAAAGTACCTTTCTAAAAACAGTCTACAACACATTTTAAATTTAGTTTCTTATATGCCTAAGTACAGAAAATGAAAACTGTGCACAGGAGCCACACGGACAAGCTGAAAAATATTTTTTTATAATCTTTTTTAGTGATAAAGAACTTCTTTAGTTTAAAGAAAACTTCTTTTGGTTAGAAGAATTGGCATTCTTTTAACACTTAACTGCAAATGTTTGCTCCATTTTCTGAAACTTCTTTTTTTTCTCATGTGTGTCTTAATATAGATGTATTATTCAGCAGCTAAGCAGAAAACAGAGGTAGTATTTATGGGTTCTTTTCTTTTCCACAAACGTGCTACATGACCTGGAACAATTTATTTTGTCTCACTGTATTGTGCTTCATCTTCCCTGATGAGTGAGTTGAGAGTTAATGTTTCCCTTAGCCAAGGTTTTTCTTTCATGATAGTGCCTCTCGATGCCCCCATTATAATTTTTGGCCTCACCACCCAGCCCTTGACACACTCCTGAGCTGTATTTGGTAGCTGCACAGTTGCTTAATTTCAGTCAGCTGAGTAGCAGTAACCATCCATTGTTTATTAATGGTATCTTTGGGCTTCTCGACCTACAACAATTTATCTTGGTTTACTTGTGACGGTTTTAAAAAATTAATAGAATTGCATCCCTCTGAGCCTTATCTGAGATCTCAAGGCTGGGCAGTGGGTAGCTGGAGCTATTAATGTCCGTGTGTCACCTTCATGTAACATCAGGGACACACTAGGTCATGGCAGTAGGTGTTGTTCCCACTGGGGAGCACCTGGCACAGCTCAGGGTGAATGAGCTCCATGAAAGCTCTAGTTTTCCATATTGGCCTTGGAGAGCTGCTTCTATGGGGTGCAGCACACAGACAGCAGTGACTACCAGTCTCTTCTAGACTTAACTGGCATCTGTCTCACAGAAGCAGAATGCAAGATGGACTGCAGATGGTCTCTGAAGCCTTGTCTCAAGTTTCTTCCTCGTTTTGCCTTGATCCAAATTGGGAATGATAAATTAGAGGATAAAAACAATTCGTTTGGATTCTTCTTGCTTTTCAATTTCCCTTAATTTGTGTCTCTTTTGATGCTTGACAAGACAATTGAGAACAGTACAATTGGTCTTTTCTTTGAATGTCTCTTTCCTATTTTTATAAATCTAATTTTTGCAGTTCAGCCATTACCCTTTTGCTGAAGGGCCACCCTGAGTCCAATTCAGAATCAGGGCTCAAGATTACCTTTACCTTCCTCATATTTCCTTTGTTTAAGGTCCCTACATCAGGATGCGTGGCTGAGGGAGAACGAATATCACTGTTGGTAAAATGTTTCATGCCATCATCTGCTCCTCTGCTGTTTAGGACTAGTAAATTATATAATCTTAAGAGTTTAGGATAAATTATAATTTTTTCTAAAGAAATACTATTTATTAAGAAGTTTAATATTTTACAACCTCCTTGGGGAAAGGGAGAGTGAGATCCATGTCCAACCTCAAGGTGAAAGATCAGGTCTTTTCTGTATTAGTGTGAGAAGTAAAAGATCCACTGCTGAATGAAGGTTATAAAAAATGAACCATTTCTTAGAAAATGGCATATTTTTCTCTCTCACCTTTCAACATTTCTCAGTCTTCAAAAAGATCCCAGTCTTATAAATGATAGAATCATTAAGGTTGGCGAAGACCTCCAAGATCATCAAGTCCAACCTTTGACATAGCACTAAGTGCAGTGTCCAGTCATTTCTGGAATACTTCGAGAGATGGTGACTCTACCACCTCTCTGGACAGCCTGTTCCAATGCCTGACCACCCTTTCAGTGAAAAATTCTTCCTGAACTGGACTTCCCCTGGCATAGTTTGAGGCCATTTCCTCTTGTCCTGTCGCTGGTTGCCTGGTAGAAGAAGCCATTCCCCATCTGGTTCCAGTCTCCTTTTGGGAAGTTGTAGAGACCAATAAGGTCCCCCCTGAGCCTCCTTTTCTCCAAGCTAAACAACCCCAGCTCCTTCAGCTGCTGTTCCTAAGATTTACTCTCCAGACCTTTCACCAGCTTCATTGCCTTTCTCTGGACACTCTGCAGCACCTCAGTGTCCTTTTTCTGGTGAGGGGCCCAGAACTGGACACAGCACTTGGGGTGTGGCCTCACCAGTGCCCAGTACTGGGAACAGTAATTGCCCTGGTCCTTTTGCCACCCTATTGCTGATCCAGGCCAGGATGCCATTGGCCTTCTTGGCCACCTGGGCACACAGTGGCTCATGTTCACCTCCTGTCAACCAGCACCCAGGGTCCTTTTCCAAGAAACAGCTTTCCAGACACCTCCCCCCAGCCTGTAGTACTGTATGGAATTGTTGTGACGCAAGTGCAGGACTCACATTTCGCCTCCTTGAACCTCATAGACTTGGCCCATTGATCCAGCCTGTTCATATATTCAGCTTATGACTAATTTTCATGGCATTTACTTTCTGGTATTTAAGTTTAAGAAAACACTATGGTAGTTTTTCAGTCATAGAAGTAGTAACATTGGGTACATTAACTTATGGCATATATTAGAATAAGCCCAGTGAAGCTTCCAGCTCCAGTAAGAGCTGGAATGTATCTGGAGCAACATGCTAGGAGCTTTTGTTATTTTTGTGCTGCTTATTCATCCTTAGCCACCTAAATAAAAAGTCCTTTTGAGTAATATCATTATCCCAAGTTCACAGATGAAAATTATATCTTCCCAGTACAAATTTGAATGTTGCAGAGAACAAGGGTACAATACTTATAACCCTGCAATTTTTTTATCTGAAGCTCTAAGTAATAAAATGACAAAGAAAGAAATTGTTTCAGACAGAAATTTCAGAATGCTGCTCATAGGTTTTCTTTTATAGTTGTTATGATTTAGTTCAAACAGGCCATATTGAATCCATTGGGTTTTTTGTAATAGATTTCAAAATACATAATAAATGTAAGTAATATGATGACTAATGGGTCAAGTGAAGTTGGAACTTTTAAAATGAGAAAATAGCTGGAAACAGTTTTCAGGAAACTATTCCAGTTGATTTTGGTCCCCCACAAGGTGTACATTAACATAAAACTCCGTAGAATCGCCTCTGGGACCTGAATTCCCTCTCTGATTTCATTATTCCAAAGTGTTTTTTTCCTCCACTGTTAAGTCATCTCCTGGTGTGGTGGGAGCATATAATAAGGGTAACTTATTTATATTTATCTAATCTCCTTTTAACTCACTAGTTATTTCATCATTCTGTTTCCTAGTTGCTGTTCAGAAAGTTGTGAAGGCTAATTAGAAACTAAAATTTGAAATACATGGATTTACTGGGTAATCTAAAGAGAAGTAGTGAAGAAATTGAGGAAGAGAAAGAGCAATTCAAATTCAACACTCAAATGCTATACTGCAATCAAAAATTGCTTTGATACCAACTAGTTCCATTTGCTTTAAGCATAACAGAAATAACTCACTTGATGCAATCTATTTGCGAGCACAGTCATTTTTTCACTTTTTTTTTCTTTTCTGGAAATAGATAACACCTGGCAAAAATAAGTTATTGCAAATACATCATAAATCTAAAGAATGCATTGGGTTATAATTTTGGTAGCCAGTCACTAATAGGCAAAGGAGAAGCTGATGTAATTGAGAAATTAAAGGTGACTTTGAGCTACCTTTTGCTCTGTCTTGATTCTGATGCAATTCAGAGTTAGTTGAGTTACAGGAAGACTGTGTTTTCCTATGAGTATAGAATCTGCAGTGTTATGTGCTGTTCTTGCCAAGGTGTTTAAAATAATCTAAAAAAACTATTGCACTTAGATTTTGCACCCCAAAGATTTTATTCCAGTTGGATCTGTGTGACTCATAGATTGTAAAGCTCTTTTTACCCATTTTGACTCAAGCTGCTGAATATCTATCTTAATCAACTCCTATAAATAGCTCTTCATATTTCATCAGTTTTCATTGGTCTGTCCATCACTTAAATATATTTTCCATAGAAGGAATGTTAAAGGTTTTTTTTTTGAATTGCTAAGGATAAAGCATAAAAGAGGTCAGAGACTAAAGATTGCTCAATTGTGGGGTTTATTTTTTTCTTTTTGAATGTTCTACTTAAAATACTCAAGAATCTCTTTACAGGATCTTTAACCCGTTGTAAAAATAACCTATATCATTATGAGATAGCTAAAATATTTGCAGTGAAGGTTCCAAAGTTACGTTTTCTGTAGTTGTGCTTCTGGCTGCCACAACGTTCTCTCAAGGCTGATATACTGGATAATCATAACTTGATACAAAACTTTGTCCATTTATCAGTCATGAAAAGATTTTTCTGTGTGACATGTGCAGTTTCCAAACGGAAAAGAGGGAAGTCATCTGCATTTCTGTGGTGTCCTGCTGACCCTTTTTTTATTTCCTTCTTGGATGAGTGGCCAAGAGCAGTACTGAACCAAAGGTCCAGGTGCAAAGTATGTTCCACCACTGAACTGCACCAGTGCCCAGCATCTTCCCTGCCCTGGCTGAAGGAAACCCCCAAAACAGCTTCTGCCTTCGTGTTCATCTCCTTTTCCATCTTTCACACTCAGTTTGGGTGTGTTAAGCTTTGGGTTAAGCCCTTGGCACCTGCTGAGTCAATTTGGTCTAAGAAATTTTTAAGTGTCAGGAAGGTTTCTTATTTCCCTCCCCCTACCCCCCCCCCCCCCCCCCCCTTTCTGGGCTTCTCTTCTTTTCCTATTACCATAGGAAAGTGCTGGTAATTAGATGTGTATTAGATAAAACAATTAGATGTGAAAGTTGCTGTACAGAGGAGTAAGGGTCCTCCTTTGCTAACTTAGAAACTTAATTATTTAGCAGAAAGCAATGAATAACATCTATTCTATTTTGCTCCTTTATTACTACATTACTAAGGCAGAAAATTAAATTAATAAGGCAGTTGTTTGTTTGGGGTTTTTAACATTTCATTTGAAAAACACTCCTTTGCATCTGAGTATTCTGAATTAATTAACATCATAATGTCACAAGGGTCTCTACTTTCTTCCTAACTCCTTTCTCTATTCAAAGGAAGGAGAGGCCCAGTGATGTCTGCATAAAAGGCAGGCAAGTCTCGGGATATTCCAAGTGCCAAGAGTGTGGGGAGTTTTTCCAAAGTGTTATGATATTTTTCTTCCCATGGTTTTAATTAAAATTAGTACATAAGGATTTTGAAAAATCTTTTGAGTTGATCTTATGTGATTTTGGATGCCTGAAAATCTTCACTGAGGTTGGAAAAGACCTCTGAGATTATTGAGTGCAACTTTTGATCAGCACTGTGCCAACTAGATCCTGGCACTGAGTGCAATCTCCAGTTGCTTCTTGAACACTTCCAGGGAAGGTGACTCCATCACCTTCCTGGGCAGCCAATTCCAGTGTTTAACAGACCTTTCCAATTCTGTTTTCTTCTAATGCCCAGCTTCCTAGCTTTGGAACTTGCCTTCCTGCTAGGCCCACATATTAGGTAATGATTTGCCAGTTCCTAGTTTAGTGTGAAAGGCTTTCAATGCAAGAGAAAGCATTTTCAGAAAACCAGTAATTAAAGTTCTAAGTAAAAAATAGCTTTTCAGTCTTAAATTTCAGTTGGCTGGAGCTTGTGGAGTGTTACAGACATTTTTCTAACATTGCTTTGTTTTTTTTAATTCAGCTATGACAGATTTTACACAGCCATTAATAAATTTCTCTTATCTTTGTAGAAAATGTGACAGATATTTTTGGGAGGAAGGGAACAGAAAAGTACTTTGCCATGTGCCTCTGATTCTCTGAAGTTAGTATAAACCTGTGCCTAAAACCAAATCTGAAACTCTGCCCTTACATCCATTTACCGTTGGTGTAAAAAATTACCTAAAGAATGGGATATTCGAGCTCATTAGTTTGCATCAGTGCTGAGTAAGATGTGATCCTGGACAACTTGAAACAAGTTTTTATTAAATATTCATTTATCTGTGTAAAACCTTCAACAGATAGCGTTTCCTGTACATATTTATAACGAAACTCAAAACTAAGTAGTGCTGTTTGAACATTTATTCTATTTAGATATATGCACAGAATTTTAATCACTTTTGGTTCATGGGGAGGGGGCAGTGGCAGTCAAATAGCAAAGGGGAAAGCAATTTTCCCCTAACCAGAACAACTGTGTCATTACTGATCAGAAACTGAATTTGAAATGAAAAATCCTAGAAACTAAATTAAAAGCTAGATTTCTGTAAGGAATTGTTACATACTGATACGGCAGCACAGAAATAAGTTTCAGGCTTCATAAAAACCTGCTTCCTATCTGTGAAATAATTCCTACATCTCAGCTACCAAGATACCGCTATTAACAATGTTGTTCATATTAATTGTGATTCCTAAACCTTCTCTGAGTGTCTTAATAGTCTGAGAAACACCAAAATCCTTTTTGGTGAGGAGATGAAAAACATTTTAAAAATAATAATGATTTAAGAAAAAAAATTAAAAGCAATACATTATTCCAATCTCTCTGGAAAACGAAAAATCTAAACACATCTCAGTTTTTTTGTATTTGCTTTTTATTTCACATTTCATCTTGAAAATGCATTGAAGACTGCTTCATATGAGCTGTGTAAGAAACAACACAATACACATGTTTTTCACTCATTTAAATGTGTTGAAAATGTTTTCTGTTGGCTTTGGAGTTTAGTCAAAAAGTTCTTCTGGATATAAAACTCAAGAGAATGTGAAGTATATTTTTATTCTGACACAAAGGAACTACTATATCTATCCTCCTACACATTCAAAGTGTGTGTCTTTCAGATAGCTGTGGTGATCCCTGGGAAAAAAAGAGAGAAAATCCACATCATGCCACGTTTCTTCCTTTAAAACTGTATATAGTGGCAGTTGCTTATAGTATTTTTCATTATATTTTAATTCAGATTTATTGCTAAAAATATTGTTTCATTATGTTTTAACATTGATGTAAGCATGGTAGAAATATGATGGGAAAGCTATTTCCACTCAATGCCTAATATTTGCACACAGCTTGAATAATTGCACTATACCTTATCACATTTCTTTCTCCTATTCTCCCCTCCAGCTGATGTAAATGTGGACATATCAAAACCTTTAAAGGCAAATCTAAGTTTTGCCAGACTTGACCAAATAAACCAGTTCTTGAAGAAAATCATAACCACAAATGAAGATGTTCTCAGGAAGGAGGCTGCTTCATCAGCTGGCATTGTTCCAGATGAGGATGTCACTTTGATATCCAGAAACCCCAGTACAAAGGACTTTCTACCTGCAGTGCACACCAACACTGTGCAAAAGGCTTCAGTGCAAGAAAACCTGTGGCAAGCCCTTTCCTGCTTCCAGAAAATTTCCATTCACACCGTTCAAATGGTTGTTTTGATGGAAACCATCCCACACCCCAGTAAACCTTCTTTGTTAGTCTCTTTCTCAAACCTCAGTGGGAGCCTGAATATTAAAAGTGGACATAAAACTACAGGTAAGAGGGTTTTTTTAAAGTTTGAAAAACTACTGGTTTGTGTAAGGGGTGTTCTAGTGATGGTTTCAAAGTGTGGGGCATTGCAGGGAGCTGTTCAGCCAACATCATAAATCCACAGCAGAAAATAGCAAATCCCTAATACATTCTATTACATGAGTTTTCCTTTCTGCGAGGGAGCACCCAAGAATGATTAATTCTGTTGTTAATATCCCTAGCTTGTAATTACTAATTTATTGATGGAATTCTTGCTATTGGAATCGCCCGTCTGGTATTCTGATAATTTAGCACATAATTCAAAGGGCAAAAATTTGACAGTTTTCGCTCTGTAACCAGATTTTCTTGTTAGGATCTTTGTTTCTGTCTTAAAAAAATGTAAAAATAATTGTTCAGAGCCCTGACAGGTGCTACTATGTAAATATTGGGTCATGCTGTTATTTTCCTCCAGATTTATGAAGTTTTCAATTTTCACATGTTTCCTCTGCACACCTGAGAGTCACACAGGGAAAACAGGCACTCTGGCCTCATTACTGAAGCACTGCAAGGAAACTTTGCACCTCGGGTACAATTAACCAGATACCAGAGACTCAGTTGAAATGGAGATATTTTGAGTGTCACTGTAAATTGTTTTATTAGTATTTCAATAAAATTAATAAGATTATATATTTCCATGGTGTGGAGATGAACCAGATGTAGGTAGTTGGATGAGTAGCTTGTGAGGTAAAACAGTCTCTAGCTGAGAGGAACAAGTTGCTGGCCAATTGAGGTCATGATTTATTTCTTTTTCGTCAGAAATATTTTTCCTTAGGCCAGCAAGTTTCAGTTTTTCTTTATTGTTTTAAGAGTTAAAAATGAAAAATTTAAGGTTCATAGGACATGAAAACCCATGAAAGTGCCAGGGCCTGAAACTTTTGATTTATCCATTAATAAACAGCAGTGCAGGCAGGAACAATGCCTGTGTTCCCACGTTTTTCCATTCGGATCATAAGTCTAGTATAGAAGGCACTGCAACTGAGTAAAAGCCTTCAGAATGTGCTTTAAATAGTTTTAGTTTTGTTTCTGTGTAATAATCCCCTTCCCTTCCATCGGTTCCCCTGTATCATTTATGCATTATCTGTCCCATGGTACGTAATGGTGTCCACATCATGCTTCAATACATCAAAGCTGGGCTGCTCCGTCTGTTCTGTAAAGCAATTTGGCAAACTCACACTGTATTTCACTTACCCTGGAGGTTTTCATCCTCCCAGAAGGAGGACGTACCTTGCCTTGCACGTTAAGCCTCAGAAACATTTTCAGCTATGAAGTTCTGTTTCTTAATTCTTCTGGCAGTCTGAGGAAATCAATCTTTATTTTACGCGTTATAAGCTGTACATGAATCTTCAGTATGGTCATAGTCTGGCACGCATTGTGAAGTAGAGCAATACTGATGTCAAATCTAATGAAAATGGACATTAGTTATTCTATATAAAGAACTTCCATAACCAGACAATTAATAAACATCAACAGATGCTTTTCACATTTTTTTCCAGTTAAAAATTCTTTATCTCTATTTTATAAAAAGAAGAATACTTCTGCATGAGGTTTTGCATATAGTTGTGATGGTGCAATAAATTAAGTTTTAGTTAGAGAAAAAGACAGCAAAATACACACTTCCACAAAACTGATTGAAATTGTAAAAAAATCTTTTAAGAAATTGCTTGGATTTTTTTTTTTTTTTTTTTTTTTTACAATTGTTAATCTGCAATTAAAATGGTGGTAGAAACCAAAGTGGAAATTACAACTTCAGGAGAGAAGATAAAATACTCAGTGTGGGGGAAATGGTATTATAATCTTATGTTAAAAATCCTTTAGAAGAATACCATGCTTGCTAACTAGATTTGTGTTATTATTACAAAGAAATTATGCAAGCTAACTCAATTTTTTAAAGTTTGTAGCTGTGTCTTGAGAGGAAGGAGCATTTAAATATCTCAGTTCTTCACTACTGTACTTTTTATAAAAGGTTTTATAGATGCACCTTTTGAGCTGAACAGGGTTAATGTCAGAGGGTTTTTTTAATAGAATGAAACTAATATGTGAATACTTCACTGTGTCTTTGATTTTACAGTCGAGTAACTATTGTGACCATCTGCAGCAGCTGCATTTTACGAATTATTTGCTGAACCAAGCTAAGTGCAATGACAAAAGTAGTCATCTCAGATGTACTGTTAAAGCAGAGGAAGAAAAAGGAGCATTGCTTGCCTTTTGTACAGTATGGCCATCTGCTGTACAGATGTTATTATATAGAATGACTTCAGATACAATAATTGTAGAAAATTTTCATTAAAACCTCAACAATTTGCACTTGTTTACTTGAATCTGCATAACTCCCCAGTGAGACAACACAATACGCTTGGGGTTTCTTTGGTTCTCACTAGTTTACTCTTTGATCCTTTTTGATGTGCTGACTTTAATAAACATAGTTAAAAACACTGTTCAAAAACATCATGGAAAAAACTACAAAGGAACAATTATAGCAGTAGAAAATACTCTAATCCCTTACTTACGCAAGCTATTTTTAGTGAAATATGGGTTTTTACACGTTTTATGTGGCAGTGTTTTATAAACAGTGTAAACGACCCCTTTTCCAGATGAGTTTTAATGCAGGAGATTAAGTTGTTTTGTAAGGAACCCTATTTGCTAGGAATTATTGAGCAAAAAAAACCTTGCGAAGCTGTATTTTGTCAGCATTTTTCCTCCCTTATAGCGGGAAAATAAGAGTGCATGACCTTGTGTATTGCTTTCATTTCTTCTCAGCTGAAATAAAGAAGAAAGCTTGCTATCCAACTTTTTTTTAATTATCAGTTTTTCCCTCTAGAGTTTACTGATTTAATCATGGAAACTAAAGGCATTCTGGCTTCATTTTTCTTCTGAATTTCTTACAAAACTAAAAAGTTTTAGCTTCTGAAAAGCAGAGGGGCTAATTAGTTGAATGATTTCACTTCTAACAAAATTAATTGTAAGTGTTGAACACTCACATTGCAACTGGATCAAACTAAAACACCTCTATTTCTATATATCCTGCTGCGCTGTTGTACAACTCCAAACCTTCAGTGTGTCAAGGGACTTCATTTTTTGGACATTTTTCAGGTTTTAGTACAACAGTTACTTATAACAACATGGTTACTATTTCTGTTAGAATACTTATGTTCCCCTCTGTACTCATGGTTAAATACTCAGTATTTTGGTTTTAGTAAAGTAATACTGTTATAGGCTGTGTTGCAGTGTACTGGCACAAAAAGAAAAAATAATAAAACAAAATAAAATCCCTTTTAAAAAAATTACTTTAAAAGAGGTGACCAGTTTTCCTGATGCCCTCAGTTAAGGGTAGGACTTTGTCAATAAAACAATTATCTCTAATAATTTTATATTTTGTGGCTTGGAGTTACAAGTTAAAACTTGTACCCATTTTTGAAATACAAAAACTTAGCTTGGCAGCTTATTTGTACTGTTGATGAAAACCCCAACTCCAAGAACTGTTTTAAACCTGGTTCAGTGATTTTTGTCCTCTGAAGTATGTGGCATCTTCCACAAATGCTTAGTGCTTGAGTCCCATGTACCCAGTCAGATCTGAGATAATTTGGTACAGTGCTTGAGGTGTGTGGCTCACTCCTTAACTGTCACAGGGTATTAGAATTGAAATAAGTTTTAGCAAGAAATACTAGAAAATAGAATGCAGTTCTAAACATATGGCTTTCAGTTAGTTTAGGTTTGTAGTTGAAATTAACACTACGTACCTGCCAAAAGAGCGGATAAATTAAGAGAAGTTGAGGACCATTCTTTCCCCAAAGTGAAACACGGCAAGAAGCCTGTAGCCTCTCAGTGGAACTTTATTTTACTCTGGCTGGACACGGGAGGGAAGTCGTGCTGCTCAGAGTCTGAACTGAGAGAGTTACGGATATAAAATATTCCAAAGATCATACACAGAATTCCCCAGTCCTTTGTCCCATATGTAGAGATGATTACTTTAGCATATAAATGGGGGGGGGTGGGGGGAATAAACACTATTTGAGCTTGTGATAATTGGAAGTATTTTTACTAAAGCTGAGAATAATTACATACTTGAGATACTTTACAGAACTTTTGGAAATTAAATGCAGATATGAATTGGTATAGCGCAAAGACCAAACTTCACTTTGGAGTTAACTAACTCCCTCGAGAAAACTCTGCTAAGGCGTTGTCATAGCCTTTGGATGCTGCAGATATGCAAGTTAGCCCATGGGGAAATAAAACTTTAAATTAGATATGACTACCTAAAATAATATGCAGCAGTAACAAGCCATTTACAACACCCAGAAGGCGTTTGTTACTTTTAGAAAGAAATATAAACTCTTTCCAACACTTGAACAATAGGAAATTAATTCTCTGTCAGTAAAAGCCAGAGGACAAACTAAATATTTAAATGGCCACTGAGGACTGAGGTGGAAGTGTAGCTTGTAGACAGCTATACAAATCACTAACAAACCTTAATGAATATTGGGTGTGGGCATCAGGGTCCTGTCAGATTTGACACCGTGTCCCAAGTAGCCTAAACCCAACACTCAAGGAAAGGTGGAGACCTCATCAGGTCTCCAACATCTGGGATTTTATTTGTCATTTTGGCATATCCTGCAAGCGCAAAATAAAGAGTAAAAGGGGATTATCCTGACAATGAAATGAGTTACTGAATCTTGTGATAATGAAAAGCAGAAGAATTCTAATTCCTTTCTATAGTCCCTGAGGTGGAGGTGCGTTTATAGTTCTGCAGGAGTATAATGTAGGAGGGAAGAACAGATGGCCTAAAATCCATGAAACAAGACACCATCTAATCCCAGGACTGAGTACCACTATTAATCCTGGTCAGATTCCCTACTGATACTTTGGAATAGGGTTCAGAATTGCTACTGATGAACTAGCACCTTAACTTCTGAGAGTTAAAAAAAAAAAAAAGAATAAAAAATTCCTGGTAGGTTGTTTATTCAAAACAGTGTGCACTAATTTTGTAGAACTGCATTTGCTGTCTGAGTAACTCAGTTTTAAAAGTATTTCAGATGAAATTTGATTCAGAACAAGTATGGTTGGGTTTTTAATCTCTTCTGCTGTTATTGTGAAATTAATTACGTATTTGTTGAGACTGGAATTTCTTTTGATAGTGAGATCCCAGTGCTGTATATGGCAGTACTAGGTGATAAAGTATTTACATGGAAATAAATTTAACGGATTGTTTAAATTCATGAGAAAATAGATACAACGGTGAAAGCTGGATGTTTTCTTTTTACATTTTGTTTTCTGTGATGTTCTTCCAGTTCAATCTTCATTTTTCAGTGTGAGGTATAGAACGCAGGTGTCATTTCCAGTCTTAGGGACCAGTTCCTTAAACTGTTTAAATTATCAATATACTGTCATGTTTCTTCTTTTTCCATGTCAGTTATATTTTTATGGTATGGAATCACCAGCTTGCTGCCCAGACAAAAGGAGCAGTTTCATAGGAAATTCAGGTTATTATAGCCACACATTTCCACCCGATGCCTTGTGCTAGCTCAGTTACTCAGGTAGCTGATCATTGGGTTCAGTCAGGGCAATCATTTCTCTGAAAACTAACCCAGTAATAAGGAAAAGTTTGCAGCAAGATTGACTCCTTCATCTGGCTCACTGGACAAGTACACTTTAATGACCATGCTGGCACAAATGAGAATATAGAGAAGTATACAAAGGAGGAAGAATTGAAGGGAGAAGACTGGAATAAGCCTGGACCTGGACTGTCCTTGATCCTCAGGAGCAC
This sequence comes from Cinclus cinclus, assembly GCF_963662255.1. NCBI lineage: Eukaryota > Metazoa > Chordata > Aves > Passeriformes > Cinclidae > Cinclus > Cinclus cinclus. Next base: position 130,727,024 of record NC_085046.1, read on the forward strand.
ATCCCAAGAGTGCAGGGGAATCTGTTTTGTTTGTTTGGCCTGGGAGTATCTATCAAACCTTGGACTTCCACAGTCATAACTGACTGGATTATAGAGGCCCAAATAGAGCTCAGCTACTGCCAGGCACTATCTTCAGGATGGTTTATTTATAAAGATAAGTTACCCTCTAGTTCATGGACAATTTAGTTTACTAAAGCAGTTAAAATTCACTGAATGAAACATAGAGCCAGAGGAGCAAGACATCAAAGCTGTAACTCTAAATCAACTTTGTGATGATTATACTGGGATATATTTTGAGTGGCATCCACTGTTTTGTAATGCTTCATTTGCTGGGCAACCATTCCGTGTCTGATTTTTCAGTTGTGCTAAGTATCTGCAACTTTAAGGGTCAGTGACATTTGTAGGTACCAGCTATCTCCTGAAAATAAGCCAAAGTTTTCAACCAGCCGCCTAAAATTAAGATGTGAAAATGCCTAGATCTTTTTCTAAAGAACATCCCTGTGTCCATCTGTTGAGCTGGAGTAATGATGTTTGTCTGCTTTTCTGAAACCTGGTGATATCTAAAAATAAAATGTTTATGATAAAAGAACCAAGTACTACTCATATCAACATAGCACTCACTTTTGAAAGGGGGACTCACAGATGTGAAATGAATACTATTTTTGTTGGTTTATATTATGCATTTTTCTCCACCTAATTGGAACAACATAAGGCAATATGGAGCTTTGCACATATATTCTGAATTATTGTACTCCAAAGACAGCCTTGGCCAATATTAATATGCTCTCTGTGATCAGGCATCACAAAATCCAAAATTACCAAATCACCAAGTGAATTGAGATTTTTCAGTTATTTAATATGCAGTAGTGTAATGAACATGATGTACCTGCCCAGTGATTCTTTAAGGAAGATGAGCTCATTTCAAATAGATAACCATCTTTGACTTCTCTTCTGATTCATCACTGACCTGAACTCCATTTGAACCTTGTTAGACACAAAACAAGCAGGATTCCTGGCCTGAGCTATAAAATATAATTAAGCCCTTTTGAAATGATGTGTAAAAGAACATAGCTTTACCCCTACTATAACTACTACCACCACCACAACCAATAAAGTTAAATCAACCACTGCCTGTAATGGATTAAAATAATAAATGTTCCTGGATTTTAGTGTTTGAAGTACTTGAAGAAAACAGGCTCCCAGCAGCCAGTACTGCTGAATGCATGGGGACATTTATTAGTGATGAATTCAAGGGTTTTGCCTGTTTAAGATCATTACTTTCTGTTTACCGTGTGTTACACATCTCATGTTTTTACAGAGCCCATATGTGTCCCAATGTAATGCTGAAAAACTCTCTTTCACTAAAGAATAGCTAATTGGTAACATGTAAGTATTGTTCTCATGGGGAGAATGAACCATCATAAGATTCAGCTCAATACTAATGAGAAATCCAGTGCGGTCAGTGGATTGTTAACTAAATCTCTCCTGGAAAATTGTTCTTAAAATTGTTCTTTACTATGTCTCACCATTTGTTTGCTACTGCTGTTTCCAGGCTTGAGTAAATTGGCTGGCTCTTAAATTAGCTGCAGTATTGCCTCTGTAATTATTTTCACAGCTTTGTTATCCTTTCTTCTCAGAAGATGGTTTGTCAAGGGTACTTGTCAACAGAGCATTGTAAACTGCAGTATAACTACTCAGTATGTGATGTATCTAGTCTTAAGAGGGAAGAATTGTATAGATGTACCAATATATTAGATACAACAGCATATTTACATTTTTATAGCTGTCTTAATGTCACTAACAATCTGAAAGTAGCTACTGAAGTTACAAATGTGAAGAGTGAATGTTCATAACCAAATATCACAGATTATTACTTTATTAGAAGGTAGTAAGGGAAGCCACTTGCCAATTGATCTTCAGTATCTCTGCCACGCAGGCATGGAGGACCCATGGGAGAGCCTGGATTTCTTCCTTCGGAGGGTACCACGATCCCTTGGGTGGGATTCACAGGCTGCTGCTGGCAGTGAGACCACACCACTCACATGCCTCTGAACCAGCATGGCTGGATCTGTGCTCTGGGACACACTCTTGCGTCTGAGCTGCCCTAAACTCAGAAAAGCAGTTTTCTTCATAGTACTATTGTTTGTAGCAAAGCTACTGGCTATTCAAAAGAGAGCTAAATGCCAGTTCAGTGCCATTTGGTACCTTTGTTAAAATACATGTGTTTTCATTTTCTTAATTCTCCTTGTCTTCTTTCTTAATTCTCTCGTCCCCTATTTGAAGTTTGCCAATTAAAATCATCTTCTGTGTTGCATTAGGTGACAGTGCAGTGAACCAAATAGCATTTGCAGCTAAGGAAGAGCAAATGCATAGGGAATAATAGAAGGAAAAAAGCTCCTTCTGTATTCCTGCTCATTTCATTTGGAGTTGATTCAAGTATCAGCACTTAAATGTTTTTGAAAACAAAAAGTCCATAGTTTATGTCAAAACATTGCCTTTCCATTTGTTAACCAGGAAAAACAAACAGAGCTCTTTCTTAATACCCATATTGCTCAAACCCTAAGTTATCATTATTATAAGGCAAGGATTGTTTTTATATATTTGCTGCACCTATTAAAATGGGCCAGCTCTTCCTTTTACTATTCACACAAATGGATTTATGTACACACAGAAGTTTAACAAGGATGAAGCCTCTTATTACTGACAAATGCTAATTCAACTTTACTATAATTATATATAAACCCTAATCTAACTATGTGTAAAACTTTGAGTACTCAGATACTGTGAGATGTCTTTGTAAATCTTAGCATGAATCAAGTATGTACTGACTAAAAAAAGATGTTAGAATAACATAGTAATTGTCTTTAGAAAAAAAATTTTCACTGTTCCATTGTAATGACCTCCACCTTTAATTTTGGAGCAAGGTAGTTTCTTGAATGTGACAAGCTAGCTATTTTTAAACCCTCCTACATTATATCCAGCCATATAAAATACCTGGATATTCTTTTTTGGGCATATGTCATCATGAAGGTAATCCTTCCAATAGCACACAGAAGCCTGGTCTAAGGTCTCTTTTGCTTCTTTAGTGTATAGATGCATTTTGTGGTGCTATTGTGTTTCTGGCTGGAGTCTGACAGGGGAGGGCTGGCAGCATTTTTTAAACACTGTCCAAAGCAAGTGCCTCATATTTATTAGTCTCTTGGAGGAGTATTTTAAAAGTCATGAAACTATTTGTTCCTAAAAGTAAATTATTGCACGTACTGAAAAGTGCATTGGTGTTCGTGAGCCATAATCCAAACAGCACAAGTTAACTTCTACATGTCATAGCAATCATTTATGAAGATATATTGCTTCTTTGTGCTGTCATCTCAAGTTCACTTCAAATGGAGACTTTGATTTAATCTATTTAAACTGAAGATAGACTTCTACATTAGAAGTTTATGAGAGATCCATTGAAGGACTGACTGAAAATAGTGTGTGGGAAGGCAAAAACAAGGGAAAATTATTTTGCATCTTTGCTTTTCTGAGGTGATTGCTTTAGTCATGGGAAGGTACACCACTGACTGAACATATACTTTCAGGATTTCCATAGAAATAGTACCCTATTGAAACCTCCATCAGACACAGAGATCTCTTTACTTACTATTGTTTTTGAAGGTTTTTGCATACTTGTTCTTCATTTGTTTTCTTTAAGCTTCCTCAAAACATCACTTCATGCCAGTTTCTCTAAATGCTCTCTGTGCTGCATTTTTTTAACAGTGAACAGTGGTTTGTTTTATACTGAATCACTTCATCCCTGAAAGGATATGTAGATACAACTCCTAGAAGGGACAAGGGTGTGATTCTTGTCTACACAAGAGCAATCTGGGTCACAGCAAGAAAAATAAAAATCTCTTACTGAATTCCTGAGATTTTCCTGGTGTTTGTAGGACACAGTCCATGGATGTGTCTTGTAATATTTCATGTATTGAAAACTAACCAATGCTTCCTTATTCTTAATTGTTTCTTCGTTTCTTATTGTTTGCTTAGCATTTGAGAAAGGCACTGCTGATTTTGAACCAGCAGTATTATGTGCTGAATGCTCAGTTCTGCTTCTAAGCTGTTGGATATTATGTTTTCTTTGTACTTTGTGGAGCTGAGATGACAGCACAAAGAAACTGCAAAACATAATCCTTCCAAGTGTAATCCCAGTGAAAGAAAACATAAATAAAACCACTTGTATTCTGGCATTCCTTTTCCCCTTTTGTTATTTCTGCAACTTGGCACATACTCCAATAAAACTATAGGAAGAACATTTCTCTGTATTGAAGAATTGTGCAATAATTACCAAGAATTTCTTCTCTTTAAAATCAAAATTCCATATAGAATATGAAAAAAAATGAATTTCCAAATACTGTAGTGCCTCTTAAAATAACTAACCATAGCAGGGTGTTGGTGTGTGTTCATGCTAGTTTTCTTGATTGTCACTGAAATTCAGTGTCAAAACCCACCTTGAACAGATCTGTCCCATAAGCCTATTGCTCATGAGAACAGATGCAGTATTTCAGAAGCCAGCCTAAATAAAAAATCCCAAAGCTGGACCTCCTTTCCCAGTCAGTGACAACAGTCCTGTTGATTGGCATGGGACAATGGTTTGTTTGAGCCCTTGATCATTCTAACTAAACTCCAGCTGCTCAAGGGAGAGATGGTTTAGATTTTTGGGTCCTTCTCAGGTTGGACACAATTCAACACTATTATTGCTATGGGCAGTGTTGGACCTTCCTAGTGTTTGCTGGTTTTAAAAAAATATGCAATGTATTTCCTTCTATTACAAAAAATAGTGTTATGAAACGGTAAGCACCAGGATGTAGACTCACTTCTTCCTTGGATACTAGGAGAGGTTCATAGGTTCATTTGGATTCAAAACAGTGAGTTGTGTTTTGGGGGGATTTTTCTACCAGCAAAGTTATGAAAATATAAAATGAGACTGTATCTTGAAACACCTGTGTCTAAGCCTTAGGTGTTCTTTCTGTTGTTTTTTTTTTTTAATCTTTTGCCTTTTGTAAATGTCTAGTTTCATTAGAAAAATAAACTGAGTGCATTATGAAGTAGGATGACATCCAACATTCAAGGTGTTGAGTCCAAGTATTAGCACCAAAGGAGATAAAATTTAAACCAGCCTCAGAGGTAGTATTTTCTATGTAAACATACAAAATAAATAAAGATATTAGACATGGTTTATTTTATTAAACAGTAATTTGCAGAAAGTTAAATTCACAAGAGCTGGGATATTTCTAGATGATGTTTCTATCCTCAAAATGTTTGTGCCTTTTATGAGAGTATGTAAGTTCTGTCATAAATGTAATCTGCCATTATCATTTTTAGGTTTCATGAAGCTATGTAAAGTTCAAAAGGTTATGATATGAAAAGTTTAAACTCTTTTCTGAGGAAATGTGCATTATATATTTTGAGATAAGCATTTGTTTTGAATTATTTGAATTCAAATAGTATCCTTCTTCTCCTTCTAAGTACTCCTAAGTCTAGGAAGGTGCTGTGTGAAAGTAATTACCCTGGACAAAAGCATAGGAAACTGTTCAAAATCACTATTTCCTATCAGTTTGAAATATGATCAAGTGAAGCAGCTGTTCTTGTTCTTAATAGACTTTTTCGAAAAAAAATTTCATAGTTTAATGAAAAATAAACCTTCTCATAAACCTTAAAGTATTCAGAATGCAAGAAGTCATGTTTTGGCAACTGGTTCCTTGTAAGGAATGTGGATGAGAAGTACCTGCTCTGTTATTGCAACATGGTATAAAGCCTGGTTGACAGTGTGGGAAGAGCAAGCTAAGTAAAAAAACAGGAAATTTTGAAAAAATTGCAGATCTTTTTGCCCAGCTGTGATGCCCTTGCTCAGAGAGGAGAGTGGGTGTCCATGCCAGTATTCCCATGAAAGTAGTGGGACTGCTTGTGTGAGCAGTGGCTTGCAGGTAGGGATCTCCAGGCTCATGGGAAAGTGAATTCAGGGAATAAGCACATAAATGTTGGAAGAATAACTGCCAGTGGGATTAAATTTCTCTCTGTCTCCTTTTAGGAATCCATGGATCATCTTTAGTCCTTGACATAAAAGATTTCTTACTTAAAACAAGTCTCAAAGAAAGAGCCAAATCTCTGATAGGCCCTTTTTGCTGCTGTGTTAACGTGGAAGCCAAGTGGTGTAAGCACAGTGGTGATCCTGGCCCAGAGCAATCTGTTCCAAAAATCTACATTGATTTGAGAGGAGGACTGCTGCAGGTCTGTATAAGATGCTTATAGTTGTGCTGTTGAGCTGGACTTTGGATGATTGAGTTTTCATAAATAAATTTCATGAAAGCCTTTGCATCCTACAGCTGGCTGCTAGGTTGGGGATTTTTGCATGTTTGATTTGGGTGGGTTTTATTTTATCTTAGAAAATAAGTGTCTACTCTTTCATGTAAACTGTTGATTGAAAAATTGTGTGTAGTGTTTTGGGTTTGATTTTTTTTTTTTTAAATACTGCATGAGCCCTATATTTTAGCTGTATGTGTGTGTTCCTTAAAACTACTGGATCAAATTGCTAACACTTAATATCTAGGGTCCTGTTCTGATGGGTGTGTGTTTGTCTGTCCATGATCTATGTGTCTGTAATGCCTAGGGGTAGCCTTAAGAAGTACATATTCTTTCTTTTTATACTTACATGAATTTCTCAAGGGAGTAATTGCAAACTCTTGTTTGTAGCAATTAATATTCAGTTTTCCGTGCTATCCTCTCCTTTTTGGAAGTGCCCACAACTTGAAATCAGTCCAGGAAGCATGGGAGTTCTTGAAATGAAAAATAGATTCTGTGGGTCTTAAACAAGTGGGCTTTAAGATATGTCTTGTTTTAATTATTTTTATTGTAGTAACTATACACACCAAATGTTTTAAAATAAATACATAAATCAAGTGTATAAAACATGGAAAGGAAATTCTGACAATTAATTGTGTCATTGCTTTTTTCCCCAGAATTGGCATTAGAAGGTCTTAGAACCACAGCACTGGAAATAGGGTTAATCAGATAATACAAATTTAGAAAAAAATATATCTTGTTTCTTTGCTCCTTTTTTTATTTGTTTTTCACAGGCACTTGGCTGACTACCTCTATATAAATGCTTATTTTTCTCCCCAAAATTTTGGGTTTTGACAAATACCAGGAAAAAAAAAATCTATAAATCTTAGAAATCCATTTGTTTTTAGAGTATAATTAGGGAAAATTAGCTTTTGCAGAAGATAATTAAGTATTTGGTCTGGCAGAATAGATTTGAGAATGCTGACAAAATCATTAGCAGTCCCATTTCGTATTAGTTTGTTTATGGCTAATGATTTTACCAGCTCTAAACATGACCTCGTCTATCACAGTTAATTTGTATTGCAGCAGAACCTGGAGAGCTTGTGTAAAGTCAGTGCCTCATCTCTGAATATTGTTGTAGGAGTTCCATGCCCTGGGAGTCCCCAGCTGCCTACAAATTAAATGAATAAAAGTGTGAGAGAGAAAAATGTTCATTCCTCCTCTGTTGGTGGGGAACTGGGGCCTCTGAGATTGGCTTAAGGTGGCAGAGAGCTCCTTGGAGGTGGTGCTAGAGCAGGTGTGGTGTTGGAACCCTGGTAACAGGGAGTTTTAAACTTTCTGTGCTGTCAGGCACTGACCCCCAAAAGAGCACTGCTTTTCATCTGGGGCCTTGGAGAAGGCTTCCAAAATTGAATTATAGAAGTAGAATCACTGGTGTGTAGTTTGAATAGAAGTGTGTAATAAAACATGGTGAAGGATTTGGAATTTGGGGTTTTAGAATACAGTAACAGGTATGGGACAAGGTGGAGGGTTTAGGGCAGGGGTTTCTTTCTTTCATTCTTTCTTCTTCACCTTCTTCTTGGGTTTAGGTAGCACTTTTTAATTGGATAGGAAATGACACACTGTGGGTCATGGCTGTTTGGTCATGGGGTCAGAAGTTAAAATAATTTAGGTGTTAGTTCTTAATTGGACAGTTAAGCCTTAAAAGACCTTGTAACGAGAGATACATCACCATTTCTTCATTTTTAGCTTTAGCTCAAGTGCTGTAGCAGTCAGTGTAACAGATAAGAATTAATAAACTGAGTCCGAACATGAAATTCCATCTCTTGTGCTTTTAATCCCAACTTTGACTGTAAAGAAAAAGAAGATAAAAAGTGATAGTGTGGGACCCTGAGACCAGAGGTGCTCTAGAAACCATAGGAGGTGCACTAAATTCAGGGGATGACCTGCCTAGCCTGGCAGGGTTTAGCTCAGTTTTGGATGTGGCTGTGCTTCAAGAGGGTCTTGGTTTATTCTGTGGGCTTACTTGTAGATGCAGGGCAAGAAAAAACCTGCCTTCTTGGCAGCTATACTACACTCCCTTTAGGCATCTTTTGATTTTTTTTTGTTCACATTTGAAAAATTGGTATTTCCCTATTGAAAAATTTGCACTTCTCTTTATGTGCATACCTGACGTGTTTACTTTACTCACACCCTTTCCATGGACTTTTAAGTTATTGTCTGGGGATTTTGATTTCATCCCACACTGGTTTCAAGTCTAATTTCTATATCAATTGCAAGTTGCTTCCTTGTCTTCCATGTTGCTTCAAGGCCTGCTTCTGCACATGAAATCTAAAGGACTTGTTCCCATTAATGCAATTCTGTCAAACAGGAGCTTGATTTGAAAAAAAAAAACAACAGTGCTTGTCAAAGCTGGGAGAGAGGAATACCTTCTTGCCTTTTATTTTACTACAAAGTGTGTGAATCTTCTGTACTTCGTGTGCCCAATTTTATTAGATGTTTTTCTGTATTTCTTTTTTCTATTTCAGAAGACTTTGAACTTTGTAACTTCACTTGGAGGACTTAGAGAACACCCAATGCATATGCTTCAATTTTGTGCCTGTGATGATCTTTCATAAGTCTTCTGTCCCACATTCTTTGCTTTGTCACTTAGTTCTAAATGTATTCCAGAATTCCAGTTTTGTAGCAACAAGCTATTTGAAGACTTTAAATTTTGTATCTTTAAGGGGTTTTTGTCATGTCTTGAACTGAGAAACCTGTGACCAGTCCTAGCATTACTTAGAGTTCTTGAATATAACTTTTAAGATCTATGGTCTTCCAGGCAGCATCACTTAGAATTATCCTTCAGATAATGAAAAGAACAAATTTGAAAAATGGTTTTGTAAAGATATTTTGTTGCTTCTATTCTTTAACATTAAGAATGCTTGCAAGCAATTAAGGTGTAAGCAGAGCAGACTCAAAGCTGTATAAACTTCCTGTTGTTTTGGGGAGATGTTTTTCCCTTCAAAAATGGCTGAATATTTGTATGTAATTTTTTCATCTTTTCTCTCTCTTTTTTTTTTTCTCCTTTTTAAAGGTTTTCTGGGGTCAAGAGCATTTGAACTGTTTAGTTCTTCTCCAGGAGCTTCTGTGGCAGCACCTGACTAAAAAGGGCAGTGTAGAGACATTGATATCTGAACGTACATACCCCACTGGTTTTTCTACACAAAGGAATCAGGCCTCAAAAACTGAGCATACCTCAGATGATCTGAGAACAGGCCTGTTCCAGTATATACAAGACGAAGGTAAGAAGGGTATAATCTTGGCTTTCTTGCTTTCTTTCTTTCTTTCTTTCTTTCTTTCTTTCTTTCTTTCTTTCTTTCTAAGTAAAAACAGTAGTAACCTATTAGACATTACTTGCCTCTTACAACAAATAACTTCATACTTTTTGGAAAAGCAGTTGAAAAGACATCTGCTAGAATTAAAAAATACTTTAAAAGACTCTTGATTTCTTTCCATTAAGCTGTACTGTTTCAAAAGTCAGGGAAATTTCTTTTTTATTTTCTTTCCTTTTGATCCCAAGGGATTTCTTTTTAATAATTTTGGTTTCATAAACCAGCACGTTGATTTCTAGAAATTGTGTAACAGATTATAGCTTTCTTTCACTTGACAGAAGCACAAAAGCTGCCCAGTGCCTATGAAGTTGTGTTTTACAATGAAACTGAAGATAGTCCAGGAATGATGCTGTGGAGATACCCAGAACCCAGAGTGCTCACTCTTGTAAGAATTAACCCTGTTCCTTTTAATACCACTGAAGACCCAGATATTAGCACTGCTGACCTTGGAGACGTTCTTCAGGTGGGTAATGTTTTCTACTTTTAGTAACAAATGAAAATGTTACTGCTGTAAAGTGAAAATTTTTAAATTCAGATTTATTAAAAATGAGCACAAAACAAATGTCAGGGGCTCTATAAAACCAATATGAGGTACATTGCACAGCTCGAGCATATATTTCGTTTTAAAACTACTTGTATAAACCTTTTACCCACTTACCTCTAAAGTTTTTATTTTGCATAGTAAGCTATAGCCAAGTTTATCAGTTTTAGTTTGTGAGCATACAGTTTTTATTCTTTCTTTTTATGGTTTCATCCATCAGTCTTTGCTTAAAGACTTCATCCAGTCTGAAACTGAAACATGCAAGGAAAGACATGGTCTAAAATTTCCAAGATCTAGTGGAGTCATTGAAGTGAAGTCTCCAATCTGGCTGTTCTCTCCAGTTTCTGTGATGGCAGATGGCTGCACTGCTTCTAGTAAGGGCAGAGGAAAAGGGTCTGTTTTCTCTCATTTTACCTTGAGATGGTTGAAGAGGAGGGAGAAGTTTGACTGTGTGAGATCATGGAACTTCTCTTTGAAGGAAGGCTGAGTGCTGCAGTCTCCATGCCCCCAAAATAGACCATACCCCAAAATTGCACTGACTCTTACTGTGCTGGAATTTTGGCTTTCTAATGTATGCAATCGGGTCATTACATTTTCTCCTGTCTAGTGTAATTCTTTCTAAATTCACATATTCCTTGCATACGTATTTTGATTTTAGCTCTATTTGAATTCTGGTAATCTCCATTTCTCTTTTGTATTACAAATTGGACCTGTCATTATTTTTTAAAATTTCAATCTGGTTGTTAGTCGGAATAGTGTTGTGAGTCAAGGGAAATAAATATTTCCCAGTTCTTCCTATATGCTCAAAGCTGTTGAATTTTATTTCATTATTGCTCTGATGCTAAAAATTGCTTTTAAAATTGAATTATTCACCAATATGCTTTCAGTTATGAATAAGTAGGATAATATTCCTCAGATAAATGGTATAATGTTATTACCGTGCACATACTGTTGGTGAGATCATGTAAGTGTCCTGCCAATTTCTTTGCCCTCTAGACAGCCAAATGTCAGGTCCTTTCAGTTGTATTAAAATTAAAATTAAATGGAAAAAATCAGATCCATTTGGCATGAGGTTTGAATCAAAGTTCAAAATTGTGTTATTGTAGGCTGTCTTGATGACCTTATTAGGTTGCTATGAAAACCAGCATTTTGCCTTCTTTCAGGCTGGTATTTCTGGAGTACAGCACACCAAGGTTTTGGTTCAATTACATTACATTCCCACTGTAGATAACATGAACCATTATGTATGTGCTTGTGGAATAATATGACGCTGTCCAAGGGGAATATCAGTTCTTCTTCAAGTGGGTATATGCAGCTGGACTTTTAGTAGCACACAACTTCTGCTTTGTGCTTCCATACAACAGTCTAGAGGAGAAAAGGTCCAATTCACTATGATTTCCTCAGAGAGTGAGAAGCACTCAGCTACCAGTGATCAGGTTCTGTCATCTTCTTCTGGTGGTCATGTAATTCCTCAGATTTCTACCACAAGAGAAAATATAAAGGTATCAGCCAAACTGGAGGACATCTAGTCAAAAATTCTGCTTTGGGCACACAGTGTGCAGAAACGACTACAAGAAGAGCCACGCTTTGGTTGTCTGTCGTTAATTATGGCAGTAATTGTTGCCTCGCTCAAGGTAGTGATTTATCACATTTTCCAGAAATGGCCATGCACCTAATGAACAGCTCTTACAAACATGAACTGTGTGCATTTTTTTTATTAATACAGCAGAGGTATGTGGGGGGAATAAGTAATATAGAGTAAATTTTTTATTTCTTTGGGTAAATTGCATTTACTAAATACTCATATCAAACTTCAGATTCTAATTTAATTTAATCATGAGGCCTTTCATCAGGTCCACTTTTTCCCTGTATGGATACATGTTAATTAATATACTGTGGATTTAGTGCATATGGAAAAATCATTAAATGCAAAGAGAAAAAAGATAAAACAACATTTATTTTATTGAGTTCTTAAAATGAAACATTAGAGAAACATCTGCAAGCCAAAGATTTCAGCTCTTTTGAAAAAAAAAGGATCTAAATTTAAAGACAATAATGATACCAAGCTATATTAAAATATACTTTAAAAACTTTCCCAGGATTATGTATATGTTCAAATCTAAGGAGGACCCATAATGTCCCCAGCTGTGTTACCAGTCTCCCTTAATCCTCTATTTCACAAAGATACAGTCAAAGGTGCCCTTCTGTAGTTTGTCTTGAATTTTTCTTCTTTTTTCATTAAGTTTTCCAGTTGCATGTTCTTTCTTTCTGAGAAAGTTGCTATGACATTTCATCTACTTTTCTGTCTTTGTTAAACTTTTAGCATAACATTTTAATCATGAGTAGGTCTTTAGTACTCTCTGGTGTTATAGCTATTGTTCAATTCCTGGAACTTGCAAAAGTTTCACCAACAAGAGAATTTTTCTAAATATCAAAGGTGTGTGTTATCTGGGACAGCCAAAGGATAGAGAACAGCTTCAGATTATAAGAGTTGATATGAACTATATTGAACCTCTGTTGAACCTTACCTTGCTGCTATTTTTAAATTGACCCAAGAGCTGTTTTCTTGTGCTTTACCTTATGTTGTTGCAAAGGTAAGCAGTTTCACTTGTCAGATTGCTAATACTTTGTTTTTACACTCCAAACATTCTTGCATTTATTTGTGGAAGGAACAGGAAGAACTGGTCCCTGCCATGGCATACCACATGGCATTTCTTTAGCAATTTGGAATAGAACTTTGACCTAATTATTTGAAGGAAGTGAGGATCCTGGATCCGACTGAAATCAAGAAATTGCATGAGGATTGTATTTCTTTGTGGAGGTTGAAAATATCTGAATTTGTTGTTCTTCCTGTTTAATAGACATGACAAATGCTTTCTATTTAATCTTTAAGTGCTTATTGTCCCATTTTCACATGTTCCAAATGTCCTTTGGCTTTGTGTGATTTACCATTCTCTCGCATAACTAATATCTGAGGAAACACCTTTCAAAGGTGTAGAATGATATTGATGTGAGAATCACATGCTCACCTCAGGACTAGAGGGAAGTCCAAACGTGGAAAATTTTCACAAAATGTATTCAAAAGGTAAAAAGCAAGATGAAGTAGAAATTCCATTATTTTTTAAATACTGAAGATTGATACGTTGATAAGTCAAAAAAGAAGGATGTTCTCTGAGACTTTTTCCGTTATAACTTTTTCCATTATAACATTATTTCCATGAAACTTAAGTCATTCAAGTAGATTGGTGATAAGAGGAAGTCTTTCAGTTAAAGATATGTGCATGAGCAGCTTCAAAAGCTTATATTATTCTGTGCTTAAAGAAAGACATGTATGTCTTTTATTTTGTACACAAAAAAAGAGAGAAAAAAGCTGCTGATCTTGCTCCAAAAATTTAGTTACTGCTACATTTAGGTCGCTCGTGCAGAGGATTTTTGTACTAAAATCTGTGCAGGTGTTTATAAATTTGTTTCAGCAAGTATTCACATGTGAAGACTTAAGGCATGCCTTAGGTTAAACTGGGAAACTGTTTAAGTTTCCCAGTTTAACATTAAACTATATTCTATAAGACAACCAACTCATCATTATGGGTCAAAACTCTTCTATTTGCTCTTTGATGGTCTTGTGGTGTGGCAGTTAAAGTTGGAATCTGGGACCAGTGATGATTCTCATTCCTATGAAATCTGGCAATGTAATGTCTTTCACCAAGAACTTTGAAGCATGGTAATAGCCTTCAAGCAGATTTTGGTTTAGAATGTATGTTGAAATGTCTCATGCAGAGATATCAGAATTGTAGAAGAAACATGAGCACCTTTAGGAGCAAGAATGGGCAGAACAGTCTGAATTTCAGAGTAAGGGCTTTATAGTGTCTCTCTTCAGCTCATGAATGATGAGGATATTGGCTTGATCTGGCTACTAGGACAGTTGAAAGAGAGTTTGTGGCAATTTCCTCCATGCTGATTCTTCTGGTTGCCTTAAAATATGGCATTAGGATGAAAGGAGTAAGAGCAATTTCTGATTCCAGACAATAGTTTATGATTATGCAGATAATTCTGCATATATATAATAGCTGTCCCAGAACATAAAGAATAACTGAAGAATATATTCTACATCATAACAAAGGGCTGTATTTCAGAACTGTTCTGTGATGCTAAATTCAACTGTGCTTGTACAGTTCCTTGGATCTGTCAGGTCCATATCTGAGAAAGGACAAGTCATTTTGGTTTCTGTGATATTCTTAAAATTCAAAACAGGGAAAGCAGGAAAAAAAAGCAGGGAAAAAAAATATCTTACTGGTTCAGTAGTGACTTTCACATTGTGCAGATACAATATGAAGCTAGCTACATTTAGATATTTATCCTCAAATAAAGTTCTGTTGAATATTTGTGCTGCAGGGATTAGAACTGTACGTGCACTGTGTGTCTAGTTTGCCCAAAATCTTCCTGTGTCTTCCTGAAGTCTTAAGAATCTCAGATTTATGTTTATCTTTGCCTGTGATGTTGTTATACTTTTCTGATGTAATCTGGGTTATATTTTTATATCATTTATCTTTACCAAGAACAAGGTTGACAGGTTTAGATTGGCAGGGGAGAGAGCAAAGACTGGGAGGGGCTCACCAAGGTAGGAAAACAGTTCATATGCCATCAGGGAAATATTCTGCTTTTCTGTGCAGGCAAGTGAACAGGAGACACAGATTATCTCCTGTACAGCTGGAGGCCTGTTTTATCTAGTGAACCTTTTACAGAGATTCTCATTTATTGTCATTCCATTGTAAAGTTATCTTTCCAATGAAGCATGTTGCTGGCACTGCCCCATATCTCAGGCAAAACCTATGTATTGTCACAAGAGCATTTACCCAGGTGGCATGGATTTAAAAGCAGGAGAAAAACAGATTTATCTAATCAAAGTAATCATGCAATGTGTAGTGTTCCAAATTCTGAGTTATCTGATTTATTTAAGATGCATCACTAACACAGACTTAAAATTCTTTCTCCTGGATTGTTCATCCAGTGGGAGATGCAAGCTGTTGAACAAAAGAAAGATAAACTACGGCATTTGCTCATTTCTCCATGTGAAGTTAAAATAAAATATCTGCTGAACTATAACCCTGACAGGTTTTTGTATTTGGAGATGTTTCCCTTGTGTACCTGCCAGGATTCCTATTGCATGCAAGTGTAGTCAGCATTATAACAGCTGATGAAAAGATGAATGTGTGCTGAGGTCTCCTTTTTTGGCCTTTCTTCTTTATATAGTGTCCTAAGATACAGAGCACAGTTTAGAAAAGTGGTGATTAAATTAACCAAGTCTCCGGGTCTACTGGAGAGTATTTTAGGGCAGCAAGTACAGTTCTGAGGTTGCAAGGGCTTAACTGGGATTTAATAAGGAAAGACTACGTAAATAAAACCTCTGTGGTAAAATTCACACAGAGCATTTCCAAAGGTGGTGAAATCTCTTTTAGGAGGACATAAAATATTTCCAACTTCAAAAGGCAGGGGTTCAAAAAATTGTCTGTTGCTTTGCCTTACATGCATGTGGTGCTTAAATAAAGCATTTGCAAACTTGCTAGTCTGGAATCTGATTTTTCAACACTGTCAGCCAATAAATAGTCATTTTCTAACACCTCGTGGCTGTTTAAACAGTGGCTTAAGGAAGCATGAGCTTAAGAATGACTGACATTAGACCTACTGTAAGTCATTATTCCAGGAAGGATTTGACATGACAGTCAACAGGAAAAGAATTATGATCAGTGTCAAAGACATTCATTTTTCCTTTTAACAGAGAATACCTCATTTTTGGCTGACTCTGCTTCCTTTTTACTTTTCATTCCCTGTTGGGGCTACAATATTCAGCTGGGCATTTGAGAGTCTGGGAAAAATGCTTTCTGGGAAACCACAGATTTTTGATTTATTTCTTATATTCCCAAAGCAACAACTATTTTGGAAATCCAGATGATTTGTGTGTGACAGGTTAGTGATTTAAGTTCATGGTCTTACTAGATAATAAGCTGTAAAGTTCAACCATGCTTCTTGATAAACCTGTTGGTTTACAAGTTATTGAATCTACTGCCATGCAGTTCAGTACTGTCTTCAAATAATGAGACCTTTTAGATGGATGGATAAATAATTTGGCTGTCGTGAATTGCTCAGAAGGCAAATTTGGTGTTTCTTCTGCTTTTTCAAACTTATATTTCTTGTTAATTCTATCTTTGGATGTTATTCAAAATTACTGAAATAGTCATACTACTACTGTATAAAGATTCTATACGGTGTTTTTATTATATCTCTACTTTGAGAAGAGTTGCAGCAATCTTGAAAAGAAGCTGTTTTTCTTGAACACACCTGATCATAAACTAAAAGTGTAACAAATGCCATTTATTCTAAGATAGGGAAGCTCTTTCTCAGCAGTAGACACAGTGTTTCTGTTCATGCATGAGTACAAAAGTGGGTGCAGGTCGTCACATAAACAGTTGGTCTGTGTAGGAGCCTGTAGGTTTGCTTGTAGCTTGAGCCACTTACACTTCAGATGATCTGCAGGTGAGCACATTTTCTAATCTGAGTTTTGCAAATGTTTTCCAGAGTTAAGATTCTGTTTATTAATTATAATATTATCTTCATTTTCTTGCAAGGAAGGAAATAGGAACTAAAGAAGTTGGAGTCTAAAGTAGATGTTGAAACAGAGCCTGTTCTTAGGGAATTCCAGCTTTAAATATTGTTAGTGAACCTTGTTGCCTGAGAGTAGGATTATATCAGACTTTACTATTTTGTTGCTGTTTGCGTGTGTATGATCTTAAGTATTTTGCTGTGTGATCTTAGCATTCCCTGCATCAGGATGAGATTGTATCGTTTGTCCTAGAGTTTCTGTGCAGTCTGCAGGGAGTTAAGCGTAACTTGTTGGGAATGTTAATGGAAGTTGTGCATAATTTGCTTGTGCATCACAGTGAAATTTACCCTTAGGGGTTACTGAGCCAGTGAAAATTCTACCGGGTGCCAGAGGACTGACGACACCATCAGATTATCTTAATGACAGATTTACACTCTCCTCGTGTTCTGTACTCTTCAGATTTTGTGACTCTGATTTATGAAACTTTGCAAACCCAAGTCCTTCCGGCTGTACATTGACTTTGTGGTACTTCTTATAGGAGTCAGGCTTTACTGTGGTGAGAATATGTGGTGAAAATAGCTCATATACTGAAAATTATAAAGTACCTTATGTATTAATAGGCTGCTAACCTCAGTGGTCAACGATGACTACATTTCAACATCATAGTGCTTATATTATTAATAGATACTGAAGCCTAGAAAATTAAAATACCTTAAATGAAATGTGGAAGATAGTTCCTGTATCGGATAGAGAAAATAAATAGAGGGTGTTGCAAGAAGTGGGTGAGTCCTTGATATAACAACTCCAACCTATCTACTTTTGTTTCTCAGTACTTGAAACAATACATTGAGATATAATAAATTAAAGAAATATTGTTACTTTTGCTGTTCAAAAGGCGAGTGATCATAAACTCAGTCTCAAGGTGAATGACAATAAGTAGAAAAGTTTGATCCTTTGCAGTACATAATTTTCCTGTTTAAAGTTCTGCAGAAATCTCCGTTATAGCCCAGCGCTATTCTGTGCTTTCTTAAAAAAAGCTGTTAGTGTGTTTAGAGTAATTTTTCCATAAAGAAAAAAGCCAGTATCTGTGACAGATTACATTACTCCACACACCTGCATTTGCTCTGAACCTGCTAGCCTGATAAATTGATAAGTTGGTCATACGTTGTTTTCAAAAGGCAAAGAACATAGTTCCTAATAAAAGAATGCTACATATTTCTTCTAAAAGGTTAAAAAGCATTTCTCAGGGCTCTTAAATTACCATATTCTGATACCAGGGGAAAATAAAACCTGGGCTTAGAGTCGTGTTTGTACTTAGAGGGCTTTCCGGACAGGAAGGCAATCTTGATGCAATTCAGTAAGCCACAATACCAGTGGGGCATTACAGGTGAAAAAATTGCAGCTGTACCCCTCACCACAATGTATTACAACTGTACAGTGGAATATTTCCTGTACAGAAATAGGGCTTGGTTAACTTTGTTTCCCAAGAGTAGATCACATTAAAATGTTATAAAATCATGATTTCCTGCATTTGAATACTTGTGGTTTCTCAACTGGTTCCAATATTACAAAAGGTTTTTTTATAGCTTCTATTAGTTGAAGATGTATAGAAGCTTTTTTCCAAAGTCAGCTAAAAGGAGGAAGTTATGTATTTTTAAAGAAAAACTTCTCTCAGAAGACAAGAGTTTTCTCTCACATCTGCTTATTACAACTCTATTAGATATTTATTTTATAAACTGCAGGACATACGTAAATTTAAATAAATGAAATAAATAGGACTATTAGTATATATGTTCAATGGAGTTGAAAGAGCCATGTTATATGTTATTACTCAGATAGCAAATAGTAGTTATTTTCCTTAGTCAGCCAAAGACCTCACTATGGATAAAGGAGAAAATTGCATTAAGCAGATAATGCATATTAAATTTTAGAGTATTTGTAATTTAAATGTCCTAGTTTTAGGGCCAAATTTATTTTTAGAAATTCAAAGAGAAGTAAAACAATTCTGTGAAGAAATTATATGACATAATTTTGTAAAACATCTCCGGTTAAGGTGCCTGATTATTCCAGAGTGTTGGAAATTGAGAGTGTACCATAGTGGAATAAATTTTACAGCCTGAAATGTACTGGTATGTAACACTTAAAACTGCTGTCAAAGTACAGAAAACTGTAATGAAAATGCAAAGGAATCTGAGGTGGGTAAAACAGCAAATGCTTTGTACAACTAAATTATTTAATCCTTGTACTACTGCTAATCCTAAAACTATTTATATGAGGCTTTATTTTTGTCTCACTGTAAGCCATCACTTTTTTTTTTTTTTTGGTGCTTTGGTTGTTTGTTTTTTTCCTTCATGAAAAGGGGATATTGGTGGTCTGTAGCTGTGCCAGGAGAGCCTGTTTTCTACACAGATATGATACAATCTTAGCTCTGAGGAAAGTTAAAAATATTATCTAACAGGCAAGTGGTTTGTAGCATGATTTCACGCTGTCAGTCACACAAGATACACAAGAATATGGATGTTGAAGTATTCTACATTTGTCCAAAATGTAGGTGTTCCACTGGTCAGATTGAATGATGTATGTTGTGTGAACAGGCATATTAAAAAGTTCTCTCCTATTTAATATTATTTTTCTTTTGGGCATATTTTCTGCATATTACATTTTTCTGCAGAGTTCTTTTGCTAGTTTTATATAAATAGTACTACAAAATCAAATTTAAAAGTAATGTTGCTGGTTCAAAATCAGATTTAAAAGTAATGTTACTGGAAGTTATTGCCAAGACTTTTTTCCTTATAAAAATCTGGGTAAAACTTTTTATTTCCTGCTACTGCAACTTCTGTTCAGCTAATGAGAGAATTGTATTTTTAAGACAGTTGGCCCTAAACCAGTAAAACATATTAGAAGAATAGCTTTATTACAGAGCAATCAGTTTATTCATGCTCAGGAAGCTGAAGTCAAAATCACAGTATGGGTTGGTGTCTGACTCAGTTCTAGTTTATGTTGTGTTCTGCCTCATTCACTGAGGTGGCCCTGCTTGGAAAAGATAAAACACACACAGCTTCCTGTCTTCTCTGCGCATTTTTTAATACAGTAGTTGTTTCTGGACCAAGAACAGCTTAATTTCCAAGAGGAAGCGCCCACGATCTGAGGGACTGAGATTCAAGAAATGAATATATCTTCTGTAAAAGCTTCTTTTTTAGCAAATACATAAATCAAAAGGAAGCATCGCTGAAGGAAATATTAGGCACATCCTGTAATCCAGCTGTTAATATCTATCTTTCCTTCTCAGCTGGACAAGATGTATTTTGCAGCCTAAGAAATCTGCATGTATATAGTTTTAAAATTAATTTTATTATACTAAGTTTTAAAATCATATGCTTCAGTATTTAAGTAATAAAGCATAATACTTTTATACAACCTTCATTTAACAACCTCAAAGAAGCAGGCTGATGTCTATAGCTTTTTCCTACAAACAAAAAAGATGTTTGTGAAAAGATGGGATTAGTTAAGAAATTGAGATATTTTAATTATTTCTCTCCTAGTTGAATATTATGTCCATGTCTGAAACCTGTTAGTATTCTGACAGAATGTATATTGAATAGTAGGTATGATCATTTATGGTAGCATGGCAGGTTGTGGAAGTTCACTGATGTTTGCTCTCTGCTCAGCTGTAGAAATGTACCTGCAGACAGATAAGTGGTGTGCACCCAGCACTTCCAAGTCCAAATTAGCCAAGTAGTCTAAAGCTGGGAGGATAACATCAGCTTACAGGAAAATATAGAAGCATGTTGTGATCTTGAGATTCTTTAAAAAGCACTCATGGGTCAGCACTCATCACTCTATCAAGTCTTTATATTACACATAACCACAAGTGGGAATAAGGAATATCTGGAAAACACAAGGATGGAGTTAATAACAAAGCATTAACAGACTGTGTAGTATTTCTTGAGCCCCTAGTTTCCAAGCAGGAATTAAATTATTCTGGTACTGATAATGTGTGACACAGTATATGATGAATAAGAAAAAACACAATCATGTTGTAGTGCTTTACTGAGAGAACTTCATATTGGTTACTAACATTATACTGTCTTGCTGATTGGTTAACAAGTGTGAAGGAAATTATTTGAAGGATGCAGGGTTTTAAAGGATTTTAAGGTTTCTCATTGTTTGGCTTGCTTTTTTTTTTTTTTTTTTTCCCTTGAGAGGGAGAGAGGAGTATGTTGGAGGATTCAGCTCTGCTCAAATCAGAGATGTTTTTCATATATGTTAGTGTAAAACTAACATGAAAATTTTTGTCCTAAATTACAGTGAAAAGAGATTCAAAGAAAACAGAATCAACTCTCTTCTAATTATAAAGATTTCTGCTCCAAGGCAACTTTCTCAACAGCTATTTGTTTGTGTCATGTACTTCGCCAATACACCATTTTCCTTTTTCTTCCAGACACTGCCATGCCATTTTCAGACTTCCAGTGTCTATAGTTCACAGCAGTAAAGAGAAAAATGAGCAGCCTTCAATTTCTCTGCTTAGAGTTTAGGCTGTTCCATAAAGCTTTTCATTTCTGCTTCTGATCTCTGTTGTTAAACAGAGATGCTGCTGAAAAATAAAGCATTTGACTGTGGTTTAGTTCCCTAGTGCCATAATCATCCTTCTAAAGAAGTGTGTTTGCTACAGGGTGTGATTTTCTAGCAAAACAATGCTTGGAGATTCTTGGTTAAATCTGAGCTCATGGTTAAATAATACTTTTATGCACACTTAAGTGACAGGTGAATACAGTCATTGCAGTTAAAACTGTCTGTGAGAGCTGTGGAAGAAGACAAAAGCTGCAGGGAAGTGTCTGCTGGAAAGCCAAGCTTATTGTTCAGCAAAAAAATTAAATATGCTTTAAATATGCTTTATTTGTGTTTACTTTTATAGAGGCAGCCCTAGTGTTTTCTAAGAGGTTACAATTATATGAATTATAGCTTAGGTTTTGTTCAAATATTTTAAGGTAAAAGCACCATACTTAATTCGATGTGGGGAATTTTTTTGTTGCCGCTAGTTCGCTTATTCCCACTGCTAATGACTCAGTTCTGGCATTGTAACCCCTTTCCAGGCTTTCACAACTATTATTTTTGG
This sequence comes from Cinclus cinclus, assembly GCF_963662255.1. Taxonomy (NCBI): domain Eukaryota; kingdom Metazoa; phylum Chordata; class Aves; order Passeriformes; family Cinclidae; genus Cinclus; species Cinclus cinclus. The sequence continues at coordinate 130,748,974 of NC_085046.1, forward strand.
CAGCTGATATTGCCCAGAGCTACCATCTTTCCTTAAACTTATCCAGATCAGGCATTAGTAATAAACCCCCTAGAAAAAATAAAGCTAGATATGTAGAAATCAAAGATTCTAAGACAACTAGGTATTTTGCAAGCTTCAAACTAGAAAGCTTACAGTTTGTAAGTTCCAAAGAATGAGCTGTATTTTGTATAGGGAATCATATAGTGTGTGTCCTTGACTTCTTATCTCTCATGTGCAGATGACACTTTGAAACATACTGTCTCTTGCTCTGGTAGATTTCTTGACATACTATAACATAGTTAGAAAAAATTGTAAACAAAATAAAGAGGAATAATCTTTTCTACTTGCTGACCAGTCTGCATTAACTGTTCAGTGATGTTTTTCCTGGCTACTCATACTGCTGAGTTCAGGGATCATCCCTGTGCCTTTCCAAATTTTTCATAATTCACTTTAGAAGTTGTCATGCAGTATACAGAATCACAGAAAGGGTAAGGCTGGAAGGGTCCACAGTGAATTATCTGGTCCAACCTCCCTATGCAAGAAGGGTCATCCCAGAGCACATGGCACAGGATTGCATCCAGGTGGTTCTTGAATATCTCCTGGGGGGGCTCTTAAAATCTCTCTGAGTCACCCACAGAATAAAGAAGCTCTTCCTCATACTCAGATGAAAATTCCACTGTGTTAGTTTATACCACAGACCACAGCCTGAAGACGAATTATGAAGTTATTACCTCTTTATGGCATAATTGTTTTCATCATTTTACTTTGCCATCTTTTCCTCAGGAGGAGTTTCAATAGATCTACCACCTCCTGAGTGGCTAAAAATACTGAAGTACCTTTTTTTTATAAACAGGATGTTTAATGTTTAAAACCAGTTTAGGTTTTTTCAAGTTTTTCTCTGCCTTTATTTTTAATCTTTCTTGTCAATCTCTCTGTATTATTTTCCTTGATCCTTATTGATAGTTTTTTGTTTTCTGTATTGTAATGCCACTTAAAAAATTATTTCACTGTACTCTTGAACTTGTTCTTCCAGAGGGAATAGAATTCATCATTTTTCTTAGCCACTTTTAAAATGCCCATTACTTTCTATTCTAATCCAATTTTGTGAGATTCTCATTAAGGAAAGAGTTTTGTCTTGAGATATAATCTAAGAGAAATATATGTACTATATATGATAGCTTTGTGAAACTTTTGGTGCACACATATTGCTCAATAATATTGATAAGAAAAGGTAGTTCAGATTTCAATAGACATTAGGAAGCACAAGACCAAACCAAGTATTCAAATCTATTTAATCAGGTTCCTAAAAGAATGTCAAGGTATTTTAGGGACTGGGATTTAAAAGTATGCAGAAATAAATACTGCTGTATGTGAAGTATCTATGCAACCATGAAAGGCTGCAGCCTTTTGTTGGAAATGAAACAGATCCTTTCATAATTATGTAATTCCAGGACTTCATGCTGAAGGAAATATGCCAAGTATTACAATATTTAACTAAACTCAAATGTTTTATCACCAGTGGATATTGTGAAGGTTTAAAAAAGGAAGTATGTGAGTGTGAATAGCTCCACAGTGTAGTATAAAAGACAGCAGATGATGGAAGATTCTCTTTATGTGTTCCTAATTAACATAGGGGAGTTCTTTGGGTGTATCCAATGCATGCATAATTGGAGGGTAGGAACATTGCTGTGGTAATGTAGCAGTCTTGAGTATTTGTCCACAGGCATTAAACACTCAATTTGACACTGAGAAGTTCTGAAAAAAAATCTGAAAGTCTAGTGGCACTGAGAGCAAAAAGAGTTGCTTTAGCCTGACTTTGAAATATGGCCACAAAGTTAATGCGGTATTTCTTATTGCTGCTGTTGTGCACAGCACTATTGCACAGTTAGCAACAGAGAACCAAGAAAGATATTTTCTGGGTCATCAAGCCCAGCCTTCTCCACTGGGGCAATGCTTGTCATTTTCTCCATCTAATTATCAAATCAAGCTTTTAAAAGCAGTTCTCGTGAGCACCAAGGCTATCGTTGCACATCCCCATCTTTTTCTGTACATTTTCTTGCCTTGCACTTTATTCACAGGGCAACTCAATTTTGAGACAAAATTTCTGTAAACCTTTCTTCTATTAAATGTTTCTCTTGTGTGGTGTCTGGATGGAATAATTATGTTCCTGTTGTTTAATTACATTCTGTCTTCAACTCTTTACAGCAAGAGTTAATACAGTTTTAAGATGAGGAATTGGAAATATGACACACTCCAGACGAGTCCCCACTGATGTCTTATAGAAATCAAGTAATATTTGTCCCTTACTTTTGAAAATATCTCACCTGATGTCTCTCGAGATGGTATTTGATTTTTCCAGGCTTCATCATACTGCCTTACACTTTTCCAGCTGACATCTACAGATCTTCACCCTTTCCAATTGAATATGCAGCTCATAAACAAATGTGTTGTTATCTTAACACGTATGACATGTGTGTTTTGATGCTAAATCTATCCCTTTTTCTCACTCTCTAGTCTTCAAAATTAAATCTCTCCTGATTGATACTGCTGTGGTACTCTGTGTTACATACATTACTGGCATCAGAGGTTTATGGACAGTTATCAGATAGTTTTTTTTTAACTACATCTTGAACTAAAAAATTTTAGTGACTGTGATTGCTTTTCTTTGGTCTTCACATATCATTGTGCCTTGACAGATGTAGTTAAAATCCACCTTTCAGGCTCTGTGGTTCCACATGTTAATTCCTCCAGAATTCTTTGGTGATTATTTATGTTCCTTTGCCCTTCCCAGCTTGAACCATTGAGCTCCCTGAATTTTCCTTCTTAACCTTCATTCCTGTTAATTAATCAGCTTACTGTCATCTCCATCTGCACTATAATCTTTACTGAATAACAAGGAAGAATGCTTACAAATATTTTTCTGAATTTTCTTGCATCTCTGCCACATTCTTTCCTTTTTCCTCATTATTTATATATGCATGCCTATACATGGGGATGAAACAGGTAATAACACGTACATATGCAATTTTTTCATACTATTTGCTTTATGCCAGCTTGACTTTTATTAATTCTTGAGCATGTACAACTGCCATACCTGAGAATTTCTGTAACTTATTTCTAAAATCTTCATAGCTGACTGAGTTTGCATTTGTTTTAAATTCATATTCTCATTAACTTTCTTGCTATTTCCACAAAAAAAAAACCACCAAACAAGACACCTAGGATACAACCCTTTAAGATCTATATTTTTATTAAAATTGGTTTTCTATCGCCTGTAGAAATGTCTATAATAACTTTCTCTCCAGTTCAGTGATACATCCTAAAATAATCCTAATGGATTATTTACAGACTTAAATTTACGGATGTAATTAAACAGAAGCCATTATGTAATTTATTTGGTTTCCTTTGACTTTATTAGTCTAAATAGTCCTTGAAAGAAAAGATTATATGCTTACAAGTGCTTCATTATTTCACCCAGGATTTTTAGCAATGTGTTGCCCACCACAAAGTGTTGTGTTGTCTATTATAATTTTTCTCTGCATCACTGATTATTTTAATAAACTTATATTTTATTATGTAATAAAACTAAAACAATGAGTTCCAAAAAAATTAATGATTACTAGAATGTCTTTGATACCATGATGTGTAGACATCTGATGGACTTTTTGTCTGCAGAATGCAAATAATGTTTAGATTAATTGTCTTTGTTATTCATGATTTCCTGTGGAACAAGCAGCTATTTTTGTACAGTGGAAGAGAAAGTTGGAAGCATTTGTCTGCAATGATGTTCTGAAAACATTTTCATTTAAGTCAAGACAGCATAAGATCTGAGTTATGGTTACAGTTAAGATTTTCTATATGGCCCTTTACTTTTATTTTGTTTAAGTAGCTTTACACTTTTAGCATATAGATTAAAATGCATTATATTTGCAATCAAGCATAAAGTAATTATGCCTTCTCCCTTTTATCACAGGTTCCTTGCAGCTTGGAGTACTGGGATGAGCTTCAGAAATCATTTGTTGCATTCCGGGAGTTCAGTCTATCAGAAAGCAAAGTCTGTGAGCTGCAGCTGCCCAGCATCAGCCTTGTGAGTGACCAGAAGGAGCTTATAGCCTCTGACCTGTGGAGGATTGTCCTCAACAGCAGCCAGAATGTGGCTGATGACCAAAGGTAATTTTAAAGGAAGAGGGAAACAGACATCTAATGCTACACTCCTGAGAAATCTGTTTCAAGAGACTTAGAAATTAAGATACTTTTTTTATATGCTCTAAGAGTAGTTAGTCCTGTGTGAGCTTCAGACTGTTAAGTCACCTTTACACAAGGACATGGAGTGTGCACTAAAAGAGCTTTCCTTTAGGTTCATAGGCAGCCTGGCAGCATCACAACCATCCATTTTTTGAATACAAGGCTTACTGAAAAGTGCAGACAAACAGGTCCTGAGACCTCTTAGCTGCATGAGGCAGTGAAATCAGCTAATTAACAAAAGAAAGCTTTGGTTTAACCCATTCTATAATGCAGTCATAAACAGTTTTTTACCTTGCAATACTTGCACATCACCTTGGTTCTCTCCTCAGTGCAAGTCAATGACTATTTTAAAGATATTGAACAAAACGTTGTTATTTCAATAGCATTGCATTATTATTCACACAGATTGCTTACTATGCTGACAGGTAAAAAAATTAATCAGTGTTTTTAAACTGGCAATCCAGTTTTCATTATGTTTACAGCTAGGAGCACTGTACAATGACAGATATTCACTCTGTTTGCATACATTCCATTTTTGGTTAATATGTAAAGTAGAAGAAATGAGTACAAGTTCTGTCCAGAAACAGCAGTGGAATTGCTTTCAAAGACCTGCCTAACATTCTATATTTAGAGTAGAAAAGCCAAAATTACTCTCTCGGATCTTTGCTGTGTGCTGATTCTTGCTATTTGTTTATGAATCTAAGCTTCAATGAGTATGTAGCATTCATGTGCATGTTGAATGAAGCTACAGAATTCAGAGAAATCAAGGAATATGAGCATGGCTAACAAAATCAATGAAGAAAATTAAACATCTGGTTTCCATTAATAGTATCAGGTTGGGAATGATTTCTTGATGTTAATTGTGAAAGAATGCATTTTCATCATTGAGAAGTTAAGTGTTTTAGACAAGGTTAATTCCTCTGAATGTGGGACCCTGGCAGAATTGCCTTCCTGGTCAGTTTAACACCACAGAAATGTGAACTCAGTGGGAACTGGAAATGATGTAGTGAAATTTAGTAGACTTTTTTTCATCAAAGCATTTAGCACTGTAGTCATGTTTATTGTATTCTGCCCGAATAGGGCTTATCACTACATGCAATGTTTCATTCCGTGAGCTCTGATAAGCTAATGAGCTGTAATTGTTCAGAAACAACAGGAATTAAACTGAAGCATTTGCAGTTCACTGCACAAGGATAGCAGGAGAGGAATGGAGGCAGCAAAAAACATTTACCTCACTACTGAAGAATTTGAAGGTAAATAAACAGAAGAGAAAGAGGGAAGTCAAAGGAAAGCTCCTTGAACTGGCACCTACGTGTCCAGAGGCTGCAGAGCCACTAGTCCTGATACTTCTGTTGGCCTGGGGAATTCATAATAGCTTTAAGAAGTGTAGTTTATACCTATATGCACTAACAGTAGACTGGAAATTTAAAGATTTGTATAGGTCAGGGTGAACTCCAGAAGCCAGAAACCTGTGGGATGTACAAGGAAACCCTCTGATTTCAATCAGAGAAGAGAAGAAGTTACATTCCCTTCCTGTTTTTAATTTGAAGGCATGGGTTTGCTCTTTTGAGGCCACACCTGGAGTACTGTGTCCAGTTCTTGGGGCCCCAAAGTTAAGAAGGATGTGGACCTGCTGGAGTGGTTCCAGAGAAGAGCCCCAAGGATGATGGGCTGGAACATCTCTCCTGTGAAAACAGACTGAAAGACTTGGAATTTTTTAGTCTGAGGAAAAAGCAAACTCCAAGGGGACCTTAGAGCAGCATTTCAGAATATAAAGAAAGCTGGAGAGAGATTTTTTGAAAGGACATGTAGCGATGGGGGGGATGGATTTAAGCTGAAAGAGCACAGGTTTAGATCAGTTATTAGGAAGAAATTCTTCACTGTGAGGGAGGTGAGGCACTGGAATAGGTTGTCCAGAGAAGCGGTGGATGCCTCATCCCTGGAAGTGTTCAGGGCCAGGCTGGGTGGGACTTTGACCATCCTGGTCTAGTGTAAGTTGTCACTGCCCTTGGCAGGGACGTTGGAACTATGATCTTGAAGGCTCCTTCCAACCCAACTCAACCCAACCCAATCTGTGGTTCTATGGTAAAAATTCAAACTGACCTCTTTAACTCCAAACAAAGCTGCACTACAAGCTTTCTTAAGGATGGCTGCAGGAAGGACTAGTGTAGAAGTAGTCCTGACCAGTCTGGAGTCATCCTTCTCAGAAAAACTTACTGGGTCAAAACAAGAGCAGCTCTTCCTCAGATATGAGGCTTTGACCTGTGGTGTTTGAGGCACAGTGGCTTTTTCTTGGAGACAAGACATGCCACCTGCATGTCACTGACCTGGAGGTTTTGAGACTGTGCCTAAGACCGGAATGTGTGTGGTTACAGCCACAGAACAGATTGAAGGTAATGGTTAAGCCCTAAGGGATCATGTTCTGTTAAAGGGAAGCCTTGTCTGGGAGGAGGTGACAGAAACTGTGAACCTGCAGAGAAGACAAACCTTTCTAGATGTCTAGTGGCTTATAGGAAGTCCATGTTGGCATTACCTTGGCTGAAACTGTGGCTTCTGCTGCTGGTATGGATAATTTCTTCTCAGCAAGCACTCTGAAATATGTTCTAGATTCTACTTAACCAAAAAATGCCAATTTCCTGGTTTTGAGAAAGAGACAGTGCCCATGTTGTGGTAAATGTCAAAGTCTTGTTCCTAAAGCAAGCATGTAACATGGGATTTTGCAGATTTGTGGGAAGAACCTCAAGGCTTAATGCCAGTGCTGAGTGTTAAACCTGGGAATTCTAATGCTGGGTGATCTGTGAGAGTGAGAAACAAAGGCTGTACAAAGTTGAACCTCAGTTTTAATTTACACTCATGATGATTTGACATTAATTAAATGCTGCAGCTGTATGTTTGATTGGCAATTATAATACACTATTAATTGTGAAGTATAAAAATGCTTAGTCTTGTTGAAGTTTATCTTCTTAGTTTGATGTTGCATTATGGGACAGACTCTAACCACTGCCATATGCATGCAGCTGCTGCTCAATGATCATATTTTTTTATTGAAATTCTACAGGGTTCTTTTTTTTTTTTTTTTGTAACCTCTGTGATATGCTAATTATTGATAGCAGAGAGCTGATCCGTTGTGGCTTTATTACTGATTACTTTAGTACTTTATTACTGATTCCTAACATTGGTTATAAGGTATGAAATTTAAATGTCTCATGTGACAGGAAAACAACAAACTTTGTGAGATGTGGATTCAGCTGATGTGATGAGCAGTAGCTGGTGGGGTGAAATAGAGCAACCAGTAATGAGTATGGGAATATAAAAAGATGTCCTGATTCAAATCCTGTGGTATGCAAATTCTTCTGAGATTGATCAGGAGCTAACTGGAAGTATAAAAATCAAGGAGCTGTTTGATGAAGGGAGTAATGTATACATGCATGTTGTTTATTTTTGAGAATTTTGTATCCCATTCATTATTTCTATGTATGCTTAAGGTTTGCATGAACATTTATGAAAGTTTATTCAATGAATGAACAAATTTGAGTACTAAGTGAAATAATTTAGCATCTCTTTGGGGATGTAGTACAGTGTTTATGAAAGAAATATTATATGGCATAAATGACTGTTTATGGAAGACCTTGAAAAGGAGGATTACAAGGAAATTATCACAGAATAAATTATTTTTATGGGTTGCATTTGCCTGTTGCAGGACTAACAAATCATAATTGAAATTGCTTTTTAAGCTCTGTTTGGTTGGTGAGACACTAAAACCTCTTCCTGGTTTGTTTGGGAATGATTTATAATTTTTTTTGTTTAAATGGGTTACATTACAAGATGTTTTATATATTTGTGCATCCTCTGTGTACTTTAAAGAGTATTTTTATAATTACTGACATACTAATGAAAAATAGTAATTGAAAATGCCTTAAGATACAAACCATGAAATAACTACAAAAACTTTTAAATAAGCCTTAAATTGCTACTTTTTAAAAATTCAAGTGAGGAATCACGATCATGTTTCTTGCTAATTGTTTCAGCTTTTATTCAAAGTAAATGATGTACTGGATTTTGACCTCTAACAGTTTGGGTTCAGACCAGCATTTGAGTCATAAATTAAATGAGTTAAGTGGTCTCTTTCTTCTTCCCAGTGGATATTTTCCCGTGTTGTAGTTTCATCACAAATGGCAGTTTTGGTTTGAATATTCCTGTCTTAAAATAACAAGAATAATGCAGGTCACTGCTAAGTCATTGTTCTCAGTTGCCATATGTTTAATTTGACCTGCTTTGCATGATGTGAAATATCATAATTTATATGATTTCAAATGTAGATATTTTCCATTTTAAATATGCTGGTATTTCCCAGCACTTAAAAAAAATCTGGTAATAAAGGCAGGTCACTTTTATTTTACATTTCCTCTGATTTTGCCACATCACTTCTTTAGTATGATGTGCCAAACACAAAGGAGTAGAATCTGGTTCTTCCTCTTCTTTCACAGCTGAAAAACTGGGGACAGTCCACACTTCATTTTGTAGCTCCAAGGCAGCCAAGAAATGTGGGGGTATTTTTATATTGTATTCACTTGATGAACAAATTTTGATTTCACAATCACATCTTCTTCTGATGTTAATGCTCCTACTGTCACTCACAATGACTTAATTGAAATGTTCCTGTATTTTCACTTAACACTGCTTTATTTGCTGTGTGTGCATGCATGTTATTTTTGTGCTCTCTGCAAAGTCTAAGGAGAAGGTGGCAGTACTACATGTCTGATGGAAGTCTACCTAGGCAAAAAGTTTAAATCAGATTCAATTTAAAATCACATGGAGCATGGTAATACTACAGTTCCTCTTTTAAAACTGTTCATTTGTATTACGACTTTTTATTACAGTTGGGTTTTTTTAAGAAAATGCTACAATAATTTGATTGCTGCTTTTAGTGTATTTTGTGCTGTAGCTGGTTTATACTCTTACTGTATTCTTATTTTCATAATGACATGGGGACTATAATTCTGAATATGGTTTCTGGTTGAGTAAAAATCAAATGGACCCCCCTCACAGATGAAACAATTACACTTCAGAAAAATTCTGGGCAGATGGGAAAACAGTGATGAAAAATCCTTGTTGCATTTCTTTTCAGACAGCTCCTGGAAGGTAATTTTCTCTCTGTAGAGACTTTGCCTTCTAAACTGTGGTTTAGGATGCACCGTCCTGCTCCTCTCAGTCCTCTATTGCCAGCACTTGTCCCTCCCTGGCAGGGGAGAGGATGCAGAGCCAGTCCTGTCCCATGGGGCAACATTGTCCCACCCTCATTTGCTGTTTCTCCCTGGTTAAGTTTTTAAGCATCTGGTTGAACTCTGCATTTTGCAAGATTTCAGTGTTGGGCCTTTTTGGTTTCTAACGTGACTCGATCAGGAAACAAAAAGCAGCTTTGAATCTTTTTGTTCCCAACATTTTAAATTGCTGAATATTATCTCTGCGTGGTCTGTTGCTTGTGGGGCAGAAAAGATGGAGAAAAATATGGCTAAATGCTTTGTATTTTCTCCCTCGTGTGAAGCTCCTGCCACATTTCCATCTGCATCAAGCATGTCCTGTTGTTCTGTCATCATGGTGTTTATGAGTGAGAAGTTGCAAAAATGCTCAATGAATAAAAAGCAGATATTTAAAATTTGACCAAGTAAGAAATTGGAAGGTTTAGTTTGGTTTTTATTCTATGAAAATATGCATCTCCAGAACACATCAAAAAAAGTAAAAATCACTGATAGGTGAGTCAAGAAATAGGTTTCCAAGGAAAAGAAATGTGTATTTTCAGAATAAACCTCAAATATCAGAAATATCAGAAATAAATGTCCTTCCTCGTTACTGCAATCAGTGTTACAGCTGTTCATGAAAATAAGTCTTAATTCAGAATATGAAGGTGCAGTTTGGATTTTTTTAAGTTCTTCATAGTTTGGTTAACATTTGTTTGCACTCATCTACCCCAAAGAAAACTGTTTTCATTTCATATGTTCCTTAATTTCTGTTTCTGATCAACATGCAGTGAGCAAAAAAATCTTAAAATATTAATAGTTACTTTGCAAGAACTAACCAGTTTTGCAGATTCAAAAGTAATTAGCTGTCTAAATCAGCATATGAATTTTTGGATTTGCTTCCTTCCTGTGTTCCAGCAATCTAAGAAATACCCACAGCAGGGAAAAGTAAAGCATCCTATTTCTCTGTTGTCCAGTCCCATAGATATTTTATCATGTGAACATAAAGAATAATTTTATTTCCAAAGGTGCCAATTCTCAAAAGAGCTACAACACTGTTTTTGGAATGTAAACAAACAATTTAAATAGGTAAAGAAGCACAGGAAAGTAGCTAAAATTCTGATTAAGTAATTTATCTTTCATATTCCTGACCCAATGTATTCTTAATATCGTGTCATGATTCTTTGATAATTAGCTAATCTTAGTTGGGCTTTACTGCTGCATAAGTATTTTATCTCCACAAGTGTTAAGTTGGATTTAAGTTCTATAAATAAATACTATACTAAATAGTTACTGCAACACTAAATAATGCTGGTAAATTTACCTATCCATGGAATTCCATGCATTTGCAGCTGAGCATTTTAAGTACTTACTATATTTGTGCATAATTTTAAAGTAAAACACATTGCATTGTGAAAAATCTGGTCCTAAGAGCTTAAGGTATTTGCTTGGAAAGCCATTGTTCAAATCTGAGCTTATGTTAGAATTTAAAATATCTTTAAAATGTTAATAGAAGTGGGTTTATGATGCTTTATAAAAACTAATGACTTTCTGACAAAAATATTAAGTTGATCTTAGTCCATCTTTCATTAAATTTTATTTTAAAAATAAAGTCAGCATTTGGCTGAGGATGTGGTTGTAATTCTCTTGAATCAAGTCTAAACTTTTAAACTGAAACACTTGAGAGCCAGACTTCAAAGGGAGTGGGAATAAGGAACATTAAGGATAGTTTTTGGCTAAATTAGAAAGTTTATTTGTACTTCTGTGGTGTCTTAGCAGCTTATAGAATTGTGATGTAGTGTTAGTTTATCTCAAGAGACTGAAAGATAATGCTTGGAAATTCATGGTGTTAGGAGCACAGCTATGAAAAAAAAAATCATGGCCTTGGCATTTAAATGTATATTTAATATGTTGTAATGGATGCTAGTAAAGGGCTCCAGGCTGAGCTTATAATACTTGGAGATTATTTTTTAATTATGATTTTAAAGTGAGAAGGGCAAAGGAAATAAAGCTTACAAAGACTAGGGGTTCATACATAGAAGTATCTTGATGATTGCAGTTGGTTTCCTTAAAATCAAGTGGAAAAAACCAAATCATTCTCTTGACCAGAGTTTCTTCTCATTCTTATAGCTTTAATAATGATAATGTACTCTGTTTAGCTATTTCAATAATTAAAGATACCTGGCATATTTTGGTTTTATTTTCTGTAAATAGGCTTTGGGTTTGTGGTTCAAATATTTGTAAGTTGAACGTATAGTTTGATAAAAGCATGGGTTGCAATCTTGTCTGTTATGGACTCCTTTGGGAAAAATACAGACACTGGCATTAGCATTTAAAATAACACATGATGTTGTCTGTGTCAGAAAATGTGTGTGGAGCATCTTCAATTCCTGCTGTAAAGCTGCAAAATCCTGGAAGTGCTGAATTACTACTTTGTTGTCTTCCTTCTGCAGCTCAGAGAGTGAATCTGGCTCCCAAAGCGCGTGTGATCAGCTTGTGACCCCCATGGCATTAGCAGCTTGTACCAGGGTCGACTCCTGTTTCACTCCTTGGTTTGTGCCATCACTAAGTGTGTTGATCCAGTTTACCTGCTTAGAAGTCCACCTATGCCATCATCTTGATCAACTCGGCACAGGTATGTCTTGCTTTATGTAGAATAATAAAAACATAGAGTTCACAGATGCTGTTTAACCATTCTGCTCTGCATAGTCCCCATTTCCTCATTCAAACCCGCATTCTTGAAACAAGGCATCATAAACAGGCACCAGTGGCACAGGCTCAGGGTGAAACTGATGTCTTGTGTGCCCTGAGCCTGTCCACAGGGCCAGCAGGAAGGTTGGAAGAGCAGCCCCTTCCTGCCCCCAGCATGGGTAACTGTAGAAGCTGCCTGTTTTCCATAGCCTGATTAGGGACAGCAGGTGCCACTTCACTTTTGAGCCATCTTAGTGAATGAATTTGATCTTTTACATTTTCCAGTGTATTAACAGTACTGTTAAAATACTTGAAGATTTTGCAACCTGCTTAGTAAAAATTCCTTGGAAGAGCTCTGAGAACTGCAGATTTAAGTTATTTCAGTTATGATTACTTTTAGGGCTACATCTGGTTTTGTTCAGTGCTCTCTGTCACTGCATTAATGGCAAATACATTCCAAGAGATCTTTAGATTATTGCCTGATTTTCAGATGCCAGGAATGCTTTCTATGGAAGATGGGCAAACTTCTTGGATAATTTTGACAGGGACAGCTTTCTTTGTGTGTAGTTTTTGTGTTTCTGCAAGTATTATAATATATTCATTATCAAATCATACCAAGACTGACATTCAATGACTAGCAAATAATTTTGTCTCTGTCAGCTACCTCTATCAGTACATAATCTTCCTCACTATTACAGTCCAATTCCAGATGCGCAGTCTTTAAAGTTACATATACTGGAAAAGGCAAAAATCAGATAAAATCAAACACAGCTGTTTTATTTCTCAACAATGACTGAGTTTATGCTGTTGTTACTGTTGTTATAGCATCTAAAGGCCTTAAGTTTTGAGGCTCCCTTGTGCTGTGTTATGCACAAAGGGAGCACAGAACTTGTTGTATCCTGTAAACTGTATATTACAGTTTGTAGAATAACAGGGCTTGATCCTGGATAGGGATGAGTGTTTTGGTTCCAAATCTGTAGAGCACTAGAGCATATGCTAATTTTAAGCCTGCGAGTAGTTCCAGCAACATAAATAATAACATCAATGGAAATATTCACATGCTTAATGTTACACAAGGGGTGTACGTGCCTTGCAGTGTCTGCTGCCTCAGTGCTCAGCACTTTGCATGACTGAGACTTCAATGAATGCGATAAAATCTTTTTTGTGATACATTTCTCATGCTTTAGTCTCAGGATACTGCTTTGTTTCATTTCTAGTATTATAGGGTAGTATGTCGCATTTCAGTGGGTTTGTGGTCTTCAACTGTTCATAATTGCAGCAAAGACAATGTCCAGTGTGGAGCCTGTTGGCCTGCACAGTCACATGTCAGCAAATACTGTATTGCTAATTTTTATTGTGTTTGTAATGTGCTGTGTGTGGAATGTCATATGCTCCTACTGCAGCAGAAGTTCTCACAGAAATATGGTACCTCTCCCAAATAGGTGGCAATCTGAAGCATTGAGCAGTGTGTAGATAAAGCAGTATTGCTGGCTGGTTTATTTACCACAAAAAGAATTTGGTTTGCAGATACTTTTTGTTTGCAGCTGCTATTAATTATCATGCTGTTTTACATCTAACAAACAGTGTGAACAGGATTCATTTCAGATTTCAGAAATGTCAACTCTTTGATAAATTTACTTGTTTTCATCTTATATACAAGTAAAAACACAATTTACAGAAACATAAGGAATTCAGCAATGGTGATATTCTAGTCTTTGTTCTTTTGCTTTTCAGCACCACCAAAGTTTCTTCAGCCATTTTTATCTGACAAGAACATGCCATCTGAGCTAGAATACATTATAATTTCCTTTGATGAGCCTCACGTATACCTTCGTCAGTGGAACGATGAGTCAGTGTTCCAGGAGATCCAGTTTTCAACTCAAGCTGACTGTAAACTTCTGGAGTGTCGAAATGTGACCATGCAGAGTGTTGTGAAACCTTTCAAAATCTGGGGGCAGATTGCTGTTTCCAGCAGCACAGCAGGAAGGCTGTTCGACTGCACAATAATGGTTGACCCTATTTTCATCAGCTTTGGCCAATATGCACTTCATTCTCTAAATACAGCAATTCAAGCTTGGCAACAGGTATGCAAACACAATAATGAGAAAAAATGTAGCTACTGTGATTAATTTAATAGCAAATTAGAATATCAACTGCTTACATTAAAAATATTTCAAAATGTAAAAGCCCTAACTTATACTGATTTTTTTTTTCCTAACAAACATTAATTCTGTGATAGCAATGAAAATTAGGGAAAAAGTGTGTGAAGGTAAATGTAGCCAGAACAGCCTGAGTTTCAGTGAAATGACATGGACTTATATCAGAATAATCAAAGCCCTGGTCTTGAAATGCAAAATATTCCATTAATTTATGAAAAGGTGAGTGCTGTGTGATACATCAGCTCAGCTCAGTCTGAGCAGCAGCACATATTGTTTCCAGCTACTGCTTCCATCTTTATTGAAGTTCAACACTAGTTTCATGTTACATTCTGTGCAAGCAGCATTAATGGCTGAAGCCAGTCCCAGTATAAGAAAGTTGCTTCTGCAATGACCCCTCAAAGGCCTGTAATTCCCTTACTCCACTGTAGCCTTGAAATCAAATCATTCCCTTCATCTGCCTGAAGACCTATGTGGAGCCTGGGAATTAATTACCTATCATGGCACTACAATAACAAAGCCCCCAAAAAAGGATAAAACATCTGTTTTATATAAAAAAAATCTTTTTTAAGGGCATTCCATGGTTTTCTTGTTGCAAAAGGACATTCATAAAACAAGATCTAGTGTGATTTAAATCTTCACAGCTGGCTCAAATATCAATGTGAACAAAAATCTTTGTAGCTCCAATTTCTGGTTTTTGTCATATTTTGAACAATGCTTTTAATAAAAAACAAACATAGAAAGTATAAGAGAGTCCTTGGTAGGCTGTTTAAACCCAAAATATTTCTGACTTAGTACCAGTCCCTCATCTAAGACACGTGTGGGAACTACTGCAAAATGGCCTTCAAAAAGGTCAGTTTCCTCTTAGGATGGGGAAAAAAAGATCTCTCAGACACAGCTATACATATAAATAAAATATGGTGCATAAATATTTAAATGTTTTAGACCACATCAGAGTGTGAATGACTGACTGACTACTCTGTGCCTTGAAGGAATATTCTGAGTTGAAAAAAATGGAATTGTATATTTGATTAAGTAGAGCCATATGTCGCATGGTATACTGCTGACAGGTACGTTCTATGAATAGTTGGTACTGATTTATACATGGATTTGGCAATGTTAACATAAGCCACAGGAGGATATAATTCTGTAATTGTTACTGTAATTTTCTCGTTTCCTCTCATGTCAGGGGTACTTGCCACCATGTTCTGATGTGGTGGGTATCTAGTCCAGAGTATTTGAGATTAAAAACTTGCATCGCTTTGAAATTAGGGAACAGTTAGCATGCAAGTGGGTTCAAAATGGCTTGTTAAATTAATTGTTGCCAAGATGTTTTTTTATGTGACTTTACCTCCAGTTTGAGGGGGTTGGCTTGCCCTGAATGGGGAGGGAATACATTTCCCAGTAATAAGCACTGTTTGATGTTTGGTGTTCACACAAAATGCAATATAAATGCTACAACTAGAAACATGAATTTAATAACCGGGAAGGGTTATTTGAATTCTCCACATATTTTTTACTGGATTAAAATCCACAACAAGTGATGTTGGAGGAAATAGACAGACAGATGAAGCATGAAACAATTTGGCCATGCACCTTTAGGTCAGGAGTTCAGAATTAGCAAAAGCCTCTGTCAGTGTCTTTGTTTCCTAGATATGGACTGATATTTGTTGTAGTTATTTTTTGGCTGTTTTTTATTGGGGTGTTTTATTTTTATTTAAGTAATGGTGAATATTCTGAAAGTACATTAAGCCTAAAAAATACCAGGCTTTATACTTTTTTTTTTCAGTCACATGCTGAAAATCTGAGAGGATTAGCACTTTTTAAAAACAGTTTCCCCTTTTGACACATTTCAGTGTCTAGTCTGAAATCCCTGTTTAACGACAAGCAGTAACTGGCTAATGGACATCTAAATACAAAGCTAGAGTAATGGGTTTAATAATTAATGACCTGGGCAAGAAACTTCAATATTTTTATTAATCTAGTTTTATTATTTAATAATAATAGCACAGAGACTATCAAGTGAGATAGAAAATGCTTGTCTCCTGTGAATATACATTGATGGAGTGGTGGAGTGTGTGGTATTTTTTTCCCTTTATTTGGGCATTTAAGCCTTCATGAATTATTTTACAACCTTAGTGCTTTGAGATACAAAGTGTTATTCCTGGGAAAAAGCTTTTCCTTTGTGGTCTCGCATTGCAACAGTTTTCCCAAACTCCTCAGAAGTTAGAAAAGCTCCTGTTTGAAACCTGTTTTAGACCACTAGAATTTGTTTTCCTCAAGGTCTGCATGGTGCTTAACCTTTCTGTTGGCAGTTGCATAAGTTTTCTTAATGAGCAGGGATCAGTCAAAATGACATTTGTGGGCACAGTAGTTTCCCCATCTTTCTACAGTAAGTACAAAAACAAAAAGGGAAAAAGATACAGAAGGTTTTAGCTGATAATGCCAGGACATTGCTATGAGAGTGAAGTTTAAAGAATCCTAAGGAAAATGTTCTTTTCTCTTAGAGGGGCTTTAAGGGGGGTAAAATGTTCTTTTCTCTTAGAGGGGCTTTAAGGGGGGTAAATTGATGAAGACTTTCTGTGAAAAAATACATTGCTAGGTGATTGTGTGTGTGTGTGTGTGCGTGTGTGTGTGTACATGAGAGGGAGAGAAAAGGCTTGCATAAGTCTTCGGTAGCTTGTGAAGCACAAAGAAAATAACTTAGTGCACATAAAGAGGCCTAGGTTTTTATGGTGTGGGTTTTTTCAAGATCCAGAAATGCTTTGAAATAGCTGTGAGCTAAGACACAAGCAAAAAGTCCTGAGACAGGGAAAGCCTGGTGACTAGTATTATGTGGGATGTTTTTCTCCCTGTCTGAATAGAATTTGCAAAATATTTGAAAGACCGATAAAGGACAGACACTTTCCAGGCCTCTCTGAGAAAAAAGAACAGCTGAAAAATGATCTAAAGAGGGGCAGGAAATTGTCCCCCAGGAATTGACCCTAATCTGTATTTGATTCAGGCTGTTAATCTTTTGCTGATTCTTTTGATTTGCTGTTTTAATTCAGAAAGGGATTTTTTTCTAATCCACACTTAGGTGCTTTCAGCTCCTGGAGTTATTCAGCCCTTCAGCATCATTGCCACACAAATGGCCTGGTTCTGTTTGGTTTTATTGTGCCTGGTTTCTCTATTATCAATCAAGATTTCTTCACTCCATCCTTTTGCTGACTTTTTTTTTTTCTCCTTTTCTGCTTACTCTAGAAGCTTCTACTGTCAGACTTCAGCAGCAATGTTGGGTCCAGTTCCCTGTGATGAGTACAGGATGTTGCTGCAGATCCCCAAGGGCAAAGAAGCATGGGTGTCCAGTGCATAGTTGCCACTATGAGCTGGAGCGTCCTCAAACTTCCTTGATGTTCCTTCAGTCATCTGTTGTTATCAAGACTGGAGGCATCAGTAGCTTTCTCTTAAGCCTGGCAGCACAGAACAATGCCCTGTTCTGCAAATCTTGGTGTTTCCTTGGTTAAAACTTTGGGACTATTATAAAAATGGAGCCTGAAATACCTCTTTCACTTAACTTTGAGAACTGTTGTTGTTAAAAGCATTGGATTCTAGTAGCAAATCTAGCTTTCAAGACTAATGATTAATGGCAGTCATTCATCAGCACCAAAATGTGTGCAACTGTACTAATAATTCCTGATAGGATAATATTCCCCAAGCAGAATTTAGAAGTTCTATGTGTGCCAAAAACTCGCTGGTTTTCTTTGACCTCTGGGAAATGCAAAAACCTACATTTTGTGTTTACTTAATTGAAACTAAGTTAGCTGGTAAGGTAAAAAGAAGGAAGTTCATCGTGTTATGGCATTGTTCTTTCAATCTCTGTGTAATCAGCAAGAAAAATGTATTGGAGTGAAAAGAAAAGCTTTTCTTAAATTCTCCTGGGGTTGTGTATAGGTTTGACACTAACAGCATGCTGAGGTCTGTGGATAGTAAATCCTCCCTTTTGAAAACAGCATTTTGCAAAGCCGAAATGGGAAAATATATACATTAGTGGTGGACTTATGGGTATGTGGGTATGGCAGCTTGACAGTAAAGAGTCATAGATCCTCCACTAGAAAGTGCCAAAATAAACTCTGCACTCTGAAGGGGCACTGTAAATGTCAGCCTTTAGCACACTCAGATCTGCTACTGAATGTGATACAGACATACTGCTCTGTAATGAGTTTTGCTGCTTGGAAGAAGTGCAGTTTTGGTTATGCTCACCTGACTCCTGTTTCACAAAGGATATCTGATCTTATCCAGAAGAAGTAATGAGATTTGGGAAGAAGTTTTAATCTAAATATTATCATGCTAAAATATTCCTAAGGTGAATAGTATTTGCACAAACACTCTCAGGCAATCATTCTGATACTCAGTTACAGAAGGAATCACAACCTGCCTTGATGAAGGGCAAAGAGGCAACAGACACAAACTGAAACAGAGGAAGTTTCATCTGAGCATCATGAAGAGCATCTTTATTGTGAGGGTGACCAGTCACTGGAACAGATTGCCCAGACAGGTTGTGGAGTCTCCTTCTTTGGAGATATTTAAAAGCTGCCTGTATGGGAGCCTGTGCAGCTTGTTCCAGGTGAACCTGCTTTAGCAGGAGCATTGGACTAGGTGACCCCCAGTGGTCCCTTCTAGACCCAGACATCCTTTAATTCTTCCTGTAGATTCACCTTAGGTTCTTCTGGTGAACATGCACTCAAGGATGCTGAACTGGACATACCTCTTCACTTCTGGACATACCAGACTTCACTTCTCAGAAAAATTTCCATGTGCATCACCCAGTAATGTGCTACAAGCAATGTACTGGTACAAACTGGTTTTCAGAGATAACTAAGGCTGCATAGGGCTCTGTGAGGAAATATTTCTCTCCCTCTTGTTTGGTCTCTGAATTTCTGCTGGCTTCCAGGCATATTCCATGTTATCAAAGAGATAAGGGATCCATATGATTAGAGGCAGGTATGGTGCTAGCTTTGTAATGTCTGTTTGATAGGTCCACTGAGAGAGCAAGGAGGGGAAGCAGAATCAGCTCTCACAATGGAGCTTCCATAAGTTAGAGAAAACATCGTGGTAGGAAAGGATGAGAAACGAGTAGCTGAGCTATGTTGTGAAGAGGGAAACCAACCAACAGAAAAATATTGTCATAACAATGTGCTAGGAAGGATGGGTCAGTAAGAGGTAACAAAACCCACAAGAAGATGAATATTTTGTGTTAGAACCATTGAATTGCATAAAGACTATCCAAATGTTGGTTTTTATGAGTAATTGTTGCAGTTGCTAGATAGTTGTTTGTAAGTAGAAGGTGCCAGCCCACTAATGACTAGGGCAGAAATATATGAGAGATGATCTCCAAATCAAATTGGCAGTCACACTTTGACTTCTCCCGTGCAGGGGATTATAGTTTGTGCCTTCGGGGATGGAAGACCTGTAGCTGTGGCTATTTTATGACTATCATATAGTCTCATTGTGTCAACAGAGTCACAAGCAGCCAGACAAAAAGCAGAAAGAGAGGGATGAATAGATGCTGGAGAAAATACTTTAAAAACCCATTATTTTTCTTTTTTTTTCCCTATTAAATGGCATGATGCATTTTCAAACTAGCCTCATGGAACTGTGAAAATACTCTACTCATGTCTCCTTTTTTATTCTGTAGTTGTCTTTTCAAGATATGGTATCAGGAAAGAGGGAGTCTTCAGCTGTCCACAGCAATATTTCAAAGTAGAAGCAGAAGCTGGGGAAGTGGAACTGTAAATCTTTTGGCCTGAGAGTTCAGTTGTCAAACACTGGGAAACCTCTTCATACCTCTCTGTCCAGCCTGTTGCAGCTTGTCTGCCCTATGTAACATCATTTCCCACAGAATTTAGTGGTGTTGAAATTTCTTATCCAAATTAGAAAATGTAGTTTTATTATAGTTTTAAATCTTGAAGATTTGCATTACAGGAACATAAAGCAAAATATTTTAAGTCTTAGGATATATTTTGTTAACCCAGAAACTAGATTTTGCAGAGATTGCTATGAGGCCAAAGCTGAGGGAAGAGATCTTGCATTTATGTGTTGTAACAGTCGCCACTGGGCAGGCAGCTGCCAAATGTTCTGCAACTGACATTGATTCGTGCTGGCTTTCATATCCCTTTCCTTTCAGAACCGATGCCCTGAGGCAGAGGAGTTTGTCTTCAGCCATTTCGTGATCTGTAATGATACCCAAGAGACACTGAGGTTTGGCCAGGTGGATACTGATGAGAATATTTTGCTGGCTACTCTCCACAGTCACCAGTACAGCTGGCGCTCGCACAAGTCCCCACAGGTATGTCAGGAACAGCCCTTCCAGGACAGCATTTGCTAAAGCTGATGGTGGCTTTAGGCACTGTTTCTTTGGTTTTCTCTGTGGTCTCAACTATCTCTAAAACTCCAGTTCCTTCAAGAGTCACACACTGGGGTTGCAACACAGAGAAAAGGTAAACAAAGTGTGAGGAAAGCCAGAAGTCTTTAGAAGTTACTCAAGGGTAAAACTGGATGTGCACCTTTTGTAAACCGAAGCAGTTGTGTGAAGCTTCTGAAAAAAGGAAAGACAGCTTGCCAGGTTTCTATAACTGAGTGATCTGTGTTTTCTGAGATGTACATTAGAGGTTCGGGGAATTTTTTTAACCAATTGTTTTTACCAGAAACATCTGTTCACTGAAATTGTTTGCAGAGCAGGGTCAAACTGGACAAAGCTCTCGACTTAGTGCTTGCCTTAGAAAAGATTTTAAGTTATCAGAAACACCCCACTGATACAGTTTAAGTAATACAGTTTCTGGGTTATCGGATTTTTTTGTTCTAAGGATAAACACTGAAATCAAATACTTTTAAACTATCAACAGGAAGTATTTCAATGAAACTACAGAATCATTTTAAGTTGGAAAGACCTTTAAAATCATTGAGTCCAACCCAGTGCTGCCAAGTCTTCCACTAAACCATGGCCCTAAGTGCCACATCCACACATCTTTTGAAGACTTTCAGGGATGGTGACTCAGCCATTCCCTGGGCAGCCTGTTCCAATGTTTGACAACCCTTACCATGAAGCAACTTTTCCTAATATCCAATCTAAACCTTCCTGGCACAACTTGAGGCCATTTCCTCTTGTGCTATTACTTGTTACTTGGGAGAGGAGACCAGCACTTGGGTGGTGGTTATAAATAGACTTCTCATCTTAATTCAAGACAGGACAAGAACTTAAATCTAATTTTAAAAGTGTTTATGAAACAGCAAGCACATTTCTTCTCTTTTCTCAATATATACCCAGCTCCTGCTGAGTAGGAAACTGCAGAACTGTGCCACTTCATTTGCTGAGCAGTAGCCCTGCCCTGAAAAATTACTAAAATTTTGACAGATCCTAGGAGGGTGTGTACTGAATGGGAGTTCCTAACTCCTCTAGAGCCCTAGGAAATATCAGTCTTAGCATGTGAGAAAGAAGACAAGTTTTGAATGGTAATTCTAAACAGGAGTTGTGCCCACTTTCACTGCTGACAAGTTTCAAGTTACACTGGGAGGCAGAGATGGCAAATTTACTGTGGTTTTCATTCACATGTCAGCTGATGGATATGTAGAACTACTGAATTTTACATAAATGTGGTAATCAGTGCAGAGCAAAATCTGCCAGAGTAAACAATTACAGTTGACACTGAAGTCAGGGCATAAGTTAAGAGGAAGCCAAGTTAATAAAGGACCATCTTAGCACAGAAACAGAGGAGCTGTTATAAAACATGTGTGCTGGCGTAAAAGTGACAGAGAGAGGCCTTTGGAGACTTTGAGACTCTGTATGTCCCTTTCCATGTTTTAAAAAAAGACATGTTTTCTCATACCCACAAAAAAGCCTGTGGTGCCCCATCTCACAGGTGAGCAAACCAAGTGGTGACTGTGCCCTGTGCAACTGGGCACTGTCAGTGTGAGACAGGATCCCCACTCATCAGGTGACATGGGATTACAGTTGTTGTAATTCCCTTTGGTTGTGTGAGGGAGAAAGAAAGCTAACTAAGTGTAACCTGTATTTCATAACCAATTTTCACTTGCATTTGTAGCAACCACCCAAAATTGCTTTTAAGCCTTTTCATAAATACAAGGAAAAAGAACGAAATATTTAAAGCAATGTAAATAAGCTCAGGGCTAAGCAAGGCTTTCCTCTTAAAAATTTGTTACATCCATTTTCTGGTTACTTACATAAAATTATTCAGTTGTGAGAACCCTCATTTTACATAGATCTACTAAAGGTGTAGTTCTGAGTATTGTGTATATTCAGTAATGGTGCAAACTGGAAGGAGTTTTAAAAATTAAGATTATCTCAAGCAAGTGAAAAGTTGAAGAGTTAAAATGACAGCTCATTACCAATACTTTCTCTTAGTTGCAACTGAACTGCTGAAAACCCCCATCAGAATATATGGCATTAGACATCTAACACCTGGAAAACTTAAACTGTGCTGTCACAGACTTGAGCATGCAAAACATTCCGTTTTCATGGCTGCTATGTAAATTTCTTACTAAATGAAAAACAAAAGTGCAGGATGAAAGATGGAAAAGTCTATCAGAAAACCAAATCACACATAAGGGAGTGGGTATGGGGACAGTAGAATCTTCAGATTCATTTTTCAGATATTCATTCTTCAGCTAACCGTTGGTGATGTCAAGGGGTTTCCCCAATCTGTTTTGCTCTGATCGGAGTTAGATTCACGGAAGAATTGGGCTGATAAAAAGTCAGGAGTGTCAGGATGGATTCCCATGTCCCAGGAGGTAGCAAAGCTAACAGCTGACTCCTGACTCAGCCACACTGCTGGCCAACAGGCTCTTCTAGTAGGGAGGTTATACTTCCCTTGTCCCAACCTTTGGAATAATTTCAAGACAATTTCTGCTCTCTTAACGTTTTTAAACAGCCTTGTCTTGCTGGGAAATTTAGAGAGTAAAAAACAGCACTGAGGTGATTTCACTGAATTTCATAGAAGCACAGGCTTTCCACACACAGGTGAGATACAAACAGATTTTCCTTACAAAGGTCTGGTAAAGAGAGAACCTTGGCATTCCCCTATAAGCCTATTCATTTGGTTATTGCCAATACGAGCCACTGTAAATACAGCATTTAGAATGGCAGCTCGTCTAGTCAGTACAATCCTTTGTCACTTTAAATAATGCAAAACAAATTTGTTCAAATATTATTACAAATGTTGTCATGTACATTTTTTTAATGATTAATACAAATCCTTGAAGTGAAAACAACTCAATCAAGACATCAAGTTGTCCCTGTTATAATATGGCACTTTTCTAATTGTTTCCATGCAAAACTATCTATCAGCTTGTTATACAAAGGTCAGAATAATGCCCAAGCAGGGACAAACCCTCTGAGTGTCATATTCATGGAATGCTAGATGACTTCATAGTTAT
Organism: Cinclus cinclus; assembly: GCF_963662255.1. NCBI lineage: Eukaryota > Metazoa > Chordata > Aves > Passeriformes > Cinclidae > Cinclus > Cinclus cinclus. Next base: position 130,772,735 of record NC_085046.1, read on the forward strand.
GAAATTATTTCATTTCTCATGATAATTCCTGACTTGCCAAGTTAGTGAATTTTAAGAACTCTGAGAGCAGATTGTAAGATAAATGTGAAATAATCCATACTTCTGGAGTCAGGGACTTCCCTCCAGGCATTAGTTCATACTTGACTTACTTGACTTACTCTTGGGGATAAAATGAGTTAGGACAAGGTCTTAGATACCACATTCTCTTACTGGGAAAGAAAACCAACTTGCACAACTTTGGCTGGCTCATGTTTCTTGTTACACAGGCACTAAGAAGCAGCGGTTGCCATGAAATACTTTATTTAACCTCTGGAAAATGTTTTTTTAGTATGGCAAGGCAGTTCAGTTAAATGAAAATAAATAGTTTTTAAAGGATTGTATTTCTTTTACATTCACATTAATAAAATTCTCCATTTTTTCTTTTGCTAATTAAGCATAGAGATGCGGTAATTGCCCATTTAAATTATTTAACACAATTAAATATATACACACTTAAAATATTTATTTTAGCAGATAGTTTTATAATGCTTTATTTACATTTAGAACTAATTTTATTATTAATAAAATTATAGGCTAACATTTTTAAAAATTCAACTTTTTTATGCTACGGAAACAACTATAACACGCCAAAGATTTGGATTTATCACCTCTTGATGGTGTCCCTCCAACTGTTTGGCTTAACTTAAAGCTCCTTGCTTCCTTCGTTTTTTTCCCTGCCCGGATCCTTTACATTTCAGGGAACCTAACCTTTCCCTTTTAACTTTCACTCTGATTCCTGCAAGTCTCGCTAGTTTGGCTAATATTTCAGTAATAAGTCTGAGGTCTGATGCTCACTCTTCTACGCCACTCCATCCCCCACTTTTTCCTCAGATTTCATGAGGTTTTTGGCCCCCCTTAGGGATAAGACACCCCCAACTATATAGTCCCTTTCCCAGTTGGGGTAGGTCCAAAACTGATGGTATTTGAGCCTTTAAGCACTTCTATCTAAAGCTGCCAGATTTAGTGAGTTCCTTTTGCAGATTTTAATGAAAGTTAGAGGTCTGTTAGATATCATTAAAAGGGAAGAGAAGATACATCATTCCAGTGCTCTACAGACAACACTGGCTCCTACGTTATTATTGGATCCAGTCTGCTCTCCTTATCTTGATCTTCACATTGTTTTGTGGGATGGGCCCCAGTTACATCAAAAGTCATGTTTGTCTCCAAGGCAGCTGTGTTTTTTAGATGAACTGGAGCATATGATACATAGGGTAAAACTCTGAAGTTAGAAGAGATCAGATCTTCCTAGTAATTTACTCAGAGTTAAGGAATTCTGTCTTGCAAGACAGTAGGCAATTGGAGGGTCCCACTAGGGATCACAGCAAATGTAAAAACCAGATATCCACGTGAGAGTCCCCTGAATGTATTCTGCAGAGATTGTTAGCTTATGAACAGACAGCAGAAATCATCTATATAGCTATTCCTAGTTGTTTTCCCCACACTCAAACTTCAACAAAGTCCTCTGCAGAAGCACAAAGTGATGGATTTAAGTTTATTTGTGTGCTTTCTATGCAAAACATAATGTTGCATAGTAGAAATTTTTAGAAGTAACAGCTCTCAAACCTTTCTGCAGTCTCCTTCCTGGGCTACAGTAACAGTCACCCATTTTCACTTTTCATCATCTTTAACTTGAAACAGTAGATATAATGGATAAAAATCAGTTCCTATGTTGAGCTGGGCAGTGACTTCAATGAGAACGTGCTTATAAATAAAATATATTTATTCCTTATCAAATTAAATAAATATGCCTGAAACTCTGTCATTTTATTGCTACTTGTATGAATTTGAGGGAAAATATGTCTATCACTTTTCTGATCATACACTTACAAGGTCTTGAGTAGATATTACTACTGGTTAGTACATTATTAATACTTTCACTGGAACACATTTAAAGTTTTTCTTATTTCAGATAGTGTCTGTAAACACAAATTCTAAATTTTCTAAACTTACTTTTTGAAGGCTACTTTAGTTTTACAAAGAGCTAATTTGCTATTTAAGAAACCTCATCATTCTCCTACTAAAAAAAAAGACTGAAACCAAATTTTGATTCATGCTGCTGCAGGATCACAATTCATTGTTATTTACTTCCAAGTTGCAGTTCTTTCAGATATTGGGTTATATAATGTAGAATTATATGTAGTACCCTGTGGGTTCAAACTTAGAAACTGTAACTTATATATCAGTTGTTACTGGGATATTTTCCCATTTTACTGTTTAGGAATTTTACAGGTTCTCTGACCAATCTCTTGTACTTTATAGAATCGTCCCCAAGTCGTTAGAGAACAACATCAGGCAAAAAAAAGTCGTATGTTATTTTATACTGTTCACATAGTGAGAAGAGTACTATTGCTTTTTGGGGGGCTCCTGCATTCTAAATCAATGCTTGTACTATATTACATGTAACTGAATTTCTAGATAATATCTGGGACAGCTAAGGATTAATATTTTCCATAAATGCTCATCATTTGGTTACCTACCTTTGGTTCCTTAACCCAAAGACTCTTCTGAATTCTGTAGGGTGAGCTTGTACCTGTGAGGTTCAGGTCTGCTTTGCAGGTTATGCTGAAGTTCACAACATCTCCAGGAGCCCCCAGGGTCAGTGTTTATCTGCCAAGTGTGACCTTTTTCTACAAGCCAGCATGGGGGTGATATAAATTGCCTTTTTCCGTGCTCTGTACTGGCTTTCTGTCCTAGAAGGGCTGATGGCATAGAACTGGCCAGATCTCCCAGTTCACATCAGATAATGAAGCCAAAGTGAAGTTCAAACTGTTTTGGTGGCAACTGGAGCTGATTATGTGCAGAATAAACACTTCATTTGTTGTTTATCCTAATGCTAGTTGGTTTTATTGTTGCAAATCCTAATCCTAGTCAAGAGCCACTTTCTACTGTGAAAACAGAGTAAAAAATACAAATCAAGCTTCTCCTTTAATTTTTTAGTTAAAAATTTCCTTAGCTTCAATTCTTAGAATTCAGCTCCCATCTCCAGAGCTACATTTCCTCCATGCTGCTGCGTTATCACAGCTTTTATTTTACTATCTTCTATCTTTTAAAATAACAACTGCTCCCACACCATTAACTAGGTGTTCTTGACTTGGTTCTTCCCAAACTCTCAGAGTTCATAGCAATTAACCTTGTTCCCCCCCAAAAGAATATTTTCTAGTTTCACTTAGAAAACAAATACGATCTAAGGAACCTGGTGAAACCAAGATAAATCTGGTGAATCTACAAGCAACATAGAAATCAAATTTTCATCACTAAGCATTTTGAGAGCTCAAGCTTTAAATTACTTATACAACTGGAAATTGATGCTTTTTCTGGACAGGCTAAATTCTTAGTCTCACTTTTAATCCCCCATTTTAGTCCTCATGCTTTGCCATACGACACACAGCTTTATTCACTCAGATCATGTCTTGCACTCACACATCTAGCTGAAAACCTAAGTAAATTTTGAGAAGCACATAGAAACATTCTGTGAAGAGGCATGATAAAGATATTCTTTATTTTAAAGATAAAGCTTTTCTAGCCATTTGCTCCAGTAAGAGCAGCTTCATCTTAATCTGCCTCCCTTGAAGTAATTTCTATTCCTCTCAAAACATAAATCCATAATGGCTAAGAATTAAAAATACAAATGCTAGTCAGGTCTAGTCAAAACAAAATTCCCTGGGTTATCTGCCGGTATATTTCCCTGACAGAAAATGCAGAAATCAAATATTTACATGAATGAGTGCCTATCTTTGCATATACAATAGATAGCCTGTTTAATTTCTCTCTAAGCTACAAATTTTCGCTTATCCCTGGGTTGTATTCATTAGAATGCTTTGAAGTCCATTTTTTTTGTACCTTAATGCAATGACTTCTCTTTTCTCCCATATATGTTCCATACCTAGCTATATTTGTTGAACTTTTTTAAACAGAGTGTCTAATAAATTCTTAGAACTAGCATAAAGCTTGATAAATGAAAGAGAGTTAACAGTAATTATTGAAAATCTTTAGTATCAGGTCACTTTGATACCTGTTTGGTCAGGGCGAGGTGCAAATAATACCAAGGTTCTGGGTTCATCCCTGTATGGGCCATTCACATAGGAGCTGGACTTGATGATCCCTGTGAGTCCCTTCCAATTTAGAAAATTCTGTGAATCTGTAAATCTGTTTTCTGCTAAAATAATGCTAGTGTCTGATTACTGAGTTCTCTAAAATCACTGCCATCTTTATTTCCTGCTGTATTTCTCTGCATCACTTAGTGTCATTCGCTGATTATTTCTAGCCATCTTTTCCAGAAATCTCACATTTAAATAACTTAATCATCCAGAGATCCATTTTTGTTTTCATGGAATGCAGTTTCTTGGCTCAAAAGTAAACTTGTACAGCACCCAATTCTTACACTATTAGGTCATTAATACAAATATATTAAATATCTTTAAAGTAAAATACAAAGGCCGTGTTCCCTTGCGTTTACCAGTATGCAAATTGTATGTTTGTAAAATAAGAAATAAGAAATGTGATAATAGCTCTTCATTTTTCTTTCTGAACCTTGAAGTTAAATGCAGACTAATGGCTACAAAGAAAATCAGTAAGGCAGCATTTGGGAGCTAATGACTACTCAGGGAAAGCTGACAGCATGTTCCTTGGGAACATTCAACTTGTGAGCAAAGCTGTTTATACAGGGTGGGAGACATCCTAATGTTGTAGCTACATGTAATTACTAATCGTCAATTATGGCATTTACATGACATCTAACTTTGGAGCAGACAGTATTTTGTGGGCCTGCTAGCTCAGACTGACCACTTAAGTACCTTTTCTCATTATTTGGCTGTCATTTCCAGCTACCATTCTCTCCAAAGTAAACAGTTTCCTTGTTTCTCCTAATTTTCATATGTGATGAGATTTATTCCCAGCTGCCTCTGTAAGAAACTGAACAGATTCCAGCCACTGCAATTGGATTTTTTTTCTTGTTTTCTTTTTCCTTTTCTGTAACTAATACTTCATAATGGAAGTGACATGTTTGTTTATGAGTTTGACTATCCTAGCATACAGCCTCCCTCAACATAACCTTGAATATAAAGCTGTACCCACATGTGTACACATCCAGTTGCCTGTCCTTGCACACGCAGGCACGTATCAGCCTTTGTGCTTCCAGCATAAAACTCATTTCAATCTGAATGCAACAGTCATCACTGTTGCAAATTCAAAAGCCACCCACTGAATGGATGTTATTGTTCTGTGTGTAACTTGTGCTGAGGATACCACAAATTGCAAACAGGCTACTGAGTTGTAATATCTTTGAAAGTTATTGCTGTTGTTTTTTCTTAAAACAATGAAGGAAAACCCCAACATTCAGCCCTTCACTAAGGCCAACTGACCAGACCCATGGTGAACATTATCTCTTTCTGGAAACAAATCATGGAAGAACACAGTATTTACAAGTTTCACTTTTTGCGAGTGTAAATAATCAATCTTTGGGCCTGATCCTGTTCTCAATTACTTAAATTAATTAATGACAGATGTCCAAAATCAGAGTGAAATTCAACCCTCAAGAGAGGACTCCCACAAGGCCTTCATATGACTGTTTTAAAGAACTTAAGTGATGCTTAGGCTCTGTGCTGGCCCTCTGCAAAGAATAAATTTTACCCAGAATGCTTATTGCTTTGATCCCTTATATATAACTCACATCCTTAAGTTTGCACAGCCACAAAGGATCTATACAGAGCTAAATAGCCAGATCTTCAGCTGGTGTAAATTTACGTAACTTCATTGACCTACATGGAACAGTACCAATTTTCACTACTCTGGCTTAAAGAATCTCCATGGGACAGAGGTAAGTACGTATGGTGGGTAAATGGATGAAAGACTCTTCAAATGATGAAAGACTATATTGCTCTGGAAGTGATTTAAGTTAAACTGGAAAACAGCCACTCCTTTTCCGGAATGAATCACATAGGGAGTATAATTACACAGTTAAATTTCTTCTCATGCAGTCAAGCTTGAATTTGCCACCACATTTGTGTAAGAAATGAAATGTTTCCCATCTCTCAGCAATATACCACATTCTGCATTTAACAAACTTACATGCAAGCCGTACAAGTCCCTCTTTATTTTTGAAGGGAAGGGTATTTGTAATTTTCTACCGTATTCTGAAGGCAAAAAATCTGGCATGGACCTGTGTTCCGTATCACCTTGCTGGTTATAGAATGGAACAATTCTAGAACAATTTCAAAGGCAGTGAAGAAAATCTCTTGTTTCCTGTTTTATGCTCTCTAGTCTACTTGCCCTTTTTTTTGTAAACAGTTGTGTGCCTGGATGTTAAAGCAGGTAATTTATGGGATTTATAGAATTCAGAGCCATTTTCTGATATTGTTGCTTCTTCTGATTGTGTCTGAAATCACAGAATTACAGACTGAATGCATTATTCAGACAACTGGTGTGCTTAGCATTGCTGAGATTTCAAACCAGGAGTATTTCTCTGTCATGGGAATTGATATCCTACTGCAAGGCACTTTTTTTCCCCCCGGTTATGTATTGAAGTAGTAATTTATTTCTTTCTTTCCAGCTGTTACACATCTGTATTGAAGGCTGGGGAAACTGGCGGTGGTCTGAGCCATTCAGTGTGGACAATACAGGCACCTTTATTCGCACCATTCAGTACAAGGGCCGGACAGCATCGCTTATTATCAAGGTTCAGCAGCTCAGTGGAGTGCAGAAGCAAGTAAGGATTTGATCCAGTTAGGAAAAAATAGCATGAGTAATTTAAACTGTTGCCTATTCATGAATTAGTCACTTTTTAATTTATTCTCTTCTACTGGGATCTGCAAAAAACAAGTATAGCAGTCTTTTGGGGCTATTTCGGGGAATTTTTACAACTTTTTCTTGACTTTGGTGTTGATCTTAGCATTTAAAAGCTCAGTTACCAACATGTACTTTATATGCTCCAGTAAACGTCCCTTTGCATGGTTCTGACAGTCCTAAGTTACACAATCTCTTCCATATTTTAAACTTTTGAGAAACAGATTTTTCTCTTATTTTTTTTAAGAAACCGTTCATAATATACTCTGGTTTGTAATTCAGGCCTACATATTTTTTAAAATGAAAGAATACCAAACTAACAATTGAAAATGAGCTGCTGTGCAATAACTTTCCCTTTGCAATCTTTGTAAAGAGACATGTAATAACACTGCAGCTGTTCTTCCTCCACTGGCAGAAGCCAGAGCATGTGGTGGACAGAACATGCTGAGCTTATGGATGTGGCAGTGCTGTTCTGCACAACAACAGTACAGCTGACCAGACAGGAGCAGTGCCAGGTGTCACTGAAAGCCCTGCTGAGATTTCACATGGTAGGTTGTAGCTGTGGTGTGTGCCCTCATTTATGAAAAAAGAAATTATGATGGTTGTACAGGGATACGCATGGAATGGTGTTCCCTGGTACAGCTTGGAGAAAGTCGATGTACCTCTACAATAAACAATTCATGCATGATGGACAGCAACAATGCTGAGTCTAATTTGGTCATTTTATAGGTGGATTCACTTAAATACAGAAACATGTTACAGTCATTTGATGAAATTATAAGCTTTAAAACAGCAGACATATGGTGAAAGGTCTGGATCATTGACTTGTGATGGGAATGTGAGGTATCAGTAGAAACCCTTCTGAAGTACATCCCTGTGACTCAACATTCAGAGACCATCACAGAACTCTTAAAATCCAAACCAGGAGTGCCAGCCATGGGCAGTACTGCTGAGTTCAGTGGGAAGGAAAGTGAATATGTTATGTGTTTCTTTCAAGTGTGGATACTGCCTTAGCAATATTCCAAGCATTGTAATCCCTAGATTTCTATGAAATTGCACACACATTCAGCCAATAAAAATAATGTTTTACCTTCAGCAGTCCTTGGGAAAGCCTAAAGCAGAGAGATTATTCTTCTACAGAAGGTTTTCAATCTCTAATTAAATTTTGACCATTTTTTTCCACAATTGTTTACATAAGAGTTGTATTTTTTATGTATTTTAGATCCTAATCTGTGGAAGACAGACAGTCTGTAGTTACCTTTCTGAAAGTATTGAATTGAAAGTGGTTCAGCATTACATTAGTCAAGATGGACAGGCTGTTGTTAAAGAACACATAAACTGCCTTGCAGCCAAGCAGAAATTGCCTTCATACATCCTTGAAAACAATGAGCTCACTGAGTTGAGCGTGAAATCTACAGGAGATGAAGACTGGTCCCAAGATGTGTGTCTAAGTTCTAAACACACAGAACACAGCACTGTCATTCAGGTATGACTAGAAGTGGGTATATGGAATCAAGCATTAAAAATGTCTGAAAGAACCGAGTACTTTGCATTTAGACTTCTGTTTGATATAATGAAATAGTGAGTGTTATAATCCTGAAATAGTGTAATGCTGATCTTTCTACAAACAGGTACCATCTTCGAAGAGTTCAATTACATATGTGTGGTGCACAATTTTGACTTTAGAGCCCAATTCCCCTGTGCAACAGCGAATAGTAAGTGCATTTAATGTCTCTGAAATCTAAATGTTTATGCCTTATATGTCATATAATAAATTAAGGTCAGAATGACCCACTGTAAAGATTTATCAATAGTTTGTTTCAACAGTTGTAATACTGAAATAAAATTGGCTTCAAATTGTTGTGTTTTTTTTTCTTTTTGTAGATTGTTTTCAGCCCTCTTTTCATTGTAAGGAGCCATCTTCCAGACCCTATTATCATACATATAGAGAAAAGAAGCCTGGGACTGAATGAAATGCAAGTGATTCCAGGGAAAGGGCAAGAGAAAGCACTGCAAAACATAGAACCTGATCTTACACACCACCTGACTTTTCAAGCCAGGTAAAATACTCATTTTCCTTGAAAGTGGTTCATTTGTATGGAAAAGAAAGTATAATTTACACTTCCACTTATTTGGCATTTTTTCTAAAAGTGTGACATGCCCAGAGGGTATATGACAGAACAAGCATATGTAGCTGAAATTATATCAGAGGAAATATTAAATTTGGTATAACTGTCCTAAGGACAGTGGAATTTGTTTAATTAAGCAGTCCATATTCTTGTGTTTTAAAAAATAAATTCCTGAATTATCTTGAAATGGTTTTTTGAAATAAGGAGGGGGTTTTAGGGTCATAACAGCATCATAACAAATCCATGCACATCAGTAAATTCTCAGGAACTTAGACATCATAACTTGAATCATCCACGATTACCAGGAGAATGTTCTTGCTGCAGAGTACACTTGGGAAGTCACATTAGAGAAAATGCTAATGCTAAGGCTTGATCTTGTGAAAGTGACTGAGTCTGTTTTCAATGGCAGGGAAGAAGATGATCCATCAGAGTGTGCAGTCCCTATCTCAACCACTCTGATTAAACAGATAGCAACTAAATCCCATCCAGATGGCAACGTCAGCCAAGTGCTCTCTGAGTTCTATGGCACTGCTGGTCCTCCCCAGCCTGCATGGCCTTATAATAGGAAGGATTCAGACAGGTAATTCCTTGATAAACCTTCTTCATGACTCTTGCATTGCCTTTCCAAATAAACTGAAATCACATTCTGGAAGACTATATGTGATGAACATTGGATATATTTTCAGCAATTGCATAATTCCTGACTGTAAACTGCAGAATCTGTGGCAGGTGGGGAAAAAAATTAGGTCAGCCTCAGGGCTCTCCTTGTTTACACTGAGAAGATTGCATCAGTATGGATTTTTTAAAAATGGAACCATTTTTTTGTGAGTGCACTTTCCTTACTGCAGCTCTAGAGGCTGTTTATTCAGCTGCTGTTTGTTTCAGTAGAGAAACAGGGAGTTGCTGTAGTAGTTGTTGGGGAAACAAAAAGGAAATGTGATTTGATGACTACAGAAGTCACAGATTTAGCTCTGAAGGACAGTGGTAACTCTGTTAAGGCATTATTAATTGACTAAATTTAGGTTGAGCTTGTGAAGTTAAAAATAAGCCTTTATAGCCTAAACTTACCTAGATCTTTCTGACAGCACCTCAGTGTGTTCCAGAATGATAAGGTAAGAAGAGTTGTTTTTCTATTTCACAACCAAAAATTGCACATTTCAGAAAATGACATCTTAGTATTTGCAATCTTGAATTCATTATTCCTTTGACTTTATGTTTTTGCTTATTTATTTTTGACAGCAATGGACAGCTCTCCCAATGGGATAGTCCAATGCGGGTAAAGCTGTCAGTGTGGAAACCATGTGTTAAAACTCTGCTGATTGAACTCCTGCCCTGGTCATTGCTTATCAATCAGTCCAAGTGGGACCTCTGGCTGTTTGAAGGAGAGAAGATTCTTCTTCAAGTACCTAGTGGGAAAGTAATTATACCTCCCAACTTCGAGGTAACTTTGCTATATTCACTTTAGCAGGTGCAGTTCTGCTAAAAACACTGTTCCAGAAGAATGGTTATTGCTCCAGATGACTCCCACTGTCCAGTCACTGTGTCTGTTTGTCTGTTAGTCGTAGGATGAGGACTAGCAATAACAGTAGGAATTCACCACACTGAGTCACTGAGTGGGTAACCCAACATTGGTGGCAATGTTTGTAAAACAACATCCTGTAGATACATGGTTAAAAATTGTCTGGAAGACACTGTAGGAAGAAGGCCTTCATTCCATCACCAGCCTTCTCCCCTTCCTCTCAATTCAGCCAAAGAATCTGCAACATGGGTGTAAGGTAGCAGCCCATGAAAATTGCTATAAAGGCCAAGTAAAGAGTTTGGCCCCTGCTGTGCCAACGTGTCTCTTGGGAAATTGTTGACTATAGTGGCAAAATTGACAACCTGAAAGGAATGTTTAGCTTGAGAGCTCTTTATGTTATGTTATTTCATAGCTTTTAATGTTACCAAGAAAAGCTGATTATGACACAGAATGAATTACAATAGAGGAAGATTTTTTTTAGGCTGCCTGCCTTCCTTAATTCAGTGTAACAGATCTTCCTACATATCTTGGCCATGCACATTCTTTTTTATTGTAACTCAGATATTCTTTAGTTTTGAAATAATTAAGGTGATTTGACACAGCAGCTTGTTAATTCCAGTTGAGCAATCTGATACTTCGTGTTTATTCTGCCATCTTTTTTCCACCCAGGTATGTCTGTTAATAAACAAAAGGTCTGCCTAGTAAAACATCTCAGTGTAGACTACCGCCTTGATCCCCTGTGAGGATCAGTTCCTTATCCACCTTGTGGTTTCCTCTATCCTTGTACCATGTAAAAAGAATCAGAGGGAGAAAGGCAGGAAATTATATTCACTGCCTACTGGAACCCGCATTTAGAAGTGTAATAGAAATGTATCGAATTGTGAACAACTGATGATCAGTCATTTTTTCACTTGCAGGAAGCTTTTCAGGTTGGAATATACTGGGCAAACACTAATACTGTGCACAAATCAGTGGCAATTAAACTGGTTCATAATGTGACCTCTCCAAAATGGAAGGATGCTGATAATGGGGAAGTAGTAACATTGGATGAAGAAGGTTTTGTTGAAGCTGAAATTAAACTTGGTGCTTTTCCAGGTCATCAAAAGGTTAGGAGAAAATTATAATTATTTGTAACTTTATCATGTAAAAACAAAGTCATATAGCAGATAAAACAATCAAATGTATGCAGTGTGAAAGCTTCTCCCTAATTATGTTAATATATGTCCAACATAAAGAGAGTATAAACAATGTGTGAAATATAATTTTAAGAATTAGATTGCCAAAAGCATACTGTGCAACCCATGAAGAAAATACAATATCTCCTGGAAAAAGAATTAATGAATTCTCAATTATGTTTGGATAATATTGACAGATGCAACTTCAAAAGTACGTGATGTGGTGATGTGGCTCCAGTTACAAAGTGCATGAATATAGAGAGGGTATCTTTGATTAGAAAGAAAACAGCACTTCTATTGCTACATTTCACTACTTTTGTGGCTTTGTGTGACTTCATCACAATTTTTCATTATCTTACAGTTGTGTGAATTCTGCATTTCTTCCATGGTTCGACAAGGTATACAAATTCTACAGATAGAAGATAAGACAACAATAATCAATGATACATCATTTCAAATCTATTACAGACCACAGCTTTTTATTTCCAAACCCCACTCAGGAGAAGAGGTAAAGCACTGTAGATACTGGTTTTGTTTGTCATCTGTGGAAAATGGTTGTTTACTTCTGCATCTGTATTTAGGTGAGTTGCATATAGAAGTGCTTGGAACAGAAATCTTTAGACCTAATAATCATAAAATAATTTATGTAATTTAGAATACTGAATCCTGGGTAAGTTCAACTCCAGTAATTAACTGTGTTCTGAAATCTGTGCAAGCAGCAAATTCTTGCACATTGCAGAATTAGTTCTGCCTGTTCTCCATCTGTTCAGGCACTAATGGCCATTTCTGTAAAATAGGCAGCGTAATCCGTAGTAGCTGTTGAAAACGTTCTCAGAATTTTTACTGAGTTTGCGTGTAAAAGAGGTATATTGGCCTGGCAGGCTGAAAACTTTTTGTTATCCTTTTGGGAAGATTCCAGTTATCTGAGCAAAGCTGCAGAACTAGAGATGTGCCCAAAGTTTATGTATTTCATAAACTGCATCAAATTGTGAATATCAGTTTTCTAATAATCTCACAGAATTATTTAAGGACTAGGTTGCAGGAACCAAAATGTATGCACGGTCAATGTATTTTAATCAACCATTTATACATATTTATTGAAGATTACATTTATAGTAAAATACGTGGAAAGAATTCTCAGGGTCAAACTTAGTAGAAGAGCTGGCAGATCAACAGATTGTTAAAGTTCCTTTTTCTGTATTGTTTTCCATCTTTAGTTTTCTTCACATCAGTATCTACAGTTGTGCATCACACATTTTGTGGCAGTCTTATGGGATGGGGAATTGGGAGAAAGTTGAGGCTAAAATCCATTCTTAGTTTTGCAACTCTAAATGGACTCATTTCACACAGTTGTGTTACAGGAATGTATGTAACTTGATTTTGGTAGAGCTATGTTCTGCTACTGAGAGCCTACTGTGCATCACAGAATCAGAGGCTGTCACAGAAAGGCTTGTGTCAAAAGGGCTCTTAAAGATCATCGAGTTCCGAACCCTTCAGCACAGGCAGAGAGATCTTCCACTAGACCCAGCTGCTCAGCACCCCCAGATAGCTGTGCTGCAAACCTATACCTGAAGACAGAATTTGGCCAAATAGCCTTTAATGCGACGCACTTAAGTGCAACCTTCCATTAGGTGTGGTCATTGGCTACTTGAGAGCGTTCTGTGCAAAATCAACGTGGATAAACCTCCTTTTAGGAGCCAGCATGCCATGCTACCACCACCTCTTTGTGTTCGCAGGACTTCCACTCACCTGACAGCGCGGTGTTCAGCGTGGGCCCGGCCGGGGCAGGCTCCGGGGAGGCGCTGAGCGCCGTGCCCTGCTGGGACCTGCTGTCAGAGCCGGGTCCCTCGGCAGCAGGGACATCCCTCGGGGACAGGCGCCTGGTGCTGAGCTTCAGCGCCGGGAGCCGCGAGCTCTGGAGCCTCCCGGCCGTGGTGAGCGCAGAGCTGGCGAGGCAGAGCGTGGCAGTGCCCACGGACACCTGTGCTGAGAGTGGATTCTGTACCAGGTACTGTGCAATGGGCACTCGCCAGCAGTAAACTTGTTGCTGGGAAGCCTCAGCTAGTCAGAAACCGTAAGAGATTAATGCGACAGTCGAAGTAACACGTGCCCCCCATATGTTGTGTCAAGTCTTACTTTAATTTAAAAATGATCTTCTGATGGTTTCGATGCTTTTGTTGGAAATGGTTTAGTGATATGACCATGTACTAGTTGTACACTTTTTAGAATGTATGGCCTGCTGGTTTTTTTCTGTGCCTGCAAATAAGAGCATGAAAAGCTTATATTGGGGAATTAAGGTGTTTTTTAATTTGTGAAGAACAATTTAGGAGTTCAAGGGCAGTGTGTAATAATGCAATAAAAAAATTTACGTTTTGCTTATGAAAGGTAGACATACATTTTTACAAGCATAATAAGAGGATAAAGAAGAAAAGACAAAAGGGTTGAAACTATTTTGAGATTACAGCAAAGAAAGATTTCAAGTTTTAAAGCTTGAACTGTGTAGTTGTGCCTTCTACTTACAAACTTATGGAAGCAGCTAGTTAAAACAGCAGTCCAGTGACCTGTCAGATGAGCAGCTTCATTTCTTGAACCTGATATCTGAATCTACTCAGGCTTATTCTGGTACGAGCAAGAAACAATCTGCTGAAATTAGAGAAGCTACATCAGTATATGTTACCAGAGATGTGATTTTTCTCTTGCCTGGAGTGCTTGATATTATTCCAACCCTCATACAGTTCCTCTGCAGAGTCCAAGAGGTGTCATTTTGGATACTAAAGATTCTCACACAGACCTCAGATTTTAAAAATTTTAGTGAAAACAGTAAAGGAAGGATTCTTTATCATTCTGCCACAGGCATAGAGAATCTCATGTTCTTAATCAGATTTTAAGACTATTTTTTAAAAACACCATGATGTTAAGGGTTTTAGCAACAGCCAATACATGTGCAAAAGAGAAATAAAAGAAGAATTTATGTTTATGCATGAAGATAATTTATGTAGTTAATGAGTAGAACTAAATTCATTTAATCTCATTTGGAAATTTGGATGTAGTGATGATCCATAACATTAACATGTAAAAGAGCAATAGCATTGTGGATCATTCCAGGGGAGCAGTCAGTTAGATCTACATATTTGTTCAAATATCTTTCATGTGTACCAGAGAAGTATACATTCAAATTCTTCTGGAAAATTTGAAATATTTATGTTGAAATTTTGGGCCTACAATCTCATGCTTTTAATTTAATATAAAACTCTGCTGGCTACGGCTCTCATCTTGTAGGCACACATGTTCAGTTTAACTCATGAGTACTCTCCATGAAGCAATTTCTTCTCTCATTTTTTTTAGGCTATTTCCATGTGTTCTTCTGTTGAAGTGGAGAGGTGTACTTGCCTAAATGTAGATAAATATCTGTGGACTTGGAACTTGATCATGAAGAATCTTAAAGATGCTAGTTTTGAATGTTTTTAATTGTTCAGGATAATAATATCTAAAGATTTCATCCAAAACAGGCATAATCCAATATATCTGCTTCTGTTTTAGAGCTATAGCACTGACTTACCAAGAGCATCTTGGTGTGACATACCTAACACTTACAGAAGATCCTAGTCCTCGTATCATTATCCACAATAGGTGCTCCATTCCATTGCTTGTAAAAGAGAATTTCAAAGGTGGGTACGATGCAATAATCAGAAACAGTGCACTGTTGTAGTGTAACTTATTTTACTCTATCTCCAGTCCAAAATTGAGTTCAATGTGTGTTTTGGTTATAGTAAGAACTTGGTGCTCTCATGAAGGTCTGTCTCAATGTGAGAGACTCTGGAAGCTACTGGAGCTAATTGTAAGGTCAGGAGTATGAACTTAGATATTGGTCTCTGGGCTTTTGGGTCTCCCTGGTTCCAGCTGTCAAGGTGACTCAGCTGTAGGAATTCCACAGGCTGTGGGAGTTTGTTGACATCAATTCAATTTCATGAAATATTTATATTTCCTCAGATTTGCAAATGTTACACAAAATGTACTGTCAAAAGTCTGGTTACAGTAAGTTAATGTAATGATCAGCGGAACATTATTTCTGTAAAACTTTATGAAATGGAAAGAGAAAAGGAAAAAAACCAAACATATAATATTCTAACCAATAGAAAAGCAATGTTTTTATTTACTAGGAATATTTCAGACAGAAACTTTTATTTGTGCAAGCATAGATTAGTTTTGATTTCATACAGGTTTTAGAAGGCTCTGATCTTTTATATTTTATAAAATTTCAGATACACCAAAGTTTGAAGTTTACTGTAGAAAGATTCCAGCTGAATGTTCGGTTCATCATGAACTTTACCATCAAATCTCCAGCTATCCAGATTGCAAAACAAGAGATTTATTGCCCAGTATTCTCCTGAAAGTGGTGTCATCTGATGAAATAGTAAACGAATGGAGTGATTTTGTGGACATCAACAACCAAGGAACACAAGTAAATCATTATCAGCTACTTCCTAGTTCACATCACAAATGGTTGTCTTTCTGACCTACACAGTGCATTGTTCCTCTGCAATAAGTGTATCCTTTCTGTTGGTTAAAGGGGTTTTATTTAACTCCTGGGAACTCTCCTGCCTAATTAAGTCCCTTCCTGTGGAAGTTTTAGAACACAGACTATCTTCTTTATGGTCTCTTTTTAGAACTAGCTGGATTGAAAGTAGAGGCTTTATAACACTGATTTTTTTCACTTTTTAATCAACCTGGTGTTGCCTGGAAAAGTCAGTCTTGAAAATTTCTGGGCCCTGTAAGCAAAGAATGCAACAGGATCCAGGAAATTTGGTCACTTAATTATTACGGGATTTTTATCTTTATGTCTTGTAGGAATCATCGCGTTCATTCTCCCTCTGTGTCTTTACAGAAGCTGCTCATGTCTTTCTAAAACAAAACAACCCATCCCTTTTCTTTCACTCTGTTATTTTTCTCTGGGTCTTGAGGTAAATGAAAGCTTCCTTGACTGGAGTACTTCTTGTTGATGGGAATTTTTTCCATCTTTGAAGTCATTAGTTTACATGGAATCAACATAAACTGCTTGGCTCTTTGAAAGAAATACTAGTTTCAGATGTTTTCCCTGGGCACAAATCACAAAATGCTCTTGATTATTGAGTGTTATGTTATATAGCAAGTAGTTCAGTTCCATTCAGCAAGCCAGTCAAGCAATGCATGGTTTCAAATTTCAGTCATTAATGTTATGCCAGACCAGGGTTCTTTATAAGTATCTGGCTCCTAGAAGGAATTAGATGCTAAGACAACATTTGGGGATCATTGTCTACTTGAACAGCTCTCCAAAAAAAAGTATAGCCTTCTATTATTGAAGTTTTGGGATGTACATGTTGAAAATTTTCCCAGGATTTCTAAGTCTGGCATTCCCTTAGAAAACTATAAATATAAGTGAATAAGGAATATACTAATAACATCACATACAATTCAGTTCAGGTTGTGAAATAACTGGGATTTGAATATCTTGGGGAATTTGTATTTCTTCTATGTAGTCACAGATAGGTACTTCTTTTTCTGTTAGAAAGTAAATTTAAAACTACTTAAAACTAATATTGAAATATTTATTATCAGAATAATCTGAAATTGGAATTAAAAATTACAAATCTTCAAGATCAGTGGAGGTTTGTTTAGAATAATTGGAGTTTTGAAAATTCTGTAAATGTTCTTTTTTCTTCAATTCCATGTAGGATTGTGAATCTCTTCTAGACAAACAAAGGATTAAAACTGACATGTCAAAATTAGGAATTTTCTTATATCTAACTTTCAGAAGAATAAGAAATTTGGTTAATGAAATTTAATTATCTGTACAATTATTTTTATTATGAATAGCCTAACAGGATCAGTTTAAGTGCTGATCCTACTAAACTTCCAATTGTTTTTGCTTCTGGTGACTTCTTAACAGCAATAAAGGTTCTTTGCTTTGCCTAAAGACAAACAGCTGTTTATTTTACCTGTGCTAGCCCAATATCTTTGTTATTTCTCAAGTTTGCATTCCTTTATATTATAGCTTCTGTCATTGCAATCTAGTAAATAATTGTGTTGATAGTAACCTTAAAAGAAAAGGGAAACCAGCTTCCTCTAAAAAGGACTGCTGTGAGTTTTCCGAACCTTTAAAAGATCTTAGTCTTTTCTGTTCTGGAGAAATACAAAACTTGCATGGAAATATTGCAGAATTCAGCTCCAAAAGCAGTACATCACTTCTATAAGTAGGATGTTCCTGAAGACAGCTTTCTAGAATGAAAGTTTGTACACTTGCAAGAAAGACACAAATCTGTTGTCAAATTCCTGTTTTTCCTGCCTTTTTAGATATTTTATGCTTTCCAATAGATTTTTGCCATTTCCTCATGGTGGCACCTTGCCTGTGACGGTGTTCTCACAAACCAGTTTAAATGGCTCAATGATGTGCTCAGTCTTGAGTTTTTAATTCAAGTTTTCATGGATCCACAATGTTACTTACTTTTCAGTCTTCATGTGTTTTACATCATGCTATCAGCCATTCATCAGCCCTCTGAGCTACAGCATAGCAACATAATGTTAGTTTAGGGTTTGTTTTCTAGAGGAGAAAGTGGTATTTTTAGTGCTCCAGGAAAATGCCTTTCTTCTTAATCCAAAATCACAAATTAAAATTTCCTATTTATTATTTTCATATAAACAACCTCCCCAGCACATTTTGCTTTTTCCTGGAGAAGTTTCTTACTAAAATGTATTCAGTTATGAAATTGAATAATGAGCTAGAAATTTCATCTCCCTGTATAACTGAAATACTTGAAGTATCAGAACAGTTATTTTCTGAATTACTGAAATCTGACTTTTTTCCTGAATAGTATCCTGATTTGAGCAAAGGATCTCAACCAGTAGACATTGATAGCATTAATTTAATTTATTACATTGAAAATAGTGATTTGAGTTACATTCCATTTGTTTTTTACCCTCTCCTCTAGATTGTGTTCTTAACTGGCTTTGGCTGTGTTTATGTGGACATCACCCATCACTGTGGAACAATAGTCATAAACTTGGCCCCAGAAGGAAGAGCAGGATCTGTTGGTATCAACCTCAACAGGTACATAAAGCACATAAAAGATGATTAAAAGCATTGCTGAGAGCTCAGTCAGCTTTCTAAGTGTTAACTCACTTAGAAACTTTGGCTTAACTGTTTGCTGCATACTCTGTACCATATGTTTAGACCATATGGCTTTGTATATCACAGTGAAAAAGGACAGTCTAACATCAAAAGTTATGTCACTTTAGGGTAAACAGTAGATGACTGGTACAAAAAGAGGACCTGAGTTGTTCAGTTTTTTAAAAAAAATAAAAAGCATTTTCCATAATAATTAATTTTGAGTGTGTTCATCAGTTTAAAATGTATTTAGCCAGGTCCTGCCATCTGTAATCTTACAAGCTCCCAAAGACTTAATATGCAAGAGCTGTACAAATAGCTTACAGTTAGTAATTAATCATGCTTGATTATAACACCCTTCTTTAGAAGATTTCCCCACTTCCATAATACACCACAGTCTGATCCTCAGCTTCATTCAAGTGCAATTATAATACTACTTATTTCTAAGCTGCAGAATGCTTGGTCTCCAGCAATCTTGTTACAATTTGAGTGGAATTTGTTGTACTTTTTTTATTTGCATTGTAATTAAGTGTTAATCCCCAACAAGTGGTCATCAGCAGTACCTAATAGTCCATTTGCCAGTTAAACTTGGGCAGTTTACATTGCAGGGGGGAGGCCCTCAATGCCATCAGTTTTAAAGATACTGCAGTGGCTTCAGTGGAGGGCACTCACTGCATGTGATATGAAATTATTATCTGCAATAGTAACCTTCAGTGAAACATCTGAGGTTGTACATGAATTGTCAAAAAATTGTATTTGTGGTGTGTTTTATCTGTCTCTGTAGCATTATGTAATAGGGAATTACTGTGTAGATTGAGATGCTTCTGTCCAAACTGTCCTGTTGACTGATAAAAAAGACAACCCTGGTATAGATGGATACTGTCCCATTTATTAGAAGACTTCCTGAGTGGTACTCACGGTGCTGATTAAGGTTGCCAAACCCCAGTAATGTTAGCATGATTTGCACAAGGAGTTTCCCACATATTACAGAGAATGTCTCTCTTGATAGCTCTTCAAGTAAGCAAGGTACCAGGTGAATGAAAAAGACAGAAAGTAATAAAACTTCTTTTCCCTCCTGTCTAGAAGTCAAGAGCAGACCCTGTCACTGAAAATGTTCATCAGTCAGTTAAGTCTTGCTGCATTTGATGATATTACAAACCACAAAGTGTCATCTGAGCTCCTGCGTCTCACAGTAGACAATATTTTCCTCCACATGGCCCCAGCCACCAGCTCCCTGTCACAGGAGTTCCAGCAGGACTCTGTGGAAGGCCTCCCACAGTTTCATAGTCTCCAAGTGTATTGTGAAGACTTCCAACTGGACAATCAGTTGTACAGCAAATCCAGTTTCCATTTTGCAGTCCTGCTGTGCCAAGAAGAGAAAAATGAAACCACGCAGTGGTCAAGAATGAGCAATCTCATTGTTTGTAACAAAGATTTGGAAAGCTATAAGGAAAACTGCTTTATAAAACTCTATATTGCTTTTTCCGAGGAAGAGAATTTCATGTTTCACATGAATGACCTCAGCTTTGAGCTCAAGCCAGCTAGGCTGTATGTGGAAGACACCTTTGTTTACTACATTAAGACTTTGTTTGATACATACCTTCCAGAAAACAAAACTTCTTGTAAATCCATGAATGCTTCAGATACTACCCTGAGAGTGCCTGAACAAGTGAGAGAGCATGCAAGAGCTTTAGTCAAGCCAGTTAAGCTAAGAAAATTAAAAATACAACCTGTTAATCTCCTTGTCAGTATTCATGCTTCTTTGAAACTGTATATAGCCTCAGATCACACCCCTCTCTCCTTCTCTGTGTTTGAGCGAGGACCCATCTTCACCACAGCCAGGCAACTTGTCCATGCCTTGGCCATGCATTACGCTGCTGGAGCACTTTTCAGAGCAGGTCAGTACTTTTCCTTAGCAAGCAACATTTTCACTGGGTACCAGGAATCTGTGACTGTTGTTCAAAATGAGTTGATAACCCTAGATGTTAGCCGTACAATTTTTGTTCTCCTTAGGCACTGTTTGATAATGATACTTTCAGACACCTTTCAGGTCCTGTCATACAACAGAAGGGAAATAAAATAGCTGAGCAGACACCAGTGAAGATTTGCAATGTTGTGCTAGATGTAAGCCAGCCACCTGAAAGCTTTAGCCACCTGAAACCCTGAATATCACATAAAAAGTGTTCTAGCTGGCTTAGGTTTGTCATTTTATATTATAGCACTAGTCAGAATCAACCCACATTCCTTACATAAACACCCCAAAACAGTGTTTAATCAAATTATTCAGCATGCTGCTCTGCATTCAGAAGTAAATTATATATTATAAATTATATATTATATTACAGCCTGAATGTTGTTTTGTTGTTAAAACTCGTTTTGGCTGCAGTTTAGGACTAAGAATCTGTCTTTCTTCATACAGCCTTCAATCTAAACTGGCACACAGATGTTTGTTGTCTTTTGATCCAAGAAGTATGAAGTTTGCTGTTAGTAACTTTTTCCCACATAGGATCTATGGCAAGCAATTAGTCTTTTTAAGTTACCAGGTATATTTTGTTTTCCATAAATTCTAATGTAGAAATAATGAAAACTGGTCTCTGATGTGTCTTGGTGTAGCACAGAATTTGTGCCTGAGACAGAAGGAAGCTCCTCCATGATGTTACACACAAGTAACATACTTCACACTGAAACGTGGGATTTATTTTCCAGCAATACTAATGGTCAGATTTTCTGAGATCCTAATGCTTCCATTTGGACTGGAAGCATGACTGCAACCGGACTTCTGTGCACACTTTCCAAAACTACACATGTATTTAATCTATTTATATTGCTGACCTTGTCTTTTACTGTGTGCATACCTGACTTGCACTACTGGTTGTGACAACAGTACACACAGTTGTGCACCAGAACAATGTACCAGTTCACTATTTTCTTGCAATATTATGCTTACAAAATTTTTGCTACTTGTTTGGATTTGTTTTGTAGTTAAATCTGATAACACAGAAGGGCAGATCTAGTTGCTTGGTAATTAAGAGTGAAACTGTAGCCAGATATAGTCCACAGTGTAAATGCTTCTCCCCCGTCACTTGTTCTGGGATCAGTGATGTACCTGAAATCAAGCAGATTTAAGTATTGAGAACTGAAGTTTGCTTTGGTGGAACTTGTCTTCAGGAAAATACATGTGCATATACACTTAACTGCCACTAAAAGCACTAAAACTAAAATTTATTGTTTGAAATGTGTCACCATGATTAAAATGGTGAATTATAGTGATTAATGCTTGCATTAGAAAAGAAAATGGTTTATATTGAAGACTTTGTGATGCTTGTCAAAACAGCTGACTGTGTCAACAAAGTAAAAAAGGAAGGAAAAAATCCGCAAAAAGCTTTATATG
Organism: Cinclus cinclus; assembly: GCF_963662255.1. NCBI lineage: Eukaryota > Metazoa > Chordata > Aves > Passeriformes > Cinclidae > Cinclus > Cinclus cinclus. The sequence continues at coordinate 130,794,909 of NC_085046.1, forward strand.
AACTGAAAACCCTGAGGTTTTTTCTCACCATTAGCACAGCTGGTCTCTTATGGAAGAGGACCTCGTGCTCCTGAATTTTAACTACATTAATCTGGAATATGGGTTGTTTGACCCCCTTCTGCTTACCACTGTCCCATGCATAAATCATTGGTAGTATCTGCAGAGACAGCCTTCCCATGTAGCCATACCTCATATTCATACACTCTTTTGCCCTTAACTGTGTGCAGGACCACTGCTGAGCTGTGGGAGGGGGCAGGATTTGCCCCAAAGCTTGATGAGGTGGGTGCATTAGGCTGTCCTATGGTTGCAGAGGAGTGGCAAGAATCCATTAAAGCTATGAATGGGGCAGGAGAGTCTGTTCAAGTATGCTGATTAGCATTGCTTATCTCAAATCAGCCAAATTTGCAATGGAAATCACTTATTCTTCTCTAACTGAGTTGTCCTCTATATAAAAGTTAATATAATTCTATTCAAAATTGGTACCACATCTGACCCTACAGTTGCCTGTAAAGAAAATTCAGTGTCTCTCTGCTAATACAGTCATATTTATTTCATATCAGTGGATGTAATTCCTATGCAAAAGTGGCAAATGGTAACCTGACATGATACTGTATTTCTAAAATGCCACACAGAGCTTGTGAACTGAGGGGTTATTCCTGGTACCTCATTATCCTATTCCTGACTTACTCCCACACCTTCCTCCTCGGATTGGGTGGTCCAATCTGGCAGTGAGGAGTTGTTGGGTTTGCTCTGAGCATTGGTTAAGGAGGGTCACCCATGCTGCAGGTTACACATTATTCCCATACACTCTCCAAGGGCGAGCACGATCCAGCCAGAGCTTCCCAAACCTGACAGGCAGGGACAGATTACAACAAACCATCCCTGGCATACCAGGCAACCCCTCAGGTTTGTGTGTAACTGTTTTCATTCCTGGTTTTTATCTGCTCTACATTCCTGAAATGCTGACTGGCCCAGCAGTCCAGTGGAGTTGGAGTCCCCCAAGTCCCAGGCTGATGGTGCCTGCTGGGGATGTTGCAGGGCACCAAGGCACTAAGCTGCAGTGTCCTCTAGCAACTTTGCATCACACCACCACATAGGACAAGGAATGTCAAGCATATTTAGGGGAGAAAAAGGCTCTAAGGAATTACTGTTGTAATATTGATCAGAAAAAGCAGAAAAAACATTTCTCCCATCTGTACACACCTCCCCTACAGCTTTTCAGCACTTCATACAGTGGCAAAGATAATTTATTAAAAATCCTACAGTGAAGGAATTGCAGGCCCAGTCTGGAGCTCTGGCTTCCCCTGGTTCTGGCAAGAAAGGACTGACAGGGGATGCTCCTTTCCAGGACAGCAGGACCACAATGTGTGTTGCTGCTCTGTTCATTGCATTGCCAGTAGCAATTGGGTTTTGTTTTTGTAGTCCATCCCACCCTCTCTCTTATGTCCACTCTGGTTCCCACTTTTTATATTACAAGCACCAGTGTTCTCAACCTGCCAGAACTGAAATGTGGGACAGATTCAACAAGAATCATAGATTTTCCAGGAGCTTAGAATGATAGTAGGAGATTAATTCAATTCATATGAGTAACATTTTCTCTTCTGTTCAGTTTCATGATTCAGCCTTCCACAGGAATGACTGGGAGGGGTTAAAAGAAAACAAGAAAAGCATCTGGACAGCAGGAGTTTTCAATGATGAGATGGGAATGAGGAGGGCAGAGTGCAGACCAAGGACCCTCATGGGAGAGCTGGAGGCATCCTTCAGTCTCCTGGCCCTGTCACACCTTGTGCTGCTCTGACAGTGCCAGCTGAAATTCGTGGTACCAGGGCTCAAAGACCAAACAGTTCCTGTTTCACATTTATTGCCATTTCTGAATTGCTCTCTCTGGGCTGCCAAAAAAAAAAGAGTTATGCAGCACTGTTTCCCTAATAAATCTGCTGCTTACCAGCCTGAGAAAGACAAGACCTGCAAATAGCTTTCCAGCAACAGATTGCTGCGTGCTCAGCAATCCAGCAAGCTGCTGGCAACCCTGCATTTATATAGGAAACCAGATCTGCAGATACTTCTCCTGGGATATGCATAAGGAATACTCCCCTATGAGTAACCTAATCAGCATGTAGATGTCATTGCTGTTTACACAACTGTACTGAGCAGAAGACATTTGTCTGGCTTTCACTGCACTCTGAAAGAAAATGATCAGCTTAGAAGGGTTGGGGTGGATTTAAAATAACTTCTTAAGCACTTGTCAAAAATCTGCATACCTTTTCCTAACACTCCATCAAGCAATTGACCTGCACACTCCCGTAAAGCAGTACATTGTATCAGTGTAAACTCCCTGTCACAATTCTATCACGTAAGGATGTGAAATCACAACGCTGCCTTACAGTGTCTAAAAGCAACCCAACCATCTGAGCCTGCAGTCCCATTCCTCTGTAGCTGTGAGGCTCTCGCATCCACCTCCCTCACACACTTTTAGCAGAAATACGGGAAGCTCCTGGAAGGAAGTAATTCTAAAGCTATTTGTGATTTTGCCAAAAGGATTTCTTTGATTTACGAAGTATGAAAGATTGCCATTTCTGAATTCATAGTGGATGAGTTATTTCCTGTGTTTTGCTCAAAGGAAGTTCATAATGCAATGAATTCTAGTGTGAAAAAGATAATTAAGGAATAACCTTTTCACAACTGCTGCTTCTGCAGTTTTTGCAGCTGTAACATATGTCTTGTTTCTCCACACAGGCTGGGTTGTTGGATCGCTGGAAATTCTTGGAAGCCCAGCTAGTCTGGTGAGAAGCATAGGGAATGGCATAGCTGATTTCTTCAGACTCCCCTATGAAGGGCTGACCAGAGGCCCAGGAGCATTTGTCAGTGGAGTTTCCAGAGGAACAACATCATTTGTAAAACACATTTCCAAAGGTAGAGCTTTTGCTTTATTACTTCAACTACTGCTTTGTTGTCATGCATTGTTAAAGTTTTCAGCAATAAAATCTGTTCATCCTTGAGTCTCCTGGCCCTGCCATGTCTTGGGCTGTTCTGACACTGCCATTTGAAATTCCTGGTACCAGGGCTCAAAAACCAAACGGTTCCTGTTTAACTAAGTGAAGAGGGTGACAAGATCACATGCAGTGTCTCATGTATTAAACAGATCACCACTTTACTGCAGTGCATGAGAATGTTTCAGAAACTTCAGAATTTTAAACCTCCCAGTGGGAAATAGATATTCACTCAGCAAGTATTTTATGTGATAACTGCAGAAGCATTAAAGGTGTTCTGCACTTTTGCTAGCCATCAGAAATTCTACACTCGATTGCCTCCTCATATTTATTATTAAAAAAAAAAAAAGGTAGATACAGTTGTCATAACTGTATGAGTACATGGATGGGATTTGCCAGTGGGGCTGGCCTGCCATGGGAACAGGAGGAGGTTCTCCTTTGCAAAGCCTGTACAAACAGTGCCATCGCGTGGCTCCAGCTGCCGCACAGACTCCGTGGCTGCCCCGGCTCTGGCTGCTGCTCCGAGCCTCCCTCTGCTCCAGCCTCCCGCAGGACAGGGCCTCACAGATCCTTCTGTAAATATTTATTTACCTTTCCATCACCCCGCTCTCCATTTAGATTAGCCTTACACAAGTCAAAGAACTGGAGAAGGATGATCAGATGAGTTTCTGTTCCCACCAACCGAGCAAACCTGGAGCAGGCTAATGTAAAAGGCGTGACACGGACCATAGCAGCAGCGTGGTGATGCTTAACAAATAGTAAAGCATGCTACACATGGGTGACTGTTCACTTGACTTGCTGTTCTGCTCGTACGCTCAGTATTGCAGTGAGCCATACAACTTCTCCGTGGTTTAAATTAAAGCATTTTGATCCAGACCCCAATGTGTATCTCCATGCATTTAGGTACACTGACGTCAATTACCAATCTGGCAACAAGTCTTGCTCGGAATATGGATAGGCTGTCACTGGATGAGGAGCATTACAACAGACAAGAAGAATGGAGAAGGCAGCTTCCAGAGAGCCTGGGAGAAGGACTGAGACAGGGGCTCTCTCGTTTAGGCATTAGCCTTCTAGGTAATGTACTATAAAATATCACATTAAGTGATAATACTGTTTTCTGATCTGCTCACTAGCCTTTTCTAACTGTGAGTTATAATTTCAAATGCTGGAGGGGTTGGTGTCTTCTTGTGTAAAAGCCTCACAGTATGTATATTAGATACTGTTTATCAAGATTTAGTGACTTTTGTGTATGATTTTTGCTGATAAAATAATTGCCGATATAGCATTGGTTTGCACTTTCTTTGTGAAATAATATTTTTACTTGTACATGATGTATATCTGAGTGGGGAAAAAGAATAATTCTGCATTGGGCAGCGTGACTTGTAACTAATTCAACACGAAGACGTCATCGTGCTGATGTTTACTTTCCGATTAATTATAGGAATGCCTTCTGAACCTGCTTGTTTTTGCAGCACTGTAGATATCAGAAATTCTTGGGTTTGTTTGAAAACCACTTCAACTTAGTGCAGATGTTAAGTAAGCTTTGATGAGGAATTCTGCTTTTACAAAGAGACCCAGATCGTCCTGATCCAGTGTAATTTTATTCATCAAGCAGCCAAGTGGTTTGCTTAGAAGTAGCGATTACTCTATCCATTTCAAAATAGCACCTAAAAATTTGAAAACTAACCCACAGTGGAAAAAGTCTCTGCAAGAAGTTTTGCAGTAAGGGGCTGGATTTTCTAGGTTACTTCGACTTGTCACACAGCAAAGGAATGCTGAACTGTATTGTTTGGCAGAGTTCCTCAGTGTGTATTAAACAGTATGAATCTCTTAGAGATCAAAGTGACCAAAAGCAGTCCAGTGCAAAAGGTTAGAAGAGCTGAAGCTTGAAAGGATTTGTCCTGTTTCCTAATCTTCAGTAGTGTACACAGCTCCTAAATTTGCAACCGCAACCCTGAAAGCCCCAAAGAGGAAGTGGTAAAAATGTTACAAGTTTGGGTTAAGTTGCTGGGAATTATTTTAAGCAATAACATTAGATGATGTGAAGCACTGTCATTTGATAATGCCTGTAAACCAGCAAGCGAGTGTCTTGGGAGAAATGTGCATAAAGGAGAAATTCCATGTATTAGTAGCCACTGTCCCAATAGTAAGATGTTACTGGTGTTGCAAATCAAAGGCAGTGTGGAGGAGGTTTTATTTTTCCCTCTTGTTTTATTGGGCTGAGGGCAATCAGATTGAGTTGCTGGATGGAAGATTATACTTTTAGAAGCACTGTGTCAGCCTGGTGTGTGTGCTGGTGAAATGGTTTGGTGATCTTGGCTCAGTTATTAACAAAACACACTGTCTCCATCCCCTTCACTGACACACCAGAGCCCTTCAGAGCTAAAAACATCAGCTGTACAGCCTGAAGTAAAGACCAAAACTTTATAGCTTTGGGTGTAACAACGTAGAGTTTCTGCTGTTCAGGAAAGCTGGGGACTCCTCACATCCATGCACAAATAGGCCATTCCTGCCCCTCCCTGCGCACAAAGATTCCACGGATCGCGGCAGTACACCCGAGTTAAAAGCAAAACAAAACAAAAACAAAACAAAACAAAACCCAAAAAAAATAGCTAGAATTCCAGTGTCCCTGATTTCCCAAGAAATCAGACTTCATGTTAGAAACTTACTGCTTCATATTAGTATTTAAACAGTGCTCCTCCACAAGTTAGGGTCTTGTTTTTATTCCCGCTGTTATGATTTAGAAATTGCTCCCTGCTAAATCCCGCTTTTCTAAGCAGTGGTGTCAGTGAAACGCCCAGATAAATAGTTACAGTTACTGTATAGCTGGATGTGACAAGTATGGAATTATCACTAAGGGAGAAATCAGAAATATTCCACTTACTCTGTATAAGTTTTTTAATTAATCCTGATTTTTAAAAAGCATATTTCCTCTGTATAGGCAGCATCCATATAAATTATGTAAAGACCTAAATTATGAATAGACCTATGTTTCAATTTTTACAAACATGTCGGAAAGCTGCTGCTGTCCTGACCATTTAGTTTAAAGAATATTGAGGCTTCCCCCCTCCCAAAAAAAAAACAGTCATAGATGAACGGATGGTATGACTGTGCTGATTTTTTTCCCCAGTGCGTTCAGAAGAAATATGAACATGCTTACTTTAAAAGCACTTAAGGTTCTTCATACATAACAAAGTGAAGCTGCAGTTATTTTCCTTCACAAGGACGAAAAGTTTAATGAGCACAGAAATGCAGAGAGCACGAGCACAGAAATTCAGAGAGCACGACTATTTAAAGCCATAATTTCTATGACTTTCTAATTGTAAAACTGAAAAGTGTGAAGGAGATTTCTACGGTGGTCACAGTACTCATGTTCATAAAAGCCACCTGACCTGTGCAGGCAGCTAAGACAAGGTAAATGTAGATTTTGTGCCTAGGTGAAGTCATGTAAGAGCCCTCAGTTCACCAATACGTTGTGGTATCTACCCAGAAAGTAGAGTTGCCTTTCTGATTTTTCTGAAAATCTGGCTCACGGTGGCCCTGATTCAGCAGAGCACTTAAGCATGTGCTTAAGAGCTTTGCTGAATCTGGGCCAAAATCATGTACTCTCGTCTCCTCCTCAGTGCAAGTTGTTCCCTGTGGTACATTCTTAAGTGCTTTGTCCTGTCTCATTTTAAATGACTCAAGCACTGTCAGGGTGTTGTTTGATTTGATTGTTATCTTTGGCCAGCTGTTGTCTTCTTTACTAGTTTGGGGGAGATTTCTGGGTCATTTTAGCAACACTTGTGCATGAAAAAAAGGAACAGCTTATGATAAGTGTTTTTTTCTTTTATATGTTTAGGCAAAAATACAGTGAAATTGTTTGTAAAATATTTAGATGATTGACTCCCCACCGAGGAACTGTCTTTTGCATTTTGTGTGACAGGGTCAAACTTAAAATAATAACTTATAAGCATGTAAAAGAGACTGTTGAAACTATAGGCTGTATTTTCAACTGCTGGTCCTAGTGAAAAATATTATATTGAAGTGCTGCCTTCAGGAAGCTGAGCTAATCCAAATAACCAAAAAGCCGACAACTATTCAAAAAGCTCTTTTTTACAATGGCAGAAGTGCTCAACATTTCAGTTACTCCTTCCTGCTCTTGGGGAAGTGAATTGAGCCATATTGCCTGACAGTGCAACTGTCCTGGTAGAGAAAACAAGCCTGGGTTTCGACAGCTCAGATTTTTGTTATTACAGGTGGTGGTGGCTGTTCTTGCTGTACACTCTCACTGAGTCGGGGCCACTCTAAGTTTGCCTATCTACAACACAAAATACCACAAGCCAGTGCTAATCCTGAAATTGTGTGCTGTTCCACACACTAATTGTGCAACTACATTAATGCATGGCAGCAGGTGCTCTTGTCTTTGAGCTGTATTTTTATGAGATGTTTGCTGTGATAAGATTATGCCTCAGCCCTGTTTTTGGTGTGAAACACTTGCGGCAGTCCTGAAAGACAACAGAGAAAAGCAAGCAAAATGGCTTCAGCTTGGCCAGCTTCCAGCCTCATGGCAAAGCATGGCCAGTTTCTCTTAGTGGGGGATTTTTTCCAATTATGTCTTGCTCTGAAAGAGTTTGTCACAAGCAATCTGAGCTTTGCAAAGTCTGTAAGCTGTGCTGCATTCACCAAACTTTGTCAGTCTGTGCACAGAGTATACAGTCTTGCTGCCTGTAATCAAATTCTTCTTGGAGTAATCCAGTGATATGCTCTGAACTATCTGAATTTTGTAGCTATCAAAGTAACTTTTTTATTGTTACTGAGCCACATGTATTAACCAGAGTGCACCCCATCTGATGTTTAGCAGATGTTATGTTGTTGCTGGAACCTCTTTTGTCCAGTAATGGAAGAATATGTTTTTGTTTTGTTGCTTTGGTGTTTAATTTTATTGAGGTTTTCTTTATACATGCATAATCTGTGTGTACATATGTGGACATGCATATAAAATCAAATGCCATGGGTAAGAAAACAAAAACGGAAAATGGAGAATGGTTTTGTTTAATTAAAAAAAATACTGGTCAGGGACATTACAGGGAGAGGACAGGGACAGAATAGGACACCATATGAGAGAGAATGAGAGTGGGAAGGCAGGAACCACTACATATGGTTCCATGCTCTGCTTTCCTGATGCCCTACCTGTTGGGGAGAGACTTTCTGTGGTAAGTCCATCCCTCATGGTGCTCCTGCCAAGGGCTCTGTTAGAATGCAAGAAGCCACAGGGGCACAGGGAAGATGTGCTTTGCACAATTTCTGGTGTGAGGATGTCCTGAACCTCACGTGTGTGTCACCACTCTCCCACTGTTGCTGGATTTTGAGGTTGCTCAGGCTTTGGCCTATAGATTTCTTCCTTTGCTCACACATGCTGCACACATCTGGATTCCCCATGCAACGGTGGTAGGACCAGCCACTCCTCAATGAAAGGAGTAAGGTTATAGTTTATATTGTGATTTGTGGGCATGGCCATGGCACATAAATGAGTAAGGGCAGTGAGTTGCAATTCAAGATAAGGAATTATAGAGGAGGAAGAGATCATTGGTTATATTTTTTGCAGGTAGAACAGCAAGACTTGCAAAAGGATTTGAGGTACAAAAGGGCAATGTCTTTACAGACCGGTTCAGAGCATGCATAAAATGCCAGAGTAACAGAAAGCGTGGAATTACTAAAAACTGGCTAATTAAGGTATAGATTATTTGAGACACTATATAAATATTCTTATATAATACAGTCAGAGCAGTTTCCATTCTGTTTCCTTGTCCTCGGAGCCTAAGCCCAGCTGAGCAGTGCCTGGAGCATACCACATATCCTTTGGAGTGGGCTCTTATTTATTATTACCTTATAACTTTGCTCAAGTGTATTGCAGTAAATAATTTACTAGTGCAAGGACTTAGGTGGATTACATTTTATAAGGCAATAACTTCTGTTCTGAAAGTGCAGTTGTTGTGGATGACCTCAACAGATAGGGTGAAGGAGGTCACAGGATAGTACAATATTGTAATTTAGCAGAACTCCAAGTATTTTTTATGCTTTCAAATGCATCCCAATTGCACAAAAGACTGGACAAACAACCCCAATTGTGTAATGTGGTGTTGAGATATTATTTTAGTCAAGCAGCAGGAGCAGCTGGTAAGTACTAATGAATTGAAAATTGTCTCGTTTCAATGGCATGGCATTAAGGAAAAAGTTTCATGGCCTTTATGGTAAAAAGGGTGAATGTTCTGCTGAACACTCAGCTTCAGTGAGTGACCTCAAATAAAACCAGGCATCATTTCAAAGACAGACAATCATTTTCTGTGGAAATACTATACATTTGTCAAAAGGCTAGTCCTGCAGAATTTGGAAGAATTCTCTCTAAGAGGAGAGGAAGGCATTTTAGGGGAATGGAAGTTTCTTGAATTCCTGATAGATAGTATTTCAGGGACAAGAATCTGGGGAAAAGTGTGCTGCCTCTCATCCTTGTCTTTTCTTTGGACAGTGACTGTGCACAAATACAATATTAGTTCTTGTTGTTCAAAGTCAACAATTTCTTCATTTATCCAGTGAGTGTAACTAAAACCATCTGAAAACCAGTTAGCAGCTCTCTGCCTAGCGCACGTCAGGCTGGTAAACACATGGGGCCAAATACCTCGGTTGTGATTGTCCAAATATAGGGAATTCTGCCTGGATTTCCTTCCACATACAAAGCAGAACTTTCAAAGATGTGTAGGTTGCAGTGAAAATGCTTAGTAACCAGGGTGACACTCAGTCCTACTCCTTAAATAATTTTTTTATCTTGATATTTGCATTTGCAGGTGCAAACTGAGAGCTGACCAAGTCGGGCAGACTGGTATCACTTTGTCCAATCCTCGTACCCTTAGTGATCTCCAAAGAGCTTATCTATCAAAATTGCAACAACTAGAGACATGTCTGTGGTTAAGTGGCTAGCATAAACTCAAGATCAAAGAAATGTACCACCTCACATACCTGTTTACATTTAGGAAGATTTAAGTTGAAGTTCTCTGTTGATACTAAAAGCTGGGAAGGTCACTATGTCACTTGTAAAAGTTTGACCCATGCACATTAAAGTAAAATATGATGGTTTTCACAAAAAAAAAGTAACAAAAAGTCTCAAAGTCTAATTCTGCTAATCTTAGTAATATATCAAAAGTTGCATTACCTTATGAACGTTTCTGGCAGTGGAAGAGGATATAAAAATGATCTATTGAATACAAGCAGGTTTTATTCTCATTAAGTCAATCTCTCACTTAAATGAAAATCTCATTTCCATAGCAGCTCAAGTCATCTAAAACTGGAGTATTTCATTCTTAGCCCAGCATTTTCAGAATTGTGACACAGAATGGGCCAAATGAAATTAACTCAGCAAAAGCATTTAGCATAAATAGTTGAAAGAGGAAAACATATTGTGAGGTTAGATGATCTAAATATTTAAAAGAAAAAGGTTAAGATCTAACTTAACTAAAGCTAAGAAAGTGTTTAGCTAATTGGTCACATACTAAATAGCTGTATAAGAATGGGGTACAGTCTCTAATCCAAACAATATTCAGGTCCAGTAGTAAGATTTCCTCTTATTTCGGAATATTTATCTTCACTACTTACTGGAGACTCTTGTTTTTTCAGGTGCAATTGCTGGGATTGTGGATCAGCCGATGCAGAATTTCCAGCGAGTATCTGAGGCCCAAGCTTCTGCTGGGCATAAAGCCAGAGGGGTCATCTCGGGTGTGGGGAAGGGGATCATGGGCGTCTTCACAAAGCCCATTGGAGGGGCAGCTGAGCTCGTCTCCCAGACAGGTTATGGTGAGTGTCATATTTCCAACGCCTCCATTTAAATTTTCAAATGCTGTTCAGATACAACCTGCTATGTCTTACTTATCCAGCTCAGTATTGTGTGACTTAGAGAAAGGTTTAGAAACGCCACCGCTAAATACTTACAAATGGTCTGCTGTTTTTCTGAAACGCCATCGTGTTGTGCTTCTCTCTTGTGTTACTGATCAGCGATGTACAGCCGCAGAAACACGGAATGCAGAAAGCATGAAGTAATTCTTGGAATACAGCAGAATTAGTTACAGAAACATATGTGCTTGCAAAATAGTTTTTGACATAAAAGGATTAGAGCAACACTATGTCCAATTAGAGCGTTATTTTGAGATTGCTTTGTTATGGCAGGGAAAGAGTTGGGCTCTCTCTACACAAAGAGTGAGATATGTTCCTGGGAGAAAGAAGTGAGTCATGTAGTAGGAGCATCCCCTTTAAAGTGGAGCTTCACAAGAAGACAGTCCTGTTTTCAGATACATGGCTAACCTTAGAGCAACCAGAGTTGGGGTTTCCAGCTAGACTTAGCACTTAATGGCACTGGTGCTAAATCCTCTCAAATTGATGGGAACAATTCTGGACAAAGAAAAGGTGTAGAAGATAAAAATAAAATATCAAAATACACTCATTTATTTGCTTCCAGTATCAATAAATCACTTTCAGTTTGAATATTTAAGAAGAAATGGTGGTTGGAGGGAGTCAAGGAAGAGAAGAAGGAAATTGATAGAAGGACAATGTGTCAATTATTCCACCTCACTGATTATACCAGACAAACCTTGAATATTTAAGCCATTAATCACTAGCAATATTTATGCTTGTGCTGTGTTGACTAGAATATGAGTAGTTCTCATAGAGCTTAAGTTCAGGATGCTTGCCACAACATCCACAGCTCATTCCATCTAGTAAAAGAAATAATGAAACTATTATTAGAATTCTTTCAAATCAGCTTTATCTTGTTTGTATGAGCATAACCCCATAGGTGTAAAACCCATATCAGCAAAATCAGAAGGGTTTTTTTCCTGTTGTTGGCTGTCTCTATGTTGTCTTTGCTGCCCAGGACATTATTATTTCTAGATTCAATTCTGCTGCTGTCTTTACCAAGAAACTCACAGTAGTAGAGGGACATTTTCATTGCAGATATGGTATATAAGACATCATGTTTTCCATGACCATGTGACAAAAAGAGTTAGCCAGGAAAAAACATAAAACTGTATCAATAATAGCTGACAGTGCGTGAGAGGAAAATACACAAGAGTTCAAGTAACTCTTACCCACAACTGGATTGGAAGTGGGACTGTGCCTCTTGGGGGGGACCAAGGGGTGGAGGACCACACAGAAATAAACACATGTTCTCTCTGTCTCCATCTGTAAATAACATTTTCACTCACATAATGCTGAGAACCTCGGTAAGCCAACTGTTACAACTGGGATGCTGCTTTTAAGTATTACCATCAACATGTGTGCTAAAAATTAAAGGGTTTTTTTCATTGCTGATGTTTTGTTTAAATTATTATCCATTGTGTAAGAGGGAATCTAAGTATTGACACCCTTATGCAAAAATGCCTTTGGAATGCTTAGACAAAAGAAAATCCCTTCATTTATTTGTAAAGAAGTATATTTGTAAAAGAGTAACTTTGCACCAAACAATATAACACTAGTGCTTGCTGAATAATCTACTCCATGTCTGTCGTGTAAAAATTTTTAAAACTACTTAATTTGTGAATTTTTTTGCAACCCACTCATTCTTTCTGGTGACCATACCCCATCATTGAATGTTTACAGGCCATCTGAAATCATACATACTGTGTCATCTTCAGCTTTGGAGAGTCTCTTTAGAAACCTACTTAACTGCTGCTTGTAGTCTCCATTCTGTGTTGGCACTAAGAAGAATTCACAATAAACCAGATGCCCCAGGAGATCTCATAAATGTACATGGATCTATGTTTAACAGCTGGATTAAGTAACTGAACATTTAAATGCAGTATCTAGGCAAACTTGCCTTCTAATTTGTACCAATTGTGACATGTATATGAAAGTATTTTAATATTAAGCAAGAAGGTTAACAATGGTCTTGATTTTTTCTACATAAATCCTAAGTGATGTGTCTGATCCTGCTCTGAAGTGATGGCTCTCAGGAGTGTTATGTTTCTCTTGATTGCAAGTTTACAGCTGATTCATAGAACACACAGTGGGGATTTTTTTGTTTCTTGCTAAACCAAGATCACAGGGGTTAAGTGCACAACTCTTGCATTGTAATATTTAATGAATTATCTTGACTACAGCTTCCAGAGAAGCGACGTCATTTCACATCTGCACTATTTTATGAACTGCTTTAAACAGATGACATCACTGCAGCATGTAACTGCATTGTAGAAAACAGCTACTAAAAAACCTGAATTCTCTTACCACAGGTATTTTGCATGGAGCTGGACTGTCACAGCTTCCCAAGCAGCGCTCTCATCCAAACGATCAACATGTTGAGCAGGCTCCAAACAGCCACGTCAAATATGTCTGGTAACATTATTTAGACAATTGCTCATTTTTACATACACATTGTTTATTAATACATTCTGGCCTCTGGTCAAGTTAACAGGAAAGGCTTCCCTAGGAAAGGCTGAGTTATGGCAGTTTGTTTAGGAACATTAAACACAAAGGTAGTGCATAGAAACCCAATCTGCAAATGATGGGCTGCTGATCTGCATCCAGCTTTGAAACTATAGAGCTGATCTTTATTTAATGGTATTCAGTGAGTTCTTACTTATTTGTCATTGCACTGAGCCCAAGAAAAATACTGCTCATCTCCAGAAACAGCTGTTAGTGAAGATAACGTTATTTTCTGCACTGAATTTCTAAGACACTTCTCTGGGTAATTTTTCTATTATCAAGGAAATAGGATGAGAAATAGGATAACCTAGAACAGATACTAGGCCAGTTTTGCAATGAGTGATTAAGGAGTTTTGATAAGTAACAATTTCACATTCATTCTTTAAATCTAAAGTCTTACATCTTTCAGTAATGGAGTTTTGGAGTACACTCCCTGGCTTATTTTATATCTGTAGGTGATAGCTACAGACTTAAGTAAAAGCATAGTGATTAAAACAAGCCCTGGAGGATCCAACTGAGTAGTTCTTTGTCTTTTTTTTTTTTTTTTTTAACCTGATAATACAGGAAAATGCTGCAATCTCTGGGAAGGCCAGAGGTCCACATGGCCTTAGATGTCATGATTGTGAGTGGATCGGGCCAGCAGCATGAAGGCTGCTTGCTGCTCACCTCAGAGGTGCTCTTTGTTGTGAGCATCAGTGAAGATACACAGCAGCAGGCATTCCCCGTGACTGAAATCGATTGTCTGGAAGATGATCAGCAAAAAGATCTGCTGAAGGTGCAGCTAAAACAACAGAGAGTGCCTTCTGACTTGGAGGTAAAGCCTTGAGTACCTTTTCCATTCAAAGATGAAGTTACACTGCTGCTGGTGCTCCTGGCAGTGGGAATACTCACCTTTGGGCTGGGAGGCCAGGGGCTGAAGTGATGAACCAGAAGATCTGTGCCTCATAGTTGGCTGTGTTGCCCTTTGGATGGAAGGAATGTGTCTCTTCCCTTCTATCCTCTTATTGATCGTGATATATTGTATCTATGACAGAAATTTTCTGAGGGAAAAAGTAGAGGAAGTCTGAGTTCTTGGTAAGCACCACCTCTTTTCTGAAAAAGTTCTCATGGCTACATATGCACAAGGTGTTCGTGGTTTGGCAAGCCAGCATTGCACCCTGTGCCTACAAAATCCCAGCAAAAGCAGTTGCTTTTATTCTTCTGGGAACTATGTTAACAGTTCAGTGGTGCTGATGCTCCTTTCGGCATGCTTTTATCTTGTCTCTTCTAGCACAGTGGTCTTGTTTGGCTGTATTTACTTCCTTAGATAGTCCTTCTTCTGCAAATGTTAGCTTTAAACTGGATAAGTCCTTCTCTGGGATTGCATGCACCAAGTGTTTGCCAGTAAGAGCATAAGCCCTTCATCTTCATGTTGAAAGATGTCTAAGCCATTTGAATAGTGAGGTTTTTTTGGATTAATTATCTTCTTTTAATGGCAGAAGAATGTTATATTTTTACACTTTCAGGAAACAATGTTTATTGTATTAAATTCTCAAATAGAATCATATGAGAGAGCATTTCAAAAACAAACATGCATGTCCCAGTTTTTGTAAAAGTGTGCCAGGTAGCTTATAGACTGCTGTACCAGAAATTTCTGTTCCACATATAAGAAAAGAACATATAAAACCCCGGAAATATGAGGTGTGACAAAAAGTAGGAGCACCTTCAGTCAAATCCTAACTTTGCTGAAGTCACTAAAGAGTTTTGCTGTTGATTTCAGCAAGGACTTCATCTGTGTCGTGACAGCACTTGAATACTTTTGTGAAAGCTTTCTTTAGTGCTGAATTCTCTATTTATATTTATTGTCTTTCCACTAACCTCAGTCTCACAGAGAACTGTTGACTGAAGTTGCCTTCTCTCACCACAAAGCTACATGAGGGATTACTTATATTGTGAAGCAAGTGGGCAAAGCTCAGCTTTTTTTGTCCCTGAGTGCTGAGTGGTTGGTGGAGGCACAGATCAGACTATCAGAATCCAGACTGTCCTGCTCAGTCCAGAGCTACTGTCCTGGAGGGAAGAAGAAGAAAAGTTGTTCTCACTAAGGCACTAGATGCATTCAACCTATCTTAACCCTAACTTTAGCATCAGCTCTGTTCCTTTTTTTATTGGATTGGAGTGTTGTCTTTGCATCTGGTTTACCTAGGGGTGAGGAGTAGGCTGCTGCTGCTGCGGGGGAAGGGCAGGTAGCCCAAAGTGGGTGATGAAGAGTGCAGAGGGTCTGCCTGTTTGGGAGAAGGGAAGGTGAGGGACAGAGAGCCTAATTCTAGTCCCCACAGCTGCTACGGCTGGGAATGTGTAGGATTTATGGGCAAGTGGGGCCCCTGAATGCACAAAGCGACCCTGCGTGGCATGAGCAGAGTCCAATGTTCCCCCACACACATGCTCAAAACGCCCTCCTTTGGAGGTACTGGACCAAATACATCATTTTTTTCTGAAGTTCTGGATGGAAGTGTGGGAGTCCTACTCAAGTGGTGCAACAATGCAGCTCTAGGAGCTGTAAGCCTTGAGCCCCCCAGCCTGAGTACAGCATCTCTTTTGCTGATACAGGCTCTTGAGAATGCGGTGAAAATGTATGGCATGGGAAAAGTGCCTGTGTCCCAGGTGGAGCCAAGTCAGTGATGGCAAGACAGTAAAAGTTGAGTGATGCTGTACAAAACAGACCTGGCAAAATAATCCTTCAGAATTCAGACACTGATACTGAAATTCCTGTAAAAAATTTAAAGAAATATGCTGTGAGGAAGAGCAGTTGAAAGAAACAGAGAATAAAAAAATTTGATTTTTTTTTATGTTAAGGCAGCTAAGGCAGCTATGCAGCAAAAGATTCCAAAAAGCTTCATATACAGTTTTAGTAATTACTTAGAGTGTTTTGTAATTAATATTTACTGTGTTTTCCTAGTGGATTTGGATATCTCCTACTTGGTGATTTCCTTTCTGCAGCCGAATCTGTGGTCTGGGTGTCATGTGCAGCACTGGTGCTGATGGGAGCCAGAGCTTTCCTTCAGCTTCCTCTGACAAGAGTTTCTACAAAGTCTGCAGATGCAATTAGGAAAAGGAGCCTTAGGAGGAACAAGTTGTGGCTTGCAGATAAGCAGCCTCGAAGCTGCAGAATGATGCTTCAATAGGCACAACTCCTCAGTATTAATAGTAGGCCATTGTGTTGCACTGAAGGTGAAGTGCAGACATGTCTGTGCACGATGACATTTGCAAAGATGGCCTCAATTTTTAGCTGGAAAATGCCCAGTCAGGTCAACCAAAATGTTATTTTGAGTTTAGCAAAACAGAGCTAATGTTACCAAATATAAGTTATCTCTATTTTTCTGATTAACTTAGTCAAAGATGATAGAAATAATACAACAAATTGAAGCATTTCATTTCAAGGCTATAAAAGTCCACTTTTTTGCATTACTGCTCATGAAAACAATTGCCAAAAAGTTTTGTTTCAGCTCTGCTCAAAACAGTTTCTCTCATTCCCTCTCCTCAGCTTCTTGGAACAGTTAAGAAACACGAGTTATTCTACAGCTGTAATCACCAGAGATGTTATAGAGCATATTTTGACTCCTTCAGCAATGGGTTTTCCTGATGCCTTGTTCGCCTCCACAATATATAACTTAATCCATCTGGATAGGAATAGCCTGGATGGATTCTTAAAAACTCTGGCACTGACAAGTTTGTTATTGAAAGGGAAGCATTAATTGTATTTGGATTATCTTCCAAAGTAATTGAGACACTGCTTGTTTCCAGACAGATGTCAAACTCAAAAGGCCTGCTCTTCCAGCTGCTCTTGGTATAGCTCATAACATCAAGAAGTCAACAAAAAATTGAAGGGCCCTGGAATTTCAGATATTCCAGATTCTTTTTGTGAGTCCTATATGTTATCATCTTTGGAGCAGAAAACCAATCTTTGGATTTCTCAAAGCAATTGAAAAAAAAAAAATCCTAAAGATCTGGATCTTCTTAGTCAGTATGCACAGAGGTTGTAAATCAGTGCTACACACCCATCTGGACTGCACAGCACAGGTGTTGTAGCTGCTGTGGAGTTAGAATTGCTAACTTAGGCTTACTCATTATAAACTCATTATAAACCATAATGGAAGGAATTTTGGAAAAACACTGGAGTTCTTAACCCAAAAGTATGGCCTTGTAATATGAAGGGACATGGTATCTGTAATACTCCTCTAGGAGGTGCATTAAGCAAGCCTTGATCAAGTTTTGAATCCTTGAGTGATCTGGATATTAACATGATAAAGTTCAAAGCAGCAAGTGAGGGCACTTAGTGACAATATTAGGTCCCATTTAGGAAAAAAAAAATTAGAATAACATCAATTTCAATTTTTTCTTCTCTTGAAAATATAAGCCAAACTGAAACTGGCTGCAGAAGCAGACAGTTACATATGAAGTCATCTAAAAGCAAGCAGGGTCCCAGTTGCTTTGGAAGACCATCCAACCATAGTTAATATTTCCTCCTAAATAACTGTGCTGTATCTGTGGAAAATAGCCTGGGGCTGAATGAAGAATGGGTTCACAGAAGTAGGTAAGTGGGATGCCAGCACCATTTCCATCTCCTTTGGTGAGCAGGATCTTCTGGTTGATGTGGAGGCAGAACCCAGCTGTCCCTGGGCATACCTCCCTAGGAGAAATCAGGAAAAAGTGTGAAGCCACCTACATGCAAGATTTACCCTGTAGCTTAAAATCCAGATTACGTAGGTGGTACTTCAGCATAATTCTCTCCTTTCAACTGCTGGAACAGACTGATTGCTGAGATACTTTTACTGAGCCACCAGACCAAAGATGTGGTTCAGACACCATTCTCCACTGCTAGCTGTGAGTCTGCTGCAGCAGTCTGCCTTCTGATTTTTCCCTCCCTTAAGGTCCCTCATGGAAACAACCCTTTCCTCTGCCCATTTCATCATTTCCGCTGTTTCTAGGCATAGGCTTCAACCTTAAACTTCTGAGCTTGTTCATGTGCCTGCTTCCTTTAGCAATTTTGTGATGATGATTGAAAACAGGAGTGTTCTACTCACTGAGCAGCAAATCCATCTCCAAAGGCACAGTAAAAAATAAAAAAGGGGAACTTTTTTCATGTGAATGTGACACCTGTCCCTATCCATCAATCATATTAATTCTTTCTTCAAATAAGCAACAGACTATTTAAATGAGTCTTGCAGTCCAGAGACACGATAAGATATTGATTGTGGATGTTAAATTGAATCTAATGACACTGTTTGAAAATATCATTCTATCTAGCAAGACATGTAAAATTCCCTGAAAGACAGGCAGAAGATAGCAGTCTTTAAATTCTTAGCATGATTTCTTAGCAAGGAAATTTTAAATCCTACAAAAATTGAACTGGTCAGCAATTCTCCAAGTGTAAAATAAGGAAGCATCAAACCTTAGCCGTATTATAGCTGCTGCCTTTTTCTTCACTGTCGTATTTTGGAAATCACTTCTACTTTGAATGGCATATCTCATCATACTGCTGTAGTATCCATGGTGGGAATTCTGAAATACAGTTTTTTTGAAACCATGCAACCATCTTATGCCTGCTTGTTTGCCTTCCCTTCTCAAGCTAGTCATAGTCATCTTCAACTTCTTCAAAAATAAGGGCACAGGAGACTGATCTTCCCAAGGCAGGTTTGCCCATAGCTTTTCTGGATAATATTTTATCTGGTTGGAACCATATGATAGATGACAGTATTTGATTTAATGTATTTTTTCCCACTAGGGTAGGTTGCTTGCATTCCTCTTGCTAGGACCTTAAACAACCTCTACCTGTTTCAGCCTGCAAAACATAGATCCCCTAATGCCTTCTCCAAAAACAAAACACCCAAATCATCTTTAGTAAAACCCTTTTGTTTAAGAAAATGTCCTTGTGTGAATGGGGGCTTTGTTGCCAGAAGCAGATGGATATATCCTGCCATAGAACATTCATCTGGAAGGTAGCTTCTAGTCTTCATTTTAAATGAAGCAAGTTAAAGACTAAAATACTTTAGCTAAATAGAATTCCTTTATGATAAGCCTTGCCAAGAGCTACTGACATTTCTCTTAAGGGGGTTTCAATGCCTTTACTGTATACAAGGAGTTGATCTGTTGTAAAGTTCTGCTCTTGACCAATTCTCAAAAGATACTGCTTAGATTTTCTGTGGCAGAGTTAGAGCTTCTCAGAAGTCCAAAACAGCAGAGGAGAGGACTAATTCACCAGGGACTCAACGACGGGAGAAACACTCATGATTAAAAAAATCCTTTAAACTATTGTAATATTTCAGGCAGGGAGATTTTTATCAGAGAAATGTGGAAGTTATTGTCCTTGCTACTTAGTTCAGTTACCGTCAAATACTCAGTAACTATTGTATCTTATGTGATTTCAGGCCGAGGGAGCCAGAGAGAGGCTGTCAGAACAGCAGTACAACCGCCTCGTGGAGTACATCACAAAGACATCGTGTCACCTCGCTCCCAGCACTGCCACAGCACCAGCCCTGCAGACCATGGCTACTGAACAGCCCCTGACTATAACAAAAACCTACCAATATGTAGTTGATCCAAATTTTGCCCAAGTATTCATTAGCAAATTCACCATGGTGAAAAATAAAGCCTTGAGGAAAGGATTTAATTAATAGTTATTTCTGGTTCGTGTAGTAATACCATACCAGTTTGAAAGCAGTGCTTTCTCTTCAGTAACCAACATCAAGTAGGGATGCATGTAATTTTTGAGGAGGTAGAAATTGATAACAAAGCCCAATAGCTTTTCTAATCTTGACAACATTCCTGCTCCCTAGCCAAAATACTAGTGCTGGAAGGAGAGTGTTCTGGCAAACGAATAAACTAAGAAGGAACAGCCTTGGACTACAGCTTAATGAAAATCCTTTTTCTTTTTGATAACCAAAAATTAGAGAATGGGGAAAATTACGTGCATACAGACATTTTTACCACACACAGAAATGTGTATCAATACCTCTATATCATATTTTAGGGTCTGCCAGTTTCTGTTATAAACCAGGTTTATAACTCAGCTGTAAAAACTTGCTCAAGGCTGAGCCTTTCCCCCCACACCCACACTCCCCCAACATGTGCGTCCTGAGGCAAAACATTTTCCCCCACTAAATCTGAAAAACCCAGCGTAGCTGTTTTAAGTTACTAGTGACAGCTGGGTTTTAGCACCACTTTAACCTTAAAATAGCTTCCTTTATTTGACTGAAGTTTTGCAGGACATTAGTCCATAATGTAAACTAGTGCCTTTGTGTGGTTTGGAGAACAAAACATTAACTACAGCATGACTTTATTTTTAAAACTGTCTGTATACAGAAACTTTATTTTATCCACCATCAAATTTTCAGAAGTACTTTCAATGTATGTATGACTGTGCATTGTCTGTTCATTAGCTGGAAGCCAGTAACATGCAGTTCAAAAATTTAAGAAACAGAGCTGTCTCCTTAAAATCTCCAAGCTCAGTGTAATCCAGATGTGCAGGTGCTAAGTACACCTTGTGGGGTCTTGCATATTTCTGATCTGCCACCACTACATTGTATGTGCTCCCTTCAGCCCTAATTCATTTTATGCTTATCATCTTCAAACTTACAAAACCAGGAGTATTTAGAAATGTGGCCTTTCAAATATGTACTAAGCAAAGTGGGATGTCTTCAAAGATGATTGAAAACTATGGACCTACAGGCACCAGTTACATTAACAGTTAATGATGCCATCACAATACACTTACAAATACATGTTAAACAGCAGTATTTCTTGCAGTAGACAAGAAATCAGCCTCTGGGCAGTTAGATGACTTTATGAACCAAATCTGGCTATGGCAGTTTCATTTTAAAACCAAAAGCTTACTTGCTTTCCAACTATGCATGTTAACTTTTCTCTCCTTTTATATATGCTTACCAAAATGAGTTTTGTCTGGAGATTCCTGAACATGGCTGGAATTGGAGTGAAAAACTGGAATAAAATCTGATCACCATTTGGAGCATATGCTTTATAGTTAATAACTTCTACGCATACTTGATATGACCAAATGCACAGTAAAAAGAATGCAGTAACTGCAATGTTTTTCTCTTGAGTTCTGTTTTGTTAAAAGGTATTTCTAAAAGCTGTGCTGCTCATCTACTGAGAATAAAGGAGGCTGGGTTCTGCACTGTCCGTTTCTGACTGTGAAATAAGCCCATCCATTATCAACATTTCATACAATGATGTAAAAACTTAGTCATTGTTTTAAAAAGTGTATGTATATACACACATGCGCTTCATTCCTGAATATTTTATGGAAGTTGTTTAATATTTCTAATTTTGCATATTGATGGATAAATTGTAATATAATTAAATTGTTTAAAGATAATAAAGCTATTCCTGTAATACTTGTTCTTGTGAGCTGTTTATTCATTCAGTTACACAGTGTAGGACAATGACAAGATTTATGTACAAGATTCATGAGGGCCCTATTAGATCTCAGTTGGTCACTGGACTTTGTAGTGTACCAGAAAATGCAATAGATCATGACAATACTTTGGAAGTAAAAACTGGTGACTAGCTTGCCAAAAACATGTGCTGAAAAGTTTTATGCTTTTGTGACTAACTGAATCAAAACAGCACTGTAGTCACCGTTTCAATTAGGCTAATCTGTTCCTTATTTATGGAGTACACAGACAAGCCAAGGGGATGCAAACACACCTGTAAAAAATGAGGAACAGCAGTTTCATTTCCAAAAGTTTGTAGATTTCAGCCATTGTTTTAAAATACATTTGTGTTTTTCCTGAATTACATTCTCCTGGAATAAACACTTGCTTAAATTACACTTTTCTTCAGTAAATTGAGCTGCATCTTTACTGCATTATGCAGGTTCTTTCTTCCCCCTCGGACCATATGTATGGAAACGAGTGAGGACGGCACATAAATCAACCTCTCCTACATATGAGCTGTGTGAACTATGAAAACAAAGTTGTCCAAAAAGCAGCTGCCTGTACTTAGCTGCTAAAGCAGTGCAATGTGTACTCTTAAAACATGCCTACTCTCATAATGCTCTTTAGACCTGGAGCGCTCACAACTTCAAATCTATCTTTTTAGTTTGCTTCCAGAACAATCAATCACTCCTCAAACACTTGAGAATAAAGTAAGCTAGCCAAAAAAATTTGAAGGCATAGTCAGGCAAGACCTTTCCCAAAGCAGTTCAGGTCAAGTAATTCCTTTTTATATATCATTTGATACATAAATATAGCAAAAACCTTCAGACACTTGGGATAGTCTCCAAGAGCAGCCAAGTATGTTTTTCAGCTCTGCATCTCCTAGAAAGAGAATGCCAGACCCTATAACAAGCAACTGATTAGGGTCTAACTCACAGGTCTTGTACTATGTCATGTCCCACTCCAATTATTTGTACGGTAGAATTAGCTGAACTCTTGCTGATAAAGGGGGAAAAAAGGAAAAAAGATCAGTAAGGAAAACTGGCAGGTTGGTGTTGATTTCAGCAAAAGTTCGGTATCCAGCTTTGGACCCCCTTCCTACTCCAGAGGAAAGCAAGCTGTGGATTGGTTGGCATTACCTCCTAAAGGGAAGTACATGCCTTGCATCCAGTGTGAAATTAGACTGCATCCAGAAAGCCTGCAGACCCTCAAAGCACAGCCACAGAAGTTAGAACTCACCTTTCTTTGTTAAATACATTTAGCCAAAGGCATCCCTGAGCTCCCTGTACCTGTCAAAAATTGCCTTCATTCACAAAACTTTCATCTCTTTAAATCACATGAGCTTGTAGCTGAAGGAATACAGACTAAAATAACTGCTGCTGGCTACAACAGTTTAGAAGAAACTAAGAATTTGACAATAAATGAATGCATAGCAACTGTGAAGAATACAGGGCCTAGACTGACAAGAGAAGTCGTGTCTATTAGCCTGCACACCTGGCAGTAGCAAGTTTCTTTGACTCCGAAGCTGTCAGTAAGATGGAAGACCCCTGGCTATTTAAACCTGCAGACAGGCCTGAGAAAATGTTAGTCAATACTTAATGGCATACACTGTTTATACTGTACATTGGGAAGATAAATGGGTATAATTTGCTATTGTTAAGAGTTGGTTTACATTTATAGGAGCTGGGGTATTTTGATTACTAGATGGTTTCCCCTGCATCACTAACGTAAAATTCTTTCTTTGCTTAGAGGAAGCACTGTCTGTATAGAAAGTTTAAAGAAAATCCTATGTTGCTCTATAAAATGTTCTGGATCACATACATTACTTATGAGCATTCATTAGTCCAAATGTTGTTCAAGGATACCTATTAAGTGTTAAGTAGTTAATGATCCATGTAAAATAATAAGAGTTACTCCAAACAGGATTTGAACCGAAGACCTTCAAATACAACACAGATGGCCTAATTTGTCATGCTGCTTCATACAAAGACTTCCTTCCTTTCATGCAGTCAGCTTTTGCCTGTTCTCTTAAGTATCCATATTCAGCAAACAAAAGCTGCACTCCTAGTACTTTCTTCATCCTGAGCAATAGGCAATGACAAAGCCTGTTCTCTCCAACAGGTTATCATGGCCCAAGACAGAGCATCATGTCTCAGACTGCACAGAACATAGCAGAGATCCAAACTAGGCTTAACTGACTACTTCCAGATATTAAAAAGATGATACATGTCTAAAAGCAGCATGCCAAGATTACCATAATATAATTTTACTTGGTCTGCCTGTACCCCCTTTCCTCTTCTACATCAATTATATGGGAATATGCTTGCACTTTGGAGTAATTTTCCAATTAGAGTAACTAATACACCATGTGTGAGAATGGGCATTTGCAGAGTCTCCAAGTCTTGCTGCAACAGTTTGCTGATGTAAGGAAGACAATACAGTGATGACAGCAGAAAAAGACAAAAAGGTTGGCTGGTGTATTTCTAGAATTTCTAGCCAAATTCCTTCCTCTCAAGGTCAGCTCACCCTGTGAAGCCAGAGGTAACAGAGACCCCTCCAGAAATCCATCCTCTTCCTTCCTGCAATATCTGTCCTCTTGCACATTCCCATAAGCAACTGGGACAAACTAGCTGTCACTGCTTAGGGATATACTGTGCTGTCAAATGTGAAATTTGGCCAAAACAGAGATGCAAATAACTCCTGGAGGAAAGACTAACTTAGTCACCTTGGGCAAGTTCTGAGACTTTCCACCACTCTTTCCACCCAGCACCTGAGCCTTTAAGTATCTCTACATTAATGAAGACAAATAAATGTCACTGACTCGTATTTTATTTATTGAGCTGCATTACAGCGTGCCATGCATTGAATTGCATTTCACTTTACACTTCAGTGAACAAATAAGGTTCAGTCTTCAAGTCTCCTCAAACTGAAGGGAATCTGCAAGATAGAAAAAAGACCATTAAGTTATGATGGACAAACTTCATGCTCTAAGTAAACACATTAGTATGTATGAATGCAAAGCAGCAGAGAGAAATGTTTATGCGGTAGTTTAGTCTGGAGGAATTCCCCGTTATTTCCTGATCCTTGAAGTTTCACACACCCTTCATGTGGCAAACAGAAGTGAAACATGGAACAAATCAAGAGCTGGAACACTGCACACCACATCAGATTCACTATATATGCTGCACTGGTAACTGAATCAGTCTTGCTGAGGGCCTGCAGGAGAAAGGAATGCAGCTTTCAGACAGGAGCCAGAGAGGAAACAAGTGGTGCAGGCAGCCTACCAAGGAAGGAAGAAAACCAAACTCAAATTGCTTCTCCCCATTACAGTGAACACAATCCAAGACCAGCTGTGCTCCATGACAAGAGTCATGAAAGTGGTTAGCACCAAACTCAGAGCTTCCCCCTTAATTCCATGGCTGAGCACGCAGCAGATGCCAGATACTCCTCACATTTATACCTGCACTTAATTTCCATTGTCAGTTCACCACCAGAGTCCACACCAAGCATATGAAACTGTGAATTCACAGGGAGGTGCCAAGGTGCCTCCACGCCCAGCAGGAACAAACGTGGTGTCGAGTGTGATGCTACCACTGTAACTAATGAACCCCTTCCTGCCCACCTGACCCCTTCCTCAATTCTGGGGCTAAGAACTGGCTCCACAGAGAGTATTTAGTGAGGTTAAGCCACTGCATTTACTACCACATATAGGACACACTCCAGTAAACTGGGATATGTAAAGTGTGCATGATCACTGTATCCTTTAGGTAACTACACCAAAAAAAGGCATAAAATCCAGAATAGCCAAGATTTCAATTTCTGAGGCAAACAAAAATGTCTTCCATCTGTTCTGAGTACTTGTCCTTTTTTTTGCAGCCTTTACAAAACATCTGAAACACTGGCATTGTTTTCCCCTTCTACTTTTGTATTCACGTGCAGGCATAACAAAAAACAGCCTCGTTCTATGAAGGAGGGAAAAAAATAACTGCTCTTCTATAAGCAGGCTAAGGAATAAGAAGCACCAGCAATTCAAACAAAATCACAAAAGACAATTTGTCTTCTGCATTTTCTTTTGAGCCAGTACAATTAAGAAATTGAAAATTTGTATAGGAAACATTTAATTTCAACAGGTGCACACAACGTGCAATTTTTTTTTTAAGCTGCCAATGGGAATACAGGCTGAGAATGGAGCTCTATTTGTAGTGAAATAAATCCTGCTCATGATTTGAATTAAATATTCAACATGCATCCTTGTTGACAGTGTTTGTTTCAAATGATTTCACCACCAGATGGCCCTTCAGAATACACTGATGAAGGCCACCTGACTAAAGAATGCAATTTCAGTGTCTAAAGAAGTTTAAAAGTGACTATATATTAGCCAGAGGACTGAACCAGAGGCAGAATTACTAAGATTTAAACCAGGTAAATTTATAATTTCATTATTTATCTTTGTTGTAGTCATAGCTGAAGAACAGCAGTATCCCACTCTCACAAAACAAAGACACCCCAAAACACTACCAAAAGCTGGGACTGACACAAGGATTTTTTACTTTTTTTTCCTAATTTTTTAGAAGAGATGAAGCTCTGAGTTTTTTGTGCAATTGTGTTAAGCAGAAACCAGATAGTTGCAGGTTGTCATAGAACAGAATTCAGTATTCATGTTAAGTACAAATCTTTCATTCATTCTTGCTTCTTCAGGCAAACAAGACAAGAAAATCCAGCTGGCCAGGATAATTAAAGCCACAGATTAACACATAATGATCACAATAAAAAAACATTCCAAAAGAATGAAAACCTATCATTCTAGATTAATCTGAAGTCATTTTAGGAGAAGCAAAGAACTCGGTGTAAAAAACGTGCACCAAGAAAGGGGGAGGAACTCTTGAGTCGTCACATCAGCTTGTGCAGCTTAGTGAGTGTAGTTATTAATAACTACAACACAGTTGAAATAAAGACTTTTTTCCTGGTGCTACTAGCAAAGGAGAACAAAGCTGACAGTCTTCCTAGGCAAGGCAGCATCAAGTGCTAAAAAAAGAGTATTGTGAACAAAGTTCTATTCAAGTTTCATATAATATGGCAAAAATGTGATTAGTAGTACACAGAGCTGTATGCCACTGTGATCTTTTAATACATATGTGTGTGCATATAGATGTATTTCCCCTCATGACTAGTTATTTTCCCTCCTCACCAACTTCAAAATGATATGCAGAGGCTGTCTCTGTTTCTTACATTAAGATGCATGCTATGAGAGAGAATCAGCCTCTCAATTTTCTCACTCACTGTACCACCACAAGTATGTAAGCAGAAGATACAGACAGCCCCAAGTTAACCAGTTCAAGATGTGACAGCATCAACATTAACTGTGGAATCAGCCAAGTCTTGGAGTTTAACATCAGAGTTTTGTCTCCTCTCCATGGTTATGTGAGGAGGGCAAAAGCCTGGCATCATCACTCCCTCCTGTACCACACAAGTCTGTAAACAAAATACCCAAAAGGTATTCAGAAGCTTCTATCCCACCTTTACTCCCCAGTTCTCCTGTTTCTTCATGTTTTTAGGTCTCTTGAGTGCAATTTTTATCCTTTCTCTTTAGAAACCCCTTTACATTGGAACAAGAAGGAAGATTCCCCCCAGGCAGAAGAAGCACAACATCTTGGTGACATCATCTTACTCCTGCTCTAATGCAGTGCAGCTCACTACCTGCAGATGCAGCTTACCATCACTTGGCTGGTGCACTCTCAAGCACACCAGCTGCCTTCATGGCTTCAAAGTCCTTCACGGGATCATATTTTTTATAGAACTCTGCATAAGCTCGTTTTCTGGGTTCAGCAACTCCAAACTGGAAAATAACACACAGAAAATTAAAGTTTGCAAAGCTTTACGAACGGGTGTTTTTTTCTGTTAGTTCCATAATTTCTATCAGTGGACATTCATCTAAAAGGCCTTTAGCTCAAATTAGACATTCCTTTGATCCTGTTAAAACCCGCAGGTCAGGCTGCCTGATCATTGGTCAGAACAAATGTCTGCATTAAAACCTTAAAAACAAAGTCTGTTACAAGGTAGCACATTATGTTTTCAAGATCCAAAACCGCTCCCTCTCAACTGATGCTCAAGTGTCCAACACCCTCCCTGCTAATAGTTTTATACACAAAACTATTTATACATAAAGCTATAAAACTCTAACTCCAGATAAAATGGCATCCTACACTGAAGGACTACGTTTGAGCTACACTGTCAGTCAACTACATCTGGTAAAATTTTACAAGATTGCAAAGCCATTCTTACAGATCACCAACATAAAATCTTCACAATCTTCATTTCTTGGACACCCATTCACCTGAAGCACAGGGATATGCTCAAAAAGCTCCCAGAAACTTGAAAAACATTCCAAGGTGGGCTTATACAACAGCATCTAACATGGAACAAAGTAAATCACTGCTGAGATTCATGTTACCTGTTCTAAATCTGGTCTGCCACCTTACCAGTGTATTAACATGGGGGTGCTAAATAAAGTACTGGCCCAGAGACTATTAAAAAATTACATTCTAAGTCTGACAAACAAGCTTGTCTACCTCTCAACAGATGTGTTAAGTACATGTGTGAGCTTATTGTTTCTGACAGACATTTGTGGCTCTGAGAAGTTGTGGAAAACCTGAAATTAACTTCACTTCTTGTCACTTTTATCAACAGCTTCCTGAGCATTCAAATGCTGCCAATAGTATATGGATGAATTCAATGGGAAAACCACGATCTAGTTCTTCCACAAGAATTCACACTGCATTGTTTGCCTTGTGTATGAGATCTCCTTATTTAATAAGGGCACTCAAAAACTTCTCTTATCAGAAGTCAAACCTGTAAGGGTGTACTTCTGGAAACATAATGCTCCATTTCCACATGATACCTCAAAAGCAAGCACAGAAAGACCACATTAGGTTTTCCCACACTGCTATCTTCAGTGTGAAGGATAAGTTTTCCAAACTGCTTAAGAGCAA
The DNA here is from genome assembly GCF_963662255.1 of Cinclus cinclus. Classification (NCBI taxonomy): domain Eukaryota; kingdom Metazoa; phylum Chordata; class Aves; order Passeriformes; family Cinclidae; genus Cinclus; species Cinclus cinclus. The sequence continues at coordinate 130,823,766 of NC_085046.1, forward strand.
GTTTCCTGAAATCACTCAAGAGATTAAGTAAGACTTGGACAACTCTCCCAAGCCTCAGAAACTATGGCAGACCAGAATACAAACTATCTAGAGTTAATGTGCACCAACTGTGAATGGTCAAGAGCATTTTGGGACTAGGAGACTCAAGGTCAAGCTGTCACAAATTGCGTGAACTTGAACACACAGCATGAAACATCAGATTATTCATATCACTTCTTCAAATGAAGATTAGGAAGATTTATTTGTGCTTTGGAAATATGCTTACAAAAACACATTACTAAACCTCTCTTATGAACAGCTCAACCCAATCTCAACAGAAAAATATTATGAATTCTTCAAATATTCCAGTAAGCCCAGTTTATAACTGAATGACTATAGAGCCCACCTTGTACAAAGCTGCACATCCCACAGACACCAAAAATGCCCCAAGGAGGTGAAACTTCATCCTCCTCGCCAAAAGGTGCCGCATTTGTGGCTTTGGCAACAGTGCAGCCGACATGGTGACTGGATTTCCTGAAAGAATAAAGAAATAATATAATTGTAGGAGAAACTCTACTTAAAACAATTTTCTTTATTAAGAAAACAATTATTTTTGTATTGTGCAGTAATGGTCTTCACGATATGAGCAGCACTGGTCCTGTGTGTTTGACTTTCCAATGAGAATATTTAAGGGACAAAATTCAAGGACAATCTATTTACGACACGATTCTAATTTAAGTTCTTACACTCCTTACACCCAGTAGTTGAGGAATCAAGGCTGGCCTTCGTTGTTCCCACTAAATCCTGCGCTTCCCGCAGGGTCTTCCCTCCCAGGCCTGCTGTCCTGGTGTTTACGTCAGAAGACATTCTAGGCAGTACCGGGGACAGGCTGGGACCAGCCCCGCGCCGTTCCCCGCACACAGGGCGCCCAAGCCCCGCGCTGCAGCCGCCGCCGCCGGGCCCGGCTCCGCCACCCTCAGGGACGCGCAGAGGTCACGGGGCTGTCGCGGGGCCTTGGCCGAGCGGGCAGCGGCGGCTGGCGGCCCTAGGAATGGGGGTGATAAGGGAAGTTAGAGAGAATGAGGGCAGGAAGAGAGAACAGCGGGAGCCGCGGCGGGAGCGGGGAGCGGCCTCACCTCAGCGCCCACCAAGGTCCTTCCGCGCCGCCGGCCGCGCTCCTGCTGCGGCCCCGCTACTCCGCATGCGCGGGGGGCAGGCGGAGTACGGCGGGCGGCGCGGGTCAAACCTGGCCGGGAGCAGCACCCGGCTCGCGTGGGAGCGAACCGCAGAATCGATTAGGTTGGAAAAGGCCTCTGAGATCATCGAGTCCAGCCTGGCACCGAGTGCCAGGTGCAGTCTTTTCTTAAACAGCCCCAGGGACGACAACAACACCACCTCCCTAGGCAGCACATTCCAATGTTTTCTCATCTTTTTGTTTTCTCATCTTTTTGTTTTCTCATCTTTGCTGTGGAGAAATTCCTCCTAATGCCCAACCCCAACCACCCCCGGCACGACTTGGGGCGATGTCGCCTTGCTGTGTCGCCTGTTCCCGGTGAGAAGAGCCCGACCCCAGCTGGGTTCAGCCTCCTCTCAGCACTGGACAGAGCGATAAGGTCACCCCCGAGCCTCCTTCGCTCCAGGCTGAACACCCCCAGCTCCCTCAGCTGCCCCGCACAGCGCTTGTGCTCCGGACCCTTCCCCAGCTCCGCCGTCCTTCTCCGGACACGCTCCAGCTCCTCAATGTCCTTCCTGAGCGGAGGGACCTGAACTGCACACAGACTCGAGGGCTGGCATCACCAGAGCCGAGTACGGGGGGACAATCACTGCCCTGGTCCTGCTGGCCACGCCACTTCTGATGCAGGCCAGGATGCCACTTGTCTTCTTGGCCATCTGGGCACGCACTGGCTCGTGTTCAGGGCCCTTCTGTCTTTAAGGTCCTTTCCAATCCAAACCATTTTGTGATTCTGTTAAGAGCCATGGGAGAAAACCAAGTCACCCACTTGAAGGATGCCCAGGGTGACAGTGCTGGGCCAAGGGACTCAGACCTTTATATAAAGGAATTATTGGCCCAGCCTAGAAAGAAATGAAGCCCTTTGTAGTCCTTTCTAGATGTCCCTTAGACAGTTATTGTACCTTTATTGGACATGATGAACATGTGCTTTGCCCATTATTTCCACTTAATCTCCACCTGCACGTGGAATTGTCGTTTGTATTCCTGGGGAGTCTCTGTGGGATTTACACTGAATGCTATAAATTCCTGGCTTAAAAAACCAAGTCCCTCCTGTGCACTGAGGTATTCGTTCAAGCCTTTTGGTCCCTTGCCAAAACCAGCAGATCCTGACATCAAATGGGAGAGATGGGCCTTTAAAACTGAAGAGGAGTTGCTTTTCCTATGATGGAATTAGGAAGAAATAAGTGTCAGGAGAAAATTTCAGAGGGAAATCATACAGCTGTGGCTACAAGCTGGAAGAATGTTCTTTGCAACAGCAGTTTGAATAGATGCAATTTGGAAAACATTCTCTCACACTGAAGAAAAGTTTGTTACAATAGTTGAGACCAAAATGAAGAATGTCTGTCTAAGAGCTTTTCCCATGCGGATTAACACAAAAACCCCAAATGTTAATGATGTCATGCAGAAAGAATGGCAAGATTTATCACCGAGGGCAAATCGTGCCTGACAGATTGGGTAGCCTCCTATAACAGGGTCACAGCATTGGTGGATGAGGGACGAGCAACTGGTGTCATCTACTTGGTTTTGTGCAAAGCATTTGACACAGTCCTACATGACGTCCATGTCTCTAAACTAGAAAGATATGGATTTGATGGATGAACTACTTGGTGAATCAGGAACTAAAGAACTGGCTGGATGATTGCACTCAAAGAGTTGTGGTCAAGAACTCAGTGTTCCAGTGTAGACCAGTGACAAGTGGTGTTCCTCAGGGATCAGTCTTGGGACCAGCACTGTTTAATGTCTTTGTTGGTGGCATGGACAGTGGGATCAAGAGAAGCCTCAGCACTGTCCACTCTGAGCTGTGTGGTGTGGTGTGGTGTGGTGTGGTGTGGTGTGGTGTGGTGTGGTGTGGTGTGGTGTGGTGTGGTGTGGTGTGGTCATCATGCTGGAGGGAAGGGATGCTATCCAGAGGGACCTGGCCAGGCTTAAAAGGTGGAGCTGTGCAAAACTCATGAAGTTCAGCAAGGCCAAGTGCCAGATTCTGCACCTGGGCTGGGGCAATCCCAAACAGAAATACAGGCTGGGCAGGGACTAAGAAGGGACACTTGCAGATGTTGATGGACAAGAAGCTCTCCATGAAGCAGCAATGTGTGCTCACAGCCCAGAAAACCAACCACATCCCAGGCTGCATCAAAAGCAGAATGGCCAGTGGGTTAAGGGAGATGATTTTACCCTTCTGCTCCACTGTGGTGAGGCCCCAACTGGAGTGCTGTGTCCAGGTCTGGGGCACTGCATCCAGCTCTGGAGCCCCAGCACAAGAAAGACATGGACCTGTTGGAGTGAGCCCAGAGGAGGCCCACAGAGATGATTAGAGGGCTGGAACACCTCCTTGTCTCCTTTGGAGAGAAGTTAGGGTTGTTCAGCCTAGAGAAGAGAAGAGTCTAAGAGGACCTTAGAGCAACCTTACAGTGCCTAAAAGGGGCTTAAAAGAAATCTGGAGGAACATGGAGTGTATTTTTACATGAGACATAGAGTAACAGGATGGGGTAATGGCTTTAAACTGAAAGATGGCAGGTTTAGATTAGATATAAGAAAGAAATTCTTTACTGAACTTCCCCTCATGAAAAAGCAATACAAATGTAATTGGAATAAAAGCATGGCAGGTTTCAGGGCTACTGTCATCATAGATAAGATATGAATAATTTTCCTGTAAACATCAGTCTTGTGGAGACAGCATATTTTGGTGGATGGAACTAGGTCTGTAAATAAAAAAAAATCTTGATTGCTGTTTTCAATAGCTTCCTTCATGGCTGGCCAGGTTGTTAAATTCTTTTGTGTGTGGCCAGTTTCCCCATGTGCCTGAGATACTGCTGGCTAGGCATCTTTGTGTTACAGTTAAGATGCTAAATGAAGTGCTAATTGTTATCATCCTCTGATGTCATTACTGTGGGATATACAGCCAGCTCCTTATTGTTCTGTGTAAAGGGCAGTTCAGGACTGTGCAAATAAGAGATAAAAAAATGTTGGAGAATATATTAGAGCAAGAACCATGGAAGGAGAGCAGAGACAAACATCTCCATTAGGTCAGTGCACAGAGTGACTTCCTGTCACACCAGCTACTGAATGGATTATAGGGCTAAGTGTGGTTTGGACCTGGGTGGACCCTGTGCATCCAAATGCAGGAAAGTAAATAAACCTTCCGAAAACAAGAAGGCGTATACAGAGATACAGAGACAACAGCAGCTGTTTCCTTCCCAGTCCACCCCCTCCCTGGGGGTTCTGACAACTACTCCAGTTGTCTTTGGGACACAAATAATAGGATTGTTCACTCAGAAGGTGTCACAGCTATCAAAGTGATCTGCAGTCCTTTTTTTTCCTCTCCAAAATACTGCAGAGCCAGCAACAATTTACACTTCTCCATTGTGTCCTTGAAAGGGATCATCTTTTGAAGCACGAAGGAATGCATTAATGCTAAATAACTTCTTGCTTGTCCTCCACCAGAATTGAAAGTAAAATTTACTTCTGACTTCAGTGAGAGAAAATTTAGTCAGTGAATCCTTGTCTTTTCCACAAAGAGTACCAGCTGTGATACTCAGGACTGTACTTTCTGTGGTGTGGACTGATGCCAGCTAGAAACAGGACTGTGACAATCAAGTGATTTTGCATATGCCACAAAAAGTCTTTAGATAATCATAATTTGGATCAAATTAGAACCAAAAATCTACTGGAACCAGATCACATAGGGCATCAGCAACCCCCTGAGCCAGATGCAGTCCCAAATAGTTTAATATAAAATCTACCTATCACAAAAGAAACAAAAGGTAAGCAGTGCTAGTGCAACATATGAAAATGCATACATTTGGGCTCATCCTCCCCTTTGTGCCAGAAATTAACTGATCAAATACTCTCTTCCTTACAGCTATGTCTACATCAACCAGTAGTGCTGTGGAAGAAACATATGGTGGCACACCAATTTTTTTTTAACAGAATTGTAATGGCAGCTGTATAAAAAAAAGTAGGGTGAATCAGTGATTCCTAAATGGAAAAAGTCAATTAGTAGAGGGAAGGAAAATATCTTAGTACTTCCAAAAGAGCAGTATAAACAAAGGAGAAAAAAAGAAAATTTCAAATCATAATAAATGGAGCAGACAGGGATTTCACAAAGCCCTTGTTGATTTTATGCAAGTTTCTGAAATAGAAGAATCTCAAAAAAAAAAAAAAAGATTTCTTAAGTTTTATTCCACTTGTAAAGAGACAGATTAGTTATATTGAATACACATGAAATAGTGAAAGAATTATGCAAATGTTCCTGTGTTTGGTACCATCATGAGTTATACTGTTAAAAAAACTATTTCCCAAGTTCCCAACTTGTAGTCAAGATATGGCTAATGTGTGTATTCAGGCCCAAGAAGCAGAAAATACAGCAGGTTTCAGAGCTGTGACATTTAACATTCATGTGATACTTAGTTTTCTGGATTTTGGTTCTGTATTAACTGTTGCCCCTTTGAAGTCCTCCAAATTTGGGGTATCTATCTGAAACAAATACACTGTTTATTTTAGCAACAGGCAATCCTTGGTTAGATAAACTGGGCTTTTAAACAAGTAGAACTCTATATGTGTCATTTTTACCTAGAAGTTTAACTTAGGCAAGTGTAGCTTCGTTATTCATTGCCATTATGTTCTACACTACCATCTGATTTCTTAGAAAAAAACAATACCACATCCACAAGAAACACCTCCTTCCAGTCCCTGTTTCTTGCTCAAAGCCCTTTAAACAATGCCAAGATTCTTCTGTTTTTTGTGGTTTTAAATGTTATGTAGCTTGTCTGTAATGGAAATAAAGTCATCAAAGAAACATTTTTATACTGTTCCTTTACTCCTCTGTATTTGAGTAGGGGTGTCTTATTCTGAGAAAGTTTTCTCATGCCTCATCCTTGTTCTTCCAGGAACATGTTGAGCCACATTTACAGACAAGAACTCCAATCAAAAATTTAACCAGTTAACACATTAAATTGTTACATGTAATTCAGTCTCTACAGGCCCATCTCAGCAAGTGACTGGCCACCCACACAAGCCACAAGCATTTCTTGTCTGCATTCAGCTCCAGAAAGTGTCCACGGTAAGAACAGCACAGGAATAGGGTTATTCCCTTGAAAAATGAAAGTAGGAACCACAACATGAGGACAAAAGGCCAAGTTTTCACAGTCCTATTCAAAGCACATTTTGGATTGTGGGCTGTGACATAGTTTAGTTTCGCCCAAGGCAAAATTCTTTAGCTACAAACATCATCTACCATACAGAAATTCTTACATGGCAGACAACACTTGCGTGCTGTGCCCAACAATCCTGGTGAGTCCCTAGGTGCACCTGGTACATTTGCCATTGCTCCCCTCCTTGATTATGGATGTGTTACTCTGAGCAGAAGATTTACATTTACCCTTCTGTATTCCAAAGCCATTGAAACAAGGAGTGTTCTTCACACATTAATAGAGTTTAGATTCTGTTTCCCCAGACGTGACCAGTGAACATCACACCAGGAAAGCTGGAGGTGGCTAACTGCTGTGGTTGACACAGCTGTCATTTTGCTCAAGGAATTAATTCTCACAGAAGATGACAAACTAACTTCCCTGTGGGTGTGAAACAGTGGCCGTGAAGTGGGAAAGCCTCCTTCAAACAGAAGATCAGACTCACTCTCAACAAGGCATTACATTTGCACAATCTTCCTTGGTTAGGGTCAAGGTACTTGCTTGGACAGCGCTTGGCTCAGTGTGCTCCTCTTGGAGGACCAAGCAGAGAGAGAAGAGGCCTTGCTCAGGTTGGAGCCAGCACCCTGCAAGGGTGACATTTAAAATTTTGCAGCATTAGGATTTAACCTAGGGATATCTCTGTTGTTTATTCTGTTCAACCTAGTACAATACACAGGTCACTCTTGACAGAAAAAGATTGGCCCAGGTTATATATAAAGATCAGTTTGCAATTTTTTCCTGTGGCAATTTTTAGACTTTTTACTCACAGATTTCTGAACATCTCATTTTAGTCTGTTCTAATTCACAATGAGGTGATGACATGGTGTTACGAGATGATGGCAAGTTTTCATTTCTGTGCCTGAAATTAGAGTATAGAAGGAGTGAATGGTGTCTCAGATTTGTTGTGACTTGTATCATCATAGTGCAGTCACATCAATCAAATCATGCCCATTCATGAAAAGAGAGTTCATGAACACAACTAAAAACCAAAAGTAAAATAAAAAATACCCCAGATATTCTGTATTTCTTGACCTCTTTATGAGCTGGTGAATTAATTGTGAGCCTGTAAATTTAGTCCTTGTTTCCAATTACATTATGTGGTCTAGTCAAATATTCTTCCTAAAGAAAAGCCATTGTTTTAATTTATTTTATTATTGGAAGAATCTACCAATTTAAGATTGCTATGTTTTTCAAAGGCATCATAATTTCTATTTGATATTTTATTATATTGCAAATAGAATAGATTTTCTTTATAATCATAACCTTGGGAACATTTTAAGTCCCTAGAGTCAGGGAGTTTCTGACTACAAAATCCCCAGACAAGCTAAAATCCATCTCAGTTTATGGTCCCAGGTTTGAAAGGTGAGGCACAGTCAGACATGTGAAGCATCTAGAAAGTAGTCAGATCATCTGTTCATATCTTTTTAACTTGTTATTGGCATAAGCTTTAAAAAATAACTATACTTAAACCAGCCTGTTTTAACTTTACCGTATTGTTTGAAATAATCTAATTAGGAAATTACGGGTCTCAGTTTTCTACTGCATTGAAACTTTTGAGCTTCGTGATTAACGAAACTGGCAATAGATAACAGAATAACCAGCCTTAAATATATTTTAGTTGAATGAGTTCAGGATACATTTTCCTGAACCAAATTTGGCCATGTTCAATATGACATTACATGCAAACGTCTGGAAAAATTGCAGTGTTTTTCCAAGCAGGAGGCATGAGATTACTATAATCTATAGCCCCCACCACAATATTAATTAGCGTGGCTCACTAACCAGGGACATAATATTTGTAAATGAAACTCTAGAAGGGCATCAGTAAGGAACAGGATGTTGAAGCCAAATGGAAAACATGAACCAATAAAAAGGCTGAACTAGCTAGAAGTGCAAGCTCAGCCTTTGAAGTTAGTTCAAGTACTGCATGCTTTAATTTTGGTGTAATCTTATGATGGAGGTACAAACAAGAACTCAGAAACAGATTTTGTAACATTTGGCCCAATTGTAGATGAATCAGTTTGTTGATGGTTACCAACAATTGCACAGCCAGAGAAGCTGTGGTCTTTGTTAAATCAGATTGAATAATTGGCTTCAGTGGGAGTTTCGGGTGCAGACCAAATGAAGTGTCACAGCCCTTGACTCTCGTAAGATTCCTTAGCAGAGGCTGAGCTTTTGCCTTCCGAACAACCTGAATATGGGTTCAGAGAACATGAGTCCCTCAAGGGTTCATCTACTCCCTCCCCTGCCCCAGTATGGGTCTGAACGTAGTCATTCCTGGCAGATGTGCATACCTTATCTGTTTTTAGAGCCCCTCTGATGACAGTAACTATACCAAAACTCTCTGGGCAGTTTGTTTCCAATGCTTAACTGTTGTCTCGGAATACAACATTTGATTAGTACTAAGTTTCCTTGGCAAACCAAACTAAACCTATGCATTTCTGTGTTTTGATTTTGTTTTGGTTTGTTATTTTTTTAATATACTTTCTTGTGGAACTCCAGTGACAAAGCTGTGCTTTTCTGGTGTTCCACTCAAAAAATAAAAAATAATAATAATAATAAAAGAATAAAAAAATCATGGGTTTTATCCTTTGGACAGTTTTCTGAAGGCCTACTATTGCCAGGTGCTGAGCATCTCTGGAGACATGAATTAAGAGAACAAGTTTTGATACATTCAGCAAATTACAGGATCAGGCAGCCAGGAGTTAAGATAATCTTTGAGCTAGAAAGTCATAACTGGAAAATGAACATAATCATACACACTCTCCTTTTTTTTGACTTCATTAGCTTGAAAATAGTAAATAATTTATTGTAATCTTTAGTGAATAGCCCCCAACACATGCTTTTAATTACTTTCTCATTTGGGAGAAAAAACACAGCAAAAGTTGTTGGGTTTTTTTTCCTGCATATGCTTTCTAGAACAAAAACAACTCCCCAAAAATGCATTTATTTCTCTTTTCAGCAGCCATGCAGACTTCTGGAAGGAACCATATTCCTCAACAAAGCGAATGTAATGGCTCTGTTTCTCAAATGCAAGTGAGTAGAGACACAAACATTGTAATGACACAAAGACTTTAATTTCAAAAAAATAACACAGAGGAAAATGGTTCAAATGTTGCATTAGAAAAAAAAAATTATATACACCAAACTTAAGACCTATGTGATTATGACAGTAAAACAATTTACCAAAGAAGGTAATTTTATGCATTTGTTGGACTGTGTGTGTGTGTATATATGCATGTATACATGCCTATAAATGCATATGCACATACAAAACTGTAAGGGTGTAAATTATTCTAGAGATGTGATAGATTCAGTTCCCAAAGTACCATTTTCAGGAATGAGTGGTATCCAAGCCAATCAAGAGTCTGGGGTTTATAAGCCCAGTGCTGTGCTGGGTTTTGTAGCTGGGATGAAATCCACTGAGTTGCTTATGGATGAAAACTACTAAGAATGCTATAAGCTTGTTGATTGCATTTACTGAGCTATAGTCACCATGGTCTATTATAGTGAATAATTCCAAGCAAATCTCTGTATTTACTGACTTAGTCAGATAAGGAATATTGCATAAGCTATTGTGCATTCCTTGAGTGTGATGCTGTGGTCTTTTTCTTGCTTGCCGTGTCATTTGTTTCATTTAACTGTCTCATTAATGGCAAAATTGCTTTGCTTTGTTGAAAAATGCTATTCTGAGAAGCAAGTATTACTTTCTTTTTTAACTTCTTGCCAGCAAAAGATTTTCAAATGCATGTGTTACAAAGGAATCATACGAGATTGTTTGAGAGCAAAGGGAAATACCTAAAATTAAAAGAACTCACTACATTCCCATTTTTCCTTTGACACGAAATGAAATCTTAACATGAGAAATGCACACAGTTCATCAGCATACTCTGAGCAAATACATAATTAACATGTGGAATAAGCAAAGCTGTTGTCAACGCTTTCACATGTGTTACCACAAAACTCAAATATTTTAATTAGTAGAGAAATAGAGGAAAATCCAAGTAAATACAGCCTGTGCTTGACATAAAAATTAGCTTGACTTTATAAGGATTAAGAGAATCTCATCTCTACCTTAACTACCCTTACCATACTAGGACAGCTTAGTGGGTCCTGCATAATTCAAATTTGCTCCAGTGCTCTGAGCAATTACTTGGCAGAGGAGTCTCCACTGTGGCCATTGTGCAAATGCTTTACTAAATCATTGGTAGAAATAAAAAACTGTGAGTTCAATCGCAGGTAGGTAGAAAGTGTAGACTTTAGTGTTTTGTAATAATCCAGTTTGCTGGACTGACAGAATGGGGTTTCTAGGCTACATTATAAGAGGAGAAAAGGAAACTATATAGCAGTACCATGTGGCTTCTGATTTGGGAACTACAATTTAGCCTATTAGACATGGACCTGTTCCAAAAGTACACATTCAGACAACCATGCATGAAGGAGTTAGAAACACAGATGTGAATTATAACTCTCTGAAATCCTGGGAGTGCTCAAAAATAGGTGGGTTTGAACTGTAAGTACAGATCCAGATCTAAAATTTTTATTAAAACCTGACTTTCCCTAGCATTTTTGCAGCAACTACTGAATACATTAAAACCAACAATGTTCCATAAGCTTAAAAAAAATCAGTTACCCAATCTTAGCTGTATTCAAACATGATTCACAGTGGCTGGCTAAAAACATTCCTATAAAAAGGTAGTAATGAAAATCACCAGTTGAATGTAACAGGACAGTTTCAATAGGTCAAATTTAAGACAGATTACTGCAGCTCCAATGGCCACATACAGCTTCACAGTGATCAAGTGGACTCAGCATTTAACATTAGAAACATAAATAATTTAAGTATTTTCTTTTCCAAGTTTGGGACAGAACTTTGAAACATCTGTTCTCTCTTCAGTCCTTTTTACACACACGTGCTAAAGTCAACATTTTTGACTAGAGCAATGATGTTGGTTGGGGTGGGGGCTGGCCATTTCACAAGCATACAAGAGGTAGAGGATTGAAAATGTTCCTGCAACACTGTATTGGGCTAAAGGGACAGAAGGAGCAATGAAGGGGCACCTGCCATTTTTCAGTGCTCTCAATAGCAGGAAACTGAGGGTTCCAAATTGATGCAAATATCCAGTTAATTGATGCTTTTGTCTATAGATTTCATTACTGCAGGTTTTTCTTTTTTAAGTCAAACATATTTGCAAAGTGAATCTCAATGATTCTTCTCATGTAAATTATGTAGAAGGTGTGGCACAAATCAGTCTGGCTTTGGCCATCCCATACTGCATAGTGACAGAAACTGGGTCTGCTCCACCAGGTCTACTACTGTATCTGCAAAACACCTCTCCCCATTGCTGATCTCAATATCTGATAACTAAAAACTAGATTTTCACACCCTGAAGGGGTCAAATGAACCCACAGTTCATGGTCTGAGACAGTTTCCCATGAACAGGACTTTAAGAAACAGCCATTAAAAAGGGATCATGAGGAGTACAGAGGCAATGGCAGAACAGCATTGCACAGATTCAAAGGAAAAAGCATTTTGCTCCTTTTAAACGCCCTGGTCATGGCTACTACCACTCTTGTAAACTGACAGAAGTGTGCACTTTAGTAGCATAATGCAGCACTATGTAGTTTCAGGAATTCATCTCACGGTCTGATCTTTTGTGTCATGCAACAGCAGAAGAGAAGTCAAAGCAAAATATATAAAGCCCCTTCTGAAGCACTTAATCACAGCTTGTGTTGAGATCAAAAGTATTTGAATGAGCAGTTTTGGGACTGCACCCTCAAAAATTATAAACTGCTTTAATAAACTTGTCAGGTCTGATGAGAAAAATGTGAAATATATGGTAATAGCATCTTAATGTAAATATTTATTAATTTAAATGAAATCTTAAAAAAAATAAAAAATAATCCTTCTACTATGATAGTACGTTAATTGGGAGCAAACATCAAAAGTAAACCTGAATGACTGTGATTGCATTGTGTATTTTAATACCACGAGAGCATAAATATATCCAGAAATTTTCTAGATTTGCATGTTTCTGACAAAGAGAATTGGTTTAATTGTCTGTAACAGCAAACTTCTCAGAGAACTGTTGTTCTGCTGTAGACCTCTGAATATCACAAAGTATAAGTACTTAAAATAAACAAGGAATAAATTTTAATTGTCTAAAGGGAGAGGTGTTAGGGTTGTTGAGAAGAACTTTTCTAGCTCTTTGAAACTACTGAGCTCACACAGGTGGTAAATCCTAAGGGAGAATAGATCTCAAGAGCAAGACAAAAAGACAATAGCTGTGTATGTGTTCTGAAGTTATATAGAATCACCATTCAGAGTACTAATATTTAGTCAGTTCTCAGACTCTCTGCTGGAACTGGTCCCTCAGGATGAGGCTTAAACCATTATTCCATTTCTGGTGTATCACCAAATAGCAATTCTAGGGTATCTGCCATTGCATTAGATAAGATTAGATCCAGTAACCCAGAAATTTAAGGGTCTTTGTCTCATAATGTATTCTCTGTTCAATTGCCCAATATTGATTTAAAATTGACACATAAAATGAAAATGATATGATATGATATGATATGATATGATATGATATGATATGATATGATATGACATGTAGTTCTAGCCTTACCAATATGTGTGATCCTTCTCAGTTGCATACTGAAGATAAGGCCTTGGCACTAAAACAGTGCATGTGTGTGTACATACACCCATTTGTTTCAGATACTACAGAGACAGAAGAGCAAACAAGATTGAGAGTGAGCTTCAGTTTGCAGCACTTTGAATGAATAGGGCCAGTTTGAAAAATTCTATTCATTAATTATGTACATGAAGTACTTCTTTTTAAGTTTCATAAACATGTATGGTATTAATGATCATAACTGTCTGGGACAGTAGTTTTTTTGCATGAGGTAAATTTTTGTTAGCTATTTGGCAAGGCTGGAACATTCACAAGGAGTTTTATCATTTGTAACAAATATCTGGATAATAGTTTTAATTTTTTAAGTAATCCAAGTGTTAATCATGTCAGAATGACAAGCATAAGATAAGCAATATCTACACATCATATAACTGCCTCAGAATTCCATGAAGGCAAGAATAAAGCAACATATAAAGAGCCTGTCATGCTCCAGCATTTGTTTGTGTGCACTGTAATGACCTCAGCAGTAGAAGGTGGCCTCCCATGTGCTTTTTAGGGTGACATACATCACTGCATTTACAGCACTTCATGATTCTTCTCTGCCTTTCACATTAATGAGTGATAGGCCACACAGTACCACATGTGCTTTGCTCACTACAAGATGTTGCATTCCAACCTCCTAGATGTATTGAACATTAAACTTTACTGCATTTGTGAAATGTGGGAAAACATAAAAAGCAGGGAAAGTATTTTGTGTTTTACTCCCTTGTAGCTTCCACCAAAAACATATTTTTCAGGTAACTCGAACACAGAATGAGTGCAGACAAGCATGAAGAAAACTCTGAACCATGGGCAAAGCAGGAACTGAACCAATGATCTCCCTTGCTCCTTCTGTGAGAATATATGAGCAGGGCAACTACATCCATAAAAGAAAGTGTATTCTTCTCCGCCAGCCTATCTGAAGCAACTCCCAATGGAAATCCCTTACGATTCTTGGTTACTCTTGTGTCAAGAGTGAAAAAGGCTATTAGCTGTCCTTAGCTACCACTCCACACTGAGGAGGAAACCACTCTCGGATGGTCCTTAGCAGCATGATCTGGGAGCTCCAACTGAAGAAGCTGTACTTCTGACAAAGGAGACAGGGCTACATGGCTCATGTTCGTTGTCCAAGGGGTCAGGATGTGATTTGAGCCTCAAGGTGTATTATTAAATTATTCACACAAGAGCCAGTGTCACAATCAGGTTGATATGGAACACACTGGAAGAAGTTTATTTTCTACCCTTCATCCCATGGTTCTTAATAATATTCCAAGTCGTCATCTTTGCTCTAGAACTGAAAGAACAAACCTTGCATGAACATTACATTTGTGTCTCCTGGCCACCTCCATTGAATGTCTCTGCATTGCCTTCCTCAGAGAGACTTTAATGTGCCTGAAAAGGTAACAAAATGTCATTGCTGTGTTCAGCCAGTTGACATAATCAAAACAGTTCTTCAATACATGCATCAACGCAAATTGGGGAAATCAATTTATTGCAAATTAGAATAAATCATTACTGATTCAGGTAGTTGGGGAGAGAGGAAAAGAAAATAAAAATATCTACACACTTAGAGAAAACACTTTTCTGCCATGTTTCCCAGGTTCAAGTTCACTCCAAGTATCTCTCTTCCCCTCCTTGTTACCACCACTGGTTGCACACTGTCCCTTTGGTGAGGCACTGGGAAGCCCCTTCTTCCTTCTCACTATTTTCCTCTGCTGCAGCATGGTTCCTTCACATGAAACCTTCACAGGTTTCACCATAGAGCACCTCCTCCTCCTCAACTTCCTTCTTAGCCTCTTCCTCTTACACCACCCTCCTCTGCCATTGGTGCTCCCTCTGTTTATCACTCCTTTTATTTCTTTGTCCACTCTCTGGCTTTCTTTGCTCTTTCTGAAATGTGTTCCCCCAAAGTGCCACCACCTTGGCTGAGGGGTCAGCCAAGTCCTGTGATGGGTCCATTTAATCACAGAATCACTAGGTTGGAAGAGACCAAGCCATGGCACCAAGTGCCACATCCAGTCTTTTTTTAAACACAGCCAGGGA
This sequence comes from Cinclus cinclus, assembly GCF_963662255.1. Taxonomy (NCBI): domain Eukaryota; kingdom Metazoa; phylum Chordata; class Aves; order Passeriformes; family Cinclidae; genus Cinclus; species Cinclus cinclus. Next base: position 130,838,882 of record NC_085046.1, read on the forward strand.
TGGTGACTCCACCACCTCCCCAGGAAGAACATTCCAGTACTTCATCACTTGTTCCATAAAAATTGAATATCTTTCCTAATATCCAACACGTATCTCCCTTGGCGCAGCTTAAGACTGTGTCCTCTGGAGGCAACTGGGACTGGCTGTGCCCAGCACATGGCAGCCCTGGCCTCTGTCACAGGCCTCCTGCTGCCAGCCTTGCCATTTATCCCCAGTAGACAAGGTGTGAGCTGCCCTGTTACAAAGTAGAGGGAAGGTGGCCCATCAAGAGCATTCATGGTCTATCTCACCCTACCAGCAGAGTGGTCAGATCACTATAGGATAGTGGCAGGCAAATTTCCAGTGGCATTAGAGAATGGGCTGCAGCTGAAGCTGGTTAGAGAGGTCTCTCAGATCACATGGGACTTCAACTTTCATTGTGCTAGCCTGTACCCCAGCCTGGTGCCTGTCAGGAATGCAGTTCTCTGGTCTGGAATAGCCAGGGAGGGCCACAGACGGCTGGGCTGGGCAGGGCTGGGCTAGGCTGGGATGGGCTGGAGCAAGGGGTGCAGGTGCCTTGTGAAGGTTTCTCAGCCACAGAGCAGGAGCAGAGGCCCTGTGCTAGGACTGCCCCCAGTGATCCAGCTCCATGGGGAGCAGAATAGTGGTGCAGAAGGCAAAGAGGTGTGGAATACAGTCACATCTGCCAGGCACATGAGGCCCCAGGTAGATTACTGGATTACTTTAACTGCAACTGTAGAACATGGTAAGAGGGCAGAAAGAGAATAAGAAGGAAGACCAAGGCATGCTGCAGTTTTCTTTGAAGTCATTTTCAGAAAATTCTGCCACAGGAAGATTATGTTCAGACACTTGGAATTTTAGGAGGACTAGAGAGGGCAGAACACCAAGTTGCCTAAAATAGCAGTGCTAAGTACAAATTAGAAGAGGAAGGAGGAGCAGAGAAGGAAGGCAGCAATATTCCAAATTCTATTAATTTTTTTAAGTCTACCTAATTTCAACATAGGCTTAAAAATAAAACAAAAGAAAATCAAACAAACAAGCAAAAAAACAAAAAGAAAAGAAACCACCAAACCTCTAGAGGATTCTTCCTTCTAGAAATTGAAGCTTTGAAGCAAAATCTAGTTTTCTGTCTTTATCAGATTTTTTTTTTTTTTTTGCTGTCCCACTTCTTTCTCTCAGTCTAATATTTAATTGGCTTTGGCAGAGGTGATTTATTGCTAGTTCTGTGTCAGGTTCTTGACAGTAACTTCATAGTGTCTGAGATTTCTCCAGTCATCTCATGTTCCTATTTAAAATATCTTAACTGGAAAGCTTAGATAACCTAATTTCAGATACTGCCATTTTGCAACAATATTCCATCTGGTCAACATTAGATCCGCTAACCATGGCTGGCATGAAAAATAAGCTTGTTTTCATATGGAGGCTGTACAGCTTCAGCTAAACATGATTTGGAGTGAGATAACTTGCTACTAATGAGCATCAGCACTGGCAGCAGGAAAACTAGCTTTCAAGAATTCACATTTCAAAGCACACTTGTTGTCAGTCTGGTACTCACTTCCTGCTTCTTGGGAAGATTCAGGGTTTCTGCTTCATAGGAATGGTGGCTTTCACAGAACTTTCAGGCTTCAGGGAGGACATAGACAAGGAACCTGCATGGGGAAAAAATTAAAATTATATTAAACTGAAGGAACTGAATATTACATAGTGCTATTGCTAGCCCTACTACTAAATGGATAATTTTGATAAATAAACATAACAGGTCATAATATCCTTGCCACAGGCCTATGAGGATATTCACAGCTGAAACAAGGATGAAGCAGTGCCTCTCACATCCCCCAAAAACATACTGACAGACTGTGAAAAAGAGGTTTTGGTATCAGCTTGAATGTAAACTGATGAAGAACAAGAAGCCAGGGAGATGAAATGTGTATGTGATTGCCATGTCACTGCACAATGAAGAAATGGCTTTATTCCTTTCTGCAGCAGGACCTGTGCAGTAAAGGCAATGCAAAGATACCCTGCAACTTTTACTTTTCCTTTCTTAGAAAATATACCACTCATGAGTACAGTGCAGAGAGCAACTCCCCTACAGTCAGCAAAAGAGGCAGAGGTTTCTATACACAACTCAGAAGAGCAGGCAAAGTCCTTGTACTGTGAGAATTTCACCTAAGCTCTAAGTTTGTCCTGATAAACTGCAGAGCTTGGTTAACAACCTGCAGGGAATGACGATGATGTTTTCTCCAGATCTTCTTGCCTTTTAATGAGTATTCTTTCCTTCTCCAAGGCTTCTATGTATTTGGAATAGGACCAGGAAGCCTGCAAGAACCATCAAAAGCCATCAGCCTTCAGGTCATATCACTGTAGTCTCTGATCCATTTCTACAGTAAAATAAAAAACTTATGTCATATTCCTACTCTGGATAATTACAAATATTAGGAAGATTGTTTTCACTACAATACTGGAATAATAGAAAAACTAATATTTCTGTAAATAAGTAAATCTCAAAATACCATGATTTAAGCACATTTGACAGGTACAATGTTTGTATTTATTCTCCATCCCTGATCTGAGTGTTATTCTCTCTCCTTTCTTCTTCAAAAGCAAAGCAACAGATCTTTACCTCCCAAAATATAATTTGTGCTATGAAGGGCTTAATTTTGTTTCTGTGCTGCACCCTTAGTCCTCCCCTAGGACTATGATTGCTCTGTTTGACATAAATCCAAAATAGCAACTGATTTGTGGGGTGGAGAGGAAATACATATATGAAAAGCTGTTTCTAGTGTATTTACTTTCACTGAACGTCTTATTAGCCTCACAGCTCCTTCTGCCTTCCCTCTCCAGCAGAATGCTGCTACCACTAGAGGCAGATCCACTGGAGATGTCATTCTTTCCTTTTCTAAGGATAAAATAGTGCTTTCAAAGAAAACAACCACAGTTCAGATTTATCTTTTTGCATGCAAATAATAGGTTGCTCTTCCAAAACAGGATGAGAACTGCACTTTTATTTGGCCTAGTTTTTATCTTATGGCATGAGAAGTTTGGAACCAATTTGTCATATCATGATTCAGTAAGTAATTCTACCTTCCTATAGTAGAAAGGGGCTTGCAGAAAGAAGAAATTGCCCTTTAAAAGATTACTGTTTATTCTGCCTCTTCTTGAGGACTTAAGTGTATGCCAGGGATATACCGGCTTGCTCAACTCGCTTCTTTTTTTAAATAGGTACAAGCAAAAGTAAAAAAGTCCACTTAGGAGTAAGTGTGTAAGCTTATTTATGCAATTCACACTGTAGTTTCATATTTTGGGGGTATTTCACACTACCTTTTTCTATATTCTGCTCTTCACTACCATAGTGCCATGGAAAGAGCTCTATGGAACACAAGCAGTGGCCAAAGAGCGATTTACTCCTGATTTACAGGACCTATCTGGGCTCATGTGGTTGCAAAGGTTCCTCATTATATTCTGGCAGTGCCAGTGAATAATCCCTTGATATGCCCAATGTAGCATGTCTGTTTTTCCCATTTCTCAGTAAAATAACTGTTATCTTTTCACTACAGATTTGATGCATATTCAGAATTGTTATGGAAGAAATCTCGAAGTATTTGCTGACAGATTTTCAAATACCTAGATTTCCTAAAGGAGTTCAGCTTCAGTTTTTGACATATGACCAGAACAGGACTCTAGCCTAAACCAAATTTTTTCAGGATATGAATTTCACAAATAATGAAAAGCTTCTTATTCCAGAATTGAACTACCTTTTATTCAATTTATGTGTAAATACAGATTCTTTTTTAATATATGCACACAAGACCTTAATATTCTGCTAGCTGTTAATACTACTCAGAACCAACATCTTAAAAAAAATTAATAAAAAACAAACAAAACAAAACAAAAAACCCCATCTGTAACATCGGTAAACTTAAAACAGCAAAGCTAATTGTAGAAGAATGAACAGTTATTGAAGAACCATCTGACAGCAGTATTCAAAATCAAACTCCCCCTTCTCCTTTTCCCAAGATAATTTTATCTCTCTTGAATGACATCTGTAGAAACGTGTAGTATTTACCTTCCTCCCATGTCCATCTTTAGGTGCTAAAGATGCTAATGATTTTCTCTTCACATCAAGCTCATCTAGCAAAACACTCCTTGGCAGTTGAGTAAAGGGCTTAAGCTGAGTCAATGGCTCAGGCTGAGTCAAGGACTTCAGTTGAGTCAAAGACTTAAGCTGAGCCAAGTTTGGGAGTTTTCTCTCCGCTTCTTTACCCTGTGAATGCTAAAAACTCATAATCAGATGTGAACAATAGTTAAAAAGTTAAAGTGAAAAGCAAAGTCTGAGGAACTAAAAAAGCTGTCATTAAAAATGAGATGTCATTTGCAGTAATGTTTTGTAATGCTTAGTTTCATCATTCATCATGTTGAGCCTATTTTAAAATTGTAGCTGCTTTTTAAAAGTACACCTTTGTTCTAGTTCATGTTTCCTGTCCTCTACACTCCCGCAGACCATCTTTCTTTCAGATTCAATACCTGCGCCAAAATATAGCTAGGTGACAGGGCAGATCCTCAATAGAACATATTTTAAGGACAGAGAGGACATTATGAGCCTCTAATTTGGCCTCAGGTATAAATGTAGAATGTAGGATTTGTCATAATTAATTCCAGCTTGGTCCATTGCTGTGTATGAACTATAGTATACAAGTTAGGAAAACAGGCAATGTACAATCTACAGTGAAGAACAAGGCATTGTAACCCTTGGTAAACTGCTCTGGTGATTAACTGTTTGTCATGTTCATGTTGGTTTGTTTCACCTTTGCACATTCTGTCTGATGATCCCAAAACTCTTTATAAACATTAATCGATGTTCATATTTGACCACACAAAGAGCTCTCTCCAAGAGCTGAGTAATATAACCCTTCTGTGTTCCAAGTGAGAAAGTGAGGAAAAGAAAGGGGATCAAATGGTTCCAAAATCACTTAAGTCCCTGAAAGGTGTGGCAAAGGATCACACTCTCTTGTTTCCTTGCTCCCTTTTCCTTTTTCATCATTCCCACTGTCCTATGAGCCCATCAACTCTAAGAGTGACTTTTGGGTACAGAACTGCCCAGGGAGTGTGATGCTGATCTTCTCTTTAGAAACGGGCTCAGTAACTTCTGTGGCACACTCAATTGATGGAATAGCCATGCCAATGCAAACACAGAAGGAGTGTGAATACTACTGCACCACAGTTTATGTTTGCTGGCTCTCTCAATGAGAATGGTTAATTAAGTAAGGTCTTTAAAAATGACTTCTCGTAATAAATTAAACAATGTTATAGTGAATTTAGATCCCATGTCATTACACCACTTACTAACAAATAAGCTTTTTGCTAAGAGACATGACAGAAACACGGAAAAGGAAAATAATGTTGATAGCTTTCTTTGCTAAGAACATGGAAAGAGTATGTAAAAATTCATAATGCAATTTAAAGCCAAAAATTTAAAGCTATTTTGTGCACTTGAAAGCAAAAAATGTCCAAAATCTACTTTGGAGACAAAATGCAAGATTTATACAACAAATTACTAGTACTGGCATCAAGGCAGTCTGCAAAAAGGGACTTATATATTTGAAAGTATGTGGCATATGCATCTAGCAGCTAACAAAGGAACAAGTTCATTGCCAGGATGCCTTTGACAGAATTTCCCCTTAAATACTAAATAGGTGCACAAAAAATGTTGAGAAAGTTAAACAATACCAATTTATGCATCGTTGCTCAGTGAAAAGCTCCTTGTCTGAACATTTTTTCCACTATACTACATGAAAGTCCAACTCTTATCTGTTCAGTTCTAAAACTAAGATAAGCACAGGTAAATTCAGTGCCCTGGAGACACATGTGTAAAGGAAGAAGAAAGCAAATTCCTCCCCTAGGACTATGATTGCTCTGTTTGACATAAACCCAAAATAGCAACTGATTTGTGGAGTGGAGAGGATATATATATGTATAAGAAAAGCTGTTTCTAACCCTTGCCAGAGCTTTGCTCTCATTCAATGAGCCTGGTGGAGCAGAGGAACATAGTCCTTACTTCCATTGCCAAGAAATCATCACCTTCCACAAGCCAACAAGTGAACCTGCAATTACTCATATTTGATGAACCTTATCAGTATCCTTCAGGGATACTGAATCATTTGAATTATGTTGTCACCAAGAGGACAGAAATCTCAGGCAAGAGAACAGGAAACGACAAATTCTTTAAACAATAACAGAAAAGGAAAAGGATTTTTAATATAAAAGAAAAAAATTACTAAAACAAATTATCTGTTGCACCCATTCTTTCAAGAGATTTTAAAAGGTAACTGGTTTACTGTTTTGGGGTCTTTTTCTGAGAAGAATAGTCTACAAACTGTTTACAGAGCTGCATCCTCTGCCTGTCACTTTCTAAAATTTCTTATTCCATTTCCCTGCCTAGAAGCGTAATTCATCATTCCAATTTGTTCTCCATAAAAGCTAGGCTTTTGTCCTCCTGCCTAAGATTTGCTCTTTATTCTTTGATCATGATCAGAAATCTCGTAGAGAGGCAACAAACAGATGGAAAATAAGTCTGTGAAAACACAAAAGTGCATTACTTTGAAATACTGCATTCTTGCAGTGTAAGTATTGCCAATGGCCTTGGCAGATGTATGTATATGGAGACAATGTGCCTTGGAGAAAGGAAGATGAGTTCTTGGATTTTGGACTTCCCTTGACACTGGTGTGTGGACTTGAGTAATGCTCCACTGGTCCTCAGCTTTCATGTGCCTAAAAGAGGGTAACAATGTTTACATGTTCTTATGGGCCTATGTCTTTATCTGTCCAGATACCTGTGTGGTTTGTATCACGTGGAGCATCTCAGCACATGTACACGGTATTTCGATTACGTAAAGGTCTCTGTAATTCTACTTATTATAGTTTGCAAGTCCAGTAACTTCTCTGCCCTTAAAAGAATGTTCTCTCCTCAAAGCTTGCCAAACAATTGTATTAAATAAAAAATAAACTTTTTCAAAGCCTATAATCAATAGAAAAAGAAGTCCATTATATTTTAATTTTAAAAATCCAAGAAAAACAATTTTACAAACAAGCATTCCATTGTAGAGGTCACAGTTCTGTTAATGCGCTGGAACTGTCTGGAAACTTGCTCTGAACAGTCTAACAATTTCACTTTCAAAGCTGAGAAATATTCAAGGAAAGGCAAAGATTATGCAAAGCAATTACCACATAAATATTTTTTAGATAATGTGCAGGATTTTCAAATGGTCCTTCTGAAAAACAGATATGAAATCAATTTTGGTTTGGATTTGGTTTGATTTCAGTTGTGATCCAGAATGTAAATTCTAATATAAGACATTACATCATGAAAGTGCAAACAGGTCTGCAGTAGCCCACAGTACACATGGACTGTACACAGATTTATTGTTCTTAATTCAGCCTTCTTTTTTGCTCTTCTCTTGGCACAAAAGGCGACTAAAATGCATTTTTTCCTCTGGTTAACGAAAGGAGTATTCCATTGACTTATCTGCTTCAAGTTAAACATATGTATATGTATTGGCAGAATTGAGAACTAATCACCTTAGGACGGGGTTGTGTGTAAAGCTTGAAATCTAACAAGATCTGGCAACTTTGGATCAGGCTGAGAAAGGGATATTTTATTTCATGTTTCTTTGCTCATGTTATTCAGTTAATCAGTGGCCACCTGAAATTTAACAAGCCTTACCTTTGCTGTTATCCCTTCCTTTTTTCGCATCTCTTTTTCCATTTTTTTCTCCAAGGCAACTAGAATTTTCTCACTATCTGGATTGCTTTGGAACTTAGAAAATTCTGGCCAAAATTTAAACAGAAGAGCAAAAATACTCATCTGTGCAGGAAGAAAATAAAGTCAGTCTTGACCGTATTAAGGAAACAGTTGACTGTAAAATAAAATGCAGAGTGAGATAACTATTTTTTTTGAACACACAGCCTTGTTCCTCCCACGTACTCTGTCCTGACATTTCAGCCCAGCTTTGCTCAGCACATGCTTTTCATCAGTGTGTTTATTACTGGTGAAAAATCTTCCTAAAACACAGTTAAAAGGCACTTTCTTTTTTTATATTTCCCTAAACAATTGTTTGCATTAATGAAAACATCCATCACTTTTTACAAGTATTCTTGATAAAATATACACCAATAGAATTGCTTTTGCACCACTGTTCTGCTCAAGTATTTCAAATATTCAGTTCATGAGGGAGAGGGCTTTTTTTCCCCTCCTTAAGAGAAAGGAAATACTTTTTTGCCTCTGGAAAGGCTTTTAAACCACATTACAGATCTATGAGCAAATCTTGGATAATTTTTAAATGATATAATCTCTCACAGGGTCGTTTTTGAACTAGAATAAGAAAAACAATTTTAGAAAAGCAAACAGAGGGGCTCAGTGAATTCTGTTGCTGCACGTACTAAGGCTCCCATTTTTCAATTTATTTAGATGTTTAATTTGCATTGAAAAACTTGGCTTCAAAGGAGCCAAGCATTCTCACTGCTTCTGGCTCAAAAGGCTTGAAAGTGACATGTGAGCCACTGTCGGGTTCCAGTCCCAGCTTTTTGGCCTAGTTCTTCCTTTGGTTTTGTGCCATATTTCGGGAGTTCACTGGGTTTTACACAGACTGAAATGAGACTTCTCTTTCTCTTAGGACCTATATGAACCCTTTTCTCTGACAAATCATTCATCTATTGTCATCCAAACACTTTATGGATTCACAGTTTTCTAAAGGTGTTGGTGGCAATTTTATAGGAAAAGAAGAACAACTACTTTTCTTGGACTTAGAAGATAAGACAAGGCAGTAGCAAGGGATAAGAAAATAGTAAGTCTGTAAAGGTTCCAAAATTGCTATTCAACCTGATTAATAGAAAGAGAGAAAATTGTCTTCAGAGAGAAAATTGTCTACAGCCATTTAATACACACTTTCTGTAATAAAGAAGGGGAAGACATTCAACAAGTTAAGCTGTCTTTGTGCTTTACTCACATCTGCATTTTTCATAAAACATGAAACCCACAAACTTTCTAACTACAAATTACTTCTGTGACATTAACCAAGTGGTACAGAACAAGCAATTAAGAACATAGACAGAATTCAGTTTTACTGCCAGAATTCCTAACACAGACCTGGATAACACCTTTCGAGGAACAGCTTGCTGTCAGACAGTTTCTTTTTTGAGTAGTATATAGCTGAAGACTCTCTTACATCTCCACCTTACAGTCATTGAAATATATAACTATAGTTTTGTCCTGCAAGCCCAGGCTTATGTGTGGAATCCTAACTGTCACATAAGCAGTGAAGACTGTTCTTAAAATCAGGCACTCAATCTCTAGCCAGACGTATTACAGATTCAACTCGTTTCTTACCTGTGCCTCTCTAAAAATGTAAGGTCCTAGTTCTTTCCTGTGCTCCATAATCTTCTTTGCTTGTTCAGGTGGGATGTCAATCTGCAAAGCTGGGGGTATGGCAGAATTAATAAAGCAGTCAATAATAGCTGTAATCTTTTTCTGAACTATGGCATCAGCACAATGAGAATGGCACAGGTCCTGAAAGATGAAAAATAGTATTTTCAGTCAATGGAGACACAGCAAGAGCCTTTACAGGGCACCAGTGATCAAAGAGCAATAGTCATACAAAAATAATTATACAATAAATTCCTTCAGTATGCAGGGCAAAATTATTTTGGTAAATGTGCTTGGTCAAAGCCATACTTAAGACATGATGGGGCTTGTGGTTTGCAAATGCAGCTATCTAGTGATCATTGTTTTAAGGTGATAAGCTCTGCCTGCATGTTTGGATGGAGCAGCATAGATATTAAGTGCATTACTGGCAAATAGGAGACATTTCTGAAAAGAGAACACATCTACAAGTGTGAAATGCACTGATTTTCCCAATGGGCCTGCTATGACTTGCACAGCAATGGTAACTAAAAGATAAAGAAATACTTTAAGTGCTCCAACAAAAGAGGGGAAATATTGAGAGGGTACAAGATATTCTAAGCAGGGATGTTTTCACAAGAGGGGACAATGTCAGCTACCAGTACAATCTTCCATTTATTGAAATCTTCTCCTTTGGCCATCCATTAAGATTTTCTAGCTTCCTAAAATCTCAAGGTTTGAAATAACTCTGTAGACTATAGAATACAAAACAAACTGGACTTATAGGAGCGAAATGTCAAAGGAACACTGGGGTTTACTACTTTTTTAATGTGATCCTATTGTTCTTGTAAAACTTGTTATTACTGCGTTTTGACACCCTGATGATGTCAATATTGGACTTTGACATAAAGGAAAAATAATTCAAAGAGAAACATGGAAACATTGGAAATGAACTTTCCCTCTATCCATATATTTCAAGAAATTTATATGGCACTAGACAACTATCATGTATATCTTAGAGACACAATGAGCACTCTAGGGTTTTCAAGAAGAGAGCTGTTTAAAAGAAGAATCTGAATTTAGTTTTGGTATAGATGGCTATATACTTACTTTGTAAAGAAATTAAAACCAGGGCTTTTAAAACCATGGTTTTTAAAACACCAGAAATGTGGTATGTGAAACAGTTGGCTTGCTTTGTTATGAATATTTTTCGTTTTGGGAAAGAAAAATAAAATTATAACAACTATAAAAAGAAAGTAAGACAATGCAAAAAACATATTCAATATATCCTAAGAATATATATTATGGCTTTCTTTGCTCATCTAGCATAGAAGTCAGAGAGCTGTGGTAAGAGGGAGGACAAACAAGCCATATGATATGAAGAGAGATGAGACCGAGCATAGATGAACAGATGGAAATGATCCACAAAGTTATGTTTCTTCATATTTGTTTTTTAAAAAAAAGATCTTAGTTTTGGATTGTCCCAAGATGTGCCGCCAGCCTAATGGGTTATGGGGAGCAATGCAGTCATTGACTCCTAAAGGGAGTTCTGTCTAAACTGATGGAATGATAGGGCTCAGACAATACAAATATGCACTGTGCAAAGTGCTGCCCACGCCTTTGGCAATATTCCTGCAGTTCAGCCTGACCCACAACACTCCCACTACTCCAGCCCTTTGCTTCTACAAAGAGCATCAACTGCCAACCATTACAATTTGCATACATGGACAAATATGGTCAGATTGTACTTTTTCTTGATAACAAGACAAATAAAATTAACATAAATGCAGGAAAAAGGGGGTGGGACAAAAACAATGAAGGCTTTTTTCAGTGAACAGTTCTACAAAGAAAAGAGTTAAGACTACACTCCACATCTCCCCGGTGATGTAACAATGAGGAGTCACAAGTCTCAAAAAAATTTAAAATATCTAGAAAAGGATTAATGTCATGGAACACCAGGTGCCTTCATACCAGAGTTTTAATCTAAGACAGTCACTCTGTAACCATGACAGAGACAGCAGCACCCCCAGAGAGTATTTCAGTCAGTGATTCCTTGCCTGAGATCACAGCCGTTGTAGGGAAGAGAGATTGTTCCCTGGAGACAGAGGAGCTTCACCTTCTAAAGCAGACACCAAATTCAAATTTGTAAAATTAAACAGGGAAAAATACAGCCACATGCCTGCAGCATATCTCCATATCTACTGCAACATCAGCTGTGTTTACAGCCCAGTTTCTGAGCACGTTAGCTAATCTCATGCTCCCTGCCTGCCAGGTGCACATCAGCCATGTTCAGGAACCCAGGAGAGGTTCTGCACTCTGGTAGCACTTTTGCATCAGGAATATCCCAAAGGAAAAAGGAATGAGGAACACATGAAAGATTTGTGGTGTCCCTGCATTCAGTCCAAGGTATTCCTAGGAGGCTGCAGTAGGATTTGAAGTTTCACCCCAGAGGTTTTCCATTGTGTTTCAACCTACACAGAAGTAATTTCACAAAACTACATGTATTTGGGAGACGTAATCCCTGACCTTTCCCATCACATTTCACTTTGGTCCCAAGCTCAGCTCAAGTCAAATCTGATTCTACAAAGTGCAAGGGAGCTGCGGTCTGCATTGTACATATAGGTTTTTTTGGTAGATACCATCTTTACATCTGTAGATTTGATTGAACTTTAAAGTTATCTCTCATTTTTTTGAGAAATTACTATATTCAGATAGTAGCTATAAAGACAGAATGAACATTTTAATGCTTGTGTATTTCTACTGCTCAACAGATATATACCAAACTCTGGGCATTAGTGAGATAGCAGAGTTCCTTAGAATGCTACAGTTTGAAGAAGCCCAAAGAAATGCAGGGATAATGCATTTGAGTCAAGAACAGCTACCCTTAAGAAGTGAGGATTTTCACTGAAGAAAAAAACAGTTTAAACAGTTAAAGAGGCTTTACCATGAACAACAGAATGCCTATAGATATTTTTGTTAAAATTCTCCGAATATGCAAGAATGGATGTGTTTGCTTACAAATTGAATGCTATTCCCTTTGCTCTGTTTTACCACCATACCTTATACTTTTGCACTTCTTGCCAGAAGAGCACTCCATTCCCCAGTAGGTCTCCCTTCAATGCCACAAAGCGTTGAAACAGATTTGCTGTCACTGGATCCAACAGCGCTTTGCGGAAAGCAATTATTTCACTAGATGAAGAAACACTCTTATTGTCCACATGCTGTCAAAAGAAGAAATAGATGCACCAAATAAACTTTGTTTCAAAAAGCAATAACAAAGGCATTAGTTAGTGTAAACTGTCTGATTCTTATCTTTGCACTGACCCTAACTTTCAGTAGTTTATGAGTCTATGACATGGAGTCAATAAAATGTGGCAAGGTTTCATTTCTTTTCTTCCTTTCCTTTTTTTTTTCCAGTTTGGTTTGGGAAACATTTTTTGGAAGATGTGATGGGAGAGGAAATGACTGACAATGATTTAGACCATATGACTACATACTACAAAGTATAGAACAGCTATTGTTATTGATTATGGTAAGGGACTACTTTTCTAGAGAACAGTTTGAGTTTTATGCAAACAAACAACAAAGGAATAGGAACACACAAACCACATAGCTTAAAGTTGTAATATGCTTCTGACAGGGATCTCACCAACAAAATGAGGTTTGAAATGTGCTGCTATGATCACCCACAGAAGCCAGAGAGTTTGCTTGCTGTGAAATAAAGCTACCAATAGTAAAATAGTATTTAAAGTCATTGAGACATTTTGGAAATCCTCATGCTGCCAAGCACAGAACAGTAGGCAGCCAGGAAAGGGTGGAGAAAGAAAGATGGCTTATGCAGGAACAGTTTGTTTGAACTGAAGTTCATGCTGGCCTGCCTTCCTGAACAAACAGTTCTCGTGCTGTTGCTGAGGAGCAAGCCAAACAACCCCCTTTTGTTATCAGATGGATGAATGAAAACCATCTTCTAAAAGTGGTTTAAAATTCTTGAAGTCCTGGAGGGGTGGAGTGCTGTTCAATGGTGAGCGTTGGTCAGAAACATTTTTTGTTGCTGTAAATAGTCCTGGAAATCTAACCTGGCCCTAAGCTGAAAGGGTATCTGCAACTTATCTTAAAAACAGGTGTTATGCTCAGTGTCCTGTCACAGACCCTGCCAGGGGTGACAGCCTACCCTGGCAAGAAGGAGGGTGGTGGCTGTCCAGAGGGACCTTTGGTGAAAATAAAGTCAGCTCAGTTTAGGCAGTAGGGTTGGATCTGCTCAGCCCTTCTCCAATTCCCCAAACATGTTCTATTCTCTGTGACCAGGATTTAGGGAACTTTTGAGAAAAATTATTTCTAGGACATATTCATGAAGGGAAGAACAAAATGTTGCTTCCATCCCTGTACCAGTAAATAAACACTGCTTATTTTATGGGTCAACAACCTTGAAGCAGAACATGGAGAATAACCATCTTCCTGACAAACAGACAAAGGGAAAACTCAGTTAACAGAACCCACATGCACTTTGGATCCCTTTTGTGCTGATAGTTTGCATGGATAATTGGTGACCGGGTCTCTAGTTTGATTTCAACAGACAATAAAAGTTCAACTGAACAAATGTACACAACTTGTATGTTGGCAATCACAAAAAGTTCACTGCTCTTGAAGAGGAAAAAAAACTGGCAAACATCTGATGAAATGTATTATTACAAAGGTTTAAAAAGTTTAAATTTGATATTATCACAATGCTGTGAGATTAAAATACAATTCTAAATGAAACAGATACTGTGAGATATGATTAAACCTGCCCACTCTACTGCATACTTCACATTCCCTTTTGTGTCTGCACGTAATCCACTTGCAATAATAAATAAACTACCAGATGCTGGAATGAACAGCTTGTTCAAATAAGTCCACTGCATGCAAAATACAGATAAATGTGAATTAAAGGTACAATATTAGTCTGAGGAGTGTTAATAGTGTTCCAAAGCCCAGAACAAGAGACCTTTATTTTCAACTATGACCTCTCCAGACAGAAAGGGAGAGAAATTTACCATGAACATCCACCAGGGAGCTAAACTCAGGAGTAATGTGAGCAATCAGTCCACTGCAATCAGTACAGTCATGATTGCTTTTAACAGCATTACAATTGGGCCTCACACTGTCAGCAGGGAAATTGTGAAGAAGGTGCAAGGTCCAAATGAAGAAGACTGAAACTGCAGACACAAGAGACACAGTAAATTTCACTTGCCTTCCACATACTGGTTGTCTTTTGCTGGTCTTTGTGTGAAAGATCTTCAGTTATGTCCCTTCCCTATAGTTGAACAAAAGACTATTATTTTGTTTTTCTAATATTCTTGTTTTCTTGTCTGCCTTTTAACAATTAAGACCACAGTGGTAGAATAGCTCATTTATCTTCTTATGGATTTTTTGTCTGAGACTTGTTGTGGACCCACACAAAATGCTGTTCCTTCTTCAGCTATAAATGAGCACCTGCTCATTAAGACTGGGGAATTAGAGAAGACAAGAGGCAATAGCAGTCAAACTGTGCACTCCACTGGTGGTGGAGTTTACTTTACCCATAATGTTCTGAGGGACCACTTATGATAGGAATAAATTTTGGGTTTGGGTTTTTTTTAGCATTAAATGTTTTTAGTTCCTTTGTACAGATGTATCAGAAATACAGACTTGATCCTGCAACTGGTTTGTAGCTAAATTACACCTCAGACAAAGGGCAGGTTTCCTGAATAAGGACTACATAGCATGCCCACACTGTTTTGTCACACTGAAATATGAAGCCAGTGGAGAATGTCATCTGGTTTCACTTCTTCTAAAATATTTTCTTCAAAGAACCTTTTCATCCTCTGAATTTTCAATAAGAAAGAGAAAAGAGCAATTGAACATAAGTGGAGTTAGGAAAATACTAAAAGCTCATTAGAAGTATGTATATCCTGTAAACTGTTTATTTGAGTTGAATACAGCATTTTCTAAACTACTTGGGCTAATCTCCCTGCCAGCACAGTACAGCAGGTGCAAAAAGAATCATGAGTTAGCTTCCAGACCTGGAAGCAGCTTAGCTTTATTCCTTGGTCTTCTGCCAGGGCTTGTAAAGGAGGCAGAGTTCAGCTAAAAATGACAGAGGGTTAGGATTTTTAAAATTTTAATTAACACAATCATTGTTAAAATTACAGTTTCTCTTATTAAAACCTATACTTTTTGGATTGCTTAGTGCTCTGAATCAATGGAAAAGATTCAGTTTATATGCACTTCTGACAACACTTCTGACAATCTTCATTATGTTAAAGATGATAGAAAGCAAGTTTTATGAATCAATGCAGCTGCATATGCGTCTGCTTGGTGGAACTGTGAAGCTTCCTTCTGCTATGACATTCACATGTCAGAGCTGTTGTGGAAGTGCAAAACACCAAGTCTCTGCATCTGTCACCAGCAGGATGATCCCCTTACATGGATCACAGCCACAGAGGCGCTCATGAAAGGCAGATGTTAGCCCTGCCCTTTCCTCAGTCTTTCTAATGAACCAGTAGGAGTGAAAGGCTCCTCACTCCCAGCCTTTTGGCAACTTTCTGAAGTAACCAACTGGAGCAAGGCTTGTAGCAGTTAACCTCCCCACTCAGAAAAAACTTCACAAATCCTGAATTTGATTCTACAAGCACTGCAGCTCCAGATGGGAGAATGTAGACAGCGTAAGAGAAAGAATTATGGCATGGGAAGATCACTCATTTGCTTGTGTTCTGGTCCCCTTGGGCAAATCTTTTACACAAAGCAGTTATTTCTTCAGTGTGCAACTGTATGGCTAAGGCAAAATGGCATAGGGAGAGTGTAGCACTACAGCAAAAATTAGGTCACTCTTCTGGTAGCCTGGATGGCAGCAGAGCTAACACCAGATCCTTCAGATTTAGGATCTAAAAATAATACTGTCAGCTAAACCAAGCCTTCAGATGAACTTCCTTCACACTTATTAAGATAAATGTTTCAACCTGTACATGCTCTAGCATCTCTTTTAGTGTAAACTGAAAGTAAGTTGTGGGCTGCTTTTCCTCTGAACCTTTTTATCCCAGTGGTAAATTATGAGCCAAACAAAAAACAATGTATTGCCATTGTTAAAAAATTACCTTTGCTTGTTCCTCCACCCCATGGTGTTCATCTGCCAGGAACAATGGCAGCCATTGTTTTTCTAATCTCTTCTGGACGCATTGCTGAACTTCTAGCAGAACCGCTGCCGAAAGCTGATCATGAAGGCTTTGTCTCCTTCCTCCACCTGAATGCATTAGCTAAGCAATCCAAATACAATAACACATGACATAAACTCTTGTGTATACCAAAAGTCCTTTATCTCTCTACATCCTTGATTTAGCAAAGCATGAGCTTAACTGTAAGCAAAGCACTTAATGCATGCTTACCCAAGGCTCACATGTACTTTTCATAAAAGGGAACAGATTACATTTGTCCCTACCTATAATAGGATACAGACTCTGGCAAATAATACCCCAGCTTGACCAAGTAAATTGCCTAAGTATCAAGACATATCAGAGTACCACAGCTCAGACTTGCTGTCTGTGGCTTTACTGACATACTAAAATAGAAAGCTGGAACAAGTCACTGTGCCTGAAAGCCATTTTTACACTTTTTCTGAGCTGTCTTGTGCATGCTCTGGCTGTGGCCTCAGATCACCGTTTAAGAGAGATGTTCTGTAAGAGATAGGGAGGAAAAGCCTGAACAGGAAGGAAGGGACCTGTCCAACCAGAATAGAACCAGATTTCTGGCCAAAAATATAGGTAAGATTTGAGGAGAGATCTTGAGGAAAAGCTTGATCAAACCCACTTGTGGATTTTTATCTCAGTCACAGTCACAGGGATTGTTCTTCATGAATGGCTCTGTAACTGCTACCTTTTCTTGTTGTTCTCTGGTAGCTGGGCTGTTGGGTCCAAATAAGTACTTGTTGCTTAAGTACTTGGTTTTAATGTCTTTAGATTTTTCATCACTTTTTTCTTTATCCTTGTCAAGTGTCTTTTTGAACTCTTCAATATCTAGCCAGCACATGAGATCCATGCTACAAACAAATTTAAACAGAATGTTATTTCAATAATGAGTTAATTTCATCAACATTCTAGGGAGTTATTAGTTTAACCACAACCCACCAAAGTATTCAAGACCTAAATACCAGGTCAGATTGGGCTGAAATTTTATGTCATCTTTTCTCTGCTAGTACCATCTGCTGAGACCATGGCACATGCTGAACAGGTAGAACAAATTTACATCTCAGAGATCTCACTTAGGGTGCCATCCGGGGCTACCCTGAAAGGAGTAACTTCCTCAGTATGCCCCTGCAAAATCCAGCAGACACTGTGAACCATAACCATAGTGCAGAGCTCACAGAGAAAATGAAAAATGAAACAGATGAGAATTTGAACTGGTACTGAGGCTGCAAGCCACTGAGAGATGACTTGACACCACCTGCTCTGCCTCCTTGTTATATCACCTGAGAAAGGATCAGGGATGACAGCTGGAAATATCAGCCCAAGAAATCACCCCTTCCCGCTCCCTGTGAAGCGCTAGAGTTTAAGTTAGTCTGCAGTTAAGCAGATAAAAACAGTAAATAGCAAAATGTTTTTAGGGCTTTTTGTGGGCTGATTTGTCATAAATTACCAATTCTACTAATTATTTCATTAGTCATAGTCAGTGACAAATCTTTTCAATTATGCAATTCTCAGTCTATATATTGTTCATAATATTTGAGTGCACACTATATAAATTTTTTTTCATAGAATGGTTTTGTTCTTTTAACCAGACAACAGAATAAATGACATATCTACAATTTCAGTTTAATTTGTATTATTGTTTTCTGACAGTATCGTATTAACTGAAGTTCTATGAGCATTTTAGTGAGTACATTCACTGTATTTGCAGCAGGAAATATGAAACAATGAATTCAGACAAATCTGTTTCAGTTTTCCATTTGGTTAATAACTGGCTTTTTCAAAACATTAATTTATGAGTAAAACATTCAAAAGCATCTGACTGATTTAAGAACAGATGTTCTCCTTTCAAAAGTCTTTTGAGACCCTTACAGAACCCTAAGTTCTATTGAGACTGAAATTCTTTCATTTGCTAGTTCATTACAACATGAGTAAGTTCACCCAGATACAAGTGATCCAAATTACTGTGGTTTATGGAGTAACTCCTTGGCATCTACCTATGACAACTGACCAAATATGTGCATCTTTTTTAAAAATCTTGAAGTGTGAAGATTAACCAGTTAGTGGTGGCTTATCCTGGCATACTGGATCAGGAGCATATCCATAGTCAATTAGCCTGGCAAGACTAACAGGTGGTAATTCACTAACCAGAAGTAACACAAATTGTCCTGCAACTGTGTGAATATATCCTATATATTTAACAAAGCATTAATTAATGGAGCTTTGTTTAGTTTCTTACCAGAATTTGCGAGCTGGTACTCAGCACCTGTCCTTCCTGAAACTTGGATAACTTACAATTGGACATAATCAGAACCATAAGTTTTGATGAAAAGGCAAATGACATGTTCATTATTTTTTTCTGAAATCTTCCAGACTGCATTAGTTCTAGGATCCCTTCAGCTTATAGCATCATTAAGCACCTTTATTGTAGTGTGCCAGCTGGACTGCAGAGTAACTAATCTGGACCCAGCCCTAAAACACATCTGTGAGACTTTTTCAAATGTTTTTCTTCATTATGAAGGTTAACAAAAAAGAAAAAAAAAGGCTCCACGAATTAAACATTTCTCTGCCTGACTCTACCACTTAAGATGGGATTTGTCTGTGATTAACAAAGTAGGAAATACCAGAGGCAGTTCAGCATAGCTGTCCATGACCTGTTATCTGCTGATTCTTACCATTTCCTCAGTTAGAGAGGAACTCAAGATTAGTGGTCTCTGAACTGCAATATGTGAAGGGGATGTGCAAGACCATTTATGTATGTATGTATATACACATTAGGGTTCCATGCTCAAAAGGTTTTTACTGATAAGATGCATGAGCAAAAAGTTTGGACACCACTGCTCTAGACAACTAACTCAGAAGTCACCTGACTATAGGCAGCTACACCGTAAGAATTTCCATCTGAACTCATTATCTGTAGTCCATTTGTAGTCAGTAATCTTAAGAATGATCCATCCAAATTGGTTTTAGATGTTACCTTCAGAATTAGGAATATTGTACCCAGAAGTGTATATTTATCTCTCTGACTACAAAGGAAACCTATGTGATGATAAGCAGAAGTGATGACATTGAGTATTGGCCAGAGAAGTTTTGTGCCAGGTGCCCATTTCTGGACACTTTTGAAAAAACTGACCAATATCCAATGTAAAGCTGTAGCAGTGCTTGACTAGAAGCAACAGCCAATATGCAAAGCATCAACTCATGGGAAGCCCAGTTAAAGGAAGGAAGTGACAATTTAAAGACAAAAGAAAAAGTGTCAGCTCCTGTTTAGATCTTACTTTTAAAACAAACAGGCTCACTTTTTCAAAGACCTTGCCTAAGATTGTATCTGCTACAAGCTAGTACTTAAATCTGTTCAGCAAGCACAAAATTGTGGTTGCTGTCACACTGTGGAAATAACGTGCCTGTTTTCTATTTGTACATTTTTATAATAAGCAGCTTTAATTTTTAAAACATACTAAATTGAATCTGTACTAAAAAAGAGAAAATTTTACTCGTTACAGGCTAATTGTTCTACTCAGGGATTTGCCACTAATGACAGCAGAAACTGAAAGCAGAACTGTAATACAAGTATGTTTTGACAGGAAATTTTTTGCCCCAAACATTTCAAGACAATTCAGTTGTATGAACAATGTGTCTGTGTGTTTCATAAATATGCAAAAACTTGTTTTAAAAGACTAACATCTGTCAACATTTAGATAGCCAAGATCATTAGCAAATATTTCTTCTGAACTTAGAAATGGGTAAAATAATAATAATAATAATAATAATAATAATAATAATAATAATAATAATAATAATAGTGAAGAAACGTACCTAGCAGAATGCTTATTAAGAAAAGCCCAGAACTGTTCTAACTTCTCTTTGTCATGGATCAGGTCAGATAGATTAGGACCTGCCAATTCTTTGGGAGCTTGATGCAAGTGCTGATCTTCTTTGGGAGCCCCCTTGTCAGCAATAGTACTCTGAGGGGAGAAATTATTTTGCTTGCATAAGTGTTTTTTTCACCTCTGTATTTTGCTTAGTCTAATAATCCTTGTATTAGATAACCTGTCTCTGGAAAATAGCTTTCTAATCACTGAGAAAATAAATTAAGGCTCCAGCTCCTACTAAGCTTTACTTTTATGTTTGCTTTAAACATATCAGTGTCTGCAGGTTTTATAATCAAATAATCTAATAATACCTGTAATTCACTTGAAATGGAGGTATTTGCACAAGAGTAAAGGCCTGAATTACATTCCACAAATTTTAGGTCTGATGTTGATGGAGCTGACAGAAGACTTGTGTATCTAATTAACACAATGGCTGTCAATCAGTCTCCAAAATGAATGGTAGAAATCAGACTATTTGCTTGTCCAAACTAGCATCTGGTCAGCTTTTCATTGCTGATACTCAAAGTGTGAAACCTCTCTGAGAGAGAAAGGGTTTGTTTTTGTTAGTAGGTACTTGTCTTACCTCATCCTTCTTGGAACTACTCACTTGATGCAAAGCCTGGAGATCTCTAAAGTACACGGAGTCCAGCTGCTGAGTTTCTTCCACCAACTCCACCTAATAAAAATAATATCTTGTATCACCCCTACAGTACACATTATAGAAAGATGGAGAACTACATGGGCACTTTTCCAGTAACTGTGGAGAGAAAGGAATATATTTGCCAGTAACGAGACTGATGTTTGGAAGAGACAAATAGTCACATTCTTGTGACAAACAATTCCATCAATAACTCTGATAGAACAAACTTTGCCCATCTGTGTAGGATCAGATGCAAATTTCTGAAGAATACTACTAAATAACCTAACTATAACTTTACGCAAATAACTTTGATTCAAAAAATTGCTAAATTCTGATGTGTACATAACATATTGTGTATATTGTGCATATATTATATTGTGTATATTGGGCCAGATGTACCTGATTGCCTGTACCAGCAAATTGTATGTCAAACTGCCACTGAGAAGCAGAAAAACAGTTCTTAAAACTAGGATCGTCAATGGGAAATGTCAAGAAGACAGAGTGCCACAGATGTGGAGAAACAGAAATTTAAGATGAGAAATATGCTAAAATATCTAAACAATAAAGATGAAAGCTTTCCAACTTTCAGTCTTGTCCCCTTTCTTAAATTATTAACTGTGTGTGATTTGAATTCATGAAGTCGGCATTTTTTAACTTAATTAGAAGCTCTGTGTAACTAGAACAGTTCTTCGTGTTATGTGCAACCAATCAGTAACTGTGAAAGAGATATTTGGTGACCCTCCTGGCTGACCAAACCATTTGAATGCAGATTTTAGGATATTTAGCAAAATCGAGCCAATGCCTTACATTTATCTGCATGCCCATTACAAAGATTAGAAAGCTGTGATTATCTTATAGAAGTGTTTATGTGCCAGAGAGAGAAGAGAATGTTTAGATTAATATTCATGATACTTTCATTTAAATATGAATACCACACTAATCACTGTGTTATCTGAATGTCTTCAAGCTCAATGTAACTTTATTCCCTTCTTATAAAGTGCTATGGGCTATTCTTTCCCTTAAAAGAAAATATAGTTTAAATAGTAAAATAATTCAAAACATTTTTCATAAAGTTTAAAGAGAAAGCAGATAGAGGCAGAAGGAGAGTCAACTGTAAAAAGAAACTCCTGATTTCATGTTTCATTTAAAGAAAAAACTTATATATTTATATATATTTTGAACATGTCCCAAATAAACAATTTTGGACTCACCTAATTCTTGATAAAATACCTTGTTTCATTATGGGCCAAATATGTCGTGCTATAGAGTAGAACAAAGGGAAGAGTCGAGCCAGGGACTGAACAAAACACAAAGCAGACGTTGTCTTTGTGCTTGGGAAGGAGTGTGCCTAACTATCAGCCTGCACTAGTACAAAGAGACTCCAGTGCCTCCTAGAACAGGTCGGTTTACATCTGTGTATTATAACTCTTCACAAACACTTGTACTGTGCAGTCAAAAGGATTTAGTTGTTTTTTCGTGCTTGGATTAAGATCTTTGTGCTATTAGAGCAATGAGAAGTCTGCACGTAACTTCACTTGCAAAGTAACGCATCCTCCAAACTGAAAGGGCAATAGATTATCTTGTGGTTAACTCAAGGAGATATAAACTCACACACATGTTAACTGAAAGGAAAGGTATATCTCTTCGATTCTTACTTTTCACTAGAAGCAGTGAAACCAGAGAGCTCAAATGCAGACTCATGTTTATGCAGAAACGATGTATAAGAGCCCTCAGCTGTGCTGATGGCTTGTGGCAGTGAGGACTGGCAATAGACAACTCTTATAAAATGTATGAACAGAAAATACACAGCTACAAAAGACTAAAACTAGTCTGATAGAAAGTACATAAAATTTCAGATTCATGAAAAGTATCAATCAATTCCAAGGTGCATTACAGGTCATGAAGAATTATAGCTGAAATAGTTTAGAAAAAATAATTTATCTGAAAAGTTAGAAAAAATGTTGAAAAGCAAAGAAAATATTTTACAGATGTGTTTGGATTACTGTATTTCATTTCACTAAGTGTCTCAAAGTTTCAAAGTTTCTAAAGGATATTATGTTATCACAGGATAAGAGGGAAAGTCCCCTTGTGAATTAATTAAAAGGTAGAAAATCAAAACCAAAGAAATAAATAATTTTCATTATGGGGTGGGGTTCCTATTGGAGTCTCACAGGGACCTGCACTGAGGTTGTTTTTTAAACATTCAGAAACTATCTGGAAAAGGAGGTGAGTGAGGAGACAACAAAGTTTGCAAAATGATTCTACAGAGCAAAAAATTAAATTGACTGTGAAAAGCTGCAGGATAGCAGGACACTTTAGCATCTGCGTGATAAAAGGCCAGCTGAATTCAACGATAATAAACATTAAGTCATTCCAGTGAGCTCCAAATTAGGGCTTTCCATCAGTAGTTATTACTTGGGAAGAAAATCTTGGAATCATTGCAGATGGCTATTAGCTTACATTTTGCACATCCACTCAAAGTTCACCAGGAGTCAAAAGGCAATTAGAATGATAGGAACAATTAGGAATGGACAAAGAGCTCAACAGAAAACATGGTTCTGCCATTGGATAATCCTTAGTGCATCCAGACCTTGAGTATTGTTTGAATCTCATTAAAAGAATTTAAAATAGCACATACAGATGGGGCAGTAAGTACAACAAAGGTATGGAACAAAATTGAGCCTGTGAAGCCCACACCTTCCTTTCAGATGAGAATTCTGCTCTCCACAAGAAGCTCAGCCTATTTCCACATATTAGGATAGAAAGGAGTATGTAAAACATCTTGCAATACTTCTCCCTTCCTGAGTATAAACACAACAGGGTTGCATATGAATGCTCTTGTGATTTTCTTCCCTGAAATAAGAATTGTTTATGGTGTCATCCAGATATTACCTTCCTATAAGCGTATTTGTCTGCTTCCACCATCTTCATCCACGGTTCCAGCAGAATAGTGAGGATATGTTCTTCTGCCGGGTCAAAAAGGTCCTCAAAAGCTGGATCAATTTTGTGATAAATCATATTTTTCTTATTCTGATGAAGTCCAGTGTCCATGCTGGCAGATGGAGCAATGTAAGTTGCATAAAGGAACTACAATAAAACAGAAGAAAACTGTATTTTATCCATAATCTATTTCAATGGTTACAGACCCTTGAAGGAGAGAATTAATGGATATTTGTCCCCCACTGCCCTGCCGTATGTTCAGAACTAGTATTAGTCCAAAATTCACTCATTGACATAATGGATCTCCCTGCCATTTTTACTCTTACTCATTAAAATGGTTAATGCCATTTTCAACTGGATATATTTGGCTGATACTTAGATTCAGATAAACACAATTATTACAGCAACTGCACTCTTCATGAAGTCACACTGTTGTTTTGCAGAATATGTGCTGGGCCAATTGGTGAAGGCATCTTACTTCTTTTAAGAGATGCAATTTGTAAATTTGAGGTTAAAATGAATGAAAAATGATGCAGTTTCATTCCATGTGGAGGCTCTCTTAGATATGGTGAGACTTTTATTATAGTACAGCATCTGTGCAGGAGATACCACTGCACAGCTAAGGTCTAAGCCCTCACAAAAACAAAAATCACAACATGCTTATGCTTCTTATCTGAAGCAGAGAGTTTGCCATTCAACATGCACAAGGAGCAGAAAACTGAACCTGGGGGATATTTCCTTCTCCCTAACAGCTCATCCTTGAAGCACAGAGTAATGTTACTTGTTTCAATTTTTTTTTCATAAAGTCCCCTATGTAAAACACTTGTTTTCTAATTTTTTTTTGTGAATTATGCTATGAAAATGAGCATTGAAATCTCAGAATAAAACACTTTTTTCCAGGAATATCTTGGAAAAGGATAGTCCGGAATAGCTTTCTAAAACTTCATGATTCTTACTTCAGCTTTGAACTCAAGTGAAAAAAGATGCTGCCAAAATATATTTCATATCCTTATACATACTTTCTCCTTTTCATACTGTGAAAGTCTAACTGAATTTCAAATGTACAGTCAGGGACCAGATTAGTAGCAAAAATCAGAATTTCTCTCCAGGACAGCATTAACAGGTTTAACAATGAAAAATTCAGGATTCTGATAATTCCCATTTCCCCTGTGTTGCTAAAATCCAGCTGTAAGTAGCAGATGTAAAAAGCAATAGAAGAGAAGAAAATAATATGCTTACTCTGTGTTCAGTCAGTAATAAAACATTGGTATGCTTAGATTTCAAGCACAAAGGGCGAATGTTTGAGTACATTTAATAACTATGTTTCTGTTTGTTTTAAATTAAATGTTGATTTATTAGACCCTCTCTTTCAAACAGCAACAGTAATAGAGTATATCCCCATTATTTTAGACCTAAATTTATAACTTGAAGCAAACCCTTTATATTATCCTGGTTATTAGGTCACTGAGGAATTTAGGGCTATGATAGCACTAAATAGCTGACATCCATCCCTCAGTTTGCTCTTGTTATGATTACTGTATTTATTGTGTATGCAGGATTCTACACTCTTTCCACATTTCTACATTTTCACTGCAAACAAAGATAGTTTGTGCCTACTGTGCCTATTGTTATCAGTGCAATAACAATACGCAGGTGAAAGGTGTAAGAGAAATAGAACATCCATGGGAAGAGTCTTACCTGAAAACAAGACCACATTTATCCTAAATTACACCCTTCTCAGTAAATCCCTAAGTACATTTTAAATTTAAATTTAACAGCTTTAATTAGATGCACAGTGATTTCAAAAGTTGAAAATTACTTTGAAGAGCCCAAACACTAGGAAAATTTCAGTTAAATCATGTTAAGTCTGATCCAAAACATGTATATATGTATGAAATTAGCCAAATTAGAAGGGAGAAGTCCAATGATATAAAATAAAAATAAAAAATTTGAAACAGCCTTTTGAAAAAGGGTTTAACCATTTGAGTTGTCATTAGGACTACACTGCTCCACCTGTTATGACTTACCACACAAGGGATCTGTAAATTAGTAAAAAGTTTCAAAAAGAGGTCCTCAATATTTTAGCACAAATCAACCTGGTTCCTTAAATGAGTGATCATTTGAGCATAGTTTTAAGAATGAAATAAAAACAAACACACCAGTAATTTCTTGGCTGGAATTCCCTTCCCTTATGATTTTGTATGAAATATGTTGAGTACAATTGCTACACTTCTTTAGACCTGGCAAATACCAAGTCAGAAATTGCCCGGACTAAGAAGTGTTGACCAAAAGCTATTGACAATCTGCTCACATGAACACTGTTGTAATATACTGCCATGTTAGGGACTGCCTTTGTAGACTGCAGAGCTGCCCTCGGTTCTTTATAATTTCACATACAAAACCAGAACATAGTAAAGACAGATATTTTTGTCCTGAACCAATAGTTAGGGCTGGCAATACACAGGAAGCAAAAATTTAGAGGTGGTTAAGCTACCTAGTGGAATGCACTTTTCTAAACCCAAAGAATTTGACCCTCAGTGGTAATCATTATGGCCTCTTCTATCGAAGGATGCACATTTACAGTGTCAGAGGATTTGGCATCTTTTTACTTCAATTCTTGTAAGAATCCATTGCAATGGGACTTGACCAAGTAAGTGAATACATGCACTTGCAGATAGGAGAGAAATGAGAAGTAGCTTTCAACCCATTGTCCCTTGCACAGAGCTGAGGTGCATCTGTATATCTGCACAGATTTGATTGCAAGGACTGAAGGAAAAACAACTGAAAAGAGTTCTAGACATGTCAAAAAAGAGGAAAAGTGTCTGTTCATAGCCTTCAACACTGGGCAATGCAGTTTGCAAGACACATTTTATAAAAAATAATAATAACCATAGCCTCTTTTTATTCCCATGTCACGGAATTCCTGAGGTTTTCTCATCCTCACTGGAAAATTGAAACTGTTATATTGATCAATATCCTAAGGGATCAACAAGAAAAATTACATTAAATGACCTAACAGGTTAACAAATTCATACAAAAATCTGGAGCATATGACATCAATTGCATATCAAGCTTTGTTGATTCATTGTTTTGTTCCTATTGAAAAACACCAGAATTCTTTCTACCTGCCAGTTATAAATTCTCCTATAAATATAAATGTGTGATGTATTGAACCCAAAACCTTATCTGGAAATTTGGTCAGTTTGCATATTGGAATTACTTACAATTGCACAAACCTGATTATACAAAATTCTTAGAAAATTCAGATTAAGACTTTGGCCTCATTTATGACTTTCCAAATCAGGGATTGTATAGGCCTTGGGTTCTGGTGTGAATTCATCCCTAGATGAGAAGGCTTTGATAAGCAATTTCAGAATGACTGGAGTGAAGTGAGAAATGCAAAAAAGATTTAAGTCCAAGTGCTTTGTACTGCTGCCCAAAGGAATGGATATTGCTCCGATCTAAACAAGGGGCTTGTGCAGCTGCTTGGCAAAACCATGTGATGGAAGATTGCAGTGCACTGGCTGGTGTTAAACAGAGAGGCTAAATTGCCTTAATCTCCATCATCACTTCCCACTGACATAAATCTTGTATCTGACCCTAAAAGTCCACAGTAATGAGGACTCCCTTTATACAAATTAATTCTAGTGTTAAAATATTGTATTTCCCACAGCTGTATTAGATTTTCTAATTCTAAAAAAATTTTTAAAAAATTAAAACCCAACATTATATGTTTCTTTATTGGTTTTATTTTCAAAATTTTTACACTCCTGTGCATATGTTTACAATTAATAATCATGTATGTTCCTAGATGATTACTTGTTATTATTCTTATCCATCAGATTTCATTCTCACTGTATTTTCTTTCCCCAGGTGAATGCATATATACCTTGGAAAGCATTTTGTTAGTCTATCATAAAGCTGAGATAGCAAAGCCTAACAAATGAAACAATGAGTAGCAGATACACAGCAATCAAGGTTTGTTCTTGTTTCTAACAGGAAGCAGGCAGCACGCATATGGAACACTCCATTAGTCTCTACATGTCTCTTTCTGTAATAAATAGTAAAATATATATGACAATGTGTCATGTGAATCTGATTCACATTCTCTTAGGAATATTTGGAATGACTGCCTTCTTGTGCCAAAGGTGAGTGCACAATTTGGGAAGGCATCCCTTCCATAAGCAGACTCTATAGATTGGTTGCAGCTTGACTCTTAACGATGTTCCAATGAAAACAAGTATAATTTTTCTGCAGCCTTAAAAGGCAAGCTTGAGAATGATACCAAATGTTGCAGCACATGTGTTGATTTGTTATGTTACATTTCAGCTGTTAGTTATGCTAATGGAACAGTTTCACATATTTCGTTTTGATGTATTTACTTTCATGACTATGTGTATGTACTGTCTGCAATTGCCTGGTGACACTGATTGTACGATGTTCTGCTGTCACCACCAGGCCAGCACTGGAAATAAGATTAGTACAAAAGACCTGGGCCTTACCTTTTCAGCCGTGCAACCACTGCAAAAAGAATGTAAACTGGGATGAAATGAAACCAAAATAAAAACCATCAGGGACTATATGCTAAACTTTGGCCTCCAGTAAAACACACAGGAAAATGGTGACAACAGAATAGATATGGTCAACTTGCATATCTGCTGTGAGGAGGTCCCCAGGTGCACACAGGAATGGACAGATGTAGGAGACAGTCAGATTTAAGGGGACATTCACTTGCCCACAGCCTCAGGCCATAAAGAGAGCTGGAGGGGAAAACAACTAAATAGGGTAGCAGGTCAGTTTATCCAGTATGAGACAGGAGAGGAAGGAATCCATGCCTTGGCCTCTGCTTGGAGTTTCTGTAGAAATGACATTGATTCAGATGAGAATTCTGGACAAACATCCAAAATACTGTCATTTTCCCAGTAAAACCTCCAAGAAGGAAAAGAAGACAAATTCAAGGATGTCCAGATGCTCAGGAACATGTCGTATAAAGAGATTACTCTCACCTGTTCTCTACAGATATTTCTTCCAATGATATGTGAAGTAGCTTTGCTCTATTACAGGTAAAACTGAAATATGTGGATAGGATATACTCCTATACAAGGTTTATAGAGGAAAATCAGACCAAGGTTTCACAAAGTGATTTTTAAAGTTCCTCGTAGTTCTAATGATATCCCACTGTTGCAGTTTCATTCCCTGATGGAATCAATCTACTCTGCCTTCAGCACCACTGTGAGCTAAGTGCATGCTCAATTAAAATACTCTTTTATAAGAAATATCAGTTCCACCTCAGGGCTAGCAAAGATCAATTTTCATTATTGAGGTCATTGTCTGAGGTCTGTACTATGAGATCTGCAATTCTAACCCACACAGGAGATGGAAGGAAAGGTATAGAATAATTAGATGGTTTAGAAAAAAATACTATCTCTGATGTTAACACTAAGCAGACAGTTTCCAAATATGATGCAGTGTAGCAAAGGGGAGTTTAGGTAAATTGAGTATAATAGATAAAACTGGGAACAGGCTTCAGAGCCTGGAAATCAAACTATGCATGTTTAGTGTTTGAATCAAGAAATTCCATGGAAACAATCCAAAGAGCTTCTTTTATTGTCCACAACACAGATTTACTTTGGTGTGGCTTGTCAAGATTTGGAAAACTTCTATCTTCTTTTCAGTCTTTATGCCGTACAAATGCATTTGTGAAAGGAATGAATAAATGTATTTTTGCAAGGAAAACATTATTTACAACTTACTTGAGCTTGCTGGCATATTTGAAAAGGTTGAAGGGTTTCTTGGTAAAAAAGCTGATGATAAGACTGTAGGTCAAACCAAAAGTACACACAGTTCTTCCACAACTAGAGATGAAAAATACTGTAAGTTATTGCTACCCAAATATAACAATTTTATTAAAAAAAATATTTTCCAGTGCAAGTAATTATTTAGCTTCTTGGGGTCATCAAAAATCAAGCTCAGTTTAAGATGCATTTAATCTTCTGTTGCATACTGGCAGAAGGACAACAGATTTAACAGCATCCTCACAGTGATACTCTAACTTTTATTGTATCCTTCATGCATAATTGCCATTAAAATCGTTAACATTGTAGTTAACATTTGAAGAGCAACCACATTTCAGTGGCATAAAGCCAGTGCTAAAGAAGAGATGCTAATAATGGACATGCAGAGTTTGTGCCGTGATAAAATAGCATTTTTCAGCAACAACCAAAATAATTAAACGCTGTGTACTTGACATATCGGGATTATCATTACATTTTTATTACATGCATTTCTGAGAAGTCTTGGCCTCATTTAATAAATTCAAACAAACAGCAAAAGATCTTTCAGAAGTCTAGATCTCTCCCCAAGTCCTCTGTTTTAATCATGTGTTTACCGGCTTTAGAGCTCAAAAATACCCTTAAACCCCCATCACTAACCAATGTGTTAGAATGTGTTCCAAAAAGGTAGAGGTAGGGAACTTTGTTCCACAAACTGTAGCCTTCCAGACCTGGATTGTGAGTGAAATGGCTTCACAGCTGAAGAGAAAACTTAAAGCAAATAACTTTGAAAAGAGTCTTGCACCTGGCAAGGCTAGAGACACGTGGGTGGCTGCCTATCTCCAATGAAAAAATAAGTTTATTTTATTTAGAATTCAATCCATACACATTTAATATTTTTAGCCGAAGGTATTCAGCTTTAGAAACATTGTATCTTGCCTTCTAGAAGCCAGAGGCATTTCTAGCTACTGCTGCTGGATTCCGGGTTCTGCTAGCAGTGAAACAGATGTCCATCTTGATTGCACTCAAACCTCCCCTAAAGACTCAATTTTTCTGCAAAGCCACCAAACACTAACTCAATATTCATAATTTGCTCCAATTCAGTCCACAGTTTACACCCAGCAATGAATGATAGAGCTGCTGACTACATAGAGGATATAGTGTTATGTGTCTCAGAAATCCAAGGAGCTCCATAGAAACATAAGAATGTTTTAAAATATTGGAGATTTTTGACATCACTAACCCAAAAAGTAAGAAGAAATCAGATTATTGTGAGTAGCAGCACAGCAGATTTCCCATCTTTTAAAAAAATGGTTTTTGTGGGTCAAAACTTCATTTTTTCTGCCAAGTTAAAAGTTATTTTTTAAAAATTATTAGTCTTTTATTTTTTTTATACCTGATGGTACAATAGGAATTCCAATAGGTTTGAGACAGCAAGAATCTGACAGCTTGGTTAAGACCTGTCATTAGTTTGCATATATATGTGAACAGTTTATTGTTGTTGAGGGATTGAAGTCTCACAAGTAATAATTCATCTAGTCATCAATCTGTCTTGCTCCATTTGTTTTTTTTTTTTCTTTTTCAGTCTGGCTGCCATCTATAACTTGGCATTCAGTCAATTTCGGATTAAATTATTACAGAGTAGGAAAATATTCATACCTTATTGCCTGAGTTCTCACAGAATTGTGTGAAGTAGTAGCCTGCTCTGTTCTCCAAATAAAGTGACTGCAGCATGCTTTCAATTCCTGGTCCCCTGAAGACAACGCTGGCAGCAGCAGTTTTCCCCTGGACAAATAAAACATAGTTATACAGCAAGGAATAACAGTCTTTCTTTATTTTCAAATGTCACTACATTGCAATGGAGGGCCATGAAATATGTTCAATTAGTATCTTCATCCCAAGCAAGTAGACTCCATTTTCTACTACATATGCAATTGATCACTGCCCTCCACACCATTTTCCCACGAAATATTCACATCCAATGGAATAAATCTGATGACTGAAGACATACAGAGTAGCTAAGTGATCATAGCATCCCTTAGGTGGTTCCTTAGTACTTAAAACAGAAAAGCAAACCTGGCCTTAATTCTGTCATTAAGTCTTTAGCTTTGGGGAATTCTGGTGATACTCAATTACATTAGTTAGCTGTCAAGGGTTGCCTCAGCTCAGGCTACTGTGTTTTGAATTAAGAGAAGTTAGGAGGTGTTTATTTGGTCAAGATTCAAAACATTTAGCTATCATGGAACAAAAGATATATCTTCTGGGGTTACAGCACTGACATGAGCAACAAAATCATGAGCAATTTAGGGAGTCAGAAGTCCATGCTCATTACCATGGCTAGCTCCTACAGCATTTGAGGAAGAATACGTCCATTTTATCAATGCTCCCAGAGAAGCCAGAAGAGGCTTCTGTAAGTAAATTAGCTTTTGATGATCACAAGAGAGAATTTATGGCCAGTTTGCTGTCTCTGATAGCAGAAGTGGAAGCAGATGAGTGTGGTGGCTGGCAATCAGCTTCTTTCCAAATAGTAACAAGGATAGAGAATGGCAGGAAGAAACCAGACTTTTGAGAGTAGGAAGACCTCCTTCCCCTTTATAAAGTTAAACTATGAATCCCTGCATTCCCCTTTGCATCATATTTTAATGCATTTCTAAGGCAGATTCAGTTTTCACTGTAAGTCTGATATAATTTCCCAGTCAATGATTCCACTGAAGCATTTATCCAGAGAGTTTTCCGGAACACCCTACTGGACACATGGTCACTATGGAGAAGATCAACATTCTCTACTGAAAATAAGCCTCTGTATGTGCCATGATTTCCTATCCAATAGGTGACAGATACAACAGAGAAAATGCTGACGTTCTAATGATACCTCTGCATAAAGCATTGACATTCATAAAGCTAAACCAATTTCTCCCCATTATTGTCTACTTCATACTGCAGAATAAAGTCTTTTAACCCATGATTCAAGACAACTTATATTTTCAAGTCATACTTACATGGAGCAGCTCAGCATAGGTGTACTTTCTATGACCCTGGTATTTTGTGTCTTTGGTCCCATCCAGAGCTAAGCTATGAATCATATCTGTGCTCACTGAAATTGGCCTGGATCACAAACAAAAAAAAATTTTAATACATATTTAAGAAAAATCTAGGACTGCTTATAGAATAAGTAAATAAGAAGGGGCAGAAAAGTGGTATAATGACATAGTGAATAGTAGAGGAAAAATTATATGGAGTTTAAATTTATAATGAAAAAATGTAGAAGAATACCTTTTTCATATTGCCCTGTGGAAATCATTGGCATAGCATGTCTCTGAGGGTTAGCATTTGAGACAGGTTAAAATAATATTAATGTAAAGAATATAAATTATTATATAAGAGAAAACACTTGTATTAGGAGAAATAAACCATTTTGTGTTGTGGTATAAACAAGTGAGAAACTAATCAGCCAGGGAGGAATTCTCCATGCAAAGAATGTGTACCATAACTGTGCTTTACTAAGCAGATAATTGAATTTTTTAAAGTAGTAATGAAAACAGTAGAATCTAAAATATTTTCATAAACATTTGAGGTATATTGCTGTGCAGAAAGATACACAAGGCACTTTAGTACTTACCACATTCTACTGCTAGAAAGATCATCTCTTGGGAGAATCTGACTTCCTGTGAGAGTAGGTGGTACTCTTGATGACATCTTCAAAGAAAAATTTGGTTTAGCTAGTTTTAATAAAGTTGTTGGTGAGTTTGTTCTACTTTTGTAAAAAAACATTACAGAAAAATAAGGCAATTCTGATTTTTTTTCCACCTTTGTGTTTTCTTAATGTGTTCTCATTAACTGGTAAAAAACAGTCAAGGGTTTTCATGAGTATTCTTCCTTGTCAATCACAATATGTAAAATGGCAAGTTTGAAAAATTTCTGAATATTTTTCAAGATTTTTCAGCATACCTTAATTACCACTATAGTATAGAAAATGCATTTTTAACAGGTGGAAATATGCTACAAGCACATTGTACAGAACTACAGAGGATGTCAGGTGAAGGGCATGTGAACGTGTTTTGTGGAACTTTAGGAAGTTTAAGTCAGCTCACTGCAAGAGAGATAAAATCACTCAGACTGGGAGAGAAAGGGGTCATTCTGCCACACCATCAGTTACTATTTTGAACAAAATCACTCTCCAGCTTTTTGGAGATGTCAATTGCATTCAGCAATTCGCCCAGAGCTGCTGCTCTTTCCAAGCTCTTGCAAGCACAGGATAGCTAGAAGATCCAAAAGTCAAAACTTCTCATGGGAAAAAAAAAAATTAAGAGCAAGAAATGGGCCATCAGCTGATTCTGTGATGTTCATGGTACCAGATCCTAATTTTTGTCAAATTCAACAGGGACTGGAAAACCTGCACGCTCCTGTCTGCCTGATTTACAGCTAGTCCTGGCTCGTTAGCACACCTTGTGTACTGGTCACTCTTAACACACAGGTGCTTCTTGCTCCCATTTCTGCCATGATTAACAGGAACTTGCCTTCTGAACCCAGCTTCTTCTAAACAGGAAATCTGTCCCACTGTTTTCCTCCAGTATCTCTACAAATCAGATTTCAAAGGAAGTAACCATAGCCCTAAACTCTCCAACCAAAAGTAACAGAGGTGTGTGTTGACAAATCTGTGGCATAGCCTATACAGGTCTTGATACTGGAACCATTTTCAATCCACAATCTCCAAGTACCATGTATCCTGAGGTTTAACACTGTACTGCTGAAAACCTGTAGATTTTATTGCAGTTACCTCTCACACTCAGGCTTTCAAGGAAGAAAGAGACAAAAGTGAACTGCCACATGAAAGCTACAAACTGTGTAAAGGTCTGTAGAGTGGCTCACAGCCCTCTGTAGAAAGCAAAAACCACATGTAACTGATTGAATGGCTGTAGTGATAGAAAATAAGCAGAATTCTGCCTTTTTTATAGACATGAGGAATAGATCCAGGTTAACTGCTGTGAAGTTATAAGAATTACTCTGGATTAAGATAAGGTTGAGTGACGAAGCTGCATCGCTAGAGACTTAATTTTGCAGTTCTGAGAACCTTAAGCTAAAATACCTATCTAAAGGACTAAGGAAATAGCCAGGGTGTAACTGAGAAGACAATTTGACTCAATTTATAGCAACTTGTTGCATGAAGTATAATGAAATTTTATTGCATTCTTTTTATATAACCATCTTCAATGCACAAACTTGCTAAATCTTCCCTTAAAAACCAAGTACCTTGTTCTTGTACCATTGAATTCAAGGAGTTTTGTCACTATTTTTGATGGGACAAAACTTTGTTTTCAATGTTGTGATCCTACTTACCTGAAGAAGGGAAGGTGGTATGTCAGACTTTTGGGACAATGGTAACAATGATACTATTTGTGGGAAAGGATCAATGTCCACTCTTGGTCTCTCTTGACATGTGTGCCAGAACTTCAGTTTTGCACTGGCAGCATCTATTGCTGTTGAATGAGTGACACAAAATCTGGGACCCCTAGGAAGAAAAAAGCTCATAAGTAGAACTTTCAAAAATACTGAAACGTTGGGCTACTTGGATTTTTTTCCCCAGGGATGTTGTTTACTGTACCATGATATGGTGCTATATGCACCTAGGATTAAAAATCATTTAGTGTCAAAGGTATGTTTACATATTGCATGCTTCCAAATCTAAAACCAAACTACACATAAGTAAACTTAGGTTGCAAATTCTGGACCATTACACACAGCTGCCTTTCTATCAGTTTGCAGGAAGGTATGCCCCATCCATCCTACAGCAAAGCATAGGAAAGGACTGTAGCTAGAAGAGAGACCACCAGTCATGTGAGGATCCATAATTGCAGGTAGTTTTTTATACCTGGAATTTTTTGAACCCCCTGGGGAGGAGACAGCACCTTCAAAAATTTAGCCCATATTTTGGAAATAGGCTAGATTTTATATCCTTACTTAAGCTGTCAATATATAAAAGGCATTTTGCATGACAGGCATTGAACAATAAAGTCTCAGGGTCAAATCCCATGAAGACATATACGCAGAGCATTCTCAGAATTTGGGAAGGGCAGTATGGGGAACAGGTTAGGAGAGAATAAACCTCCTGTGCCTGGAGGGGTTTCCCTGTCCTGCAGACTAAACTTCAATTGAACATTACCTAAGGCAGAGATCCACAAAGCAGCTCAGATTATCTGGTAGAAAAATAACAAGGGCTCATTTAAGGCAGATCTGCCTGGCTTCTCAGCAGATTGCAATGTAGCTCAGCTCAGCCAAAAATTCATCTGCTAGTACTTACAATAACATTACTTCTAATAATTGCAGTGGGATATGTGACATGAAATAATAGGGTTATCAAAGAAAATGGACATTTGTTAAACAATGGAATTTTATTTCACATCCATTTTTTCATACCAGTAAAGAAGTAGTGGTTTCAGTACTTCAGGCTGAATCCGTCTTAAATGCATTATATTCCACTGATCTCCATGCAGTAGTTCAAGTCTGAGCAACACTTCTGAACTGAGGAAATAGTCTCCATTGCTCAGCAGGTACAGTTTTTTCATCTTACTGAGTTGCCTGCAGTCAACAAAAATAGTCACATAAGCATGTATCAAATGCTGTACAGAACTGACTACAGTTCATCCTACTGCTTACTTAAACTGCTGCCATGCAACATGTCTGTAATTGCAAGTGGCGGAAGCCAAAATATTTTTTCCACAAATTAGAGACAGGTTGTATATAAGACAAAACATACAGTGTTGTGGAATAGACTATCTGAATCCAGCAGGATATTTCATTATTAACATTAAAGCAGTTTGTCATACTGAGGTCCTACTTGTAAATTTAACTTTTTATTCTTTAGTTTCTTTCTACTGCCATCTGTTTTCCAAATCTCTTTCTAGCACAGCCTTAATAATATGATGATTCTGACTTCATGTAAGCTTTGCAAACATGACTCTGCAAAAAGAGTTTTATCAGCTTCAGCAGTCATTCCAAACCTTGTCAGGACACACATTTCATCATGTCTGTTTATTCAGACATTACAATTTATCTCAAATCTCAAAACCTGCATTGATCTATCCAGGTTACAAGTATTAAAGCAATGGGAGCAACTGTTAAATAATGACAATTACCTTTGTTGCCTTGTAGTGTTCTTAAGAACCTTTAGTCTTTCAATATCCATCCAGAGCCACCAGTACTTCTCCCCAAGTGTTCCTTTAATGAACTTCTTGAATCTTTCAAACTCATGTCTGTTGCCAGTGTCATAAGTCCTGTGACTAATACACCAGGCAGCCCTGCTGTCTGGCCCAACACTTTCAGAGCTTAAGCTTACTTGATCAGGACCTTGTTTTCTTACATCTTCCTTGGAGTCCAAGGCTGTAAGTGGAGAAGAACTTTGGTTAAAAGAGTGACTCTGCAGTACCATGAGCAAATTCATTATTTGCTAACTTGTGTGTAAACACTTGAGGCAGTTTTGTGGAACTTCACATCACCTTCAATGTCAGCAGCTGGCCGGTGGGTCAGTTCTGAAATGGGTTCCTTTATTGCAATTTGAGAGGACGCTGGTATGAATTCTTCTGCTGTCTGAAAAGTTGTGATTCCCTGTTCATTTTCTTTTTTTGCTGCACTGTGCCATTTTGGGTCCAGATAAACTCTTGACTGTGTGTGGGAAGGAGGTGCAGCAATGGCCACAGAGCAGACTTCCTCAGCCTCTCTGGATCTCTCACAGGTAACATCAGCTGTTGCAGATGCTGTCACTGAAGGGGAAAGGAAACTCTGTGGCATTCCTTAGACAGGTAACCTGCTTCTTTGTCTAACTAGTTAGATATTCCTTTCAACTTCCTCTGAAAATAAGCCACAACCAACCAGTGCTGGCCACTGTCACAGACAGACACTTGGATTAGGAACATGGCAGAGAGATCCTCTGCTTTGCAATTACATAATTTACTAACTATATATGGCAGAATGGGTTGATAGTAACATAAAATCAGTGTGATTTAAAATACATTTTCTTAATTCTAAACTAATTCACTTGTTTTCCCTTGACAAAGAAAAATTATAGCCTCTTGACACAGGTCCATGAAATGAAACATGAAGAATCATTTCTCAGGACCTGAGGCAATTAGGGAGAGAGATACATCTCTAAGAATGGACAGAGAGCAAGCTCCTAACATATGAGCTGAGGCTTCTCTTCCTCTTGCTACTGTGTAAAAAGCAGAAGCAAGGCTGTACAATGAGGTATATGTCCATATGTGCTTCTGTATTTTCTCTCCCAGAACCTCTGGAACTTGCTGAACAATTTCAAATAAATTTGAAGATAGACAGGATTCCAAGTGACATCATCTTACAAGATTCATAAAAATTGGTAGCCAAAAGACCTTTAGGTGCCCAGCATAAACACTCTTAGAAAATGGCTGAAACAGATTATATGCTATCAAATACCCAAAGAATCCAGACAAGAAAGTCTTTCAAAACATATGAATACCTCCTCCCCCAAAAAACCCCCAAACAACTCAACTGAAACTTAAAGATTTCTATGAAACAGAAATGTGTAACAAAAGAAACTACTACTATCACAAAATTACTTGGCTACTAGCTCAAACTTTCACTTCATGTTGCAGCTATGGAAAGAAACAACTGCCTGTCTGAAGCCTCAGATACCACATGACACTCAGAAGGCAACAAGCGGAGTTAGCAGCAATTCCTTAGAAGCCATTCCTTATTCCAGCTAGTCTGGGCTGTGTTATAAACCACAGGGCTGAGCCCTTGTTACTCACCCAGAAGGGGACTTTCTTCAGGTAATGATTGATCTCTTTTATGCTGCCCAGGCAAACGCTGTATATCTTGAATTTTACTAGAAACAACAGGATGCATAGATGAATCTGTAGTTTTCACAGAATCGCTTTGTTTTGCCAATGTAAACCAATCCTTTACCTGAGAAACTGTAGCCTAGGAAAAAAAATTTCATAGAACAATTAAAAATTCTCTGTTTATTGCAGTATTTATGAGAGCTACAGCTTACTGCTCTTAGGAATTTTGTGCAGACTGTTTGTGTAGATTTCTGTAAGGATAGTTCCCAATGCAGAGAGTTGTACGACAGTAGCTGAGCATACTTGTATGAGCTGAGCTTCTGTTTAAGTTGTATTACAGCTCATCAACCTTCTT
This sequence comes from Cinclus cinclus, assembly GCF_963662255.1. Taxonomy (NCBI): domain Eukaryota; kingdom Metazoa; phylum Chordata; class Aves; order Passeriformes; family Cinclidae; genus Cinclus; species Cinclus cinclus. The sequence continues at coordinate 130,877,857 of NC_085046.1, forward strand.
CTATTGTACAAAAAGCTTTGAATATACAAGCTATTTAGAGAATCAGAGAATCAGAAAATTATTTAGGTTGAAAGGGATCTTGAAGACCATCTATTTCTAACCCCCCTGCACTGGACTAGGTTATTCAAGAGTCAGTTGTCCCATTAGGTTGTGACCTCAGTTACAACAATTCTTCCCAATTTGTTCAATCTATCTTGATGCTACACACACTAAACATGTTTATTTTACCTCACCAAGTGATACGTAGAACTTCTTCATAGTCAATGAAGTCAATGAATAGTCATCCTCCTCAGGAGGGGGAGGACTTGGGATTTGCTTCCTTATCCAGGGAGAGTAGTCACTATCTATAATGAAATTAATGCCAGTCTTGCTCCATTCTACCTGTGATATCAATTTAGCTAGTCTGAAATTAAATGTTGAGAAAAGAAAATAATTAATTTTAGCTTTTAATCAGAGAAACAGTTCATTTCCCCACAGAATTTGCAATTTTTAAAAATCATCTATCAAAAAAAATGGCTACAGAGATTTTCATTATCTGCTTTTTTACACAGAATAATGGAATTACAGAATATCCTGATTTGGAAGGGACCTACAAGGATCACTGAGTCCAGCTAAGTATTATTTCACCCTTCACCTGCTGTCAGATCTGTAAATGCCAGTACTGCCACTGCACAGCTCACCAGCACACTGACAGTGCCCTGCTTACATTACCAAGCTTTACCAGTAAAAAATTACTTCTTTCAGGATGATTTTGCATGTGTCTCTGCATTCCCAAGCCCTGCCAAGAATGCCTTGGATGTTCTGTTCACTAAAATTTAACTATTCTCACAGACTGCAAAAGCCCTGTATCACTACCTGATACTACACCTCTGGTTCCTGACAGAAGCAATTTTCAGCAGGAATGCCACAGCACTGATCACACTGATGGGACTTGCAGATGATAACAAGACAGCTGGCACTCTCATGTTCAGCTGGCTGCTCTAGGAGCATTTCATAGCACTGAGCAGTTCTCCAGTGCTGCTTTGTGTTAGTGTGAACCTCACAATGCTCAGGAAAGGAAATCTCAGAACCACATGACCACAGTGAGGATGCTCTGGCCTCGAGAACTGGGCAGAACTTAGTTAAGTTAAAAAGAAGTACAAAGCCAACCAAGTCACATGCGAAGGGAAGATGAAGTCTATGCTTGAGCCTACAACCAAGTGAATACTCAGTTTTATTTGTGCCCACTACTGGAGATCAAATAGGATTTAATTCTAGGGTTAGGGTGTCTTCATCTTTAAATGCAAGTTCCCCTTTTAGCATCTGAACTTATCTTGATTCTGATTAAGGAAAGCAGTTTGAACTACTGATGCCAATTGAAATTAGGTACATGCTAAAGTTGGTTTTATGCAATTCTCTTGGTAACTCTGCTTGATCAAACAGTTTACTATAGCAGAAGATCAAAGTTTTTGTTTCATGAGGCCCAGATATGTGTAAAACAGGCTGTTAACAAAGGTATAATTGTTCTTTGCACAAGCAAACTTATTCCTCCTTGAACTTAAGTGCAATCTCCAGGTTATTGAAAATTAAAAAAAAATTAATTTTTTTAAATGCAGGAGTCTGCACCCCAGTAACCACTCTGTCATTACAATCAGCAAACATGAGTTCTGTGAACCATACTTCCAGGCTTCCTCTCCTTTTAGACCCCTAAAACATGCTACAGTCATCTGCATCTAGACACAGCCTTAAGGGATATAGAGGTAGGTCCTTCCAAAAAAAGCACACTAGATCTCCTGTATCTCTGCTGAATGGACCTCTGGGAAAACACTGCAAGTTTCTAACAGTAAATCATCCAGCTGTGCCATGGCATCCCACAGAGGATTTTGATGAACTCTGACAGAGGGCCCAAAGACACAAAACTAATAATTGAAATAAAAGACTTGCTGGTTTTTCCAAATTCATTTCATAGACTTGTAACTTCTACTTACATGACTAACATATTGATTAGCAAAAGATGCATTGCTACAGTGATATCTCTGAGTAATTGAGATTTAGAAATCAGTAAATCCCATTCTTACTCTCTTTGTAATGGTGTAGTATAAGATGTAATTTATAATCAAGGAAAATTACATCATGATGAGTGAAAAAAGTCACTACTTTATCCAGGTCACTAAAATGTTACAATAAAGAAAACAGGAAAAGAGGAAGGCAAAACCACTTTAAGAATACTACCAAGATTAATTAAACAAAAGAGAAAAACATACAAATTTAAAACTGAAAGACAGCATAAAAGATTGCAATACCTGTATTCAAAGTAACAGTCACTTTCTAGAAATGCTGGAAGCCTTTCTTTCTTAATCCACTCAATTGCTTGTTCTTGATCGAGTTGCTATTAAAAAAGAAATGCCAAAGATTTGCAGTATTCTTGACTTTCTTGACTTATTGCCACATAACTGATTCTCTACATCCCCCTTCTACAGAAGCATTGTCCCAGGAAAATAGATACAGAGTGAACATCACCTTTATGCTGGAACAAATATTAGAAGCTGAAAGGATCTAAATCTGATTTCACCTATTAGAGTTCAACTTTTGTAATAAATCATGACTGTTTTTTCTTCAGAAATAATGTGGGTATGAATAATTCTTTTACTGTACAATTTCAAAAGCAAATTAGATGCACAAAAAATTTCTGCAATAGGAAACTGTTTGATCCAAAAAAACCCTGGGTTTTTTGAGTTTTCTGTGCTTTCTGGTACTGACCCCCTGGAGAACACTGCTTTTGACCCGACGCCTTAAAGAAAGCTTCCAAATTTAAGTAATGAAATTAAAATCATGAGTGTGTAGTTAAATGAAAGTGTGTTCTTTCACACAGTGAAAGGTTTCAAATTTGAAGTTTTTATAATATAGTAATAGGTATAGGACAAAATAGAAAAATTTAAGTGGTGTCTCTTTCAGTGCTCATCTTCCTTCTTTGTAGTTTCAAGTAGTAATTTCTAATTAGACAATTAGTGCCACAGTGAAAGTCACAGAAATTTAGTTATTAAGTTACAAGTATAAATAATACAGGTATTTTTTGTCTATTAAACTACTTAACTTTAAGAAACCTTATAACTAACTAGATTCATCTCCATTTTGCTTGCTTCTAGCCGATGGCTAGGCGTGTCGCTAAACGTTCTGTACGTTTCAATAAAATTTAATAAACAACCAAACCCAAACACAAAAAAATTCATTTCCTTCATGTATTTTTAATTGTAACTCTAAGTAAAAACAAAAGAGGCTCAAAACAAGCCACTAATTAAGTAGTGCAAAACACCACCACCATTACAGGAAACTACTACTTTCTGACGCATTTTATAAATAAGAGCCATTATTTTTCCTCAAGAATTTGAAGAGTAAGGAACACTTAAATTAAGATGTACTTTCAGAATGAGAAAGCTGTGGATATTAAAACCAAAATCAAGCAAATAGAAATCAAATTAGTTATCACCTCTCATGCTTTTATGTTGGATCACTGCATAACTGCATTGTACACAGTAATTCTCACAGTAATTTCTGTAGAAACCTACATGTGTTATCACCTGGGGCCACAAGAAATTTCTGCTCAGCCAGTCTAAGCCTCAGTGCCTCATTGAAGCAGAAAGAGAAGTGCCTCAAATGAGTGGTTTGGGAGATGAGAGGGAAATGTTGAGCAGCAAGCTATACAGAGACAGCTAGGTGCAATGAAATAAGAGTAAGACCTCTGACTATGGGCCACAACGATTCATAGTTGCTTCCCTTAGAAATTACATATAGCCCTTCCTAGTATTTTTTTTAACAGTGTACTTTTTCCACTCTTAGGGGATGATCTATTTTATTCACCTGAGAAGCATTTTTCCTTTTAGTGAAGGTGAGACTAATTATTTTGAAGAATGCACTAACTACCTTTGTCCATAAAAACAGGTGAAGTTTGGGCAAGGGTGGATACTACTTGTATCAGGTAATCAGTTTATGTAGATCACAGCTAGAATTTTCTTTCCATGAGCTAATATTCCATTTGGGGCAAGGGTTATTTCTGCCTCATATGTATCTGTAGGGGATTTAAAAAATCTGAATTACTCAGAAAGTGGGTGGTTTCATTTAGAGAGAAGAAAATACTTCAAAATATGGAAAGCTTATGTTGGCAGTGGCTCATACAATGTAATTTCTGGAGATGGAGACTAATTATTCCAAACCACACAGTGTATGCTTCTTCTTGGCAATTGACAAGGGTTTTTGAAATACAGAAGATAGTTTCTTTATTTTGGCATTTAATATTTATGCACTTACTGACTTACAGCCCAGTTTTTTATCTGAATGATTCATAATATGCTCACGTCTGTACATGGCTGGTACACAAAATTATATGTCATATCAGAAGGAAAAATTTCTATTCTTTCCCCATCCCCAGAGAAAGATGCTACATTTAATCTGATGGGGTTTGTTACCTTGATTAGTTTCCTTACCCAATCAGCCTTAGGCCTTGCTAGGACCCAGTCCAGCAAAGCTTTTAGCACATGTTTAAGTTTAAGCATGTGTTTAACTTCCCTTGATTAAAGTTAAAAACATACTTAAGTGCTTTGCTGAACTGGGGTTTCTCTGAAGTAAGGTATGTGGGATGCCAGCCAGTTTCCTTCTATAGTCATGACCAATTCTACACAAGTCCACAGATTTTTTTTCTCAACATATTTCACACCATTGATACTGACTGCCAGTGAGAAGATACTTCCATATCAATGATTTGCAAATGTGCAAACACACATGAAGAGAACTTTTGCTTATCTGTAAATTTGTAACAATCTGAGAGGGAAGTAAAATACAGAGAAAAATACCACGGTATTTCTTAGTCAATAAGTGTTTAAATTCAGGCCATAGCCTGAAAGGCCTACTAGGATTTTCCAGTCATAACTCCTTTTCATAAGTAATCTGCCAGTGATGACCACTCAAGGTGACCTTTTGTAAGCAATGTACCATTCAAAACAACTGTCAATCTCCTTAGTTTGTGTGAAGGCAGCCAAATCAAAGCAGACAGCATCACCTGAAAAGTGAAAGATCAAATCCTATTTGATTTGAACAGAGCTACTTGATAGAATTGGTCTGGGGTGGCATCTCCTGGTTCAGTCACTGTAGTGCAGTGAATGGAGCTGACTTCTTACACCTTGTGTAGTTGCAACAACCATTTGGGGCCAGCTGTTTCACAGGTCATTTTGCTCCAGCTCAGACTTGAGATGCCAGATTGAACTGGATGAGACATCTATGTTACCCATTAAGTAAAGGAGAAATCAAAAATAAGAAGAAATATCACCTTCTCACCTCAAAAGGAGAAGAAAGGGTATTGAGGCATATCGTTCCTCAAAAGGCTATAATGCTTCCCATCTACAAAAAATATCCCAGGAAAATAAATGGGATCTTAAATAATACTGAAGCCCTGTTTCTCCAGACTACATTGAAGAAGAAAGTAATAGTGAAATGGCTTTGAATTGTTCAAGAAAGGCCATCCACTGTGATGGGAGGTTAACCCAGAGAGCAATGGTTAGCCACACTTGCACAAACACACAGCATTTCCTCAGTTTAATACTGAGAGAAAATAAGAAATCAAGAATAACTCTTCTGCTTTTGTGCTCTCAGCCAAAGTACTTGTGAAAAATTATTATTTAACATGGCAGGATGTCTATGGGCCTTGTCCTTTTGTATCATTTGTCCAGTTTAAATGCAGATAATGGCAATATCACATTACTATCATTTTGTTAAACATAATTGCCTTTTGACCTCTCTCAACACTGCTTTCTTTTCTGAAAATCATTAATCTTATACTGAGAAAAGCAGCAGTCTATTACAACTCCCTGCTTTGCTCTCAGCTTTCCAGCTATGACACAGTTTTGAGCAGCCACTGCAAAAAATGGATCAAGATCTTAGACTGGCCTTGAATAAAAGGAAGTCATGTCAGTCACATTCATGCAAAATAAGCAAGAAAGGAATAAACCAGACATCCCAGTGAAATATGTTTTTGGTCCTTGAAACCTGCTGTTTAAAGGTAAAATCCCACATCCAACAGTATTGACTTGTATTCTCTCAGGTGCGTAAAATGCTTAAGCTTCTGATATTAACCTGCCTAATTTGGTGCTGAAGATGGCCCTAGAAGTAGACAGGTAAGAATACCTAAACCAATAATGTCTAAGCAAACCTGAAACCAGATTTTTTTTTCTAAATTCCAACCCATCTTTCCATTAATTTAGCTTTCTTCTTGCCAAAGATTATTTTTTCTGGCCATTTCAATTGATGCTAACCATGTAAATCCTTTAGGAATTAATGTAAGAGAGACTTATGTTTTGCCAGACCACAGATGAGCTCATAGCCACACAAGGAAATTAATTAATAAGGAAAGACTGAGCTGCATTAGTTTCAGTCAATTTGCACATTCCAGGGATCACTAGTAAAGTAACTGTTGTCATAATATTTTTTCTTTTAATATTAAAAAGTATTCAGACCACACAGCTGAACCCTGCCCTACAGAATCTTCAAAATTCTGTGCTACAGGATGTGCATCTGTAATTCCATTCACTTGTCTGCTAGACACATGTGCATTACAGGGCATAATTTGGCCCATCATTATGTTTTCCTAACATAAATTAACATTTTTCCCAAGCTAACAAGCCAAACACAACAATAACTATTGCCAGTATCTCTACAGTAAGATCTAAATATAAACTCAGGGTCTGTGAGATGCTTACCATAGTGTTGTAATTTGGATCAATACTGAAGATTGAAGAAACACTGTGCAAGTTGGAGAGCTGCCCATCATTCTTTTCTTTGCTTAGAACATCATAAATGGGGCTTGGAGGTTTTTGATCATGTAGAATTTTTTTCGGTTGCCTTTCCAGGCGTTGTGGGGCATAATTAACTACTTCAAAAGCCCCAGCATCAGAATTAAACTTGACTGGCTGGGCAAAAGTCTACAAAAGAAGTTAGGAAAGTTTATGGTGCTGTAATAAGGCACCTATCCTTTAACAAGTAATATTTTTTATCATATAGAGGCATCCTACAGAATAAAAAAATTGCATTATGAGGCTTCTTTCTCTTGGAACCTGAAATAGTAATTTTTCTTCATTTTTGTTTTTGCTGTATAGCTTTCCAAAGCATTCCTACTTTTTTATCTCAGTAACACTTAATTGTCAAGAATTGAATTCATTCTAGATCACAGACCATTCTTTTACACACATAAATAATTGATTCAGTACACTGATGTCTAGAATATATAATTAACTGTGACTTCAGTGACTGTCCTACAGAGAAGTACTCACCTACAAGATCAGATCTCCAGCATTATTCTCCCACTCATTATTATCAACAATCAAGGCATGAAAATATTAGCAATGAATCTGACCTTTTAAATGTGAGGTGCTATTGAGAAGGACGAATTTGAGGATTTTCATATATAGGAAAAGTTTTTCACCATAGTGTTACCTGTAGGTCAAACAACTACCAAAACCCATGTCCTGCAGTAAATTTTATTATACATCACTAGTTCAATCAAATATTGTATAATAGATGAGATAGACTAAACTTCAGTTTTGGCCATGCAATTGTGACTTTTGTCACAAAGCCCCACTGCATGCATACACACTAAAACAGAGCCATCTTTCATCTTTTAAGCTCTGGTATCAGGTATTTCCCTAAAAGAGTATCTTTCAAATTTTCTTATTTGAAATTAAGAGGAAAAATATGGATGCACTTTACAGAAGTCATAGAGGATGCACATGACAGTTATGAATAGGAGATTATATAGAACTTATGTGCATTATATACTCTATGTGATATAGCATATATAAGCATCTCTGCACTCAGCTAAACAACAAGGCATGTTGTATTTAAGGACTCAGGAAACTATGGCCACACCTAAACCTAGTGCCAAAACGCTTTTTGGCTTCATTCCAGACAGGATTCCACCTGGTGTTTGTACAGTTATTACCCTCCCCTGCATTTAATAGGAATATTTTATTTGTTCAAGTACTGTATTTTTAATTTCCTCGAATATTTTCATATATCACATATAAGCACACAAAGACATAACTCATACACTTTCTAAATATATTAAATACATGCTACATATAACACAGAAATATATTACAGAACAATTTGATTCTTCTTCAAACCTGTGCAAATGCAAAGTAATTATGTTAGTGTCATCTATTTTGTTGCTTCTGTTTGAAGCCCCTTTGTTGATCAGCGTCTCGTAGAGCAAAGCCCAGAACTGAACCATGTGGCTACAATATGTTTTTTCAATACTCCCTACTTATCCCATAATGTCTCACTGTGGAGGCTCAGCCTGGCAAAGCACACAGCATGTGAGAGATTTAAGTGTATGATTAGTGCCTATGACATCAGACCGTCACTGCTCAGGGCCATGCATTGAATTGCATGAGTCTGTTCAGTTACCTAACTTCAGCTGAAATCATGGATTGGTTTTTGTTCTCTGACACCTTCTGCCTATTTTGGCATTAATTTTCTCCAGGGCACTCTGCAGGTTTTAGCGTTTTTTTCCCCAGCTGTACTAAAAAGCATCTAACAAACCTTTTAAGTGTAGTAGATTTCCCTCCATTCAGACCTCCTCCCAGTTTGCTATGTGCACATTTCATTTACTTTCAAACCTAATTTGGGCTGCTACCAGCTTTTAAGTGACTAACTGTGCAACCTTAATAGACTTTAAATGTTTTCTTCCTTATATATTCCTCCATGTTTTAAATAAAGAAACAGAAGAAAGTACACTAAGAAACAAAGTACTTCAGTCTCTCAGGATTTGAAATGCTCTTGCCTCTGGGAAAACAGCAAACAAAATGAAAATTTCACAATAAAGGGCTTTGTGACTAGACATGATGAGATTGTTTCAGTTTCATGTTTTTCAAATTGAAAACTAAGCAAATACAGTATTATTTTAGTACATATATCTACTTTTATTCAATCATCTGTAAGTTATTCTAGATTTAGCATTTTTCAGTACATATTCTTTTTAGCTGAAGAGAAAACTATGCCAACTTTAATGTGGTGAAATGGATGCTAGTGACAATTTTTCAATGTAATGTGTATTACTGTTCTGGGAGTCTGACTACTATCATTTATAAGACAAATATACTAATGGAGCAAAAGAACATACACTGATGGGATAGGAAGATTTAGACTTCATACACTACATACTTGACTGAAAAAGGGAATTCTTGTCTAGACTTTTGGGGTTTGGATGTAGTTATTCATCCCCAGGGACACTAAAAGGCATGCATACTTCTTCTATCAGTCAGAGAGTAGCCAGCAGACTTGACACTAGTAAGGATGCATCTGGAATACTGCATCCAGTTTTGGGTCCCCTGTACAAGAAGGATATTCACATATTTGATCAAGTCCATCAGAAGACTATCCAGATGGTCAGAGGCTGGAGCACTCACCCTAGAGGGAGAAGCTCCAGGAGGACCAGCAACAAACACCCTTAGCATATTTACAAGGAGATTGCTAAACAGATAAAGCCTGGCATTTTACAGAGGTGATGGTGGGAGGACAAGAGACCAGTTGTCATACACTGAAACAACACAGGTCTCAACTGGATTATAAGAAAAAAAGTGATTTGGGGATAATTAGCACTGGAACAGGCTGTCCAGAGAGGAATCAGCTGTTGGAGGTTTTAAAGACCAACTGCAGAAAGTGCCAAGCAGCCTGGAGTCAGTACTAAAGCACTGACCCTGCTTTGAGAAGGAAGCCACACTACAGACCTGCTCAAAGCCCCTTCCAGACAGTAATCTATGATGCTGTCCAAATCCCAAATTCCCAGCAGACCATCTCTCTCTCTCTCAAACTATCATACAAAAGCATTTTAGAATAGTTAAAACCTTTCTGGAGAAGCTTGTTTACTTAAAAAATCTACGATGATCAATCAGAATGTTTTTATAAGCATAATAAAAGAAGAGATAATTCCTAATCTTCTTAACTCATCACCACCACAAAAATAGAAATGATAATGTTATGAGAAAAATCAAACGGGAACACACAACAAACCACCCCCAGAACCTGACTTCTTGTAGGAAACATTTTCCCAGTTACCATACAGGAAAGAGGATGAATCAATCCATTTTTCTTTCAGTATCCAAAGAACTTTGGGGCAAAATGCACAATCTAACCATTCTCACACATTACAAGTCAGAAAAGATATTCACCAAGAAACTGTTCAGTACTCTTTAGCAAACTTAAAACCTTTCCAGTGGAAGTCAAGTAGTGTAAAGTCCTGTAACACTTCACAGGACAATAATGAGAGGTTTAATGGCACCACCAATATTCCGTCACTGCAATAATGAGGAATCTCTTCAGTGAAGATGCCTGTGTTAAGGAGTGGATGATAGTCTACACTAAAAAGGAAAGGGGAAAAATTACCCATGCCAATTTAATATACTAAGAAATGCCTTTCTTACCCCACATTTGGCAAGTGCTTTTGGCTTTTTACAGACAAGTAAAACACACTAACCAAAGACTAAGTGTATCATTCCCTAGTTTGAGCCAATTTTTGATGCTTTGAAGATAGAAAGGGAAATCTCCAGAGAAATTATACCTCAAGATGTTAAGAAAAAACAAATCAGGTTTGGCAGGAGCCTTGAAGCTTGGAACTCATACACTGTCAATGTAGTACAATAAATAAGATCAAGGACTTGAGAATACCAACAAATAAGAAGCCTACATACTTTGCAAACTGTTTCACTTGCAGGAAATTCTCCCCCCAAAGCTGGTATGACCAATGTAACTCAGTGTCTTAATCTCAGCTTCAGAAAAAAATCCCTGAGCAAATAACAAAAGCTATTTTCAGACTGTGGTACAGCAATATATTAAATAAACAATTGCATGTACTTTTTTGACAGAAAAAAAAAAAGGTCTTAGCTGTCAAACGCACATTGAATATGGTTTTCAGATGGAAAAATAAACAGAATACATAATTCTGAAACTTGAAGTTATACACTTAACTGAAGGGAAGACAAATTTCTCTCAGTCCTCCCATAACAGAAACCAAAACAGCATCCATCACCATGTTGCCAGGATATCAGACATATAAATTCTCTGTCTTAACAGTTTTCAGATACACTCAACTTCAGATACAATTAACAAACGTGTAAATATGCTCACATCCCAGACCCAAATAATGTAGCTTGATCCCAAGACAAACAGAATGACCACAGCTTGGCTGTTTCTTAGGTTAAGGGTGGGAGTGAATAGAGATCTCATCCAGAAGCATTGCCAAAACTTCCTTAAGAAGGGTATATGCATATCATAAATAAATGTCAGTGAGAGTCCACACCAGAAAAGAATTTGAGCAGCTCTATGAAGTGTCTGGAAAAATTCACACTACACATGGTCAATTCAAAATCTCCCATTGACTTTAATGAGTCCAGGATTTCCCTTCTGTTGATGAGTAAGACAAAAGCCATAATCACATATCGCAATCTAAATAAGAGAGAAGAAAATTTACAGTAAACACACTATCAATAAGGAATGTAGCCAGGAATGTTTTGTTTGCTTCCTTCAATGCCAAAGACATGATGCAAGTTTTAGTCCTGGGTAAGTCTCAAATGTAACTTGCATGCAGGGCCTTACTTCTGTCAAAGCCTTTTTAAGGGAAGTTATATTGGCAACTGCAGCCTCCCTCCTCACACCTGGAAAAGACAACAGGAAACTAATGAGCATGCACTGATGCCTCGAGTCAATGATTTGATGCATGGAATTATTCAAAATCATCTTCAAAACAGTGAAGGGCCTGAACTGGGCAGCAGAGTGGCTTGTTTTTTTGCTTTCTGCCCTTTCTGTAACCTTCTACTCAGATCAAGCAAGATTTTATTTGTGAGAGCACTAGATTTTCAAGACCCTTCTGTCTTCAGAAAGATCGACTGACCTGAGCTTTGTTACTAGGGCTTTAATTGTTTTCAGAATTGTCACCTCCATCAAATGCTGGACCCCAGATGACTTGGAGGAGAGCTTTTACAGTGAGAACAATGTTTAAAAGAAATATACTTCAAATCTAATGTTGATAAAATTATGGTCACTTAGTAGATTTCTGCTGCAAGGGAAATCAACAACCAGGGACTTGCCACCAAGCTGTCATCTCCTGAATGTGCTTCAGTTGAGGCATAAGGTAGCATTTTTGTCACTAGCGCAACTCCTTGAGGTTGCAAAAAGAAGGAGTGTGCCTACCTTTCCTGGTAATTGGAAAACGACAGGTAAGACCCAGTACGGACTTGGGATGGAACAAGCAGCAATTAACTTGTAGAGTGCAGGGGAAACAAGCTGACATTACTGTGCTTTGCTATTACTTCAACACTGAGCTGGATGGCAATTTCTGACTTCTGAATTTTCATTCCTGACTAAACATATCCTTGTATGTTTTTAATACATGGATGAAAGATTCAAATTCTAGCCTGAACTCCTAGAAATGGAAATGCATCCAGGCCAATGTTTCTCTTAAATCATTCATTTTACATTAGTTACTAGGGAAGGTGTAACTCTGTGTGTCATGTAATTGGTTTCTGCTACTGTGAAATCACTGTACACTGGCAACAAGTGCCCTCCTGAGGTTTTTTGTATTATGTATTTCAGAAATACTTTCTGTAAATTACACTTTATTACAGTATATACCTTTTTGGAATACCTAGATATTTATGTCAGAATAAATTGAATGTCATTATAACAAGAGGATCAATTCAGGGATACACTGAAAATCAAAGGAAAGAAAAAAAAAAACAAACTACATGAAAAAGCCACTGTTCTTACAGCAAGTCCCCAGTGATAAAATTTTCCATCTGCTAATGGTGCATTATAAATCAATGCAGAAGCAGTCCCTTAAAATAAGCATATTCTCCCCCTGATTTCTTGTATCAAGTCTCACAATATTTTCAGTTTAACTTGTTGCCTAACTACTAGCACACCTGGGTAATACTGTTCCCAGGCAACAGCGTATAAGCACAACAAGAATAAAGGAATGGAAATTTCAATGCACTGTTTTAGTAGAAGCCTTCTGAGAAGGAGGGGGAAATCAGGAATGTAAGGTATTCAAACCACAGAACTTAAGGCATTAATAAAACTTAATCCTGAAGAGGATAAATCCTTAGGAAAAGATCAAAGAGAAAATAAAAACAATTATGAGAACATTAAAGTTAAAAATAGCTAATAGAGCATCTGTTTTCATGAAGATATGTAAATATGTAGAAGAAAGACCATATGTCATCTTAGAAACCTACCAAGATTACCAGCATAAAACAGTGTTTACTCAGGAGTGACAGTGACTCTTTTTTTGTTGGCTTCCAGAGCCATCAGGAGAGCCTGGACAATTGCTGCAGTCCAGAGCTGCTGGGCTGTGCCAGGACTGTGGGCTGAGGAGACCTATGAGGCCAAGGAGAATTTTGGCCTCTAACAGATGTCCTGAAATTTGTGTATGTGCTAGGAGATGATGAGACTAAAAAAGCTGAACTTCTTACCCACTCCATCCTCTGCAATTTGGGGAAAACTTGAAGCATAGTTTCCAAATAAGCAGCAAAGGCATGGAGGATGGTATTCCTGTGCTAAGAACAATCTGGCACATGGAAGAAGGCCTGGGTTTAAAACCTAAGTAGTTAGGCTTGGATTTAGGCAGATATCCTAAGGCAGCTGTGGGGCAGGGGCTGGAGAAGTGCAGGTATTGGAAAAAGGAAAAAAAAAAAGCTAGCCCTCTTACCACTCATTTTGTTCCATCTGTGTCCCTCTAGCTTTGTATACTCTTTGGAATCTTGCAATGTGGTGAAAGTATGTAAAGACTGAGCTCCTGAAAGAAGTCAGTATCAATGCTGTGCACAAAACTCACACTCTGACAAAGAGCTGATAACTCCAGATCCTATTTTAGGATTAAAAATTGGAATGGGGAGGCCATTTTGCCATCCTTAGTAGTGCAATGTCCATGCTGTGTACATTTACACCAATCTGTGATGTGGCTTAGAGAGATAGCTATGTCTGGTTCCATTAAGTAAGCCAAATCATTCAGTTGTGAATCACAGCTGAACCTACTTCATTCCACTTCATAGTTAGTGGTTTCACCAAGCCATTTTGTAGCTCCTTAGAGGTCTAAGGAGCATCAAGAAATATTCTGCTCTCCTAATGCTGGCAGTGGTTCCTACCAAGCAAGCTGTAAAATGGATACATGTTCTTGTGGTGTAGCCTGTTGGACTGCAGTGCCTTAGGAGGGGAACGGGCTGTGGGGCAACTCTGTGGCACACTGGGTGGGAGCCACAACTGACACTGTGGAAAGGCCTGTGGCACCTGGCAATGAACTTTGAGTGTAAGGTGTCAGGGCCAAGACTCCTAAGATTAAGTTAGATGAGGTTGCCACATTGAGGGAGCAGGACTGTACATGTGACTCTCAACAGAGTGTGGGGGGAGACAGGCTAGTTGATAGGGAAAAGGAACAAAATACAAGAGAAATGGTTAAATACAAGGTACTGGGTATGATGGTCTAACTGTGATTGGATTAGCACACAGCACAAGGCTGCATCCTTCTAGCTGCAAATGGGAGAGGAAGAGGAGGGAAGTACCAACTTGAAACCTTCCAAGCCATGAAGAGAAAGACTTGTTTCTTGACCTTAAATATTAATTAATCACTGAATACATTGCCACAAAACTGCAAAAGAACAAAGACTTTTTATGTCATCATGTTGTGACACTGTAATAGAAGTGGACACATTTCAAGTATTCAAGTAAGTATATATGTGTATTTCATTTCCTATTCATATTATTTTAGTGCACTGTGATTTAAATACATTAATATCCTAGGGATCTTGGTGGACAGCAAACTGTCCATGAGCCAGCAGTGTGTCCCTGTGGCCAAGAAGGCCTGGTGTACATTAGGAAGTGGATTGCCAGCAGGTCAAGGGCTCTTCAGTACACAACAGACACGGAGCTACTTGAGCAGTTCAGCAGAGGGCTACGAAAATTACTAAGGGACTGGAGCAACTCTGTTATGAGGAAAAGCTGAGGGAGCTGGGCACGTTCAGCCTCAAGAAGAGACAAAGAGGGGTCCTTATGAATTTCTATCAGTATCTGAAGGGAGGATGATGCCAGGTTCTGCTCAGTGATGCTGAGCAATAGGACAACGAGCAGAAACTGATGCACATGAAGTTCCACCTGAACATGAGGAAGAACTTCTTTACTGTGTGGGTGACTGAGCACTGGAACAGGCTGCCCAGAGAGGTGGTGGAATCCACCTCACTGGAGATATTCAAGAACCATCTGGATGCAAATTTGTGCCATGTGCTCTGGGATGACCTTCCTTGAGCAGGGAGGTTGGACCCCCTGTGCTCCCTTCCAACTTGACCCGTTCTGTGATTCTGTAAATTAGCAAGAGAACATCTGTCCCCAGAAGTCCAGACATTGGGCTATTCTTACTGAAAATAACACTGAACTGTAGGAGTTGCTACCATTAAAATACAGATACATGGCAAAACAGAATTTTCCAACGTGGATTAAGTTACTCTTAATCTTTGTTTCTTGTATTTTGCAAGGGATTTCTGTAAGGTACTTACCGGAAGACTCAAGAATTCATTAAAGTAATCCACAAGCATATCATCTGTGGCTAAGCATTCTTCCTATGGAGAGATAAAACCACAAAGCATGGCTTGTAAAAATCTGCGCTAATATTTGAATGCACTGTTGCCTCAAACAATATTTTTTCATGAGATATGACATGGAAGCTTTTGCAAAATATTATTTCCCATTTTTTGAGAATATAGTCATTGTATTACTGTTATATTCTAGCCATTGCACACTGCCAAGGCCCTTAGCAATGTAAAATGTACACACGAAGGTAAATCCTTTGCCAATGAATTTACAGAGAAAGCCTTCATAACCCAAAGAACTTCTAGATGCTGAAAGTCTGCATGCTAACTTTTGAAAAAATGTGCATAGCTAACAGCCTAGAAATTCCCCACATTGTACCTTTCCTCTCTTGCACTTGGGAGGAAGGAGAGTATGATATTTCACCAGGGCCACCTTCTGCTCTCACACTGCTGTTTGGGGATGTTTGGGAACTAAAAGGGAGTACACTAACCTAAAATTTGGATCAGCAAGCAAGCAATATATGCCATACTTTGAATCTGATAGAACTCGGAGGCTTCCTGTTGACCTCATCAGAAGTGAAGACTACATTTGCAGGTGGTTTTGCATCCCTTCTGACCCCTGCATTTTAAATCCTAACATGACTCAAAAACTGTAGACTAAAAGTTGAATTTTTTTGCTGTTGACAAATCCAGAAGTATGGCTCCAAGCCTTATTTTTACTGACTCAGTATCTCCACCAACTCCATTTCAATGCAATAGAGGGTAAAACTGGAACACTATTCTACTGGTCTTCAGTATAATGAAGACACTTAAATAATTTCTAATAGTTTCATTTTTGTGAATAATCTATAATTTCAGCCTTGCAAGGCAAGGAGAATGCACTTAACTTTAATGTATTTGCCAGTAGCAGCAAATGTGTTGCAACACAAACCTTTTTTCTCTTTCTTAAGTTGATAGCATTGAACTGTGCTAGTGAGGAATAGCATTAAAGAGAGATTATGCACAGTATACAGGCAGGCAGTATCTTGATTCAAACCCCAGTGGTCTAACCTAAATACAGATAGCTTGTGCTCAGATAAGGAAGAAATCTGAGATAAGATGCATGACAAGTCAGGACTAGACCTGATGGTGTTTGTCTGGCCCTGGTCTGCCAGCATTTATTCCTTAGCACTTGTGGTTGCTGTGGTGACTGATACAGCACAGGCAAGGTACCCCAAGCTCATTCTTAGAAAATGCTGCCAGTGCTGAAAGCAAGGCTTTCATGCTTTATTTGGATCACAGGCCCATGGCCCAATGCAAATGCAGTGCCATGGTCCTAGAGATGTTTGGGCACTGATTAAATAGGGGAATTTAACAAAGCATCTAACCCATTTTGAAATCAACAGAGAATCTTCTTACTAATGTCACTAGGCAATCAGATCCAGAAATACCAGTTCTGCAAGTGCTGCAAGTTAGGAAAAGAAATTAATTAGAAACAAGCCATACTCAGCCTAATGTTGAGTTTGACACTGACAAGGATGAATCTCAAGATAGGAGTAGAAATTTATTATACATGATGAAAATATTTTATTGTTTCAAAGGACTTATTAAAACAAATTAATTTATTATTGGCTGAAGTATAAGCTTTTTAGGAATATGCAGGTAACATGTTTTTAATTTCCCAAGGATATAATTTTCTGTAGTCACATATAAGAGCAAGAAATGTAAGCACAGTGGTTGATTAATAGATAAAATGCTCATGATCTTACTAATGTGCACTTCATTAGTTATTGCATCTACACATTATATACTTTCCTCTGGTTTTTGGAGACCTTTTTGCAGACAGTCTTATTTTCATTTGAAATCAGTTGCACTTTCTTATGTGCACATTATAGGTTAGGGAGCTGCGTGTACAATACTGTAGCTTAGATTTTTATCAGAAAGCATTCGGTTTCATTTCTTTCCATGCCATTTCTCCTGCAGCACAATCTCAATTATCACTAGAAAAAGCTGCCTTAGAATTGCAACTGGAGGTTAAGGTGTACTAAAAATTGGTGTGAAACTGCTGCTTATGTTGGTTCTGTTCATGGTAATAAACACCATAAATAAAACAGTATCCAGAGTTTCCCAAAAGTAATATGAACACACTTACACTTTAAAATACAGTTACAAAGGCATCCAAAACAGGGAATAGGCAAACATTACCTGAGCTGCAACAGTAAACATGTAATTTCTTACGAGGTAACAAACATATATGACTTTCAAACAAGACAAACATCAGGGAAAGCCTACAATGTATGAGCAAAGGGCAAAAAAGGCAAAGGAGATTGTTAAACCTGTCATGTTGAGTCCTCCAGTTGCTTGTTCCTTTCCTTCATCCTAATTCACTTTCATTTCTATCTTTATTCTCCATAGTCTCCTGTTACTTTTTTCCCCAATTATTTTCAAACTAAGTATTTTGTCTGACAAAATTTTAAGGAATTGCTCAGTAATCTATACTTACCAAAAAAAAAAAAAAAAAAAAGAGAAAACAGACAAAGGTTTCAAAAAAAAATTTTTTTGCCTTTTTTGCTCCATAGCTGCATGATGAAAATAATGACCAAGGCTTACAAGCATACTTACTAACATTTCTTCTGTAATACACGGAGGTTCTGAAAAGAAGATATTAAATATCGTATGTTATCCAAGAAATACAGTCAATCTGGTTTAACCACAATACAACAAAAAGTAGTGAGGCATGACAACTGTCCTGGGTATTCTGAAATAAAATAACTTCTGAAGAAATAAAATAGAATATGTGTAATGTTGACCTGTGTATGAAAATATTAACTATCACAAAAATTATTTAAATAAAAATCAAGTGTTATTTAAATATATTATTTCTTATACATATCAGTTAACTTCATGTCAGCTTTTCTCTGCAGAATTGATAACTAGAAGCTTGGTGATTTAATGAAAATATATATTTGTATGAGACTCTCAAAGCTTTGAATACCAAACATTACAAATCATATGATAAAATTTAAAAGATACAGTTGTGTTCCCAAATAATCAACTCTCATTCATTCTAGGAGAATATTCTGTCTTTAATGATGCCATTTAAGGGGAGTGACGTTCTCTCTTTGGAGTAATGAGTTCTGCAGGGCAAGTTTACACCCTCCAGTTCAAAACGCCCCTCTTTTGTGGCACCGTCTCTGTACCTGAGGCCACACCCTGGGGCCCGAGCCCCGTGCGACACGGAGCCAGCCCGGCCTGCAGGGACAGCGGGACGTACCTGTGGTGAGCCTCTTGGAGCGCATCCCGGCCCGGACACCCGCAGCCGCCGCTGGCCGCGCCCGCACAGGTGAGATCCCGGGGAGCAGCGCCTGCACAGGTGAGATCCCAGAGAGCAGCTCCCGCACAGGTGAGATCCCAGAGAGCAGCGCCTGCACAGGTGAGATCTCAGAGAGCAGCTCCCGCACAGGTGAGATCCCAGAGAGCAGCGCCTGCACAGGTGATATCCCAGAGAGCAGCTCCCGCACAGGTGAGATCCCAGAGAGCAGCGCCTGCACAGGTGAGATCCCGGGGAGCAGCACCTGCACAGGAGAGATCCCAGAGAGCAGCGCCTGCACAGGTGAGATCTCAGAGAGCAGCTCCCGCACAGGTGAGATCCCAGAGAGCAGCGCCTGCACAGGTGATATCCCAGAGAGCAGCTCCCGCACAGGTGAGATCCCAGAGAGCAGCGCCTGCACAGGTGAGATCCCGGGGAGCAGCACCTGCACAGGAGAGATCCCAGAGAGCAGCGCCTGCACAGGTGAGATCCCAGAGAGCAGCTCCCGCTCAGGTGAGATCCCAGAGAGCAGCGCCTGCACAGGTGAGATCCCAGAGAGCAGCTCCCGATCAGGTGAGATCCCAGAGAGCAGCGCCTGCACAGGTGAGATCCCAGAGAGCAGCTCCCGCTCAGGTGAGATCCCGGGGAGCGGCGGGAGCAGCGCCGGGCCCGGCCGGGCCCTGAGGCCGTCGCGCTGTTGCCATGGCGCTGCAAGCACGGCCCGGCCAGCGCCGGGCCCGGCACCGCGCTCCCTCGGGGAGGACAGTCCCTAAGGAGATGCCTGAGAAGCAGAAATCTGAGGATACTTGTAGCCAAAAATGAAAACAAATACTCTCAGAATGTCAGTTTCTGCCTTGGCTCCAGCATGAAGCAAGAAAACGTCACGTTTCTGGTGGGGTCAGCAAAAGCTGTGTGCAAAGAAGGAATTCAGGGACCTATATGAGGATTTCGGAGGGATTCAGGTGTTTCACAACCGGGATCTGAAAGCCACCCTACCTAGCAAGTACCTTATCCTAGAGCTGCATATATTCTTCAGGATTTTTTTTGGCATGAAAGTGCACTCAAAGGTTCTCTGCCGCTGCACGTTTCCAGACTAGGACTGCTTTCAGTAGCTTGGCAAAAATCCCCCTGGGATCAGTTGTACAAGATGTCATGGAAGCAAGGTACATGAACGACTCCTTTGAGAAGCTTCATCCATCAGCCAGACTCAGGAAGTGCCCAAAAGACACTAAGACATTGCCATTCCTAGAAAACTATCATTTGCGTCCCCTTTCACAAAGCATAGTAGTATACCCAGTTGTAACACTCAACTATGAAAAAAAAATATTTTAACTCCTACATGACTTTGGTGGAATCCAAGGTTAAGTAAAAACAGAACAAATGTAAATGCCTGGGGACTGCAGCTTAAAGTCCAGAAGCTGATGAATGTTAATAATGAACAAGCAGCAACTCTGTTACCATACAGGCAGGGAAAATGGCTTCATCTCCTTGAAACACATGATATTTTGCACCCTCTACTCCAGATGTGCATTCTAACTTCGGGAGATGCCCGCCCAAATACAATCACTGGTCTAGGTGCTAAATGACAGAATAATAATACTACTTCTTATTGTTTCCATGGAATATTGTTAACTGTGTGATTGGCTTTAAAGGGTGGCTTGGGTCAGGGGGTGGGGGTTGGGGTGTCCCTTAAGGGGACAGTAGTATTCCCAAAGACCTAAAGGATTAGCTGAATAATGTATTATTCAAGAAACACATTTCAAGCAAATGTTTCATATATCTATATCTATATATATAGATATATCTTAAGACCATATTCAACGAAAGTAATGAATAAAATATGAAGATTCAGACAAGTTAGCTATGGACAATTTAAATACCAGTATTCTGATGAAGCAGTAACTGTTCCTACATTCTCTGTATGTAAATTCTGTTCAATAAGATGTGACAAACAGCAAGTTAACACTGAATTTCCTAGTGCTATGTATCAGGACGTATTCTATTGTCACTATGAAATATTGCAAATAGGTATACTTCATGTGTAAGTAAGAAAACTATGCATAACAGCCCAAAAAATGCAAAGTTAAACCTTTCCAGCAGGTAGAATTGCACTCCGTTGTATTATGACCCTGGATTGTCTCATAATCAAATTACTTATTATGATTTTAAATGTTTAAGCTAATATTCATTCCACTAATTTCCCCCCGCCCCTCTTTCTTTCTGATGTAGGTATAAACATAGTCTGCAGTGTATAACTTTCTCCTAAACTTCCCTAATTGCTTCCAATTTTCGAAGAAAAAAACAACAGAAACATGATGAATGAACCTTTCTTTTTTTTTTCTTTTTTAATTAGAAGTGGAAGCTACAAGACAGCTCAGAAACAACTGAAGTCTGTAAATGAGTCAATTAAGAAAAATAAAATTTAAAAAGGTCCTTTTCCTATCCTTCTGCCATAAAACTCCTAGGTCTTTGTGCTGTTTCAATGTGCTTCAAAAATTACATTTGGGATTAAGCTCATCAGAAAATACACATTGTGCTCTCTCATGGAGAATGTATTAACAGTCATTATTTTTCATTATCTTAGTTAACAACACACATTTAGGTCAAATACCTTGTGTGTGTGTGTCCTGGTTTACAATACAACATACATATTCTATTACCATATGAGAAGTGTGATCATCCTTATCTCTGTGGGAAATGTCTTCTGTTGATGGGCCATCACTGATAAGGGTGATCATCCTTATCTCTGTGGGAAGTATCTTCTGTTAATGGGCCATTGAGTCCTACTGTAGAACTGATAAGATTACTTCATCCCATTGGAAGATGCTCCAGCCAGGAGGATGAGCCAAGCCTTTCCTACCTAGATAAAAACTGAGGTTTAGAACGCCAAAAGCAGCCTTTCTCCACTGGATTCCAGAGGAAGAACCAGGTTCTTATCCACATCATCACTGGACCCTTTGGAGGAAAACTGCACCAGCACCCTGACTGACAGGGTATCAGGTTGTATTCTGACTCTGTCAGTGGTTTTATTTTTATTATTGCATGTATTTTGTTTTTTTCCTTCTTTTTTTTTTTCCTCTTCCCTATTAAAAATTGTATTACTGACTTGAAGTCTCACTGGTTTTGCTTTTCAAACTAGTACAGTGTGCATTTCAGACCTGATTTTATATTGCCAGTTAAAAGTTCATCTGCTAGCAAAGCTGAGATATAAAGATTAAGCTCATTTCCCTCCTTTTTCACATTTCTCTCTTTCCCTGCTCTTATTTTATTTTATTTTTTTTATTATTATTTAGCTTAACAGACCTGCAGGCCTACAGGATATTTCATAAATATAGTTAAAGCTGTGATCTATCCCAAAAAGCATCTTGCCCTGTAGTAAAGATGAATGGCTAGACAGGGGGATAAGTTCTAGAAAAGGATATACCCATAAAATATCAGACTAAAGAAAGAAAAAACACTAAAAGTAGGCTTAAAATTGTTAGAACTTTTAGAAAATGGTAGTCTATCAGCAGGCCATCACAGGAAGAGGTTGCACTGGAAGACAAATGGAAGGAAAATGTTGATTAGTCCACCTCATAGCTGCTGGCATTTCCCTCCTCTGCTTATTTATGAAGAACCATTTGGAGAGGTGAACTTTCAGTAAAGATTTAAATCTGTCCTCCACAAATCTCTAGAATTTATTCTTTCAGCCATTTGTCAGGGTAAGGATTTCAAAGTATTACCCAGGCAAAACAGATCAAAACTGCTGAGACAACTTTGTAATCAAAAAACCACAAACATCAGCTATGCCAGCTTGCCAGATGAAGAAGTTTCCTTGGGATTCAGGTACAGACAAAACATAAACTGAATTGCTTTACTAAATCCAAATGCACACTTGTGTTTGTAGATGCTAACCTGTGCTTGATTCCTGGCAATGGTCATAGTGGAGTCATGAATTTTCACATAATTAATTATGCGTTCGAAAGGTAGCAAATACTCATAACAGAAATGCAGATACAGCTCTAGAGAGATACTCAGAGACAGCTATTGATTTTCCATAGAACACCCCAGCTCAGATATAACTGGGCATTTCTTGCTGTGATACTTTTAATACCTAAATATTTTTCCAGAAATCTGACTTCAGTTGAATATAATTACAGTTTCTTTTTCAAATGATTACCACAGAGATTTTAGTTTTGCATCTGGTAGCTGCAATCACATACACTGAAAGCAGGTGCTAGGAAACCTATTTAAATATTGACTGCAGAAGTGCCAAAGTAGGAGTCAGATCACAAGAGGAAAGCACAAGTCCAGTGTCAGATAGCTGGCCCTTAAATGCCTTAAATTATTCTGTCGGTAAAAACACAGAGGCTGCCTGTGGTGGGGGTATGGCCTTTGTGTTGAATCTGATAGTCCCAGTTCACAGGCACAGTTAATGCAATTCTGTGGCTGTCAGAAAAAATTAGTGCAAACACCTGAGGAAACTGTTATTGGGAATATGACCAGTCAAAATAGTTTGAAAAGGAGAAAAATAATATTCTTTAAGCTAGTCTAGGTTAAAAGCAAAAAAGCAAGTGCTTAAAAATAAAATAGGAGAGGTCAATGACATCCTGGCCTGTATCAGCAATAGTGTGGCCAGCAGGACCAGCACAGTGATTGTCCCTCTGTACTCAGCACTGGTGAGGTGGCACCTCAAATGCTACGTCCAGTTCTGGGCCTCTCAGTACAAGGACACTGAAGTGGTGGAGAGTGTCCAGAGAAGGGGAGTGGAGCAGGGGAATGGTTTAGAGCACAGATCCTGTGAGGAGCAGCTGAGAGTGCTGGAGTTGTTTAGCCTGGAGCAAAGGAGGCTCAGGGGAAACCTTATCATTTGCAACTAGCTGAAAGGAGGCTGTATGTAGTGAGTTGGGTGTTGGTCTCTTCTCCCAGGTATCTGGCAATAGAACAACAGAAAATGGCCTTAAGTTGTGCCAGAGGAGTTTTAGATTGGCTATTAGGAAAAAAATTCTTCACCAAAAGGATCATCAAGCACTACAACAGGCTACACAGAGAAATAGTTGAGTCACTATCCCTGAAGACATTTAAGGGACTTTTGGATGTGGGGTTTAGTGGTAGACCTTGCAGTGGCAGGTTAATGGCTGGGCTCAATGATCTTAGTGGGCTTTTTCAACCTAAACAATTCTATGATTTCAGAAACAGTAAAGGAAGAAATGAGACTTAGATTTGGGCTATCAGCAATAGAAACCTTTAACTGGAGGAGACTTTCAGAGGGTAGTCCAAAGAGCTTTACCGCTACAGAACTCTTTATTCAGATAGTCACTGGAGAATACTTCTTGACTTGTCCATGATGCCAACGGCCCTAGGATTCCTATAAAAATCCTATTCTATCAGGACATTGTAGAGGTGTCTTATCAAATTTAAAGGCTTTAAGTAAGGTTTTATTTCCATTTGCTTAACATGAGTCTTGAAAAACATTAGGGGAATACAGAGACATACCTGGAAGATGAAGCAGAATTTTCAAGGATCACTTGGCAATTTGTGATATACATTTGCACTCCTACTACCTCCTTCATGCCAAGTAGTGTGTATGCCTCCTGCATACACACCTGCAGTCATCTGTTTCCTTCATAAATTTCTGTTAGTGTCTTCAGGCATTACTCCTAGAGCTTTAGGAGAATTTCACACTACCTTTCCTAATTCTGGAAAGGAGCATTAACACTTAATTGAAAAAACTATTTAGCAAGATTATGAAACAAAATTATTAGAAATAATAATAGAAATAGAGAAAATAATTAGAAATTATTATTAGAAATAAAGTAATTCTGCAAAGATAGAATGAAAATCAGGAAAGAATTGCTGGAGCCACAGCTATCAAACCACATACAAGATAAAAACATTGGCATGGTGCCTAAGTCTACATCAAGGCAGAGAGAACTTCTTGCTAGCGGCCCAGCTACAGTTAATGTAGCACACCTTCCAGCTGAAATATAGGTACAGATCAGAAGAAGCTGTGACAGTCATTTCTCACAGAGATTTCACTGTCACCGGATTGTATCCAAAGTTTTGGCACTATGTACACAAGATTGCAGTTTTTATCCTTTTCCATGTAGATAAACTAGAGTCATAGCTTGTAAAACGTTTGGCTATCCTAATTTAAGCTTTTCAAATGTACTACCACTTCCTACTTCTAGTTGCAGGAGTAGATTTCATGACCTTTTTTCTGGGGTTACTCACAGCTTGGTTTATATCAGGTCAGTTTCTTGATCGTGCCTTCAACAGCTCTTCAAGTCCACCAAAGGTCCAATGCAAGAAGCATAATGAAGAAGCTCCAGCAGATAGCAAAATCATTGCCAATAATGTCAAATGTCTTTAGCAGATCATCTCCTGGCAGTAGGTGTCAAAGAAATCAACGAGAAACAGGAAAAGCATGCATGTCTTCCCTTTCCTGCTATCAAGCAGCTGTCAACAGCAGACTCCAAACCCAGGATTCACCAGCTGAGTTATCTAAGTGAAATATTACTGATGCATCAAATCTGGATAGCAGCAGTACTGTTTGAGACAAAACGCCTCATTGACCATTAGTTTCCACATTTTTGTTACACTGCTGTGGCTGCTGTAGAGTTCTATAATGAAATAGATTGCAGGACTGATGAAGCAGTAAAAAAATAAATCAGGAGAAAAAAAATATTTCATGTTTCTCCACTGCAAGAACACAGCAGTGTCTACTCAACAGGTGCTGAGACTTGTATGAGAATCCATAACTAAAAGGTGGTCCTTAAGATTTTAATAATGCTTCAGAAGAGCACCCAGAAGTTACAGTCATCTTCTT
This sequence comes from Cinclus cinclus, assembly GCF_963662255.1. NCBI lineage: Eukaryota > Metazoa > Chordata > Aves > Passeriformes > Cinclidae > Cinclus > Cinclus cinclus. The sequence goes on from NC_085046.1 coordinate 130,903,550, forward strand.
GTGTAGGTATTTTACTTTCCTAACTACCTATTTTTCTCCTAGACTCCAGGAGTACCTAGTCAAAAAATAAAGAACTCTTTAAGTTACCAAATTCTCACCCAGTCTTCATTAAACAGACAAAAAGATAAAATGCTATCATTCTGACATTGTTTCAAATATGTTACATGGGAATACTTAGACTTTTCCAGTTTGAGTTAATGTTTTCCCTTTCTTGTTTACTAAAGCCTTCAGAGCATCAATTAAATATGAATAAAATGCATACAATGTTTTTCCTGTGGTCATTTAAAAATCACGATAGAGGAGAGGAGGCACTTGTACAGTATTCATACTTCATAAAACCATATTGGATTTTATTATAAAATATACTTTCTGTACTTGGGGAATAAAGTCCAGAGCTTGGAGCTCCTGAAATTACAAATTCTCAAATGCTTCAACTGCAACACTTGTGTGAAAGAGTTCTGTTTTGTACTCTAGACTGGCATGGAGATTGCTGGATAATCCAAGTCTATGGCTGTGAGAGGAGCTGAGCCAGGAGGCACTGTTCAGACCAGTCTATAATTCTACAATCTTGCTTGGTTGCTGTAGGACCTGGCTGTGGACCCAACACAGCTTCACCTTGTAAAGGAGGCCCCAGAGCAGTAATACCATTGGAATTGCTTCCCAGGATGCCCACTCCTCTTGTAGGCTTCAGTAGGCAGCTCCTGGGGGCAGGAATTATGGCCACCACTGCTTTAAGCCATTCAAAATATTTTGCATTTATAACATTGAGTTAATGTGTATGGGTTAAAAAGGGAAGGAAAACTAAAGTTCTGTTCTGTAAGAAAAACCTTTGGTGCCCTCTTGTGACATTTTACTATCAGCATTTGAAATTAAGAGCTATTTTCAGGGAGGAAAGCTGTTCAACATTAAGATAGTTTCACATTTAAATAAGTTAATTGAGCAAAGCACTTTAAGAATGTTTGTTTTATTAGTAACTATTCTGTGATGCATGACATTCTCCCTGGACTACTTTATGAGAATTATTTAAGCCAAGGAAAAATTCCAGAACAGGAATTTAAACAGTGTCCCAGTGAGTATTTGTTTGGAGCAGAAAACAAGACCCATTGTACTTTCTCATATTATGCCTATTTGAGAAACATTTTCTTAACAGAAACACTTCCACCAGAACTGCTGAAAGGTAACTGCATCCCAGTTATAGTTTTTGTACATCACAACAGAGTACACAAGGGCAAAACAGTAAAGGAAAATGAAGACTAAAATTGCAATATTCATGGGAGTGCTGCTTTTGTGCAAATCTTTTCAAAAGAGGAGAGAATGTTTGCAGCACAAGCAGAACTCATTTTTAAAAGCCAAAAATGTTGCTACGGCCACCATCTCCAGAGCATCTAATCTACCAAAATGGGCACCAGGAACAAGTGGTATATTCAAACCAGAGGAAAATTTCATTTTGTAGGCCAGTGGTCTAAATACAGACTTGGAACTGTAGGACTGAATCCTGGCAGAACGAAGCACTTGTAGATGTGTTCTTCAAGCCCTTAATAATGTATTACACCAGTGCAGGAGTTTAGGAGCTTTAGTGTTTGCTCAGTGAACATGAGATCAGAGTCCTCCATTTAGGCACCAGCAGTACTTTAGGATGATAATTAACATTTTTGCTAAAGTGAAAGAGTAACGCACAACTGCAGAGTAACTCGGCAATAATCCTGCAGCTCCAACTTTTACCAAGCATTACTATGTTTATCTAGGGTACTACTGCTTCCCAACTAGCTGTCCCTCTTCTCCCAGTTACTATCCTTCTACCACGTAAGCTGGTTTGAGTCATGACACCGTAGCTAAATTTCAGAAGTTTATGGAAACAGGTTTTTCACTATGAGTCCAGAGTGAAAAGCAGCAGCTGAAATACACGCACAGTTTCCACATCCCATTTGCCTACAGAGAGATTAAATGTGCCTACAGAATTCAGACACAAGCACTGTTGCAGAATTGCTTTCAGAATGAGAAACAAAGAGGGGGAAAATTAGAGGGGCTTTTAACACTTAAACTCCAGTCTTCAAGTCAGAAGTCTACTTTTACATGAAACTTTGCGTATTTGACAGTGCTTATAAGTTCATTAAAAATGTCATGCCGTCAATATTCCCAGCTGAAGAGTTGGTTTCATTACTACTCATCCATTAGCACCCAGCTCAATAAGTTCTTACTAGGATTCAGACTTCTGACAAGTTTGGGTAAGTTCTAACATTCTCCAGAAGCTTGTCAAGGAGAAAAAATGTGTTAAGTCTTTTTGTAATGGGTATTTCAACTAATCAGAGCTCAGAAAGTAAGTAAGTGAAAACAAACTTTATATTTGTTTAACTAAAAATAAACACATCATTTCCAAAAAGCAGTCAGGTTCTGCTGTGGCATCTGACAAGTGATAACAGAACCTGCTAGATATTTTGCATCAAAAAATCCCATAAGATTCAGTACAGACAAAAAAATCTGCACCTGTAAAAATATAATATAATCATATCAAATACTAAATCATCGCAAGACTCAGAGAAACAAAGCCTGAAGCTTAGAAGAAAAATGTATGAGATTACACACTTATGGTTCAGTAGAAATTAATGGAAAAATTTGGATATTTTCAAAATTTTTGAGAAGAATGTGGGAGTTCTACACCAAATTACTAAACTATGACTGTGCAGAAGACCTATACAAGAAATGCTTATCTTAGTATACATTGATCAAAGTATTTCTTGTGGAGAAAAGAAAACCATAATGTTATTCTAGCTCTTGAGGAGGTTTCACTTGAACTGGCTGGTTGAATTGAACCAAAGAATAGATTCCAGTGGAAACAGTGAGGAGTTGTTAGATACAGCATCTGTTGTTGGATTGTCTTAAGGGATGAGACTAAATTCAGAGGATTTTTGTCAGGCAAAGAACAATCATAATATTGGGGAAGAAAAGTCTAAGGGAAGGATCCGAATAGCTATTTTAACAGCAATGCTAAAAGAAAGGCAACAGGTTAAGTGACTAGTAGAGCAACCTGGAGTGGGTCACCAATATGGTAATGGGACAGTATTCTAACCAGTTTTAAGACAGAACTGAATGAATTGACATAAGAGCTTGGCACTAGACTCCAGGAGTCCTTTTCTAATCTGGCAGTGCTATATTTCTTCATATGCCTATGAAAACAGAAATAAAAGAAATTGCTTATTGCATTAAAATTAATCAGCATGGCCTCAATTGCCTAAGGTGTTTCAAAGAGTAATCAATCTATAGAATAGGAAAATCTGATAGATGGCATTGAGCTACTTAATTTAATGATCAAAATTTTTACAATTTTTTGGCTAGTTAGTTATAAAACATACTAACATTCCCTAGCGTATAAACAATTCCAAAGATTTATAACAATTTTTTTTTGACTCGGCTCTTCCATACTCGTCACCAATGAAAGATTGATCAGAGACTTAAATAATTTCAATTTCCTTCTCACAAACCACTCGAGGTTTATGGTTACTGCTCAAAAAAAAAAAAAAATTATGAAGCAAAATTCTTGCAGCAATGTCTGTCAGCAGCAAAAGGTTACTTCCAATAATTCTATTTTAGAATTTAAACCCGCAGCTCTGGCTCAAACCATCATGGCCAGAAAACTAAATTAATTCCCTGGGCATTTGTAGGCAGCATCACTCCTCCTACTATAGATCATGTCTGTCTGAAGGGAAATGAGGATTACAAAAATAAAATTTTCAGCAGCCCAATACTAACCCAAATATTATCTTGAACATTATCCCCATGTTCCAGAGGGAAAGACAATTCACTCCTCCCTTTCCAACAATCTGTTGTCAGTTGTAAAAAGAAACACTGAACTGGAGAATAACTGCGGGCAGAACATTTTAGAATACTCTTGATCATTGTCATTTCTACTCCAGGAGTACTTTTGGCATCCTTCTCATGTGTGCTAGCATTTGACCTCAGGTCTCCAAGAATTAATTCAGCCCAGCAAAAAAAGAAACACAAAGCCCTAGATCCACATATAGTCGTAAATTGTTATCTGTTTGAGTTTTTTGTTTTGTTGGAAGAGAGGAGGGGTAGGAGGTCATTTTGGGGGTTTAGGGGTAGCGTTTGTATGGTGGGGTGGGTTGTTTGGTTTTGTGTTGGGTGTTTGTTTTTTTATGAAGAACTTAGGTTCTCCTTTGCTGTTTCTTCCAAGTCTAGACTCCTGGATTTGTGATATGTGATAGACTAATTGAGAGATAGTATGGCTTCTTTCTCTATACTGTAATAGGAACTCTACTGCCACTCTCCTACCCCACATACTTAATTTCTGTCAATAAAGCAATCATAATGGGAGTGTTTTGATTCCTTTCACCCAAACTGTTAGACACTATTAGATAGCTATCTCATACCTTGTGTTCTATTAATGTATAGGTAAACATCACTACTTCATTTCTCCCTTGTGTCAAGGAATAAAACTAATTTTATTTTAAAAGAAATTTTTAAAAATTATCACTGGTATAGAGAATATATTTACCCAGAGTTGAGAAGTCTAGCTTCTCACTTCCCCCGCCTCTGGTATGGGAGTGACAACCACAGAGAACACACTTCACTCAGCCAGAGCATAGATTACTTTTGTAGTCACCAGATTATATTTGTGATAGACCCAACTGAGCAAGAGACTTGATTCAAGAAGACATTTTCATGAGATGGATTTAGAAGGGAAAAAAAGCCCCAAGAAATTTCTAAATATGCCAAAAGAAGAGAAAAATGCTTAAAATTGTAAATGGGACTTAAGTATTTTTTTTTCTTTTCAAGCTTCTCTTTGTTGAATGGCTACTACAGACATCAAAGATACCATGTTTAAAAACAAACAATGCCTGTATCAGAATCAATTTACTCTACACTCCTTGGAAAAGCTGACAACTCTTTACCAATTTTTCTCAAATTGAAAAGATACTTAACTGATTCTTAAACTGAGAACTGAGATCCTATATGGTTTTCCACTCAAAGGTACCTACTGCAGTAATACTTTCAGGACTATTGAACTCCATCAATTTCTGGATTGTGCTGCAACACTCCACAGCAGAAGGCGAGTTTGATACTTTCACTGCCTATCATAACTTTTCCATAAATTTCAAGGACTCCTTTAAAACTTTTTTAAAATAGAGACATTTTAGAAATATTGGTATTTAGCAAAGTTAACATGCAGAGATGACAATAGCAGTTTGAATTGTTATGACATGCAGTACTTATTCAGCACTGCATTTACTACCATCCCTTACTTGACTTGCTAATCCAATAGCAAGAAACAAAACTAATACAAGTTTTTATAAAGATAAATGACTTATATTCAGATTTTTGTGCAATATAGCTTCCCATCTACAAAGCTGTTCATTTTAACCTTTAGTACAAAGTATTAGGCATTTCTAAAAATATATAGTTACTAACTATATACCTAAGGAATACAGAACAAATCCAACAGCTCTTTGAACTTAACTTTTAAGTATACCTTGAAGCTCTAAATAATTAAATACAAATATTAAATTAGGTTATTTAACCATTGTCCCAGTTGCACTCTTCTCCTCTGTAGTGAATGCCATTCTTCCTAAACCAAACCTATATGCACATACCTCTACATTCCCCATCTTGCCCCCGAATCCTTTGCATCAATTGTTCCGTTAGAATAGACTGAGCAGTCTTCATGTTGCTACCAGTCTAACCTAAGAACAGGGCAAAAACTCAAATACATATAAAGGTATGGAACTGAAGTGTTGATAGTTATATTCATGCAATAAGCATGGCCTTCTGGCATATATACTGGGTTGATTTCTTCTTTAATGATAACATTTGGTTAATAGAGTAAGTGATAAAATTTCCATACCATTTTATTAACCATGTTGCCTCTCCTCCTTCTAAATGTTATGTGAAACTACTATGCCAAAAATCAAGAATGGTAAAAGTGCTAACCAAATTACAGATCACAGTTAGAGATGATAAACAAGAAGCAATGTTCCTAGAGCATCCTGAAGTGAATTATCCTGGTTAATTTGGCTTAAACATACAGATTGTGTAAAAAGAAACGAAGGAAGAAAGACTAAGAAAAAAAACCAGGAGGCTATTTGCAATTTCTAGACACTAAAAAATAAAGGGAATGTGTGAATAAATATTAAGAGGAGCAACCATGAAGCTTGCAGTTTACTTGAAAGCTCTTCTTTTGGTTTGTTTTTGGGTTTTTTTTAAATAGCTCAGTGTTAAGGCTTACCTACAGATAAACACAGTAAAATAACATCAAAAATATAACACAAAAGACAACATCAGAGGGAGAGTCCAGAACAAATACCAGCTGACAAGTATTCTTCAAGATACTTGTGACAAATGAACTCTTTGAAAGGACAAGTAAGACAATATAAATTGTAAAAGCCAATTGATATTATAACTCCACAGAAGTACTGTGTCTATTTCTGTCACCTGCATTTCAAGGTGTTTGTAATTGCTAGGATACAAACCAAAACCACACAAAAAATTGTTTGAGGTCCAATAGACAGATTGAAATAGTTTTCTAGAAGGTATCAACATATTTAGTTCAAGAGAAAATATGTTAATTTCCCTTATTAGATCTAGAGACAGATTTCTAGCTGTAGATATTCCTTTAGCTCAAGTAAAAGAGTGAAGGTGACCTTGTATCTGCAAACTCAAGTCAGATTAAGCATAAATGTAAATTCACAACAGCAAAGGTGATGCTACAGCATTTTTAGATATGTGAATATATATGGCATCACCTGAAGTTTCCTGGACAAAAAAAAATGTAAAACTCAGTGCAACAGACTAGACACACAGCATCAGTTTAGTTTATAAATAACTATTCTATTGACTTCCCATAAAAAATTCAGACAATTAATACATTGGTTTAACATATCACCATTGATATTAATAGAAGCATTTTTTGCAAATGTACATAGTGCCCCACTGTGAGACATTTTTAAAACAGTTACTGTAATTTAAAGTAAATAAATCTGATTTCAAAGACTTTTTTTAGAAATAATTTTCTTTAATTTGTCTTTAAGACAACAATAACATTTTTAAACATCTATGAGGTGCTGTAAGCTAAATATTGAAGACTACATTTAAGACACTTTATTTAAAAATTAAGATGTTAGTAAGTTCCTACCTATTACCCAACAGGTAAAACAAGACAAAATGTTTTTAAAAATTCATTTTTAAAAAACAAAAATATACAACATTAAGATATATACATGAGAGGTTATCTTGGTAAGTCAGCAAGAACAAATGGGATGATACTTTCAAAATTCATCCTTTTAGGAAGAACAGGAACAAGATTAAGAATTTAGGGGGAGGGTAAAAGGAATTAAATGTAAGTATGCCTTACAAATTTAGAGTCTTTTTAAATTTCTTTTGCTTTGGGCACTTCCTGGTGGAGCATCTTTTCTATTCTTCCGTTTTGCAGATAAACTATTACATTCTTTTGACCCATGGAATGCATGCAGACATAAAATACAGAACTCAAAGGCACATGCTTCTCTGCTACATAGTCCTCGTTTCTTTACCAATTGATACTTAGCAGGATATTGACATCTTGGACAAGGTTTTAGAGCTTCATCAGTGAACAGAGTTTTAGCTACCTGCAGCAAGAGGAGAGAGAAAAAGGGCTATTTAGTCCTGTAAATGAAAATGTTCAAAAACTGAAAATGAAGCCTTTCTTAGATACCTACTTTCATGTATTCTTCCTGCCTACTAGCTGAGTGGGGAAGAGAACTGCATTTCCTAGGTGTAAGTTCAGTGTGTGAAGGTGGTGTCTGTAAAATAGGAGTTCTGGCTTGAGCTTGAACAGGCCTTAGAGCAGATCTATTGAGAATATTCAGTCTTGTAGCAGCATCTTCAGCCTTCAATAAATATTCCTGTTGGTTTATAATTATTTAAAAAAAAGGAGAAAAATGAAGATTTTATTTAATCTGGGATTTCCAGCTGGATTTCACTTGTTTGGGTTTTTTCCCTCTGCAACAACACATAAGAAAATTATAGATCTATTGCAAGTATTTACCATTAAATGTTTATATCTAGCAAGGGATCAAGAGAGATCATTAAAAAACAAGTCCCATGAGCAGGGTAGAAAGCCAACAGTCTTTTAGCACACCCTACTGGTGCTTATGTTTATAAATTAGGATATCTCAATAGCAGGTCTGCATGTATCATGTGGAAGAGCTGAAAAAATATACTCCTATCAATATGCTTACTTCTCTAGATGCCCCTTATAAAACCTTCTACATACCCTTCTGATGTTCACAAATACACTGTGACACAAGCAGTCCTGAAAATAATCAAGAAGCAATCTATAGTGGGTCCTACAGCACGGCAGACTAGAGTGAAATGGACAATAAGGAACAGCATGGCACAATGGTATGAGCAGAGTTTAAAATCTAAAGCTAGAATTCACCAAGGAAGAGATCCTACAGGATTCTCAAGAAAGTGTAGAAGGGGTACATAAGGGTGTTACATGGTTGAAAGACCAATACTCAAACTGCAGACTACTGAAAAGGAGTGAGAGCCATTACACTCTCCTATTAGAATCCATCACCCACTCATTTTGGAACTGTCCCTGTCAGTTACCTTTCTGTAGCTTTACAAGATGTTTCCTCTTTCCTTCTTACTTTTTTCACACTTGAAAAAAAGATCACCTTTGAGAACTATCTTACCCGAGTTACTTCTTTCAGCTGTTTTGTGTACAACTTCCTCCTTTTATCTGCACTTCTATCTTGTACAATGATTTCACGCCAGCTTTTGCTTACTTTCCAAATGCTGGAACAAAAAATTTATCCACTTTCAAATTTTTTCAAGTAGTGCATAAGCCATGATAGTAAGACTACCTAGTAAAGATTTTCGTATGCTTTCATATACTCTTGGTCATTTTACATTGCTGCTATGGATGAGTTAATTATTTTGTAACAAAACACAGATCTCATATTTACATATCACTGTATAACAGAAGAGTCTAGAGAACAACAGTAACATTAATAGCACAGCATAGCTTTGTCTTAAATTAATTTCTTCCTCCATATAAACCACTTACCAAGATTGTTTCTAGTCACATTTGTGTTAAGAGTTCTGAAAACACCTGTGCCCTTATATACTTTCATCTATTTGCCCATTCCCTTAAAGAAAAGAAGAGTGTTGTGTGAAATGTAACAGATCCTACTGATTAGAAATTCATCTGGAAGATGACTCATTAATCAAAATTCTTTGAGCATCTTTGTGCTTAGAAAGGACTGAAGAAATAAAATACACAAGAAAAACTAGAAAATGTGGTTTTAAGTGCTATGCACTGCTAGGAACTTGTAATGAGAATAAATTACTTTCCAGGCTTAAAGGAACTTCTAATACATTTAAAAACTTACAAGTATGGTGATTTAGTTTTGAGTTTACTAATTTTCCATGTTTGTTTAGCTTTTTAATGCCCCTATTTATTTTTAGATCTACATAGAAAGACCTATGTAGATCTAAAAATAAATTTTTCACCTTAATGGTGAGAAAACATTTCACTTTTTCAGAAAAAAGAACCATTTGTCTAATTTTATTGACAACAACCAATATTCTAGAAGTTATTCTAATTTATTTACAGAAGCACATATTTTTCCCTTTTTTTGTGTGTGTGAAGCAATAGTACTTACCTGCACAGACTTTCCACTGTCAAAGCATCTAAAACTATAGCAAGAACATGCTTTAAATTTCTATCTTTCAATTCTGTTAAAATATCAAGTTTTTCAAGGCCCATTTTCTTGCCAATAAGTCCAGGAAGAACATGATCTAATGTAAACATTTCTGTTCCATCAGTACTCTCTGAGATTTGCTTTTGGTGCGATCTTTGTCTTTGCAAGCAAATTTCATGAACTATTTTCAGAGCTGGAGTTCTTGAGAGGTCTCCATGACTTACAACCAGGTCTCCACTAGGCTGTTCTTTTAGAATTAACTCATGATCTTCACTACCAAAGTGTCTTTCTTTTGTTAATACATGCATTGAAGTAGGACTGCCATGATTATCTTCCGTCTCTGACTGGGAGCCTAGTTCCCGAAGAGTGGATAATCTTCTAACTCGCTCAAGTTTTCTTGACTTTCTTTTGCTGTCTAAAGTTTTAGAATCTTCTTTCTGCTTTTGGAAGAGCTCTTGCAAAGATCCCTCATAATCAGACAACGAGTCTCCTGATTTGTCCAAAGGAAGTGAATTATATCCACTATCCTCAGGCGTTGAAATATCTGGGTAATTTGCTACCTTAACCAGGGGAGAGTTTATATCACATAGTCCAAAGTTTGAGTTCTCTACAGGACTGGTGATAGAAGTTAGGAATTTGCCCTCACTGGCTTCAGGTAACACACTGTATATAGGAGTCCTAAGCACCCCATCTCTAACACCCATCAGAACACTTTCATTGCATTCATTAGTGTTACTAGCAGTGACATCCTTCCACTGAATTGGAGATAAACTTTCTGATTCTAACAATAAGGGGTCCTTACACTGGGACTCGTCTAGTGTAGAAGTCCTTTGTTGTGAAAAGGAAAGCCTCCGTCTTGGAGAATCAGGATTAGAGTCCTCAGGTTCTGAAGTGCTAGTTGTCAGAGGTTTGTAACCTTTATCTTTTGAAGAATCTGCAGCAGTTTGTGAAAGCTTTTCTTCAGAGCTCAAAACACAAGACAATATTTTTTTCCTGATGCTTCCTGAAGAACTACATTGTCTTTCACAGCATCCTACAGTTGTGCCAGCTTCACCAGTCTTGGGTAAAAGCAGCCTCCTGCGCAGCGAGGAGCCTTTTTTACTTGATTTAGGAGTTTCAAAAAAATATGCACTTCTATTTGCTTCTCTTTCTTCTGATAAGGAGATAGAATTCAATTCTTTTTCAATAGATGGTGATCTGGGAAAGAAGGCACTTGGATGGATGTGCTCAGAATGCTCCTGTACCAATGATACGCTTGTTATTCTTGGTGCTTCTTCACAATCTGCATCAGGATCTTTTACTGACTCATTGCATCTGCTGTCCAGAAATGCTGAAGTGCAACACGCGTCTTTAAAATTAGAGTATTTAAAGTTGCTCCTGGGAGGTGTTAATCTATTTCTTTTAAGAATATTGAACCCTACTGGATGACTGTCTGACATCTTCTGCTTGACACTTTGACTTTGAAAATGAAGATACCACTGTTGTTTCTGAAATAAACAATAAAAGCAGTCACCAAAATCCCCTCAGATTAGAGAGAAAACCTTAGGTAAGTCTATTGAGATAACAGCCATAACAAAAGTACTGTCATTAGTCTCAGTAGAAACAGGCCTTATGCATAAACACAAAAGTAGATTATTAGAATGAGTGATTAAAATGCATACTATACTGAGAAAAAAAAAAAAAATCAAACATATATCCAGTAAGCTAATTGACCTGGAAGTCCTCATCTGTGGAAAAGCACTTCAAGTAAGCAACACAGCAATTAGAGGCTCATTGGTGCTGAAATTGGCAACAAAACTCTCCACCATTCCAGCAGAGCTAAGATATTTACCAGCACTGTTACTGGTGCATCCAGCAACTAACAATTCAGTACTCAAGAACAAGCAGAAGCTCTGGTAATAAGTGAGTTTAGATAAAAGGCTTAAGTAAAATAGGATTAATCATGAAGTTACAAGTCTACAAGCCTCCCTATTATTTAGATCCCTAGAGTCCCCAGAAGGAAAGAATTTGACCTTTAGTTACAAAGTGAAAAGTGCTTTTTTTTAGCTGCCTTAATGTTTAAATGTTATTTTGTAAAGAAGCTCTCTGCTTTTGGTCATCTCCACAGGTAAACTGAGTGTTCTGAAAGCTTACATTTTTAAAAAAATGACTGACTAGACACATAGACCAGGTACATAGAATTCAAGAGCTACTATATATTTTGCTAACAAGGTTAGAAGTGGCTGATGCAGACACTTAAATAAAAGATGTGTGGAAACAGGCTTACTTTTGCCACTCATATACTGCAGAGTTTCTCCACCCTAACCATAGTGGCATTACTTAGGTAATGTAATAACTTAGGTCACTGCTTTCTATGCACAATAAGTGTACAAAAGATGTTAGGAGTAATGCAGCAAGGGGGCTATTTGCACAGACACCAAACAGGTTCACATCTGTGTTGCAGGAATCAAGAGTTTGAATCAGCACCTTTTACTGTGGTTACTGGCCTCTAGACTGATATTCTGGAGCATAAACCCTAGAATTAGCAAGTGCACTTTCAAAACAGAAGTAGCCATCTTTAAAGGTGGTTTCAACATCAAATACTAAGCCATGGTTAATATCCCAACAGCCCTGTCTTAGTCTAGCCCTAAGCCACCAAATACAAGCAGTGGGAACCCCAGCTGCCTGAGAGAGGTGAGGCAGAATTGTTCTTTGATGATCCTGGGTCCTCAATTAGCATTTTGGACCTGTATGGAAAGCACTTTCTAAGATGACTGCAATATAAAAGAAATGCTTTGTTTTGTTTTCTACTGCAAGAAGGCAGCAACAAGGGAAGTTCAAAAGGATGTTAAACCGTAGAATGACACCTTGGCATAAAGACATACACAATCTTGCTTATATCAATATGAAATTAAACAGACAAACAAAATCCACATACATAACTGAGAAAAACTCTTCCACCAAAGATAGGTATGTGAAAGTAATTACAAAACAATAACAAATAGGAAATATGGCTTGCTTCCTTCCCTTCTCCCATTTATTTCTGTAAGTACCTTACTTACCTGTTTGTCTTCTGTCTCTGCTTTTACCTTGTTCCCTGTTTTACAGAATGAAATAAGTGACAGCACAAACAGGAAACACAAAGGCTTAGCTTTAAGCTAGTGTTTAGTGAATTAGAGATTACTTCTTTGCTACTGCAGGACCAACTCCAAGTAGCATTTAATATTTCACCTGCATCACTTCATGTTTCAGTAGATTTGTAAGTACAGGTGTCCTACATTCTCCATTTCAAGGGAGGGCCCTGCTTTCCCTAAGACACCTGCCTTCAAACCAAGACATCCCCAACAGTTGATCCTGGGGCCACTGTAGTCCAATTTACTCATCAATAACTTGGATGAAAGGGGCAGATGCCTCCTCAGCAAGTTCACTGATGGCACAAAGCTGGAAGGAGCAGCTGATGCCCCAGAGGGCTGTGCAGCCCTTCAGAAGGACCTCAGCAGGCTGGAGACATGGGCAGAGAAAAACCATCTGAAAATCAAAGGCAAATGCAGGTCCTGCACCTGGGGAGGAATAACCCCAGGGACCAGTACAGGATGGGGGTGACCTGCTGGGAAGCTGCTCTGCAGAGAAGGTCCTGGTGGACAACAAAATGTCCATGAGGCAGCAATGTGCCCAAGAAGGCCAAGGGCACCCTGTGTTGCATTAAGAAAAGCATCACTGGGGGGTCAAGGGAGGTGATCCTGACCCTCCACTCAGCCCTGTTGAGGCTTCACCTGGAGTGCTGTGTCCAGTTCAGAGCTTTCCAGTTCAAGAAAGACAAAGAAATACTGGAGAGAGTCCAGTAGAACTATGGAGATGATTAGGGGACTGGAACACCTCAATTATGAGGAAAGGCTGAGAGAGCTGGGCCTGTATAGCCTGGAGAAAGGAAGACTGAGAAGGGACCTTATCAATGTCTATCAGTATCTGAAGGGAAAGTATCAAATGGATGCAGCCAGGCTCTTCCCAGGGGTGCCAAGTGATAGCACAAGAGGCAATGGGCAGAAACTGGTGCACAGAAAGCTCCACCTGAATAAGAAAGAAGTTTTACTGTGAGGATGACAAAGCACTGAAAGGAGCTGCCTAGAGAGCTCTTGGGGTCTCTTTCTCTGGAGACATTCAAAAGCCATTTGGGCACAATCCTGAGTAATGTGCTCTGAGGACCCTGCTCAAGCAGCAAAGTTGGACTAGATCTCCAGTGGTCCCTTCCAATCTTACATATTCTGTGATTCCGTGGTTCTAGGCAACAGGCTGAAAAGGCTTTGTCATAAACCAGAAAATAAAGTTTTTCTACACTTTTAAAGGTATAAAATCTCTGTGCAGCACATTTCTACAGTTTGGTCAGTTATTCATGCCATGAGCAAAGGACCACACGAGCATAGCTCTTCTTTTTGTAAGAAGACAAAGACCTATAAGGAATCTGTCATAACAAGAGGGCATTGTCTTCACTAGCCTATAAGAATAGAGGCTTCATTTTTATGTTCAATTTTGGAAAACTGCAGTTTGAAAATGTCGCCAGTAGATTATATGTCCAAAAATGTTGATAGACAGATTTAAACTGAATTCTAGAGATAGCTGTTCAAAATCTCAATCCTCGCCCAAAAAAACCCCACATACCTGCACTTATCTTTAAAGATATAAGTATTTCCCTTAAATACAAGCAAACTAACCACATATTTGCCAAAATCCCAAAGGCTTCCAGGCTTAGAAAATTAATTTTCAGGCAGCATGCTGAAGAAACAACAAAAGGAAAACCTCACGTTTTGTAGTTTCATTCTCAGGCATTCTGTGGGACAACTGAGAATAGAAAAAAAAATAAATTTTACAGTATAAAAAATTAAGCAAACTTGTGCTTCAAGTAACAAAAAAATCACAGCAAAACAAGATGTTGCAGCTATATGGGAGATCAGAATAGCTAAGTTAAAGAAATGTTGGTAACTCAAGCAGCCGAATATAATGCCGCACAGAAGACAGCGTCCGGCAGGGGGAGCTTGTGAGCTCACCGCATTGATTCGGATATCTCAGAAAATATTACAGGGTAATATAAATTAAATTACCAATTGACACTGAGTGAACAATGGCCGTCCATTAAGCTTCATTTCACCTCTTTTCTATACTTCATTCTATACCTCGCCCTTCGCGCATACATTGTTATACTTATTTTTACTTCTTTGCCCCCAAGTCCACAATTTTGAGACTCACATGGAATATTGCCTTCAGCCCTGAGGCCCCCAAAATAAGGACAAGTACATGTTGGAGCGGGTCCAGAAGAGGAACACGAAAGTAATCAGAGGACTGGAGCACCTCTGCTCTGAAGACAGTCTGAGACAGTGAGAGTTGGAGAAGAGAAGCCTTCAGGAAAAAAATATTGTAGCCTTTCAGTACACAATGGGACCAGACAGAAAGCCAGAGAGGGACTTCTTATCAGCACATTTGGTGATAAAACAAGGCAGTAAGGGCTCTAAACTGAAAGAAGGAAAGTTAGGTTAGATGTTAGGAAAAAATTCATCACTATGAGGGCAACAACACATTGGAACATGTTGCCCAGAGAAGTCGTGGAAGCTCTATCACCAGCAGTGTTCAAGGTCATGCTGGATGTGGCTCAGAACAACCTGAAGGTGCCCCTGCCCATGGAAAGGACTCAGAACTCGATTTTTAACATCCCTTGCAAAATGAACCATCCTACAATTTACAGCAAACCCCAGTGTACACCTCAAGATCGTACATGATTTCTTTCCAAAATGTATTACCTGAACAAGTTAAGCTTTAACACAAGGTATCATTTTACAAATACAGAAGGAAAAGCCTTCTGTGTTGAACATTTAACATTTCTCGGATTCTATTTCTATTCATAAGGGTCACCTTACAAAACCTTTTACAACACTACTTTTTATAAGCCTTTCTTTTTTATCATGAGAATTCCATCGACTAAACTTGAGCCATAACACCACATCTTTTTCATTTAGGGATCTTTAACCAGTTCCTGAAAGTTTTCTTAACCTTGTCTTAGATGTCAAACAGATGTGGAGGGAAGAAAAGGCTGGTCACACCACTAGTCAGTCACAGAGGAAGTAACAAAATCCATATCTACCGAGACTAGATTTGTGTGCCCTGTGCATTTCTCACATCTATTATTATTTTTGCAGTTCTCAAATCAATTTTCAAATCAATTTACAAATCAACTGCAAACTTTATGGGAGATTACTGGACAAAATAATTCATATTCAGAGACCCAAACTAAATTTACGTTTCACAGATTTGGACAAGGAATAATTTCTAACAAGTTTAGTCTTACCAAGCACCCTAAAGAGGTAATAATGTTGGTTACCCGAAGGCTATGTAAACGGTTCCTCCAACTTAGAGATAGGTTCTAGGATAGAGTCACACCTGTTCCTAGTGATTTGTACTCCTCAGTAATACACACAGAACGCTTAAGTTTTGAACAAGACATTTTCTGCCTTTTTTTTTTTAAATCACTGTTCACTACTGCTAACAAAATAGATAAAGACAAAGCCTTGTTGACACAGAAATAATTCCTGTTATTTAAACAGATATAGTATGGGCAATAAAACTCTCTGCTCTTTGACCCCAAAGTCACTGATACCTTCAAAGGTAATAATACTGAAGGATATAGCCAAGTCCTATCTGTATGATGTGGGTCACTTACCCTAATTCGTGAAGCAAATCAAGATCTTCCAATGCAAAGCGCTGTATTCAAAGTATTGCTTACCCCTAGTGATAACCTAGGTGAGAAAGGATGTAGACAGAGAAGAGAGAAGGCACAAGAGAAACATTACCCGGCTGAGACAGTTTTCAGTCCATGTATATGTGTTAACTGCAATGCCTAATTACCCAGAGATGGCGATAATTGGGATTAGCTGAGGACCAGCACGGGGGGGGGGGGGGGGGGGGGGGGGGGGGGTCGGGGTCTCTCAGACACCTGAGATGCCGGACAGGAGCAAAGCAATCGCTTCACCCCCTCGCCTGGCACACGGGCGGGCACAGGAGCAGAGCATGGAAGCCGCCCTACCGCCGGAGGCAGCTGAGGCGGCTGCGGGGCACCCCGAGCAGAGCTGACGGAGAGGAGCAGGAGTGAAGGCGGGCTGGAGGAACTCCAGCCGCTCTCGCCGCCGGCCCCGGGCCCGTTGCCCTTGGCGAGGAGCCGCTCCGCCTGTCCCCACCCACACCGGCCCCTCGCGTGCGGCCGCCGCCGCTTTCCCTCGCTCGAGTTTGAACTACCCGCCCTCACCAACCGCTGCCTCCCCGCCCCCTCCGCGCTCGGCCCCGGCCGGGAGCGCCCAGCCCGCTCCTCGGAGACGTGAAGGAGCACCGGCGAGGCTCGTCCCGCTCCTCTCGCTTTATACACCAGCCTCGCGGCCCCCGCCGCACCCAGTCCACTGTTAAAGCGCCCCTGAGTGGTTCCTGCCCCTGCTCTGCTTCTCCTCAGGCGCCCGGCGAGGGTGAGGCGTTCCCGCCTCTGCCGGAGCCCGCTCCGCTCCTGCGGCGGAGGGGAACGGGGGCGGGGGCGCTGAGGGGCGGCTCACATGGCTAATGATCTTTAGCCGTGCCATAGTCTTTAAGCTTGGGTTATAAAGGTGCCGGTTAATTTGAGTTAATTATCATCTTTTTACCCGACAGCCCAGGACTAAAACAGTCGCAGAACGTTTGTCAAGTACATTGCCTCCAAAGCAGTCGGGTGGAGGGCCCCCGACTCCAGCACCACACAGGTTGTCCTCGAGTCTCCCCAGGTACTTCTTGCCAGAGATTCCAGTAAGGACCACTCTCCCTGGCTACAGTGTAGAGCATATTTTTCACACTTTGTCCTGTCGTGAGTGGTCTAAGGGCTACTCCTGTTACATTTGTTTAAAAGCCTATAGTTATTCAGTACCTAGAGCCTGGGTTTTGCTGAGGTTTTAGTTTTTCTGTATACTAAAAAAAAAAAAAAAAAAAAAAAAAAAAAAATTACACAAACCAGACAAACACAAACCCGCCAAAACCACGGCTCCGTGGATACCGGTTTTTCCTGGGCTCAGTATGGATAACGCAAGCCTTGACACCGGCGTGACGGGGGATGTCAGACCTGAACCACAGACCTAGAACCGACTCTAAAAGCAGCACCTACATTTTAAGAAGTAAACTCCCGGCTTAAGTAACGTAACCCCTGTTCGTGCGGGGTCTGGCAATTTCTCAGCCTTCCCCTTTGGGAGCTTCCCTCCTCCAGCTTCTCACATCTCTCCTGGTGTGAGATAGCCTGAAAGGGGGCCGAGGAAACAAGGGTTTAGAAGTTCCAGACCCAGAGCCGGCGCAAACGGATGTTTTTAAGGAAAAAATATAGATTTATTTGACAACAAGATAACAGTTATGGCTAAAAAGGGAAAGGTTTTTGGAGTATCTCCCCCTTCCTTTTTAAAATGAGAAAACATTAGAAACTTTCTCTGAGGTAATAGAAGTTTTCTGAAAGTGCTTTTTGTAGTACCGTCTGTTTCGCAGAATAAAATTGTTTTTCAAATATTTGTAATTTTTTATTAAATACCGCCTCTTAAAATTGGAAGCTTATTAGTGGGACACAGCAACTGCAACTGTCTCAGTCACTCAAATCTGGATTTATGCGAGCTGGATCAAAAATACCCAAGAAATTTAATAAGTCGTAACTGCGACATTTTATGCAATACAAAGAAGTATCACACTAGAAAGTGTGTTCTACCAAAATAAAAAAGTCCCCCTCCCAAAAACCCACCCCAACAAAAACCAAGCAAGCAAACAAAACCAAAAATCCTGAGAACGCAATTTCTAACAAGTGAAACGAGGTAACGAGGTAAGATATTCTGCAACACTTGGCTCTGCGCTCGGTTAGGGGTGCACTTCGTTCCCCTATTAAAAGTACGTGTAGCCCTGTGCCTTCGCCATCTCGACACACAAAGTCTCTCCTCTCCTTTGCCTATCAGTTCCTCAAGAACTGTTTCACTTTCCGGGACACTGGGAGTCCCCCACAGTCTCAACACTCCCTGCTACTCTAAATCCAAAGGTGCATTTTTAAGAATATAATTTACCGGCACGTGGGAATGGGACTTACCAAAGCGCTCCCCTCGTAAGGGGAGGAACCTATTTTTTCACGGGAATGTTTAAAGGATGCCAATAATCAAACAATTACACGATTTCTTTATTAATGATGGAGACATTGTTTTCACAGGATTAGCTGAATTTTTCATGGAGATATTTTTCGTAATTCCTTTTAAATTTGTCGGCTTGACAAAAGCGTTTTAAAAATACTAACGAGCATAGAGAAATAATCCGGGGAGGGGGGAATAAGGGGTTGTATTTGCTTTTTTTGGAATTGGTAATTTCTTACCATGCGTTTACCAAGAAAGATAGAGCTCAGTCTATTTTTCACCTCTCTTTCTACATCTTGGTACCCACCCATACCCGCGGTTCATAGAGGAGGAGAGGATGCAAGTAGTAACCTATAACAAAACTTCTGCCTTTTACAAACCATTTTTGTTGTCCGTGCTTTATTTTGGCATTCCAAAATTATGTTTAGCTTTATTCTTACAGAGCAGTGTGAAGGAGCACGTCTAAAGTCATTACTGTGATTTCATTACGTTTAATTTAAACACAAAATTAGGAAAACAAAGACTTTATTATTACCCGAGTTCATTTTAGGTAAGTTAAAAGTCATATATCAAGGTGACTTGCTGGTAGGAGAACATCAATGAATTACATATGATAAAACCTCATTCGTATTAATTGGGATGCTTACGAAACAATTTTTATTCCATATTCAGAAACAGAAAGAGACCTTAAACTAGATACCTTTGAATGGTCTAATATTTTAAATTGGCACATTCACAAAACATAGTATTCGTTAAACATTGAGGGGGACGGGGGTAGAAATAAAGCAAAGATACCTAATTCTTCTGTCAGCCGAAGATTCAGAATTGGTACCGCCAGCGAGGTGGGGCCAGTGACAAAGAGCAACTGGTGTCGTTTCAAATCTTGCCTGCACTATTTTAGTTCAGTATATCGGGAAACGCCCACATATGAACTTATTTCGTAATAGAACCTTACACTTAAAATGTGCGACATATATGCTTGTAGTATGTAAGTTTGGCTTCATGTGGATACATATGATACCGACCACGGCATCAAAATACCGAGATGCGGGGTTTATCCACGAACTTTAGGTAAAACCCTTCTGAAAACAGAGAGGACCTTGAGGCAGAACACCTCGGTGGTTTAAAACTCCGCAGCCATGTGGCCAGACCTGGCGCGGGGCACTGCCTATCCCCAGTGTGCTGGGTACATGAAAATAAAATAATGAAAACACCGGGGACCTTGGGGCTGATTTTACCTAACCATGCAGCTGCCTGCTTTCTTCATTGATAACTGGCACTGTTATTCATATGGAAGGCTGCGTCTTAAAATAAGCCGTGTGCCTTTTATTTATTTATTTATTTCCCCCCCCAGGTGGTTAACACGCAGAATTGAATATTTATGAGTTTCTCAGCCTCATTACTATTCATCTCGCGGAAGCTGAAGCCGAGGAAGCGCGGCCCGCCCCTGCCCCGCCCCCGCCGGGCGCTCGTCATCATCGTGCGCCGGGGCGGCGGCGAGGCCGGCGGGGCTGGGCAGCGGCGCGGGGCTGCTCCGGCCCTTCGCGTGTTCCCTTCTCTGCTGGGCGCTGGGGCTGTGGCGGGCAGGGAGAGGCCGTGGACCAGCTTCGTGAGCTTCGCTCCTGCGTGCCAGACCAGCGGAACGGTGGGGGAGGCCGGAGTTGGGGCGGGATGGGGAGCCTGAGGCCCGTGGGTTTCTCCTTCGTGGGCTGTGCGGGACGTGAAGGAGCGGGTTGGCCTCTCTTACGGGTGCATAAGGGATGCTCGAACAGGGAGCCTCATTAATATGTAAAAATATCTGAACCGGGGGGGGTGGGGGGGTGCTGAGAAGATGAGGCCGGGCTCCTCTTGGTGGTGCCAAACACTAGGACAATAGGCAGAAACTGAAGTACTGGAAGTTCCACCTGAATAGGGGGAAGAACTTTCCTGTGCGGTTGACCGCACACCGGAACAGATTGTTCAGAGAGAGGTTGAGGAGTCCCCCTCACTGGAGATACTCGGGAACCTTCTGTGTGCACTCCTGTGTCACGTGCTCTGGGATGATCTCACTTAAGCAGGGAGGTTGGACCAGATGACCTGCTGTGGTTCCTTCCAGCCGAAATTTCCGATTTGGTGAGGTGCTCTTGGCACTTGGTATCCCCACATCTCTGCAATGCATTCTGGCAGCACCCCAGCAAATGTCGCTGCGTTGCTGGGCTTGTTGGTTCTGTCAGCTTGGTAGCTCTTAGGGCTGCAAGGGTATGAGAAGGCCAGCTAAACTGGCACCTCCCTGCAAAACGCAGAACTGTAGTTCACTGCTGCCCTTAGCAGCAGTATAATTTTGCTGCACAGGCAGCACTAACCCAAGTTATTTAGCTACCACTGTGATCCACCTTAGTTCAGCTCTGTGTTTTAGAAAAGTCTGCTGTTTTTCAGTGCTAATGGGTGACTGCTTATATCTTAGTGCAATGTGTTGATGCAAAAAAAACCCCAAAAAACTAGCATATGTGAGTTACGATGTCACTATGATTATGGTGTGGCATGCTTGAAAGCTGTACAGTTTAATGGATTCTTTCTAGTTCTCTTAAATGGAGTGACATGGGAGTTTTAAAAAGAGGGTTTGTCAAGTGTTGATCAGACTCTTAAAAGTATGAAATGTCCCTGTCCTGTTTTCAGTATCATAGTTCTCTGAGCTGAATTTATGCTGAAACAGACTCTGAAGGTGAGGGAAATAATCTTATGTAATATTAAGGAAAAGCATCTGAGAGCCATTCTCATAAGGAAGCATCTAGGAGGCTATTTACTGGCATAAGGGTTAGGATTTCTTGTCTTCTGTGTCAGACAGAACACCAATACAGAAAACGGCAGCCTCAAAAAACCTAATAGGAAATAGTCATGTTCTTGTCTTGAATTGTATTGGGTGGGAAAAATAGTGTTTCTTCATGTACAGTAAACACCTTAAAATTCATGGTTGCAAGTACATTTACATATTAGGATGGAATTATTTAAAGCTTGGTAGAGTGTGGAGTATATATAACTATTTAGTCTGATGCCATCAAGAAATTAAGTCTGGACAATCAAAACCATTAGAGGCCATTAAGAGGTGTTTGAAGAATAGCATTGAGTTCTCACTCTTGACTTGGTAGGATTTGAACAGTCAAATTTCATCTCTATGGCCTCTCATTGTTTTGGGGTTTTCTTTTGTTTTGCTTTTTAATTCCTGCTACTCTTCTACCCACACTCCATTCCCAGCATTACTAATACCTTAGAACAATGAGAAGTGTACTGGGTGAGCTAGTGTGTCAGAGGGGAAGGAAAGATGACAATGCTTGCCTTCTTTGTTAGCACCATTGCTACATGAGTGATATATAAGAAATTTTTTAGTTTTGTATTTCTATCAGGGAAATTCGTAACATTGTCAGGAAGGAGGAAGGAAAATATTGCTCATTGGTCTTCAATGTTTAAAATACTGTTTAATTGAAAATGTCGTGCTGTCCTCATCATTGGAGGTTTTCTATACCAGAATGGTAAAGCACTGTGAGAGCTGATGTTACTTTGCTTTTAAAAAGCTGAACTGAATGACTTTCTGAAGTCTCTTTCAACCTGAATTAACCTATGTCCTGTATATCAAATATAAATGGAATTTGTTTGTATTTACTTTTAAGGAAGTGATTTAATCTTCTTGAGATATTAAAATGATTGCGTATGCCTTGGGAAAAAAACAAACCAAAGCAAAGACCCCAAACCAAAGCTAATGTGCGTGTTGTGTATTTTTGGTTTTAGAACATGGATTCACAGAAGGACGTTCAGCCTCCAAAACAGCAGCCAATGATTTACATTTGTGGAGGTAAAGAACAGACATTCTTTTTTTTTTTTTTAACTGGAGATTTGGTGTTTTAATAATGAATAGTGCTTAGTCATTATAGTGAAGGAAACATAGATACAAATAGTTGCAGTGTATATCCTGATGATGTTTAAAGCTTTATGCATTGATGGTAACACATACATGGGGTACATATGCAGTGTTGTGAAGGTAATTCCATAGAGCTTGTCTTGTTGTGTGTTGTGATCTTGTTGTGATCTCTGTGTGTTTTATTGACAGTGCTGTAGGGACACTCAGCTTTCCCTCAAGCACAGTAGTCAAATTCTCTCTCTTGTACCTATAGATACCAGCAACTTAAAAATGGTGGTTTTCAGGAAACCCTGGAATATTTTGTCTTTTAAGAAGACTCTGGGCTTTGGAGGGATGAGCTTAAATTTTCATTAGTAGATGGTCTGGTATCAAGTGTGGAATGTGTTCTGTGCAGTAATATTTGGGTGATATTTAGCAAGATTCTGTTTTATCTTACTGTAAGTGAAGCTTGCTTTTTTATTTTCTCTTTTTTCCCCACAGTATCCTGTTGTCATTGAGCTCTTGATACAGACTCATTACACTTGCTATATTTGTTTGCCACAAATAGGAATTTGACTATCACAACTTTTCAAAGTTATCCGTGCATTAATAATGCTGTTTTCCTTTGCCCACTTCCTTTTTCTTCCTCCATAACATCAGAATGTCATACAGAAAATGAAATAAAGGCAAGAGATCCTATCAGGTGCAGAGAGTGTGGCTACAGAATAATGTACAAGAAAAGGACAAAAAGATGTATCCTTTTAAAAGTGCACTTGAATGCATTTAGGAAGCTGTGGATGGAAACAAGGGGAAACAGAATGTAAGGCGAACAGAAGATTCAAATAATTATGTAACAATTCTTCAGGGTCAAAAATCAATACAGTAGAGCAAACTACTATAACACAATCTCTATAGTGTGATTTAGCACCTTGGCTTTTTTTCTGGCACTTACTTTTTTTTTTTTTTTTCATTTTCTATGCACAATATATTAAGTTATGATAGTCTGGTGGGTAACATACTGTGAATTGTTGATATTATTCAGCCAGCATCTTATTAAAGATGGCTTTTGAAATACTTTATGTAGGTGTGACTAGATTTAGACAGTCTCTTTTCCTCTCCCCCATGTTTTTTTTCAACCACAACAGATTTTTTTCTTTAACTGCTTTATTCCAGTGGTAGTTTTTGATGCTCGATGATGTCTGCTGAAGATAGTGACTACATAATGCAATCTTTCTGGTAACTTTGTTCTGTTAAACTGTTTGTGAGTAAATGCACTCTCTTATTTGTGTTTTAAGAGATTGAAATATTAAAGTTTACAGTAATACTAAATTTTGTCTGTATTGTCTTCCATCACTAGATTTCTAAAGCTGTTGTTTAAAGTGTAGTCAAAGTATACAGTATTTTTTATGTTCAGTGAGAATTATATTCTTTTTGAGTTATCTTTGTTTTCATTACTCTTATCTAAACTTTATTTGCATTTTAACTTTGCTAAATGTTCTTTGGACTCCTGTGAACTGTGTAAAACAACTGTGGTTTGAATAAATTCCACTGAAAATAAGTAGAAGGCTGCAGAAGGCTAGGTTTGAAACAGATCTGGATTTCAAAAACCAAAATCTTAAAGGACTTCAGGCCACCCAATTCTGGCATCCAGTTGTGGACATGTCAAAAGTATGGATGCCTGGAAGTGTGAAAAAAATCTCTCCTGAAAGAAGAGGGAGAGGGAGGCACGTTAAACATTAAGAAGCAATATGGAAACACAAATTTCTTAAGTGCTGTTTGGCTTGTTTGTATTCAAGGAAAAAAATAGATCTGTGGTACAAAGATAATTTGGGTAGCACCCCAAAACTAAAGTGGGATCTTGTTTTGCTTTTCAGATGACTTTTCAGGGGTCTGTAATAAGTGGTGGGTTTGTGACGATGAGCCAAAACATTTTGCATCTGTCAGTTTGGGATGTGTGTTACGTAATACCACTAAAGGGTACCAAACATACTGCTGGATTGTGCATGTCTGATCCTTTTTGATCGTGCTAATGGTGCTGTTGAGATAACGTGCTTAACTCATCAGTGTAATAATATCTTTTTTAAGGTCTGCATGACGGCGTGCTGGCTTATAAATTAACTACGAGGGCTTGTTATAGGAGGAAAAAAAAGCCTTGAGATGCTGTTTTGGAGCTGTTTGGTTTAAGATTTTCTTAGGTATCTGATCTGTGTTACTAAGACTAGATTTTTTTCCTGGAAACCAGATATACTCGGGTATAAATGATAACGTTTTTTACTACACGGTTGCTCTCAATTCACCGGCCTGGCCTGCACAGCGTGCACCTTGTGCCTGCGTAGCAGAACGAAGGGGTCGGCTACTGCCGAGGCTGCTCAGAAGGGAGGGTGACGAGGAGCGGGCAGGAGCAGCGCTGCCGAAGGTCGCCGGCAAACGGAGGCGGGCTTGGCCCTCTGCGGGCACGCCGGGTGCCTCTGGGTGCCGGACGAAAGCGGCCATGAGCCCCCGCTGCCCTCGGGAAGGGGCACGGACCTGCCTTGGAGAGCAGCACCGGGGGACACTGCTGTGAGGCCTGGGGACGGCGGAGAAAGCCTGCTTGCTCCGCTCAGTGAAATACCACGCTGAACCTACAAGGGCGACGCGTACTAGAGCCGCAGCCTCCCCTGCGGCATTTCTGCCCGCCCTGGGCGGGCGCTCCCCCGGCGCTGACCGCAGCCACGCCTGCGCGGCCTGAGCGAGGGACGGGCGGTCCCGGCCGCGCCCGCGGCCCGGAGACAGCGCGGCACCGGGCAGGTGGGTGCCGAGGAACAACAGGCGACACCAGTGTCGCTGCTGGAGCCCTGGGAGCTCTGCGGGAGCCTCGGCAGCGCCGTGTCCCTGGGGCGGCAGCGCCGTGTCCCTGGCGCCATGCTGTGCATAGCAACAGTTGCTAGACGCGGGCCGGCCGTGCTGCCCCGGGTCCGGCGCTGCGTGAGGGGAGCCTGGGGGCCGGCTGGGAGGTGAATCCCTGATCCGGGCCGGGGGATGTAGCACAACCATGGGGAAGCTGTATGGGAGAGGGGAGCCAGGGCTGTGCCCCCGAGCAGCCGCGGAGCCCTGGTCACGCTGGGCAGCTCCCTCACGGCCATGGGAATGAGCGGGAGAAACCGCCGGTGGTGATGAGCTTTTAATTCTTCTATTCTTTTTTAATTATTTCCTGCATTAGTCCCTCTTTCCATGCGTGTTCTTCCTTTTCCAATACTGAAACCGTAAAGTCTTGGGGCAGAATCTCTATGCAACACCTAATTATGACCTGTTATTAGTTAAGTGGTACTGCATTGTAAACATTTTTGTGTAACTACAAATTAGTGTGTGTAATTGTGCAAGACACTGCAACACAATTATTTTAATTTAGCTAGTTGCCCTTATTTAATTTCTTAAAAATTAACTGATTGCTTCATGCACTATTAAAAAAGAAAAACGGGGGGGAAAGAATTTCAGCTCTATAGAGCTTGTGATCAAAACAGAAAAAGATGCAGATGAGCAAATCAAAGGTACAGGGAGACAGAAATGTCCCATTTGAATCCCTCATTTCACCAGTTAGATTTACTGGAAAAGATTCAGATTAGTGTTGTAATATAATCAGAGACCCAGCAAATGCATTTAGTGAGGAAAGAAAATTGAATTTATTTTGTCTACAGAGAAGCCAAGGATTTTCATTCTTTTAGATACACTACACTGGTTAATGTCTTCCCTCTGAAAAAAGAAGTGTCCTTCACTATTTTCACTTCCATGCTTGTAGCACTTGGTTAAAACATGTATGTGTTAAATAAAAAAGAGAATGTGGTAGACAAAAATTGGCAGTTTTTCTTTAAGCGGGCTTTCTGAATTGTTCTGATTTGCAGAAGCAGTAGAGTTGCATAGTCTTACAAAGCATATTTCATGCTTCTGTCAGTCTCTTGTCAAGGACAGTTCATGTGATCAGGCCTTCAAATCTGCTATTTTTTTCTTTTATAGGTCTGGTTGCATTAGAGTGGAGTGTGATTAGGTTTATTCCTTATGTTGGCTTTACTTCAAAATTTAACTGGAAACTTACAGAATCACTTTTTTTTTTCTTTTTAATATTTAGTTATGGGTGATGAGTCAGTACCGTATTTGCTGGGGGAAGGAACCACTAAAACATACCAAATACCTATTAGTCATCTGGACTACAAATTCATTGAAAAATGCACAGATGTTAAGCACCTGGAAAAGATTCTCAGGGTATTAAGGTAATTTTTTTTACCTTCATTAATAATTATATTCCTGTTCTGTAAAATTTTAGGGAGCCCTTTTCTATTTGTCTGAACCGGTCTGTGACTTTCTAATTTAAAATTAAAATATGAAGTTAAAGTAATCATGCTAAAAGTGTCCCAGTGGTAACACTAGAAATCCAAGTCCTTTTTTAACCATCCAAAAGGTTTGACTAACTCAATGCTAGGTTTGTTGAAATGCTACCACTCTATTTTGTTTCTCTCATGATCCATGTTCCCTAACTAGCAATTTCAGATGCCACACCTGTTTAATTTTTGCTGTGACACAAGTGTCTTTTTTATGAGCATCTTGGTGATAATTTTGTACTGTGTTGACGATTAACTGGAATTTTCTAATAAAAATATTATTAGATGATAGTAAAATTGGGTTGTAACAGGAAAATAGTCCTCTGCAGGCGCTGTACTGACTGCACATGGAGGATGTGGTGCAGTTTAGTTCTTTTTTGTTAACATTTTTATCTTTGCATTTTAAAGGTCTGGTGAGGAGGGGTGTTACCCTGAACTTACATTGGTTTGTGAAAAGCGTATTGAGTGTTTGGATCCAAGGAGCAGAGCTCTGAGAAAAGAGAAGCCTGCAGCCACAGCTTCTGATTTCACAGCTGAAGAATGGGAGACAATTAATAGTGAACTGATGGTACAGGATCTAATTTATAATGGTCCATAATATAATCACTGTGATGTATTAATCTTTTTGTGACTAAGTAGAATGTAATTATTTGATTAAAAGAGGAAAGGATCAAAGGATTATGTTTAAAATTTGTTTTCTTGCTTAATGTCACTGAACCTTAACTGCCCATTTTTACTCTACAGATTTTTTTTTTTTTGTAGATAACTTTTTATTCAAGAAAGTACTATTGCTCTTTGTCTTAATTGCTTTTCCTCATTAAGAGCAGTGCTTTTCAAGGATGATTGCTCTACTGCCTTAAGGTAAAAATATATTATTTATTTATTTTCAGAGCTGGCTGACAGAAATGAATGAAGATGATAAGAAATCACAGTTCCTGAGAACAGACACACTGAATGAAAGACAAGATAACTTGCCTCCCATTCGTTGTTCCAGCAGCTGCCTTCCTACTAATCAGGTATCTCCAGTTTTTGTGTTAATTATAAGTGTTAATTATAGGTTTTCCTAAAACTGGGAGATTTTATATGAACTTCTAATCATTGTGCCTTTCTTACTAGGTTTATTGTGTAAACCAGAAAATAAAAACCTTTACCCTCCCTTGAAAGAGTCCAATGCTTAAACAAAAATGCTTTCTTAGTACTAAGCACGTGCTTTTTTAGCATGTGTATTGTAATAATATTTTAATTCTGATAAAGAATTCACTGCCAAAGCAGATCTCCTTTAACACCCTTTTATGTTCTTCAGTTTGTATTTCAAAGTACTGCCTAAGCATGTGAACTAGGCTTCTTCTGGATGAAATTGTACCAGATTTTGTCCAGCTGCCAGCAGGCTTTTGCTCCATGGAGCCAGTCAGAAGCCAGTCCAAAATAAACACCCTGAACTCATACAGAGTGGATGTTAGAACCTCTGTAGCAATTGTTTTACTCTATAGCCACTCCTGTATTGGGTAGTGCTGGTATATATGTTGCCTTTGATTGTGTTTATTTTATACCTTGTGTTGATATTCTCACTGCACTTATGCAGCATACTTCCTAATTTAGCCTATAAGTACACTTAACAAATCTTCATGACTACAGAACAAATATTTAAATTTTTTCCCACGTATTAGTTTCCTTACATTTTGGTGGGTTTTTTTTATTTTTTCCATTTATTTATCTGCCTGAAATCAGTTTTGTTTCTGGCCAGCTTTTCTTGCTAATACAAATTCAGTGCTACTGAAGGGATTGGCAGACAAGTAGGTGTGGATGGGATTATTCTGAATTGTCAGGTATTGCTATGGATCAGTTCAGTCTGATTCTCAAAATTTTCTTTGAAATTCTGGGACACTGCTATAGGAAATTCATTGTTCTTTTTGGAGGTTAGTGAGTCAGAAATGTTGCAAAGGGATCCTTACAGGTTATGTAATCTTTCTTACTAATTATTATTTTTCTTGAATAATTATGTATTAATAAATGCCTGATTTTTGTTCTTGTATTGTCAGAAACTACTTCTTATTTTCAGCTGGTGCATAGATGTTGGACCAAGACATTTGGGATAGCTAGGCAGCCTCTGTTATGTGGTATACAAAGAGGCTGGGGATTCCAATGAATTTTTTATAAGTGGTTAGTATTGAGACAAAGATGTGCTTTTGTTTGTTTTGTTGTTTTTTTTTTTTTTTTAATTACATGTACTCTTTCATATTTTGCAATGTATGTTCCTTTTGACTGTCCTGTTTTGCTGAGATGGATTGTACCACTATAGCTTTATCCTTGATTCATGTCCTGTGTAACTGCCAGAACAGAAAATGGTTTAATACCATGTGAACTCAGTAAATCCAGTTTAGAATATAAATATAAAATGATGGAAAGTGTCTTGAAATCTAGGATACACCGTGTTACTAAAGAGGATGTGTTCTCCATTCAAAGACAAAATATTCACTTTTTTTTTTTTTTTGCTCCTCCTTTAAACCATTAAACAGTCTTCAGATCAAATTTTGTTCTTTTGTTCTTCAGCTGTTGTTCTCCCTACAAGGTTTTGGTGTTAGCACTATTACCCATGAAACCTAGGTATAGCTTTATGCTTTGCCTGTGGTATGTAATTTGCATTCCTTATGTCTAAGCAGATGACCTCTGAGAATTGTAACCTGTCCTGGAAGAGAAAAGAAGGGAAGCCTGAAACATTTTATGCAGCAGTACAGTTATATCACTACTAGATCCCTACTGAATAAAAAGAAGCTGTTTGTATAGCATACACTAAATTTATACCTGTAACATGAAATATCAAAAAAATTGAATAATATACATAATCTGCTTTTATTTTTTTTTCTTTCTTTCTGGTAAAGATACGTGTCATCTTACAGTTTTTTAAAATGTTTGGCTAATCAATTGGGAATATAATTATTTTTCAGACTGGTGTCATATAATTTTGTAAGTGGGATCAAGTTTAGATTCATTGTGATAAATTTATCCTCTCAGCTAGAAGTAAAGGCACAAAGCCTTCCTTAATTTTATGTTATTACTTGATTGGAGACTGTTCATCTGATTTGATGCATAAAAAGTTCAGCATTTTCAAATAATCCAGTTCTGGAAATCATTATTGACCTTCAACCAGGGGATTGCACTAGTGGGTACAAATTTGTCAAATGAAAGCATCTTGTTTTTTCTGTAATCAGATTTTATTGCTGATAATATATGTAGGTGTAATTCCAATTTATTACTGATGGTTTATAACTCTGTATAGTGCTTTCTTTTTATTGGTGTGAATCCATGGGGGTGATTTTCCAAAAACGGACTGAAAAAAGAGTAAAATTTATGCAATATCTCTCTCTATAACACAATGTGGGAGTTTCTGTCTTACACACCTGTCACACTGCCTAGTACTGTCTTAACTGTCCACACTGCATAATTATTTTTGCTGCTTCATTTTGTTCAGGAGAGAACTAAAGCATATGTTAAAAGATACTAATATTCAAAAGACTGTGTTGATGGGATTTCAGTATATACTTCTTTGCCAAACATGGTTTTCTAATAATGTTCCAGAAAGATTTGCATCCTCAGATACCTCCTCATGCTACAGCCCAGGGCATGCAAAATGCATACAAGTTTTATGTTATAAAAATCCACTGTGATAGGATCTAAAAGCCTTTGTGTTCTTTTGGATATTCTGATTTAAAAACTAACACTGGTTAGCTGCCATAGAATAGTAATGTTTCAGGCCAGCATATGGGGCCCACAGGAAAACCAAGGCTAAGTTGTGTCACCTGTACTGAAGCCAAAATGTGTGTCCATCTTTGGTGCAGAAAATGTTCAGTGGGCTTCAAACCCTGTGGGATTCATACATTATGAATTATGACAGGAAACATGGCAAGCACAGAGATTTTTTTTTTTTTTTAGTTCTGTGGCATGCACGTGTATGTTTTCAATCAAAATCTCTTGGATGAGATCCTCTGAAATACTACTGATTGAGAAATTCCTGACTCTTTTGAAACCACAGTTTGATTACAATTATTTGAAAGAAATGAGACTTAGAATTTTTAAAAGATTGGATTTTTGAGTCAATGTTTCTTCCTTATTCCTTAAATGTACATGCTATAGTTCCCTCTCTAAGCTGGAATTGCATTGGTATAAGTACCTTATGAGAGTTTCTTCTGAGAGCTGCAGTATTTTTCTCATTTAAATTAAGGACTTCTATTGAAAAAAAATACTTGATATTAATTAAATTAATACATTTGTAATATACACCAGGATGGGTATATAATAACTCATGTTTCAGGAAGGCATATTTAGGAGTTCCCTCCTCTAAACATGTCCTGATCACTAAACATATCTGTCATTTTGTTTCGCTTCCTGAAAGACATAACATTAAGAGTAATTCTGGAGTTATATACTACAAAAATGTGTAACCTAACATTATAGATAGTCAGAAGTGTTTACAGGAAGAGTCACATTTGCATTATGTAAATTGAGGTGTTTACATACAGCTGCAGAAGTATGTCCTTGTTACAGTGTCCCCACTGGTAAAGCAAGTTTAGGAAGCTTCTGGTCATTTTTTTGGTCCACTTTATCACATGCTGAATTGAACTGGTACAGATATTTAAGGATTGTACTGTGATTCTCTATGAGATTGCTTGTTTAAACACAAAAAATTATTCATATGCACCTCTACAAAGAATTGCACTGGTCTAACTCAGTGAATGCTGGATTGCAAGGTGAGAGGAGGACTGAATGGCCAGGACAGGGTAAATGGGAATATTTTGAACTGGCTGTTCCACTGTGAAATACCTGTTTGGAACCACACCTTGCTATTAAGTATTTCGAGTCAACAAGCAGGGTGGAGAATAGAAGAAGAATAGTCTCATGACAGAGTAGAAGAGGTGCCAAAGGTAACAGCTAGGGAAATAAAGTCCATTAGTGTAGGAGATGGGTTGAGATACAAGACAGTCAAATCTGGTTGTCAGAAGTGATTGTTGCAGGAAGGTCCTCAAGATAAATTTTAGGTAAGGCAAGCTTCAATGATGGAGCTTGTCTAAAATCTAAAATGAATGTAGATAATCTTGGAGCTGGCTTTAGTGAAGTGATAAATGGTGAAAAGAAGTCCAGACACTACTTTGAAGTAATTTATTTGCAAATTTGGTGTGAGTGTTCCCAGGACTACCAGAATCTGTTCATTGAATTCTCTTGGAAAAGGGAAGCCTAAAACCAGGTTACTGATTCAATCTCTGTGTCAAACACCTCATCACAAGGCTGGGTTTTCCAAAGAGTGAGTTCTCCCTTGCTATGTTGTAAGGGTGGTTGGGAAGATGGCATCACAAGATACTAATTAGAAAGTTTCACTCAGTGCCTCTGTAATGTGGTAGGACAGCGGGCAAAAAGTGTGAGACCCAGGAGCTCCTTAAATTGCACTTATATATGAAATGCATCAAGATTTTCTTTAAACCAAGATTAATTACATTTTCAAGATTGAGCTGAGATTAGTCACAAGTAGTGTTGGTTGCTAAGAAAATATGTACTGGAGAAACAAAACCAAAAAACCACTGTGAATTCCACTGCAACAAATTGTCTTACAAGATGGCTGTTTGTTTCCTTTTTAGAACAAAAAATTACAAAACAAACAAAGAAGCAAGAAAAACATACCACGGGATTACAGTGAATGGGACAAGTATGTTAAATCCCTTATATTTCAGTTTTTAATAAATCTTACTTATTTTTTTAACAAGGAAACACAGTTGATGTATTTTGCAGGAGCATAGTATTAGGGTTGGCATTTTAGGGAACTGTAACACTGATGGAACTGGTTTTTCTTAATATTCTGTTTAAATGCAAATGGCACATTGTGTGTTAACAGCTGAGAACAAGTTAGTCTGTACTTCTGTACAAGCTCTGTGAAATATAGTAAATCAGCAGAAAAATAAAATTGATTACTTAGTTGCTGAGATTTTTGAAAACAGTTCTAGGGTTATTTAACATAGACTTACAGACATAGACTTCTCTATATCTAAAGCCACATTGAAAACAAAATTGATGAATACTTATTCCTGCACTGAGCCCCACTAACATCAAAGAATGAGCTTTAGGCAGTGCATCAGTTTACTCAGAGGCAATTGAACTTAATAGAGGTTTAGACAGTAACTATTTTAGAATGGATGGAGCTCTGATACAAAGACACTCTGCATCATGTAATGGTGCTGCATCACCCTCTCAAGTTACATGACATGTTGATGCCCACATTGTTGAACACAGAAATCAAAAAGCATATACTTGTGCTGTACATAGTAGAAGCTTTTCTGTAGTTCCTGAAATTTGGAATATAATGCTGTAGAATCGGAGTGAGGAGGCGCAAGTTTCCAGTGCAGTACATGGGGATATTGTGGGGTTTGGGTAATGAAACTATACCCCAAAGCCCTTACAAAAACCCTGTTCTGTGTAAATTTTGCAAATCAGTAATTTTCATGCATGTGTCTTTCAGAAACTGGTGCCTTTCTGCTCAAATGTGGACCAAAAAAATAGGTTATAAAAATAATTTCTGGAACATTTTATTCTTTCATTCATTTATTCTTTACTCTTGCTACTGTATCTTTCCAAAGTAATTGTACAGATTTTGTTTACATATTTATGTGCACAATCTTTAAGTGCTTTAACGTGCTGATACTAGTACAGGTTGTAAATTTTCCCATATAGTGTATTTATTTTGGATTATGAGTACACTGAAACAGTTGTTTGAAAGACATTTTCCAATTTAAAGCATATCATGTTTTTGAAATGTTTTGAGGATGATTTCAAAACTTTCAAATAATTGTTTAGGCAATTTCTAAACAAAATGTTTCACTTCTTATTTTAAAAGCATTTATTTGAATGTGGGCAATTTATAATAAATAGGTAAAAGTAAGCTAGCAAAAGATCAGATTCAAAATAGAGAACAATTAGGGTTTTGTGAAAAGGTTTTGAGTTGGATAAATTTTTAAAATAATATCTTGATTTCAGAAATAAATTATTCATATTGTCAAGATTATTCTGAAGAGGTTATTTTTCATTACACCCTACAAAAAAAAGCAGTAAGAATAATATTTCTGTATAGTGTAGGAATTGATTATTACTATATTTATTTTTTAACAGTACTATGGCAGCAATATTTCTTTGATATACGTTCCAACACTGTTTTCAAAAGCTGCTTCAGAGTAGCTTTCAAAGTGTCTGAGACTACTTATCTCAAGTTTACTGTATAAATTACTTTGAAGCTGTTTCTTAGTTATTTTGGCAGAGGTTAATAGGGATGGTTGACAGGGCTGGGATGGAGTCTGATGATACTGTTTCTTAAATTTTACCTGGTTTTTTGGGAAGATGGTGAGGAGGTGAGGCAGAGATATTTCTTGGTTACCAATTGTTGAGCACAGCCTGTATCTCTTTTCCTTTGGTTTATAATGAAAATACAGTATGCCTTTATATCAGCTGAGGAGTCTTGTTATGCAGCATTACTGAATTTGTCATTTTGTTAACTAAAGGTTCGATGTAGAAAAAGAATGTTCTAAAATTGATGAAGACTGTGAAGAAAGCAACTCAAATGCAAGGCTCTTCAGTAGGACAAGTTTACCTGTAATTGAAAAGAAAATTGACACAACTGGTAATGTTATAGAAACATAATTTTTCTTAGCTGTAATACTATGTTGTAGTGTGTGAATATTAATTAAAGAAGTGAATCATAGAGTTAAAGTACCTTTAATTTTCAGCCCCTAGAGATGCTAAATGTTGTTAGATCATCAAGTGAGCTTGAAGACATGTTTGAAAAAATCTCATCTTGCTTAATAAGCAGTAAGAATGCTTGTTTAGTTGATAGCAGTAGGTAAAGAAGTAAAGCATACAAATGAATGTTAGCGGTTAGCCAAATGCTTTTTTCTTGCACGTTGAATTGTATGCCTATCAGAATAAGTTAGTGTTTCATTACAGAAAATAAAATACAAATTTGTCTTTTAGCAAGCCATTAGCTTTTTAAAAATGCAGACTGTGAGATTAAAAGTATTTTATCTGACTGTTTTGGTTACGTCTGTGCAAGTTGCTAGTTGATGTTGTGTAGAAATATTTTTTGCTAGGAATGACAAAGAGAGAGAAAATTTTTATTGCTGCTCGTGAAAAAGAAAAGGGCAATGAAGCTTTTGCCACTGGTGATTATGTGGAAGCACTGACATATTACACTCGGTGAGTAAATACTGTCGAGTTCCTTTATTTCAAATGACTCTTACTTGTGAATGTTGTTTTTAGACCAATGTAATTGAAACAACTTCTTACTGAAGCAACTAGTGACAATTAGATTATTTTCAAAAGGGCAGAAAGATTTGACAGAAGAATATTTTAAGCACTGATCCGTCCTGATATCAATTTTTATTTGTCAGAAGAGAAGGGGCTAGATAGTGATGGAATGCAATCTGCAGGTGTCACAAACTTGCTCAGATTTTTTAAACCATTGAAATGCAAGGGCGTGTTTATAAAAATTAAAGGATAATCAGAGTGTTGAGAAACTAAACAATTACAAATGCAGTTTAACTCTGTGCTTTGAAATTGTGAAGACTTTTAAAAAAAGAGAAATCTGAAGTGTCAGAGTTGTCATTTAGAAATTTAGAGTACATGGGAATCTTGGGGTATTAATTACCAATGTAAATGGTGGGCAATAATATGACACTGCTGTGAGATGAAACGTGAAGATACTTAATGAGCTATGATATTGTGATAAAACCTTGAAAAAAATCTGAGAATGTTAATGAATTTGTGGTCAGTGCAGATAAGTATGGAGAAAATAATGAATAGAAACAGTGTGGAACAGCAATAAAATAAATATTTAACAGGTTTATGTTTAGGAAGTATCATTCCCATTGTCATTGAAGGATGCAAAGTTTTGTAGAGGTTGCTTATACAGATAGATATGTGTGTATGGGGGTGTGTGTGTGTTTAAGCACACTTGTAATGATATTCATGGAGCACAACCTGCTTAACTGAGGCATCTGATGTGTGATTTTTTTTCTTTTGTTCTTGACTTGCAGCCTTAAGATCTTTCTTGTTTTGTTTGGGTTTTATACACAAACATAAAAAAGGTCTGTAGCTGTATTTCATATGCAATAAATAAAATACAAATATATAATATAAAAATAAGTAAAAATGTCTGCTTTTGGAACATAATTAAGTTACTAATTACTAAGGATAGGCAGAATCCTTTCTAATGGAGAGTTTTTCCATTTTTGATCCAAATGGGGCTTTGTATGCCTTCTGAAATGTTTTAGTGACACCACACTGTTCTAACTGCTCACTTTTCTAATCCTATCTGTAATGTGTTTTTTTAGAGTTACAAATATTTAAGTAAAATATTTTGGAGTGAATTGTAGAATGGAAACTGTGGAGTTTGACCTCTTACCTATTGGCTTTCTTGACTTGTCACTTGCCTGTTCCTCTTGTATGAAGTCAAACCTTGAGACACTGAATCACTGCTTTGACTGAAATGCATCTCCTCTTCTTCCTCACCTCCTACCCTTTCTAAAGAGCATGCACAGATTATCCCACTGGGATCATAGCTGCATTGAACTTTTACTCTTGTTTCCCATGTGTTGACCATTTGTGGACAAGCATTTGAGATTGTTCTTCAACCGTGTTTTTTTTCACAAGGAAAGTGTGACTCCATTGCAGTGTGATGTCCCCCTGGCACTTTCACTGCTACTTTTTCCAGTGAACACAGTTTAGGGTCTTCCTTGCAACATCAGCAAGGTTGTTGGCCAAGATTCCCTTACAGAATTTTTTTATGTGCCTCCTAGCTGTCCTTATTCCTCAGACCTGATCCTGTTGTTACAGAAGCTAAAGCCCTACCTACAATACCAGCCCTGCAGCCACACATTGACCTGGACACTTCATCCACTGCTACCTAAGTCTTTCCATTTTACCCACCACCATGCTTTTCGTTATAATCCCCAGAGCTGTGTAGTTACTCTTCATCTCTCAGAGGTTCCATTTGGCAGTTTTTTTGGAGTCTACATGGATGGCAGGAGGAGATAGCAGTCTAAGTGACAGACGAGCCATAGTGTCTCCTCTGCAACATTTCAGGTCTAAGTCCTGGCAAGCAAGAGGCCTCTGAGAACAGTAAATCTAGTTGGTAGATGATTGCCTGTGGTCTTACAGGAGGGAGTCTAGAATACCAGTATTAATATTGCTGTAGTACTGTTTTCGGCTTCCATTAGTGAAGTATTTCTAGATCCAGGTTTTCTAACTGACTCTAACATGATCAATATTCCCTTTCTGTTAGGAGTATATCAGTAATACCAACTGCAGCTGTGTATAATAACAAAGCTCAAGCAGAAATCAAACTTCAGGATTGGGGCAGTGCTTTGCAGGATTGTGAGAAGGTACTAGATATGGAACCTGGCAACATAAAAGGTAAAGTAGAAAATAAAATTTCAATATATTTTTTTACCTCTAGCAAATAAAATGGTACATGATGTCAGTTGACTTAACTGAGCTTTAGATCAGGTCTAAGTACAAAAAAGGAAACAGCATAGCTCCCCAATGCAATTTTAATGGTTCTCTGGGGATTAGTGAAGTTTTATGCAGTTCATCCTGTTTATCTGTAATGGGAATTCCTACATGGCAGCATGTTTTTCATGTGATAACTATAAGCACTCTTGTATTTGTGCAGTGTTTTCGTAATACCCACACTGAATTATAAATTAAAAATCTAAAAGTGACATGAAAACAATCAAAGTTGTTGGTTTATTTCTTTCTGAAGTTAAGGACTTGAATGTAGCTAACTGTATTTGGGTGGATGGGGAAAATTTGAAAACTATGAAAAGGTGCTTCACAATTCATGATTGCTACCTCAAAAGACGATAAATAAATTGCATAATTAAAAATCATCAAGAAAACAGTTGTTACTAATATAGAAGTAAGTACAGGCTTTCAAAAACTGCATAACTGCAATATGTCTAGAAAAGTAGTCTATTTTTATTCACTTTATACTTTAAATGCATAAATAATACACTTTGTTCTTTTGTAGCTTTGATGCGTCGTGCCACTGTACACAGTCATCTGCAGAATTACCAGGCAGCTATAGAGGATCTGAATAAAGTGTTGTCTGTTGAACCAGAAAACTCTATGGCTAAGGTAAAGATCAGTGAGTTGAATATGGCCAGAAAGAATTTGCATGCAATTGTAGCATGAAGTGAGTACAGTTCATGTTGTCTCATGTAACTATGACTTTTGAGGACACACTTGATCTGTTGTGCTGTTGATCAGCTTCCCGAGGCTGCATGTGGTGGAAGCTGAATGTGGCTACATCTTCTGTTCAGGACTTGATTGTGAGGAAAAGTCTTCTCCATTAATGTAATTTATTTTTCAAAACATTTTCTGCTGAACGTGCTTGAAGTATTAGTGTCTTGATGATCAAAGCTATTTGGAAATTTCCCTTGAAAAAATCCATTTAAATAGGTGCATTTAAGTTTGAATACATAATGAGGAGAAAAATTCAACAGAGATGCCAAGCTTTTGTTGTTACAGTGGTAAAGTTAACCCAAAAGGTGAAGACCTGGATTCTGTCCTTGCTTCAGTGTGTTGTTATAAATCTTCATTTCTCATCTCCAGGGAAGAATGAAAAACCTTTCATACCTTCTGATAAATCTGGACCCTTCATAAACAACTTTGGATCAAAGAAAGACAGATGCTTTATTTGAAAATCAAGGTCAGGATGGGGTCCTCATACTGTTATTACTTTGGCTATTTTAGGAGAGGATTGGTTTGTGTCCTTTCATTGGTGTCTTAGGGTGTTTTGCAGGTTAGAACAGTCCTTTCATTTGGACTCTGTGTCCTAAGAATCTTCAGTAAAAGGCAGTTCTGATAGTCAGCTTCTCATTGTATGTTAATTATGAGTCCATCAATGTACTACCCTCCCACTCTTTTTACATATGACTTCTGGATGCTGTGCAATTGTCCCAACTTCTGACTTCTGTCCAGCTCTTGTTGGTGGCATACCATAAGCTGCTAGCAGCTTGTTTATTGCTGTTTTTTTTCTGTGGAGTTATTTGTTACTATTGCTTGAATCAGAGAAAGTGGTATAGAGAAAGTGACTCTTGTATCAAATTCACCATATACAGCATTTATCCCTTTTAGGGTGTTCCTGGAGCTAGGTTCCTGTCCAGAATACTTCCTGAGTTTCATATCAACCAAGGAATGACCTGTCTCTAGATTTGAGTTCTAGAAGAGATTTTGGTCTTTTATGTTTACAAGACTGAATAGCTAAATAGTTTGTGAGTCTGTCATGACAAACTCTACAACAGTCTTTATGAAAAGATGTGTCAGATAGGCTGTGCTAAGACTTCACATAATACCAGACATAGTTAGTCACTCATTTTTATTACTCTTCCATTACTTGCTTTGCCAAGTAGTGCCTTTGTAGCTGAAAGCAGATGTCTCTCCTTTGTCCTTATCTGTGCCAGCTATTATGACTTGGCTGGCACATCTAGAAATGACAAGTGCTTGGCAAGGCATTTTTTCAATTTTCTCATTGTTTGGAGGAGCCTCAAACCCCTGTTAGGCTAAACATGAATGTATGGAACATATGCAGAGTGCATGTTCATATCCAGAATCACTAATACAAAAGTGCATTGGTTGTCAGTAACTGGAATTCTCTAAGGTAGTTTGTCCATGTGAATCTTTGCTTGATCTTGTTCCTACCTTTTTCTTGAGACAGGAAGTACAGAGAGCATTTTCTTGCCCAGCATTGAATTACGTTCAGAATACCACATAATGCTGGGTGTGTCTTACTCTGCTCTGAAAGCATGAAGTGATTTAGTGGTTTATGGGTTACAGTGATAGTGTTGGGTTAACAGTTGGACTTGATCTTAAAGGTCTCTTCCAACCCTGATGATTCCAAGTGCAGTTAAAGGGTTTCTTTTATGTAATAGGAAAATGTTATGGAATAAGAAACTGTTTGATTATCTAATTGCAGTTCTTACAAGAGGAGCAAACCATTATCATTATTCAACAGTGTTCTTCTGCCACACTGTTAAGAGACTGTTGTCTCTGGGTTCTAGTTCTCTCAGGTTATATTTCTCCATTAGATATCCATCTGATATCAGATTCTCCATAGCATAAATTTTGATTCTGATTTTAGGCTTTTTTTGAGATTCTAGGGAACCTGTTTTCCACTTCTCTTCTTAGTAGACCATGACAGATCTCACAATCATAAATCTACTTTTTTTTCCTTTGAATTTAGGATTTTTTTTTTTGATAAGCAGTGCATTTAAGAAAAGTATGTATTTATTTATGTGATATCTTCACACAAAGATGTGAAGATACCTTGTGTCTGTCTTTTGTGAGAGAGACAGAAATTGACTATTGATCTTGGTTTGATGCTGACTCATGGAAAATTCACATTTATTTGCTGTCTTTTTATATTGGCAACATTTATCTTGGTAATTCAGGATCTTACATGGATTATTTAACAGAATGTATTTGCTGTACATAAATTGTAATTTATATACATATTGCTGTTTTTTTCTCTATTGTAGAAAAGTCTGCTAGAGATTGAAGAGAAACTGAAAGGTTTAAAGCCTGTATCTGAGCCTCAAGGCAAAGGAAAAAAGATACTTATTGAAGAGATAGAGGATTCAGAAAGTGGTGAAGGAAAAGGGGAAAATACAGAAGAATGTGAAAGACGTGGTGGAGATAAAAGTAATGTCTTATAATTTCCTATTTTATTTTAACCCAAGGAAAAAGTTGTTGTCTTTAAGATTGTAATGTTTATTCACACAATTCTTCCATATTTTCTTGCAAAGAATTTTGCCTGTTCAAAGACTAAACTTACATTGACTACTTAAAGTAGATCTGAGTGTGAAATCTAGAATCCAGTTTTATTACACATCTTTGTAATTCTTTCTAGAATGGGCATAACAGATACAAATGGAAAATGTTGCTATAAATCACCTACTTCCCTGTGCCCTGTGTAATTTTACACCTGTCCTTTGATGTGGACCCCGTTAAAAATTTCTTCCGGTGAGAGAACATTTTGTGCTCCTGAGATCTTTCTCTCACACAGCTTTCCTGCCTTCCCACCAGCACATTTTTCTTTTGCATTTTTCTTCCCATGCTTGCATCAAAGGGTGTAAAAATGATCAAGTATAATTTGTCAACATCTATAATTATTTTTGTTGTTTGTTTTGGAAACTATTTTTTTATTGTAAGAGCTCATCTCTGTGCTGTGGAAGTTCGTATTAGAGGTACACAACATGTAATTCTTGTACTGGATGTAGTTTACAAAGCAGTTGAAGTGTATCTCCCATTCCTGCATTAGTGTGCGATTAACTGCAAGGCTCTTGGGATGAGGTCACTGGCATAATCAGAATCCATGGCTTGCAGGAGGAGGTGAGGCAGCAGGGGCTAGGAAGGCTTGCATTGGCAGGTTGCTTTTAGATTCAGCTGCATGGCTGGCCTCCAGCCTGCAACAGAATAACATCCCCAGGCTGATTGTGCCCTTCTCCTTTCTGTTAGTTATGTTGGTTCTTTAAGGTATTGTGGCTTGACAGCTGTGACTTTTACATTTTCTGTATTTTATCTTGAAACTAAATCAGTCTCTGGGTTTTGCAGCTTAATCATGAATGTTGGACTGTAGATGTGTGATACAATCATGTATCATTGGCACACAAGATTAGGGAAAATACATTTTTCCACATCAGTTGGTGTCTACCAAATATCCTGAGCTAAAACCTTGGAAGAAAGGGTGCATCATGTCCCTGGCCTTAAATGTCTCTTCATTTGGGGTTATTTTCTATTGTGAGCATTCAGATGACTATGTGCCTTCTAGCTCCATAGGAAGAGTTCCATTCTGTTGATGAAAGGTTAGGCCTTTAAACATAGGGAAGATTGTCAACTGACGCCAATGGCATATGTGTTCCTGTGATACACATAAGTATTTCTGAGATTTAAGTGGCAAGCATTTTCATAGATTACTCTGTATTTTCTTGTACAACTGGAAACAAATATGAACTCAGTTCAGTTAATGAATAAAAATGTTCTGTGAACCTAACAGCAATCAGTAGACTAAACATCTAGTCCTGTAATCACAGGCAGTCCTGTAGTCCATGTAGTCCTGTCATATAGTCACATTTATTTCACATTCCAGTTGGTAAGCCTAATGCATTCCTTACTAAACTTGCAATTTAGAGATTGGGAAAAAAATCAAAATATTTTTTGTTTTCTTTAGGGCTGATGAGTTGATTTCTGAACTTTGAACAAAACAGTCTAAATAAGAGTGCAGTCTCTCTTAATCCTCTGTTTAACTGAAAGCAAAAGTAAATAGAGCCT
Source organism: Cinclus cinclus (assembly GCF_963662255.1). Taxonomy (NCBI): domain Eukaryota; kingdom Metazoa; phylum Chordata; class Aves; order Passeriformes; family Cinclidae; genus Cinclus; species Cinclus cinclus. Next base: position 130,945,962 of record NC_085046.1, read on the forward strand.
TTTCTGTACAATGGAAATGGAAAATTGCTTGCATCTTTGAGACTAAAAATCAGTATTCAGGCACTGCAAAATTTAAAAATCATGTATGTGCTTGGTATTAGCATCTGGTATTTTGACATGTTTCTAGAAGTTATAACCTCTCGTGATAAATACAGTTTAAAGATAAATAGATAAATTTTAAATAGCCCCTTTTAATTATGACAAATTTGTTGAGCTGTGTGGTATTGGACTATACAATATTAGAGAATATTACATGTTATATTATTGTATATTATATAATATTAAACACTCCCCAGACTTCAGATATTCCTGTTAAAACATTCAGTGGGATTTTTTTTTAGTTTTATGATGGTTCTTCCATTTTAAGTTGTTATTTTAATAATAACATAAATTAAAGTTCTTTCTAGTGGGTACTTGTTGTCGTTTTGGTCAAAATTCTGTCCTGACTTTTGAGTACCTTTCTTCAAAATCTCCTAGGAATTTATAATTTGTCTTGACTTTTTTTTTTCCTTAAGCAAAATACAGAAGTATTGATTTTTTTTTTTAGCCTGGAATACTGCTTTTATGAATACATTTCTTTGTAGAGACCAGTACAGGAACATTGTTTTTAAAGACTGAAACTAAAAGACATTGAGAACTACATTTGAGAAGTATAGCTGTACATTTTTTTGCATGCTGTTTACTCAGACCTGAAATATTTAACCAGTTAGTATTACCCAGTAGCTAAGGAAGATAACTAGCTATCAGCATTCCTACTGTGAGGGGGACTCCAGACTCCAAATGCTATAAATGCTTCCTGTTTAATCCAGGACTGGTTCTGTGCACTTCATCTTTAGGAAATTTCCTCCTGTATTCAGGAATTGGACATTATTCGCATTAATAACATGCACATCACGTATTATGTGCCTGCCTTGCTTTTTCTTGGTCTCTAGAAGTTGGGATAGTCTTTGGCAGTGTTTAGCTGTGTTTTGTAAAAGCTCATCCTATCACCTGTGATGTTTAAATTTTTTTTTCTGCTTTGGTGTATGTAAAATGAAAGTATTTTACGTATGTTAAAGAAGTTGTTAATACACTGGTGTCTTCATTCATCTGCCCAGCGAGCCTTTTAGCACCATTCTTCCTAGCAAATAGACTTTAATCGTGTTTCAGTATATTTAGCACCACCAGTTGGATGTGTGGGTGGATGTCTCAAATATAAATAACTTAAGTTTTCCAAAAATGTCTCTGTGGGTAGATTTAGCCTATCATTGTTCCCACTGTGGAGTATGAACTTATTATTAAACATGGTATTTCAAAACAGGGACCTCAGGTAGGCAGGAGAAAATAGAGGATCTGTTGTTTCTACAAATCTTGTGCTTTGCCATCCTGTTCATGTTTGATTTTAGTAACATTTTGTGTGTTTTAAAAAATTCTTTCTTTTCATTCTGGACCATCTAGAGTTCATCCATATTGAGTTAGTGTCAGATGTTTTGTTGAAGTCAGTTGAAAGTGTCATTCCAATATGTGAAAAAAGTCTGTTGGACAGGTAAATAAATCAGGTTAAGGGAAGGGGAAGATAGCATCTCAATAGTACCAAAAGGCAGAGTTGTTCTGTGCTTAATAGTATAGAGAGTCAGGCTCTGCAGAAATCTGTCTTTGAATACTGCGGTGGTAATCTGGTAGGCATTCAGCTGAATATGGAAGATAGAGGTTTTATTATCTAATACTCTTATTCTATTATTTTTCCTAAATTTTGTAATAAATAACAGTGTAAGTGTAATGCTCGCAAGTATACATGAAAGGGTTTTTGACATGTTTAAATTAAATCTTCTTGAGAAGGATTTATCAGCTTTTATCCTGCCTATTCCGTGTTATATTTGAGGAGAGTTTTGTATAACGTTGCTGCTTTGATAGCTTGTGATCTAATTTTAATATGCACGCATTTGATTTGGTCATGGAAGATCAAAACGTCCGTGTTGTAATAGGTGGTATTTAAAGAGTTAATTTCAAGGTGAGCCCTGTACCATTGTGACACCTCAGGACAGGGGTTCCCGTGTGCCCAGCAAGGAGAAATGAGGCTTCCTAGCAATCCCTTCTCAATAACACTGCAGGTTCCTTGTAAGCAGGAGTTTTTGTGTGTCCTGAGCAGTGTTTCTGCGGCAGATAAGCCCCCCTAGCGTTGGGTTGCTGCAGGCTGTGTTCGGTGTCCCTGTGCAGCACCCCCGTCGCGGCAGGCCGATAGTTCGCGCTGATGATGCGGCTCTAACCCGGCTCATTAACGCCCTCGCAGCCTCCGCCGAGCCAGCGACGGCTCCAGCGACAGTGCCAGCCCCAGCGCCAGCCCCAGCGCCAGCCCCAGCGCCAGCCCCAGCTGCAGCCGGGGAGCCCGCGATGGGCAACGCGCACAGAAAGTCCCACGGCAAAGGCAAAGCGCAGGACAGAGACACGCACAAACAGAAAGACTCCGCTGAGAGCGGATCAAAAAAAGGCGCGTCAGAGAAGAAGTCAGAAAAGCATTTGTCGGACCATGAAGGCGAAGTTAATGGCTATTTACGCAGTGATGAGAAGAGTGAAAGCGCCGAAGCTGAGGAGATCTCCAAATCGCATAGAGAGCGGGCTCAGTCGGCTGGTGGTCGCAGTTCTGCTTCACTTCCTCCTACTGCAGCAAAACTAAAAAGTGAAGGAAACGAGTTATTTAAGAGTGGACAGTTTGGAGAGGCTGTACTCAAATACTCGGAAGCAATTGAATATGTCACTGGTCTTGGTGAGTGTAATAATACCTTATGCTTTAAATCTAGAACTGTTTAGATTTTTGACATGAGTTGCCATGCAGTAAATCTTTCATCATTTCAGTAGACAGCAGTTCATGTGACAGAAAATATAGGACAATGAGTGAAAGAATGTTTTAATTTTCGTGGGGTAGAATTGTTGGCATTTATTTATGTTTGAATACTTACATATTCTAGGCGGCATGATAAAAGAAGGCTCTTTACTGTTTTGCAGTGTCAGCAAACGGCTTCACTGCAGTGCAGCTTGGAGTATGCAAATTTTTAATTCTTAAGTGTCATTTCAGCAATACTATTTGATTTTAATTGTAACTTCTTTTAGGAGAACAAAGTCCAGACGATTTAAGTGTCTTATACTCAAACAGAGCAGCATGTTACCTCAAAGAAGGGAACTGCAGTGACTGCATTCAGGATTGTAACAGGTAAATCGAAACCTCCCATGTAGGACAGCAGCATTCCTGGTGATGATTAAACATTTTAACCGATATATTGCTAGTGCTGTTTGAGTCAGAGCTGTATCAATAAAGTCTGATTCTCTGTCTGAATGACAGATATCTTTGTTACATGAACAATCACATGGAAACTAGGAAAGGAATAACTTCTGACTTACTGTCTTACTGTGTAAGGGCAGTTTTTAGGATTACTGTATTCACAGAAATGTCTAGTGGGATTAAAATGTTTAATATAAAAGCAGGCTTACAGTGGAGTTCTGCAGTAACTTACATGTAAAAGCTTTGTTAAGCCAGGTGCTTATCACAGTATTGGAAATTGCTTTTGAGCACATGTATGGTGTACGTGGTCTCTGTTGGTTTGTTGTTTGGTTTGGGGTTTTTTAATATATACTTGACATATTTATAAACAGTAATTACAGCTGTTAAGGAATTGAGCTTAAATCCTTTCTACCTATTGTGGCTTTTAAGGATACTGGAGTTAGAGAAGATCAGACACGTTCAATAACTTTCAAACACTGTGTCCCCCTAAATTATTACTGTATTTTTGATGTTTTGGGGTTTTTTAATATTTCCATAGATTGAGTTTATAGTGCTGAGGTTTTTAAGGTGCAAAAGCGTATGTTAAAAGAATTAGAAATCATATTAATGAATCAGTAGAGTTCTTGGTACAGCAGAACTCTATGGTCAAAAAAGCCCTCCAAAACTGAAAATAAAATATGCATGTGCCTTTGTAGTACAGAGGTGCAAAACATTTAATTTACTGTGTATGTTCTACCTGACAGAATAAGTTCTCTGAAAAAAACTACTCATTAGCAGTATTTTGTTAAAATAGATTCGGGCTCACAGACAGCTGGCCAAGGTGGTGTATTTAAGAACCATCACATTTTTCTGTTCTGGAAGTTGGAAGCATGTAAGCTTTTAGCTGGCATCAGTAATACAGAGGTTTTAGGTTTTGTATTCTTACTAATTAGAAGCTTTTTTTTTTCTTACTATGTAATGATAGTGTCCTTAATGTCATGCATATTTCCGGGATGCACAAGGAGTCAAAATGCTTAGGGGTAGAAATATACAGAGGTAGAAATAATTTAGAGACTGGGAAGCAGTACTGCACACCTGCAAACACATGTAAATTAGGCAATGTCAAATAAATCTTCAGTAGGCAACTCAATACAATAGATGATCTACAAATAAATTATTTGATTTCAAAGTAAAAAACGATGTAGGGTTATTTTAGGAGAAACCTTCCCCCCATGAAGAGTGCTTGGCATTGCAAGAGGTTGCCCAGAGATGCTGGGCAGGGATTCCCTTGGAGGGTTTTCAGGCCCAGCTGTATTAAGCCCCAGGCAACCTGTTCTGATCTTGGAGCTGACTGTATCTGTAGCAGAAAGCTGGGATATCTCAGTCTGGATTGCTTTATGACTTCATGAAATTAAATTGTCTAGACTCAATTTCACTATTTCAAAAGTTTATCTCTCTTCAGCAAGGCTCATTGAAAAGAACGTAGTCTTTGAGAAACAGAGCTTTTGTAGACTGCTTCATATTGCTGGAAAAGTGCATGGTGTTGGAAGGAGTTCTGATTGCACAATGTTGAGCTTGGTGTTCACCAGGCAGACAATCACAAATGTAAACAGACAAAAGACAGGCAAAAACCTCAAGTCCATTGAAGGACAGGTGTATATTCCTGTTGTAGTCAGTGGGTTTAAGTGCATACTTTCATTTAAAGACGAAGAATTGAAGTCATGTAAGCAAAACCACCATGTATACATAATCCTTGTAGATCTAGGTATGACTTAAGAAAAATAGCTTTTGCTCTTAAGCAGGTACCATTACATTATCATATCTTGGTGATGAGAGCAGTTTTCCAGATGGAAGATAGCTTTGAGTAGAGTAAGCTGTAGTAAAGGCACTAACAATTTCAAAACTGGGTGTAATTTAGGGTGTTGGTATGAACCACTCAGACACATTTTCCTTAGTTATTTTACTCTTAAGTGCCATCTGAAATCACAAGAGTTCCATATATTTGTGTGTGTCATAAAATAGTTAGATTATTCTGACTTCAGTTACTCCTTTTCAGTCCTGCATTTTTCTTTTTGTTTTCCCAGATCTCTGGAGCTTCAGCCATTTTCCCTTAAGCCCCTTCTACGCCGAGCAATGGCAAATGAGTCAATGGAGCGGTATCGACAGGCATACATTGATTATAAAACAGTGCTGCAGATAGACAGCAGCATCCAAGCAGCAAACGACAGTGCTAACAGGTAACTCCACACAGAAATTCTCTGGTAACAGTCAAAATGGAAAAACAGAATTCAAATTTGTTTTGTCTTAAATGCTCCCTCTATTCTGTACCCTCAGAGTTGTTGTACAACTAGTTCATTATAGAAGATTGGCTGTTCTTTTAGTTGTTTTCCCATAATTCCAGTTTGTCTCTCCTAGCAGTAGGTCCCTTTCCTGTTTTTCAAAAATGTAATATTTTAAATATTTTAAGTTTTTTTTTTTAATAGTCCCTCCCCGTCCATGCTATTTCTCTGACATCCTGTTTCCTTTACATATTAACATTCTTTCTGAGGCAGTTGGAGATATAAGTATGAATCCTTCTGTATGCTGCCGTTGTGAAAATACTGAAGTAGCTTGATACAGTGGTTTGCTACAAAGCTTAGAGGTGTAGAAAATATAATTGAATATTATTTTCAAGTACTAATACTTTCAACAATAATTCTTGCTGCCAAGAGAGAGGTCTGAATTTTTCTAATTACACTTTAATACTATGAAGTTGGAATCAGAACAGCCATTAATCACTGAGCAGGAGCCTATATGCATGTGACTTTTACAGTGGAATCTAGTATGTTTTTTTTTTCTTCCTAAGGCAAGGCCATGAGCACTTTCACTATTCCTTAAAAAGTCCATAATATCTTACTTTAAATTGTCTTTATTTGACCAGAGGAAATTCTGACACTTTGCAATCTCTTAGAAGTCCTGTTGTTTTAATAACACAAAAATTGTTAATGATCTTCTCTATATGTGGGGATAATAGAGCACTTGGATTGGTGGAATAACTGTTTATCCTTATATAATTGCTTATGTAATTATAACACTTTTTAAAAATCTTGTTGGCTTATTTTATCTGCAGGTAGTCTTTTCATATTTCTCCTTGACTTGGAACTTTCTTAGTAATAAGCTTATTTCCCTTTTCCCCTTAACACTCTTCCTTTTCTCCTCTCCAGGCCTTCCTTATGTTTTTAGCTTCACTGCTCATTACTCTTTTCCTCCCTGGCAACCCATCACCTTATTTCAGCTGCTTCTTCCTTCTTCTCTTCTGCTGGTAATTCATTTTTGCTTGCAAATTATTAGTTTCTAAACCATAGACCTCCTGCGTTACTGAACTTTAACTGTCTTTTAAAAAAATATCATTTCAAACTTCAACTGAAACTGTACTAAAGCTTTCATTTTATTTTCCAAAGTAAGAGACCTTACTAAAAACGAATTTTAAAGAAACATTACTCTATTGCCTTTTAACTTAAAGACACTACCCCAAATGTAATGTTTTTTATATATTTTAATATTAGGAAGATCAGATCTTAACAACCTTCTTTTATTGGAGGATTTCTTGGTTTTCAGTTTTCTGTGGGAAGTTGGAGAGTGATGCTGTAGGATGCTGACAGGAAAAACTCATCATTGTACTTGTGTCTGAGGGTGGGCTTGATAAACCATGTTGAAGTTTGACTCTCTGTGTTTACATAGCTAAGCAGACTTTCCAAAAACCTTAGAATCAATTGCATATTTTTAATACTCGCATAAAAGACAAGAATTTTTAATATCAAGCCTTTACCTGATCATTTTGCATTCAAAAGGAAAAACTAAGAGTTAAGGTACATAATGGAAACAAGGATAAACAGTTATTTGACTATTTATTATGTTGATTAGATGATGTTAAATTGTGTCTTTTATTGGTTCCTGAGGTGATTTTTTTTTTTACATAAACTGGGAGGACTAGCTCTTTTAATGGTGTGTGCCAAATAACTGAAAATTGCATTTCAAGCATGCTTTTAATTAGTGGTATTTTCTTAACTTTGTGAACATCAATGGATTTCCTACTTTGTGTATTCTAATTTCCTCTTGAGTGTTTCATTATTTGCTTTTCTCTGTTAGAAATACAGAAGCTCTAATGTGTTGGAATGTATTTATGCATTTCCCCCTACTAAACCGAAGTTTCATTCCAGTTGTCCCAATTCCTTTAGTATCAGTGAGCAAATTGCATGAAATAGCTTGGAAGCTGTTTTTACAGAGTCCCATATGAGTACTGTACTGCAGAAAGAAATTTGTGATCAGCTCCAGAACTGCAGGATTGTTGGGTCAAGTCAGGGTGTTGGTGGTGGGAAAAGAATGTGTTTGTCCCAGTTTTTTCTGAGACACCTGTGCTTTTTAAACTAATCACGGCACACAGGTATGCATTTTTGCAAAAGACTCTGCTTTCATTATGATATTACAAGAAGTCAGTTGATCATCAGATACTGCAGGATTCTTCCTGTGGATTTTGATGAATTAGAGATTTTTCCTCCCAACTTTTTAATCCCATTATGATAAATGAGAAAACAAATGATAAGTCAGTATGACTCAGGTTTCCTGTAGAATCACTCCATTACTTTCTGTGGGAAATATCTAAAATAATTGACATGTTAATATGAAGTGTACTGTTTTGTTGCCTAAAAAACAACCTGAGTAAATCTTGGGGTTGTTCAGTTTATGATGGTATGCCACATTTTTTTCTTAGCAGTTGAGTTCAGGCTATCGTTAAAATCCAGAAGTTTAAGTAAAATTAGAGCAAAGCAGTACTTGGACAAGCCACATTTTTGGTATGTCCTCTAAGATACTTAGGAATGGTACAGGTCCCTGCAAGGCCATGTGCAGTTAACACACATTAAAATAGTCTTTTTGATAATTTAGAAAGCTAATAAAGCAACTACATTATACTATGGAATGTGATACTATGTGAATGAAGACATTTACTTTGAAGTCAAAACCACATTTTTTATGCAGCCTAGTGTAAGATATAAACTTGCTCATTATATAGCTCTACAAACAGACTTTAGTCTATAATTCTTTAAAATATTTTGCTACTTTCTGTTTTATGTAAAGGAGATCAGAACTGGTGCTGCTTCTTGTATTAGTTTTTTGACAGACTACAATAGGAAAAGAATATGGTGTTGAGTGCTCTGATGCTGTTGCCAAAATATTACACTGACACTTTTTTCTTTTTTAAAATAGCTATCATTCAAATACTTTGAAAGTGCAAGAGTAAATAAGAAAACTCAGTTGGGTAATTTATGTTCATTCTGTGTTGTTCTTCATGTCACTTGCAAGGTTCTTAGTTTTTTTTTTTGGCTGTGTGTTCATGTAGTATGTTTTTTACACCTGCGTTAGACGGAGGTGCACCTGATACAAAAATTTCTAGTTTTACTTCCTGTAGTATCATTGTGACTTGCTTTGCTACTTAATTCAGAATTTTCCTTTTTTAAACTACCAATTAGACTTTTTACCAGTTGAACTTGATTCTTAAACCCATTTTGGATTAGGAGATGTTTATCACACTGTTATGGTAGTTTTGTAATTGACTATTTTTTTTTTAACACTACATAATTTCTAATGGAACCATGAAATATTAAATGGCTTTGCTTACTATGTCTACTTGTGCCTTTCTCAAAAAGAGAAAAATGCAATGGGAAAATCCCAGTTAAATAATTTTTGGATTGAACCACACATATGTGGAAATAGTTGACACATATGTATGTGTTGGTTTAAGAAAGACTAAACAGTTTTTATATGCAGTTAAAATACTTTCAAGTGGGGATTGATCAATACATTTCTGACTATATAACTGTAAAATGCAACTTAATGCAGACTAATTTATGACCTGCATGGCTTTTTTAGACAGTAGTTGTGGAAGAGGTTTCATTGACAGTTACAAATTTAAGTATCACATTTTGCCTGAGAATATTGTAATCTACACTTACCACAAATAACACCTATGAACAGCTGAGAAGAGTAACCAAAATGAATACATAGATTTTTCTTTTTTCCGTATTTCTTTACTGGATTTGGTAGGCAGCATTTAGAGCTTAGTTGTAGAATCAGTCATTGGCTTAAATATTTGCAGGTCATGCTGAAGTCAGCTTGTCTTCTAAATGCCAGCATAATACTCTGAAGTAGAAAAAGTCTAAATCTTAATTGAATGTGATACTGTTGATTGCTGTGAAAATATTTTTCAAATTAGTCTTAAAGATAATTGTTCAGTTGTTGCTTTTTTAAATTGGATCATTGCAGTATTGAACTGGTTGTAAGTTATTGAGGTGTGAGTTAAATATATGAAAAGTCATGTTGGTGGGGCTTTTTTTTTTTCAGAATAACAAAGACTTTAATAGATCAGGATGGTCCCAGTTGGAGGGAGAAGCTGCCACCAATTCCAGTTGTTCCGCTTGCTGCTCAGCTACACAGGTGGGATGGAGGAGCCCTCACTTCAGAGAGTAAGCCAAGTACTGTGGACATCAGCAGAGAAGAGCAACTGCAAATGAATCGTATGTATAGCTAATGCAAATACACATTCAGAAAATAAACTTAATTAGAAAATGGAATATATTTTAACAATGTCAAGCTGCTTTAGAAAATACTCGTTAAGAGACCTTTGTGGAAAGCCAAAGTAAATTGCTGTCATTTACATGATGAAGTTGAATGTGCTTTGTGGAGCAGTTATGGTAATTTCTAAAGTTATATAAAATCAGCAGAAATGCTCACCGGCAAAATACCAGGATCACCAAAGCCCAACTGCTGGCCCTGCACAGGACACCCCAAAAGTCACACCCTGTGCCTGAGAGCATTGTCCAAACCCTTCCTGAGCTCTGTCAGCTTTGGTGCTGTGGCCGCTTCCCTGGGGAGCTGTTCCAGTGCCCAGCCACCCTCTGGGTGAAAAACCTTTTTGTTTGTATCCAACCTAAACCTCCCATAGCTCTTCTTCCTTGAGTCTTGTCACTGGCCACGAGAGTGAAGAGATCAGTGCCTGCCCTCTGCTTCCCCTTGTGGGAATGCTGATGATCTCAGTGTGGTCTCCCCTCAGTTTCCTCCAGGCTGAACAGAACATATGGCTTCCTCTCCAGAACCTTCACCATGCTCATGGCCCTCCTTTGGATGCAGTCTAATGGTTTAGTACCTTTCTTACATTGTGGTGCTCAGAACTGCCCCCAGCCCTCGAGGTGAGCCCACCCTAACTCGGAGCAGAGCAGGACAATCCCCTCCCTTGCCTGGCTGCTGATGCTGTGCCTGATTCCCCCAAGACACGAGCATCTGTGGTTTCCCTGACATCATAATACAGTTACCACACAGTTTTCCCCCAGAAAAACCACCACTCAAACAAATAACCAACTTTGGCAGAAGACATTCAGGAGATACCTTTCAAAGATGTTCTGGACTTGTCCATTCATAATCACTGATTGCTGAACTCTAGGAAGCTAACTTCCTTCCTGACTTTTTTTCCCCCTTCATTGCCGGTTCCAGTTTTCTCCTTCAGTAAATAAGGTGAAGGAAGCTCTCTGATTCAGTTGTTACTGACAATAAAAACACTCCCTTTGCAAGAGCTTTAACCCTATGGTTCCCTATTCAAGTATTAATTGGGTTCCCTTTGAGTTTATTTCAGTATAAAGTAGTATTGAATATAATCTCCCCTCAGTTAACAACAGGGGTGACTGCAGTTTGTAACTGGGCTTTTGGCCAAATATGTACCAGTGGTGGGGCTTATCTGTCTCTAATGCAATACTGCAATACTGAGTGTCCTCCAAGTGCTTGGCAGCATTTTGATGCAAAACATGTCTCAGTCTGTTTCAAATAGAGCAGGCTTTGGTTAGGCTTTGCTTTTAGAAATATTAAACAATGACTGTGTAACTGTTTTCTTCACTGAAGGCTGACTGTTAATGTCTTGGTTGCCTTCTCAGGCCTCTGCTGCATCAGTGAGACCTGACAGTGACAGCTGGTACTGAAAGGCTGCCAACAATAATGTTCAGTAGTCAGTAGTTAAAACTTGCTGTTGGCTGATATTCTTTTGCAAAAATTGTATGTTTTTCTTTGTGTCTTACAACTTGAGTTATTATTTAGTTGTGTGTTTCATGTAGTTTATTTTTTCCTCAAGTCCACATGTAGTTTTCTGGCATAGGAAACTGCCATGTTTTTTATAAAATAACTCAGTGAGTTCAATTGTTGGTTAAAATCATTGGTTATATACAGTATTGAAAACCTGAAGCTTGGCAGGGGGCTCATATTCTTTAGCACGGTGCAAAAAGTAGATTATTTCATTATGATTTACTTAAAGCTATGTTGCTAATTACTGTTTGCTCACAACAAAGTCACAAAGCTGCAGTTGGGATCAGTTTTTCATTACAAACGCAGCTAAAAACTGTAGCCTAACCCAAGAGCATCTGCAGCAAATGATGTGGAATTAAGAAGGAAAGGCAGTTACAGAATTCCATAATAAATGTGTAATAATTTAAAAAAAAAGCGCAATTAGGTGTTTCCAGGTTCCTCACTCCATCTTTTAGAAATAGTTCTTAAAATAATATTACTGATCTATCCCTAACTCCAACTGATGTGATGATTTCTTTGTCATTGTCAGTTTAGCATAGTAATTGTGGCAGTTGATTGCTTAGAGAGCATTAGATCAAACTATGGGCACCTTGGTGTGATGGTGCAGATCTGGAGGACCTTTAATCCTGCTGATTAAATCTCCATCCACCATTGTAAGTAAAAGCAGGGTCTCCAAAGCAGTGAGCCAAATGTCAGGGTGGTCATGCCTTTGTTGGAGCAGCAGGGGAGGCTGGGGACAGGAATGACTGAGTGCAGGGTGACAGAGGGACTCCATTACCAGGCACTAATACTTAGTCTGCACAGATCATTCAGCCACCCTTAATGAACTGACCTTATGTGACACTGTGATCCTTTCATGCTGTAGGTGAGGAAGCTATGGAGAAGTTCAAGAGGTTGAAAAATGAAGGGAATGATTTTGTGAAAACTGGAGAATATGAAGAAGCTGCAAATAAATACAGTGAGTGCATGAAGTTAAATACTGAGGAATGTACTGTCTACACGAACAGGTAAAGATCCTAAAGATAACGCTGCTTTGTGGGATAACAGTAGTTACATTTTCTAATTCCAAATAAAGATTTTGTGTCCCTTCACTCACTGTTGTGCAAAAGGGTTTATTTTTTCCTGCTTGTTGAGTGCTTATAACAAAATGGATTTCTTGTAAAAACATTTTTCAAGGGGAGCAGGTATTAATGTCACTGATGTATATCTTAAAATACTCCATATAAATAGAGTAAGCAATAGTAGAAGTTAAAATTAGCGTAGCATTTTTGAGATATTTTTTAAGAATACTGGTATGAATTAAATTAAAACTTAACATGCAGTATCAGTATCTCAGATATGAAGAGTAATAATTCTGAGAAAATACACATTCTGAGAAAATACACATTCTGAGAAAATAAAAGTGACAACACAGTCATACATCAGCATTATTTTAAAGGTTGACCTAATTCAGCAGTATAATTCTTTATGCTGTAATCTTATCAGCTTCTACAAACTAAGAAGGATTTGATTAGACCAGTACTTGAGTAGGAGAGTTCCAAGTAATAATTAGGTACAGAGAGCAGTATTGTTTATTTAATCTGGAGCACTTTTTTACCCAGAATGGCTGTATAAAATCCATATTACATTAACCACTATACTATCATATTGTACTAACCTAAGCTCTGCTTTTAAAATACTTGCATACCTGCTTAACTTCAAGCATTAGTCACACTTGAATTTTGACTTTTATTGCAGAAATTGATCTTCTCTAAATCCTTCCAGTGATGTTCTTGATAGTTAATGGTTTTATGTACTTTAAAAAAATCACATTGAGACTGAATTATTTGAAGTATTGTAATTAACATTTGTGAGTCAGAAGATGTTGGCACTACAGCACTGTAGAATTTACTTATATTTCAGTATATTCTGTTTTTCTGTGTTAGAGCTCTCTGTTACTTGAAACTGTATAAATATGAAGAGGCTAAGCGGGATTGTGATCATGTTCTTCAGATAGAAGATTCTAATATTAAAGCTTTTTATAGAAGAGCACTAGCATACAAAGGATTACAGGTGAGGAAAAAGATCATGGCAGGCATTCTTAAGCACTTCTAAACTTGCTTATCCTCTTCAAAGGCAGTGAGGTAGTTGCTGTCAATGGGTGAATACAAACTCAATGTGGTGATTCATTATTTTGTAGAGCATTAGGCATATACATAAAACACTACATAAATACTTCTTGCTACATAAAAACGTGCATGTTGATGTAATAATTTGAGAAAAATACAAGAATGTTGCAATAAGTAAGGTTTGACTGGAGATTGGTTAAACGAGTTTCAAATCTGTTCTGATGTTCTAGTATTCTCCTTCTGGGTTTCCCAGTCTGTTTTATCTGTCAAGGAGTTTACTATAACTTTGCTGATGACAAATGGATTCTCTTCAAGTGTGTCTTCATCTGTCCAAACAAAAATCTCAATCTTTCTTGGCATTTGCTCATGTTGAAGTGTAATATTAAACTAGGGATTTAATTATTGTTGCTTTCTCTCTCTTTCTTCTCCAAATGCATTACACCTCTTTGTCAGTACTATACTTTGTCACTCTGCAGCAGTGTCAGTACTCAGCCTTTTCCTTTCCATCTGCATGGTGGTGGTGTTTCTACAGTGCTCATCTTACATACAGTTTTTTGAGTATCCTTTCACCTGATCATCATAAATGCAGACACATTGTTCATATCCATCCTGAATGGGACTTCAGATCTCGTGTTCCGTCACTTAAACCGTGTTATTCTGTTTGTCCCTCCCTCTGGTGGTACCCCATCTTCAGTGATGTTAAATTAGCCTTTACATTCTGTAATTCTCCCACAGCTCTCCTTGCTCTTACCCATCAGTTCTTACTTAGTGTTTAATTACCAGCTTCTTGATGTTGTAGGCTTGTGATGGCAGCTCTCATCACCTGCTTTGTATTAAATTTACAATTATCTTTAACAAGCATCTGAAGTGCTGTCTGCCCTGTTGAAGGAGTGGACTGGAGGTCCACCAAGCTTCATCGTTGTCCTTCAAATGAATGGGCACTTACTAAGACCTCCATTATGCTTGATGCCATAGCAAAAAATTACTGGATGGTGTCTCAGCTTACAAATCACCTGAGAACCTTAAGCAGCATACCAGTCTGTGCTCATCCAATCTTAAAATTCCAAATGCAGGTCCTAGGAACATGATACATTTTTTCCTCTATTGCTGTGAATTTTTCGAAGTGTGAAAAGTCCTAATTTTGTGTAATGTTTTTTTCTGTAACTGTACTAAGCTACCTGGTATTAATCATCTCTGACCTTACCTAGTTAAACTTGATAAAATGTCAGTATAAATGTTAATACATGGTGATTCTACCAGACAGAAAAAAAGGGCATTACACACCCACGAAGAAGGTCAAGAATTGGAGATACAACTTCTGCTTTTTTGCATATCCTAAAAAAAAAAAGTGCTGTTTTTGTATGATTGAAGATAACCTGAAACATAGTGTTGAGGAACTCCTTCAGAACAGTCTCATCTTGGGACTCCCAAAGGAGTTGGTTTGTGGTTGGATTTAATTCCTTCATTGTTGGCTAATTTCAAGGATGAAAGTGATAGGTAAAATCGGAGAAAATGACAAAAATTATCTGAAGTTGACAAATGACTATAATGAAGAATTGTATGAGCTAAAGGCATGTAATTTGGCAAAGACCTAGCTAAGGTGGGAAGTGTTATTTGTCTGTAATTAGACACACATCTAACTACAAAAGCTGCAGTGGAATTTAATGTAGTAAATGAGGGATTTTCTTACAGATTTACTGGGATGTAGTTCAGGGAAGATCAGCAAAAATTGTTAGTGACATGCATTAGGCCTGTGACACAGGACCCCAAACAGCATCTCCTGCAGGTGGTAGTTCACTCTCTTGCTTTGGGTAGACATCTTGTGTGATTTTTCTTGGGCAGTCAGGCAGGCTGCAGTTTAAATTCAATAGAGTTGGTTGCTGACCCTTGTTACCTTTTCCAGAAGTCTGTTCCACATACAGTTGTGAATCCTCGCATCTGTAATTCAAATGATTTAGCTTAATTTGTAGTGGATTTCTGATGAAAGCAACCTGGCCCCTTTGTGCATTCCTTTGTTGGGGTATGTAATTCTCATTCTCTCACTCCTCCCTCATGGCCTAGCAGGCTTCATTTCATTACTGATATCCTGCAGCCTTGAATACTGGCCACCAGTATGGAACAAAATGTGGAAAAGAGTTTTGAGTGACTTGGGCAATGGCTCCTCTATTACAGTTGAGGTGCTGAGGAAGAACCTTGGGTAGTACATGACGAATTTTTTTCCATGATAATACAAATGATGTAATAGTAACTTTACGATGCTGCTTGGGAATGGAAGAAATACTAGACCACTCACACAAGAAATCATGTTGGTCTTTTACTGTCTGCATTGCCTTTTACTGTTTACTGCTGCATTTCATCTTTATTTTTGATATTCCAGCCCTTGAGAGTTCTTGATTTTTCTATGTGGTAATTCCAGTCTTCTTCAACTGATGCTATTAACTTTGTCTCTCCAGAAAATTTAGTCTAAAAAATAGTAATTGTGCAGAAAAACATGTGACATAAAAGCATTAAACAAATTACAAGACTGATTACTGAGGAACTGTGTCCTAATGCCACTATGTCACTGTGTTTTGTCTTAATCTTGTTTAGCCCAGAGGTCATAACATAATCCTTGTCTTCTCAAGTATTAGCAAAAATTCACTGTAAGAGATGGTCTATTGGATTGAAGCCCAGGAAGATTAGATACATCTTTAATCAAAGCCCAACTTAACTCTCTTATTGGCAAAGCAGGTATGCAGACTTGCTGGGCTCATATTATATTAATTGTGAAGCAGTGTTACACTGTAAGCAATTATACTTGAAAGCAGCAAACTTCAGTATTTTGCTCTCTGATATAGGGAATAGGTTTCTGAGAAGAAATTATTTCATATTACATATTTAATTGGAAGTATTTAGTCACAGAGTATTAACTCATTCTCATTTCCCTTTTCCCCTCTAACAAAATCACACTATCAGTATTTAGATTATTTTTGTCTACTTCATGTCCAGATCCCAGTATTTTTACCTTTCTTACTTGTAAAGGACAGTATGGTACTTCAGATATATTTTTCTAGTGATGTACTTGTGAGAAAAATATTTTCTTCTACTTACAGAATTATCAAGCCAGTGTTGATGATTTCAACAAGGTACTTCTAATAGATCCAAATGTTCTTGAAGCACAAAAGGAATTAGAGGAGGTAACCCAACTGCTTCACCTTGACAGCAGTGCTGAAGCTGGCAGTCAGCAAACACAAGGGAAGAAAATAACCATACAAGAGGTGGTATACCTGTTCATTTTTTTAAAGCAAACACAACTGAACCACACATATGAAGAAATAATATTAAAGCTTTGTTTGCCTATCTTGAATCTGTATCGTTGGGGGGATGGTGTTGCATTTTTCACATCAGTTGAGGGCATATTGGAGGAGTTTTACATACAATAAAGAGCGGACTGCTCACAAGCATATTCAGAACCACAGCAGGAAGGGAAATAGTCCATTTAGATGGCACTAAACTTGAGGATATGCTCCTTGTAAACAAAAGGTGCCTAAACTTTGAAATACATGTTTTATAGAGAGCAGCTGTGAAATAGCAGTTTTATTTTTGAAGTCTGTGCTCCTTGGGCACCCTCTGGAGCTGTGTTGGCAGAGGTCTGTGGTCAGCAGATGTGCTGGCTGCTCCCGTGTTCCTCGTGAAATTACAAGTCTGAAAAGTTAAATACTACCCAAAAGAACAAGAGTAAAACATCTGTAAGGTCTTACAAAAGAAGCACGGGATGTAATGTTATGTACAGGATCACAATGTTAGCTTTGCACAGTTCTGGCTAGAATTAGGTGATGAAAGGATTTTCTCAGTCATCTGATAGTTTTTGGATTGTAGCTTTGCTGGTCGTTTAAGAATTCTTTTTCCCCTTTTCATGTTACCAGTATAAGGATACTGTAATTTGATAGTGTAATTTCAGAATGTGGTATAATGGAACCTGCAGTTATTAATATAGGGAAAAAAAAAGTTCTTTAAGTACTTCAGGTTGTCACGAGCTCATGGGATTTTATGTAACCCGCATAAGCTGGTATAGTGTTAGTTAAGCTCTGAGTTGTGACAAACAAAGGGACCTGGAAAGTGTTTAGAGAAGGTTTGGGAAGTGACTACATTGCTCAGAGACCAGCCATCTATGTTGCTGGCACTGGTAGTTCCTCTAGGGGTGATGCAGAAGCATTTATGTTTGCTGTCATAATTACAACTGCCCCTGTGAAGAGGCTCCCCTCTTTCACCTGCTTGAGTACAGGGTAGTTCCATGGAAACAGATTGCAAAGAAAACCAAAACTTTTTAAAAATTTATCATCATTATTCTATGCTAATCAAGCTATAATTATATAAAAGACAGTCAGGGTTTCTCCCTTGATTCTAAGGATTGTTGAAAAATAGATCAAAATGTCTGTAAGCCAAATGCAGTGTTTTCCAAAAATTACTAATCCCCTATTCTATGCAATACAGTATCTTCATACTTTTCAAAATACTTGGCATTGAGAGATGCTGTTCAGTACGTTTTAGTCAGGTTATACTAATTTCACAACTCTTGATGGCTTGAAATAGGTTTTACCAAATGCAGTTGGCCCCATTGTTAATTTTTAGTGGCTGATTCATGAAACTTGTTAGAGGCTGCATCTCAGGGGAAGTTAAGTGGATAGTCAGGCAGTTTATCCATGCTGAGCTTTCTCTTTCCAAAGCAAGACTCCTAACAACAACCTGATCCAGCTGCCATGTGCCTGTACTGCCCTGGAGACACAGCAGTGACATGAAACATGCGTGTCTGCTGCCTTGACTCCAGTTGTCCCTGTCTTCTGGAACTCCACATTTAATACATGTGTAGCGTCCTCCTTGCTCCCGGTGCTCTCCAGGGGTGATTCCACAGTGCAGTGCCGAGCAGTGAAAAGGAGGTGCTGAAACCACACTTTTGACTGTGGGCCTTTGAAGGGGGGGACAAGACAGCTCCTGTTCTGGGGCCAGTAGGACGTGTAAGAGCATGGGTGTGTTTCTTTTATGAAGAGCAGACTGCCAGCTTTAATCCAGTGATACGATGGATAAATGCAGTTTATGAAGCTTCAGGTTATCTCTGTCTGGGTTAAGTGATCTGTTGCCACTTTGTTTGTGAAGGTGACTGAGCCTGATGGACAGGAAGGGAGGCAGTTTGCTACATCAGAGGATGCTGAGAGTCACCATGTTGCTGCTGAGGAGGCTGTTCCAAAGAGAACACGGAGGTCCTCTGAGAAGCTCCGTATTTCGGCACCATCCAACGCTTACGACTTCGGACAGATCGTAAATGCAGTGAATGCCACTAAGGATAAAGCTGCTTGTGCGGATCTTTTAACAATTACAGATCCAAAAATATTGCCAGTGCTGCTGAGTAACAAACTTGAAGGAGAAATCCTTCTGATTTTTATCCAGTCATTAGAACATTATATAGCTGGAAAAGACCCTGGCCTTGCATATCAGCACCTTTTCTACTTAAGCAAAGCAGAAAGATTTAAGGTAAGAACCTAGACTCCTTGAATGTGTACTTAAATTGCACAGAAATCTAAAGGAAAATTTCATACCTTAAAAGGAAAAAACACTTGACTTTTGTATCTCTGTCAGATATTATGATTTTTCAGTCACCTTGTGCTGTTTATAAAATTTGTTGTTTTGTTTTTGTTTTTTTCAGGTGGTGGTGGCCCTTCTTAGCAAAAGTGAAAAAGAAGAGGTACAGCAACTGTTTGATTTACTTTCAGAAAGCCAGAGTGATCAGTACTCATTGGAAGATCTCAAGAGCCTTAAAAAGGTTTATGAACTTTAGGAAGTTAAAGTTCATTGGCTGCATGCATATAGTTCATGTTAGAAGCTGAATGAATGAACTCGGCAAACTTGCCTGGATTCAAGTGGGTCTTTACCTGGACTGCTGGAATTCTATTCTGTTTTGATAGCATATGCACATTTAAAACTTGCTGCTCTTTTCTTCTTGTAGTTGTATACATCTCTAGAATTTAATGCCTGTCTCTGTTCAGTAACAGAGTTCATTTCATTTGGCATATCGATTTTATTTAGACTCAGAAAAATGCATTTTACATTATATATGCAGTGTGAAATACCTTGATGGTACAATAGATAAATACACTCTTAGTCATCACTTGTTACATGGTTTTGTGAATTCTCTGTTTAGGTGATAAAGGATCTTCAAGATAAATGGGTCAGTTAGCAGTAACTTTGCAAAAATAGGTTTACAAAAGGTATTAACATTTTTCAGAAAACTCCTGTGGGCCATCTGTTTGTTCACTATTCCTGGTCTGTAGAAAACAGATTTCAGTATTTTGGCTCAATACATCTTAACAAAAAAAGTGAATTAATTATATACTAACTTGGAAACAATTATTAAATGGATGGGTATGTTTTTAATGAGTAATTTTTAGTGCACAGAGAACTTCTTTCCTGTGTGTGCAGGAGGGTGGCTGGTGTTCTGACTTTTTTTGGGCAGTGACAGAAGAAAAAGTGGCTGCACTTCACAGTAGAAATATTTAACTCTGATGTTTGTGTTCAAATTGTTTAAACTACCAGCTATTTCTGTTTACAGATATATTTATAAAACTAAAAGTAAAACAATTTTTTGGACCAGTATGAATTTTTTTTCAAATTTCAGGCATTACTTATGTTTTATATTTGATTCTGACAAAGTTCTGTCAAAGTTGAAGCTTTTAAAATTTTGATGCCTTCTTTGCACAGGTGATATAAATTTATATCAGACTCATATAGCACTGCAGAAATATCATTAAGAATGTTCTAATGAAGATTTTTCTCAGGTGTATATTAATAAAGTTTTTTTCTTGACAAGTATAATTATGGCTTCTTTTCAGTACACTTCAGGCTTATAATTCTGACATGTGGATTATTAGTATCATCTTGGAGTTCCAAGACTGAGGGTTTTAATTCCTAAATTATCATCATCATTACAGTTGATGATATTTAGCAATTAATGGGTTTTCACTTTGTGTGTGTGTGTGTGTGTGTGACCTCCTCAGATTAAGGCAGACCCTAAACTTTGGCTGGTTGAGGATGTAAAACACCAGCATTGCTTGTAGTCATATTGGTGATGGTCC
Source organism: Cinclus cinclus (assembly GCF_963662255.1). NCBI lineage: Eukaryota > Metazoa > Chordata > Aves > Passeriformes > Cinclidae > Cinclus > Cinclus cinclus. Next base: position 130,966,514 of record NC_085046.1, read on the forward strand.
TGCCTCGTTCAGGTTTCACTGAGATTGGCTGCTTTTTTTAGCCAGCATTTAGGAGGGCCTGACAGACAGAACAATTTATAAAGACACAGAACTTGTAAAAAAATGGAATCAAACAGATGTTCGGGACTGTACTGCCAATTCAGCCTGAACTGCTTGAGCCAAGGGCAGCAGTCTTCAAAACTGAAGGGGCAGCATTAGACCAGTGGAAGGCATTCTGGGGGCAGGGGGTGCAGAATGGAGTATCTTTGGGTATGGATTTCACCATTCGTTTGACAGGTAAGGGCTGCCCAAGTCTGTTCCTCTTGCCTTAGTCTGGGAACCTGCAGGAGCAATCTCTGCAGCCCCCAACAGCTGCAGCTGAACAGCAGATGTGGGATCACCTGTCAAAGAGAATGGCCAGGTGAGGCCGAGTGGCCTTTGCACAGAGGCAGCCACAGCATCCCAGGTGTGGCACTGGAGCAACAGACCAAAAGTAGCTCCTTGCTCACCATGAGACCGGGAAAACACATTTTGTGTCCCATCTGTGTAATGGTCAGCAGGGAAGCAACAGAGCTGAATTACTGCTTTCCTCACTGCTGGGCCAGGAGTTTGTCTCTCTTTGGGCAGTCCCCATCCCTGACACTCCTGGTCTAATTTTCCCCTCTTATTTTTGAATACTCCCATATTTTAAATCTTGTTTCTGCTTTATGTTTGGCCTTTATGCTGCTTTTTTGTTTTCCTCTGCCCTCCATAATCATAGTATCTTCTGCAGCTTTGTCTGCTCTGCCAGGCAAAGGTAGGGCTGTAGCTGCCACCTCAGCACTGCAGTGCATGGCCTCAGTGAGGACACAGCACCCAGAAACAACAGAGTGGGCAAAAGGGGAGAGGGAGCAAGAGCACCCAAATGTCTTACCTGGCTTTGTGGCAGGGACACCCCAGTCCCAGCATGGTGTTACGTGCTTTGCTTGTCACTCACCCTCTCAAAGTGGCAACATCCACCTCTGTAAAACCAAACCAACCAAACCCAACAGCAGGACAGAAGCAGGAAGAGAGCACTGGTTCTGCAGGTGATGGGAGCAGGGCAGTGAACGTGACCCTGCAGTGGCAATGATGGCACCAGTCACACACACAGGCCCTGGCCTGCAGAGACCGAGCTGCTCCTGGGCACATATCCCAGGTTTTCACACAAGAGATGATTGCAAGGTTCCTTCTGTAGCCACTAAAAATGCAGTCAGTGGCCAGGGAATAGCACGGGAATGGAGGTCACACTGTTGCTATTTCAAAGTACTTTTGACATTTTTTGAGAAGCCAGCTCCAGGCTGACAGATGATACCAGGGCTGTGTCAGCATGGCAGGGTTGCTTCCCTGGCCAAAAGCCAATGTACCACAGGGCCACTACTCTTCCCCCTCTCCCTAGGGAGTGGTACCAGAAGTGGTGAGAGCCCCTTTCCTGGCAAACCACCCTCCTTACCCTCATATGGGATGTATTTCCATTCATCAGAACCTGCTCTGCTATACATAATCCAGTTGCACAAATAAGGGGCTACTCCTGTGGCTGCCAGGCCTTTCAGAAAACTTGTTCATTACAATAAACAACATAGTTCTGAACAGCAGGGAACAAAGCTTCTTCCCTGCTGTAAATCAGGATTTATGACCCAAGTCAGTGTAACTGCTCAGCAACCGTGAGCTGCAGCTACCCAAGGGACAGAGGGTGGTGGCTGGAGCAGGGGCTCACCCCAGCTGGCTGAGGGGGATGAATTATCACCCACCCCGAGTCCTCACTCCTCCCTGGGCCCGGCCCTAGGGCATGTAACACATTTCAGTGCAGACACAACTTCCAGCTGGGGCTGTGCCATTTTCTCGGTTGCTCTGTGCTAAATGCCACCCTCACAAACACAGACAGTGACATGAGAATGGTTTTCCTTGTAAGCAGTAGGGATTATAAGGGGATAAAGTGCCCCTCACACAGAATGTTGTGCTTAGAAATGTCTTGAGAATGCAGCCTGTGAGTAAAGGGGAACTCAAGCCCACACAACCCCACCAGCATGAGTCTTGTGCCTAAACACAACTGTTCCAGTTTAGGCTGTTGGGAATTTTAATGCCCTTATTGTTGCGATGGAATAAAAATTAGTCCTTTTGTAAAGCCAGCTCACCAGGATCTGGTACAAGGAGAGCTGTATCTGGAATCTTGCTGGGTTTGCCCCCCAGAACACTTCCTGCTGTTCCCTGTGTGCAGGCAGGAGCTGAGACAGCGACATCTCAGATACTCAGTGACCTGGCCTGGCACACGAGTGACACGCCACAGCAGATTCACCTCCAGAACCATCTGCCAAGACTTGGGGTTGTGCTTAGCACATTTCAGTGTCACCCATGAGGCTGTGCATCAAACTCCTCTTTTTCCTCCACAGCAGCTTTGACAACCAAGTTACCTCACAGCCACTTTTCTCTGTTTCTCCTTCTCTTTGAGACCAAAGGTAACAAAGACATTGTCACCAGTCTGGGATTGTGCTTCTCAACACAACCAGGCCTGGGGGTTCTCCAATCCTCACGAGGAAACCATTTTGCTCCCACAGCAACACCAGATTATTCCACCTGGGAAGACCAGTGCGTCATCTTTGGGACTGGCAGGAGCAGTCAAGGTGGTAACTGTGCTCTTCAGATCTTTGTCATTTCAGAAAGTCATTCTAAATAAATCTCAACATCATTCCAAAGTTCCTGTTCAAGACCACCACAATTTCACCTGAATTAGAATATTAATGGTTTTAAGTTCATTAATTCTAGTATTTTTCAACCTTCTGCTTGATTAGCCTTAAAATGCATTATTATCCATGAGAGTGGTGGTATTACTAAGTAGGCAACTATTTAAAAATCAATCTGAATGACTGGAAGAGATGTCAGTCAGTCAAAAAAATCTTTATGCAACAGTAAAAAGTAATTAGCTCATACATGCACAACTCTATGATACTGATTGAAAGGATGGATGTTCAAGCCTGGATGCTTCACTACAAAAAAGACATGGAAACATCATGAGGAAAGCTTCTATGATGTCTTTTATCTAATGTTGCAACTATCTCCATCTCGAACAGATATTAAAATAAACTTCCTCAAGATCCACAACCTGATGCCAATTAGTCAAATTGGCCAGAAACCATGGAAAAAATTTCTGAAAAAGAACCACCATGCTGGGAGATCAGATGTAAATTTTACCTTTCCTCTAATTCATTTCAGTGAATAAAAAAAAAATACTGAATTCTTACAGTAGATCTGTAAATAAGAGAAGCATTTTCTGCATTAGTGTATTAATGGTGCATTAGCGTATTAGTGTATTAATTTTTATAGACTCAAAATTCACTGCTGCATTAAATTGATACTTAGACTGCCTCACATATGAAATACTACTTCTGAATTTAAAAATGTTACAAAATTAATCAGCAAATCAGTTTTCTCCTAGAAACTTATCTCCAGAATAAACTTACCTGCATTTTAATGTTGCTTCTTAAAGTGATGCATAAAATTATCAGATGATTTCAAAGTGACTGAAAATAATTATATTATTTGATAAAATTTATTTACAGGAGTAAACCATATTTCCATTTACCTGCACAGCAAAACTGAGGTCCTGAGAAATTAAGAAGTTTAAACTTGCTGAAATAGCTCTTCTGACAGAAGTATGACTTACATAAGGGTTTGGCATGAGGCAATCCAGCTTGGGCTTCTGCAATACATTCCTGTCGCTTTTAGTTTCTCCCTTCCCTGGCCTCTCGTGATGCAGGTGAAAAAACAAGTCTAAGGAACAGGCAGTTCAACTAGGCAAAAACCACCAGGTATTACCCAGAAACTGTGGCCAATCTGTGGAGTTTCAGAAAGAACTCTGTGTAGGCCACGTGAACTGAGAAGAGCATCACTTTAGTCAGAGAAAACAGAGTTTGAGTTTAGTCAGCGATCTGACTTGCACCAAGATGGTGCAGTTCTGTTTGAAGAGCTCAAGCCAGAACTGCATCCCTCCCACAAAACCATTTACTGTCCTCCCTGCAGAGAGGCAGCTCAGGTTTCTTTTCAACTTAGAGACGGCTGAAATCTTGTACAAAATGCAACTGACTTTAGATCTTACATTTCCAAGAATGAGCGCATTCAACTTCCAAAGCACAGCTAATGAAATAAAAATATTTAAAGGCAGCAAGAGGTAAGAGCAGTCAGGAAAAAAGGCTCCTTGGGAACATGCACATTTTCATAAGGCTGATCAGCACATTGAACAAGAGACCACTAGAAGTCAGTATTTAGACATTTATTTCAGATATGCAGTTTACACGCATATTATTGAGCAAAACCAAATTGCAAATATACAAATACTGTAACAAGCATTACCAAATAACATAACTGGCACTAGTGTTATAAGCTATTACTGAAACTGGTGAGGATAAGTCATGGAAGAGGACTGTAGCTCATGGCATTCTTTTCATCCAATCAAACTCTCAGTAGCACCATAATGGCAATACATGAAACACAAGACAGAACATTGTTAACTGTTATTCTGAATTCACAACTTTTTTTCCATTTTAGTGAATTACTTAGCAAAAAAATGTTAACAGTGCAGGCGCTTTGGCCAACTTCAGCTTGTGTTCAGCTGTACATCTTCCATTTGCAAAAGAAAAAAAAAGCCAGCATATTTGGAACCCATCTTTGCACTTGGGCAGTCATTGCACTGCACTTAAGATTCTGGGACTGAAGACAGGCATGTCTTGCAAAGAGATGTCATGTCCACTAAAGCCTGAGTGAGTCTTTGGTAGGCCAATACCTCATTATTATATCTATGACAGTCATTTTATTCACTAGGATTTTCTTTTGAGATCCAAGGTGGCCAAAGAGGACATTCCAGAAAACATTACAGTAAAATCCTCAAACGACCAGGCACTTCAAACCCAGTCTTTTCCAAAGGCACCAAGAATGGACGGGGCACCAATTTTCCCCCTAATGAAAGGTGACTGCATCTGCTTTTCTATAATGCTTAGAAATCACTGTATTGTTATTTTACAGTTTTTATACACTATATAGTAGCCTTATCCACTGCATGATTGGTTGCATGAATAAATAGGTAACCCCACTGTTCTACACAGGTGATGTCTCCATTCCACCATATATTAAGTACCAATTTCTTATGTTTTGAAATTATGTAAAAGCCATAACCCTGCTCAAAGTGTACACACATACAAACATTTCTGACACAGGCTACATCCATCTGAAGATATGCAGTTCATTCTACATGCATTCTAAATACAGTGTGTCCAGTTATGAAACAAAATTATCATTCTGAATATTCACTGTTGAAGTATGTTTGTAGAGGTCTCTGCAGGTCTCTGTTTCCCTTGAATTTAAGAGTTCACACAAGAATGGTTTTAAGTCTCTAATGCTCAGCTAACACCCTTTATCCCAAACCCCATATTTTCCAAGTGAACAGTGCAGGACATATTATTCATTTCAGCATTTAACATATTAAGAATTTACCAATTTTTATCTAAATACACCAAGTATATGCTTTCAAGCAAAGTTCTGGCAAAAATACAAAACATGGACATATTTGTACTGCTGTAATGCACTTGGTTAAAGCCTTCATGTCTCTTCACACAGGTGGGAGATCCATAGGAAGTATTTTGCCTTATCAGACAAGTATATAGAAAATGCAGTTGTATCAAAACCTTGCTTCAGCTGGTCACCTGAAACTTATGGAAGTCGCACGTGATTCAACCAGCTTTGACAGGGTTCTTTAGTGGCAAATATAATTTTGCAGCACTTACAGATTTACATTTCGGTCTGAATAGCAGTGCTTAATTCCACAGCCTGTTGTGAATGGTTGTTGTTTGTTTCTTTCAGTGTTTCAACAACACCTAAATCTACATCTGTGGAAGATCCATTATTAACGCTTTCCTCAGCAATGTAACTCAGCTGTGCAACATCAGTGCTTGGGGCTGTTGGAACAGGCACAGGGATTCCACTCGGCTGTGGAGAGTTTTCCAGGCGATCATTTTCCACCTCTGGGAGAACACTGACTGTGGTGAAGCGAGTGTGATAGTCGCTGGAACCATGGCTACAGGAAGTTTTCATACTTTCCATATCTGAGCAACTGAACTCAGAGAAATGGCTGGAGTGTGAATCTGCTACAGATGGAATACTATCGCTCAGAGAGGGAGAGTCAAATTCACTGGAGTTTGTGCTTTGCTGTTCCAACAGCTGAGCATCCATGTCCTCTCTCGTCTCATTAATCTTCACGCTGCTCTTCTTTCTCAGCTTACCTTTGCACTTCTTCCCCGCCGTGCTGTCCTTGGACCACTTGGCGGCGCCGGCTTTGCCTTCGGGCGGGCCGGAGCCGCGCCCGGCAGCGCCGCCGTCCTCCACGCTGCTGCTCCCGCTGTGGTGCCGGAACTTGGCCGGCTTGGATTCGATATCCACCTGCACTTCCAGGCTGTTGCCTTCCCTAGAACAGGGGAGAAGCTGTGAGTGTAAGCGCTCGTCGGAGGGGGGAACAAACTCTTGCTCCTGTCCAACATACACAGTGAAAGTGAGAGGGATGCATCTTGTAAGGAAAAATGTTTAACCAAATAAACAGCCCAAAGGAAAACACAAAAGTTTGAACGACCAAACGCTTTACTGAGCTACAGCAGTGGCGTTCCTCTCTGGAAATACAAGCAGTCACATGTAACTCCATTGGTAACAAAATCTACAGTTTCAAAGTATAATCTTGCATGTAGAACAACTGAGGCATGCTTAAAATACCCTTTAATAAGCAAGGCTTATAAATATTCTATTTTCACAACATTTCTCTTACCTGTCCAAAGGGATGTAGGAGTTCAGAATGGATCCTGCCATTGCTTTGGTACTGGCATTGTCACTAACTGTTCCCAAGCTAACTGTGCCAGATTCTCCACTCAGACTGTATCGTTCTTTCTGCACATCTGCTTGTACTTCCAGTCTTTGAGAGAAAGAGAGAGACTTGCATATACTACCACAACAGTTAAAGCACAGTAGCTGAAAATTAGTGTCACTATGTAGAGTGCAGTAAGTAAATAAATCAGTAATAGAGTTCCTGAGTCACACCAGGACAGATGGGCTTATTTACCCTACTGTCACATGTTCTCCATTCCCAGTGCCAAAATTTATTATTTTTTTTATTAAAACAAAGCAAACAAAAACACCTTAAAGCAAAACCAGATTAATTTCCTGAACGTGTTAACCAAAAAATTCTGGATTCTTTCTCTCCTGAGATTCACAAGGACCACTTCCTGGTTCAGCAGATAGTACACTGTACTCCAGAAACAATCAGAAGGGTACATAAATTCAAGACATGATAGATCCCATGTATTCCCTGCTGCAAATTACTATTAATCAAATAAGAGGCAGAGAACTGTGTTCTGAACTCTGCTTTGCATTGTATTGCTATCAACTGCAACAGGAATAATAGAAACGTGACCAATCTTGAATTTGGCTCAGCAGATAAGCCAGAAATCAAATTACAAGCTTTTTTCCAAATGTCTTGTTTATCTTTGTTCTAACAGTGAAATGGAAGTGTTTTCTTCTGTTTTAACTCTCAGCTCTTTAAAGAAGAGGATATGTATACCTCACTCAGCAGTCACAGCCTGGTACACCTGGCCCAGCAGAGGGGAACTCTTGATACTATCCCACTCTCTTTATTCTATATAGTTTGGACTGCCAAATTACTCAAAAGGAGCAGTGTTGGCAGCTGATTTAAGGAGAAAATTCCATCCTGAGCCCCACATGCTAACAATCTTTTCTACACACTCCCTTTCTCTTCAGGGTGCAGGACAGCCAGAGAGGTCAAAATTCACAGTAAGCATTGAGCATGTGACAACAAGCTGCCCCTTGGCAAGGCCAGGTGTTCATCTACCTCTCCTCCTGCCTGAGATCCATTTGGAGTCCACGCTCCACCCAGATGTTCTGAAGGCACAGCTTGGTGCCTGCAGACTGAACGAGTCAGCAGTTCTGACTTTTGGCTGAGGTGTACCAGAGAACAAAACTGTGTTAGAGATGAGCCGTTTCCCTCTGACTCCTGCCCACGGGCAGCTCTCCTGGGGAAGCAGGACAACAAGATCTCAGGCCCCACTCAGCCTACACAAAATCAAAGTCCTAAGGATTGAGGTCAGGCAGGATCTCTTGAAAATCAGTAAGTTCGTCAGGGATGAACTCTTTATCTCCCAGCAATAAGCTCCTTTTAATAGCAAAAAAGGGAAAACCGAGGAGGTGCACTTCCTGTGCCTGCAGGTGGAGCAGGAGAGTGCAGGGCTGGAGCAGGTCCTCACCTGTTGAAGCAGTTGACCATGGCACTCCCCGAGAGGCTGCCCGTGATGCTGGCCCCAGCCAGGGCCATGGTGCTGGCGGTCTCACTCAGGTTGTCCCGGATGGCTCCTATTCTGTCCATGTGGCTGCCGCTGGCGCTCAGGCTGCCCGTCAGGCCCCCCACGCTGCCCTCCCCTATGCTGGGGTTGTGCCGCGCCTCCGCCACCGACGTGGTATCTGCCCAGAGACACACAGGACCCTCAGCTATGGAAACAGCACCCAGCTCTTTCCAGAATGTCAGCATGAAAACTGTTTCTGAAATCACGCTGAGAAGGAGGATTTACAAAAGAGAACGTTGTCAAAAAAAACAAACAAAAAAACACAACAAGAAATAATTTAAAAAGACACCTTTCTTGGAGCTGCTATAATGGCTATGCCTGACATCACATACTTAAGATAGCAAAAAATTAACCATGGATAGGACAGGAAACATGGCTAAAAGGAATGCGGACACCCCATCACACAGGATACTGCCATGTAATCAAAAAACTGAAGCATCAGACCAGTCTTTAGTTGGCCTTATTAAAAATAAAAACTCTAACCAGTTTCCACAAACGAGGATTCTGAAAGAAGAACATTAATGCTATGTTAAAACTTTTACCTATGGTGAAGACCCGAGTTTGGTTTTGAATACAATGGGCAACAGAAGCTTTAACAGTTGTAATACAGCCCAGCACAAAATGACACAGAGAAGCAATTATCATCTGAGGGGTGCAATTTCAGCAATGAGCAGAAGCAGCCCCAAATGCAAATAACTACTCTAGTATCTAAGTCCAAAAATACACGTCACAAAGCCCATATTTATAGAAAATGGAATTTTCTTACCCACAGCTGCATTTGTTCCACCAACATTTATATCATTTTCATCATCAAATTCTATCCTGACACCTTTTCCATTGCCAGCTGACACACCACAGCCTCCACTTCGGCAGAGGGAAATTGGAACAACTCCATACACATAAGCCAGCATAATAGGAACACCAATACCTACAGAGGGAAGTAGAGTCTTTCATTAAAAGTGACTTTTATTTTAGAGCCTTTCATAAAGGCAATTTCAATTTCCAAGATTACTTAATATTTGATTAATACTACACTTGAAAGAGATCAGGAAGGAGCGAAATTAAGAAATATTGGTAAATCACTAAGGAGAAATGACAGGTAAGTGCTTTCATCAGGCAGAATGTCCTGTCAGGACTGGTAGTAAGAGAAGCTTAATGACTGATGAATTAATACTTTCTGTATGTTCATAACATACTTTACACACAAAACTGAAGTACTTGAAAGATTCACAAAAGCTCCACTGGGCACTCCACTGTTCTGCCTGAGAGGCAGAAATAGCAGAGACCTATTTAAAATGCTACTCAACTAAAAATGTCAGTACCTCCACTACTTTAATAAGGGACTTCAATTTACATCCACTGAAGGGAGATGTGGCTTTGCTATAAATTTAATAGGACTTAACATTATTATTACTCTGGGATTTTTCAATATAAGTTTTCCTTAGAAGTAAACAATTCTGTGGAGTACAGTGGCAGGAATTAAGGGAAGCCAGCTAAAGGAACTGTAGACTAAACCAGACACAGATACACACATATCACGTTGAGTGGACAGTGGAAGTTAGTCCTTTGGCATATGAATTAAATCATCCTATGGCTTTGCTGATGGAATATACAGAAGGTACAAAAACCAGCAGTTTGAAAAATGTCAAGCTGGTACATTCTGAAAAAGTCAGGAGAGAAGCTCCTAATAGAAAAGCTACTCAGTCTCATCTAAAAGAAGGGTTCCAATTATACAAAGTCTCCTTCACTGGAATTACTCACATTCAAGGAAGAACTCCACGTTCTTATGATCATTATTTTGGAAACCACACAACGCCCTGAGACTGGAGGCCATGTGTTAATGGCAAAGGGGCAAGAGCAAAACCCCACAAAATAAAACCCAACTCCTTTCCCTGTAAAGCCACATTTCATCTCTGTTCAGGAGTAAGTAACAGCTTGAGAGAAACAAAGTAAGGCAGACCTATACAAATACAACAATGAGACTGTGTCCCACCACCTGTTTAGCAGGGATCTGACACCACAGCTACATGAGAACAATGCAGTGCAGACTGACACCAGTTTCATGGCTGGCATATCCTCATTTGCACAGTGGTCCACCACTGATAACAAGCAGTTTAAAGCCACAGCTTCCCGGCCAGTTTGAACCATCACTGGCTAGAAGTGGCCTCATCTTCTGGATGTTACTCGTTACTCTCTGAGCATTGCATCTGGCATAAAGGGGAACGCTGCAGAAAAAACTGTGTACAGGGGGCTGATTCAGCTTAAAACTAAATGGTGGGTCTTGGTGTGAGTCAGCTATCCACAGCAGCTTACTGTGCAACCCTCAAGATGCCTGTGCTGCAACAAAGAGGCAAGGCAGTGCTAGTAAAGTCCCCTCCTTTTAAAAAAAATCTGGGTTTACAGTGATCTTGAAATTACCTGAAAAGATGAGGCAACTATCTTTGTAAGGAACAGCAAGATTCTCCTTAAATGCTACCCTCAACAATCACCACGATAAAGAGTGTGATGCATTTTGCACTGACTCCCAGAGCAAGACAAGTGGTTTGTCAGCTACTGCAATGTTAAGTGTAAGAGACCATTTTTGTTCTGCATGGAGAAAAGTTTGATATGAAGTTATTAAAATATGAATAGACCTTGATGCAACAAGTTTTTTTTTTTTCTTGGTCATTTAAAAATTCTTTAAATACTTCAATCTTAAAAGCCAGATGCAACGATGTGGAAACAACAATTTTCAAGATAAAAGTTAGTTTTAATTTTTCAGGAAATGCTATATTAAAATCAAGTACTGTATTCTTGATTCTGCCCCAATAAATGTATAACCCCAGACTCCTCCTTGTCTTGGTTCCTTCCCCTATAAAGGGAAACTACAGCACTTAGGTGTTTTATTCATGAGTGTTTATAGAGTTCTGGTTGCAAGGTGCTACCGAGACACAAAATTGTAGTATTTACTTACCTACAGTTACTGCAGCTACAACTGGAGAAACAATTACAGATAAGGTTACACCACCTGCTATAGCCAAGTTTCGCTTGTGCTTTGAAATGTCTTTGCCTTCATATCGATTGTGAATCTTGAAAGAAGAAAGGGGGTTTAGAGTATTATCAACATCAATAATACATTGCTGCAAGGATGGAAGAAGTGATAGCTTGAAGCTATACACTGTTGTCTTCCAGACAGACCATATTATATGCAATGATTTATTTCTTATCTCAAAGAAAATAAAATTTATATATATCCTAATTTTAGGCAACATCTTACAAGTAAGAAGTCCTCCTATCCAGCATTAAGCATTTATTCTCAGCCTCAAGTTTGAAGAGCTAAGTAATTAAAGAGCTTTGTTTAATCACTACTCCAGCTTAGATAGCTGGGAAAAGTAAACAAACTTTCAGGATTAAAAAAAAAAATGCCACATATGATCAAATTGATACATCTCATTCCCAGTTGTCTTTTCCCTGAAGAGTATGGAGTTAAAACTTTCACACTTTACTAGATCTACAGAAACAGGTTGACAGCAGAGCCACAAGAGAGCCTTCACCAAACACAGCCTGGAAGGAGGGGAAAACAAGAACTCCATTGCTCCAGCATCCCCTCATGACAAGCTGTTGAGACAGGAAATGTTTTTGCAAACCTGAGTCTTAGCTGTGCTTCTGTTTACTGAGAAATCTGCTACCCAAACCTCTTACTGATGGTTCAAGTCTGCAATAACTCTGAATGTGACTGCCTTAAACTTACCTGCCACAAACCCCACATGAACCTGAAAGGCCTTTAAAGATCACTGCTCTATAGAGATTTCCCACATTTGTGTGTTTCATTTACTCTCTGTAGGAACATGGCTTCTCAGAGGTATGCACTGCATCTGTCCTCATTCTTGGGTAAGATATAATTACAAAGGAACAACAAGATATCTGAACAGCCATCACAAAGCCAAGTTAATCCTCACTCCATAAAAAATGAGTACACAAGATGATAATGGCAAAAAATGAGTTGCAGGTCATGCTTCCTAAATTATCATGTTATTGAATGCAGTGCTTTCTAAAATATAATTTCAATCAGAGATTTGGTAGGGTTGTTTTCATTTTGGAATAAACAAAGTCTTTGTATTTGTTCAGGCAAGGCAGGCAAGGAAAGGGCAGAGAGAGCACTGTGCTTTGTGCAAAGAGAATGCATTTACTTGCTGTGAGGTGCATTATTCAGAGAGGAATACAGAGTGAGGGAGCACTTGAATATTGAACATGCCTATGGATTAAAAAGGAAAAATTGAACATGAACACTCTCATAGTATGAGTGTGTAAGAATTATAAGCCCAGAAAAATTAGGTTTCATGGGGCTCTGAGCAATTAGCAAGATCACCTAAGGCACTGAATTTTACAGTTATGGACAATTTTAAGTAACTGCTGGCATAACACAAGAGACATTCATAAAGGTTACTGGATTCCTTAAAAATACACACACACACCAAAAAAAAAAAAAAAAAAAAAAAAAAAAAAAAAAAAAAAAAAGGAAGTGGTTATGGAGTAGAAACTGATTTAAAACATCAATAAGAAGCTTTTGGACACTGACTAAATAATAAAGAATAACCAAACAAAAACACTAGGTCAGAAGACAGATTTCAATAAACACAGAAACCTATTAGGTTACAAGACTTATACATATAAAACCAGAACTCTAGCACTTCCTCAAGGAAACTCTATCAAGGCACAAGCACAAACTCTTCCAATGCAAAGGACAGACAGAATGTTGAAAAATAACAATGAAGCTTCCTTTACCAAAGCAGGAACAGCATTAAGAAAATAGAAAGTAGGTCAGATTGCTATGAATGGGTATAGAAGAACAGCATGAGGGTGTTAGGCCAAAATCAGAAAGGTTAAACTAGAGGAGACAAAAAGCAAGGGATATCAAAGTCAAGGAGAAATTATTCTACAAGTATAGTGCTAGTAAGAGGAAGACCAAATTGGATCAATTTGCTGTTTAAGAAAAATGAAAGACAGCCAGCAGATGAAACTGGAGACCTGATCCCATTCTCTTTTCCCTTCAGTTGCCACTGAAGGTCAACTGTGAGCCAGACAACTGGTGACAAAGAAGTAAGATCTGTACAAATACAGCAGATTGGAGCACACTTACATGAGCTGATCTAAAAATTTCTCAGCAGGCCAAGTTTCAGAGTCACTAATAGTAATTTTTGAAAATTATTTTTAGTACAGGGCTGAAAAAAAAAAAATCCAGGAAAACTGGAAATAGATAAATGACGATAACCTTAAAAAGGGTACAAACCAAGAAGCTGAGGGAATAAAAGACCACTGAACTGACTTTAATTTCCTGAAAATTGGGACCTTGTAAACATCAAAACAAAGGTAGGAAACAAAAAGGTCATACTGATTTTTTTTTCAAGTAGAAATCATATCAATTTAATTTTCTCTGTAACAAGATAACTCAGCTTTGAGGAGGGAAAGAAACAGATGTCACACACTGACTAATTAAATTCTTACATTCTTGTATGACACTCAAGCAGTTATAATGGTCCAGACTGAAAAAAAAAAAAGATGAGAGAAATGTACTAAGCTTCATATGAATCTACAAAAAAACAAGTGAATAGTCATGTTTTCTAACTAGCCAAATTGAGACTCTTCACTCCATACTTCTTCCAAGAGATGTGCCTTGGATCCAAGAGCATTCAACATTTTCAATAATGTGGAAGATGGAAAGAGAAGAATGTGTGTGTTGAAATTCAGGCCAATACAATCTGGCATGGCTGCAAGATTGCCAGAATTCACTCCAGTCCTGAGAAACTGAATAAATGGTCTGAAATGACCAGATGCAGCTGAAATACCCATGAGTTCAAGACTACCCATAGGAAGAAGCCATTGCCTGAATTACCAGTACATGGGAAAGGGTTTTTGTTTTAGAGTACACAAAATGAAAATAACACATTGTTGAAGAAGAGGTACCTGGTAGTTACTGGCACAAAATCACCCTTTCATTTAACTCAGCAGTAGTAATGCTTCACTGCTGGATTCAAACTGGACAAAAAGGTGGCATGAACAACTACAAGGAAACCCAGAAGAGAAGAATCAGAAACCTAAGCCAATGTTTTCTTGACAGTTCGTTAAGAAAAGCTGGAAGTGCTAGGTTTGTTAAGAATGCATCTAAAGTATCATTAAATATGTAATGGCATATTGCAAAACAAAAGGATTCTCTTCATCAGCTGAAGAATAGGGCAGTAGGAATCTAATGTAAATTCTCTTCCTATACCAATGTTAAAAACACTAAATTTTTCTAACAAAACCAAGCTTGAAGGGCCCGTGGGATCTCCATCGTCAGATGTTTTGAAGCGCAAATATTTGACAGGGGTCACAGAGAAATGACCACTAAGCACTGGGATACAACAGAAATTCTCATGAGACTGCCCTCACAGACTAATGCTCTGAGACTTTAACATATGAAAAGTGCTGTGATGGGGTCCTATTCCAAAATATGAGAAAAGCTAATCATGCAAATGTAATTAGAAACACGTAACTGCTGCCTTCTTCCTCTCCTCACTTAGGAGGTCCCAATGACTGTATGGGACTAAGCAATAACAGAATAAAAGGGTCAAAACCCAACTGTAGCAGAAAGTAGGGCACTTGCTACAAAGAAAAAGATCAAATAAACACAGTGGAAAAGCTGCATCCATGAACATTTTGTCTAGCAGACACACACCTCCTTCCCTCCCCAAGAAATGCAGAATTGAGTCTGCGCCACTCACTGAGAACCGATGCCGATAAAAGCAGAAAAACAAATCTTCCAAGCTATCATCTCAAAAAGTCAATTTCCAAAAGATCTAGATAACTTATTACTACATCCTAAATTACATATAGGGGTTTGTTGGTTACTTTATAGTAAAAGCTACTATATTTTTTAAGAGGAAATTTATCAACTGTCTTCTGATTAACATGATCGTTTCTAGTTCCTTCCCAGAAGAAGTAAAATGAAGACAGACTAGCTAGCAATGAACACTGCTCCACATTGGTGGACTGGCCCAAGGCAATTAACAAGGTGATGAGCATGAATGCTGAAATATGTGTATGCACAAACCTGAACTAGAATAACTTTATACTGCAATTCTGGTAACTATCAGCTTTTAAGGGAAAAAAAAACAACCTCTTTGTCTTCCTTGTGCTCTAAAGACTGTTTAATTGTAAGGGACAGAAGGGGAACCAGAGATTAAAACAAGAACAATTTTGAAAAAGCATGCAGGAGTTTTCATGGCAGGATTTAGAAACTGGAGATTGTCCAGTGCTTTGCTCTGTATGTTTTAAGAGAACCTAGATTCTTAAAAACACTGCTTTTAGCTCCTGTACAACTGACAGAAATGTCCTTAAATAAATCAGGTGTTGGCTGATTTGGTTTTTTGGCGATTGTGTGGCTTTTTGTTTTGTTTTTTTTCTGGAGGCCAGTTAAGATACCAAACTGAACATAGTATCACCCAAGGCATAGAACAGAAGGTAAAGCCTGAAGCATGTTGGGAGTTGAAGCCCTTTTTACCTTACGTCCCACGTACACAGGAATTCCAATAATCATAGCAGGAATAGCAATGCCAGCTATTAAGGCAATTCCTACAGGAGCTCCAACAAGCGTCCCTAGCTGCCACAGGATTTTCTTCTTACGGCTCCATGGTTTCTTTCCCCAAAATGTGCAACCTGATGGGCTAATAGAGAGAAACAAGAAAGCTGTAAAGAAACCGTAAAAAAAATCAACCTAGCTATACACTACTGAAGGTTTCTCTAGCTACAAAATTATTATCCTTAAATTCAAGTTACAGATATTATTTCATTTCATACTTACATAAGTTATTTCTTCATATTTTTTTTTGCCTTGAGAGCATATTTTGCAATGTAACAAGAAGCATATTGTACATTGCTACACACCAATCTATGGTTCACAGTAAGGTGTATAATCAGAAATTCTGTATTGCCTAATACAAAGACAATGCAGCTGTATTAAGACATCAGTAGAAAGAGGGTGTGTTAATCCAAAAAACTTGATTTGTACTAAGAACATGTTGCATGCACAAGACTTACAAAACATTTTAAAATAAAAATAACAAAGCACTAATTTAAATACATGTATTGAAAACTGACTTAGTTCTCTGATATGCCTACTTCAACGGTGATTCTCTACTCCAAGAGGAAGAAAGCCAGACTTATAGCACTTGGGAATCTCCTAAATACTTTAGAAAACAGATTACCAACCACATAGAATTTTTTTTTTTCTTAAATGTACCTTAAATAATGTAAATCTGAGATCTCTTTCATACATAGCCAGCAGAATTCACAGCCACAGACAGCACAAGTCATATGATTGCAGCTTCCATCATTCATTTTTATTATATAAGCAGCACAGCGTGGGCATGGCTTTATGTCATCAGCTGTTTAAAAAATGAATATTAAAATCATATCAGTTCCTCAGACAAGCAAATATAATCACAATACAGACATACACTTGGGAAAACTGACTGAACCATTATCTGAAAAACTTAAGTTTTTTATAAGGTTGCTTTACAAATCTTCATTTGGCCATGACTTGGTATCAAATTTATTTTTACAAACCTTGGACCAACCAAAACTGATGAAAACAAGGTGATGAAACAAGACCACATTCAAGTAATTGAATAGTTAATGCATACCCTTTGTTTAAGGATTTTCTAAGCTTAATGAAATATACATTAGAGTCTGACATTAAATATGTATGCTAACACAGGACTGATAACATGGTCTCTTTAAATATAATCCTCTTTTACATTTCATGCTGTTATGAATCTTATACTTGAATATTCAGTCTCCACTCTGTTAACGGATCTTAAATCCATCTCCCCATTCACATTAATGTACTTCTTTGGTACTGCCAACCTTCTCTTGACTCCTTTTCACAGCCCTGCTTTATACTTACTTACTCCCTAAACAAATATAGTGAGGCAGAAGAAAACTCTAGAGAATCTCTATGTTCCCATGTCAAAGGTGGAAAAATGAGGTTAAGTGATTGGCTCTGTCAAACAAGGGGACGTTGAGCAACAATGAAATACACACACCACAATTGTGATCTTCACTCCTGTTTCTGTTTAGGACAAGCTATTTATTCACAGCAGCAGAAATACCTTGCAGCTCCTAGTGCAGAATTCCAAGTTTACTACCTCTGTGCTACTAGGTAGGACAAAGGGAAAGGAGAGCTCATACTTGATAGAAAGAGCACCTGGAGAGGTGCAGAACCAGCGGAAAAAAGTATCTCTACCAACCCCAGTGCACAAGGAGTAAGCAGCTGAAAGGATTCATTAGCTATTCCCACTTGGGAGCACATGCACAGCCTACAGGGCAGAAAGTAAACAGATCAAGTTCTTCAGCACAGGTGCTGTGCTGCTCTTCAGGCTCAGAGAAACTGAAAGGGGAAGGAAAGGAGCCGGTGTGCTAATTTATTTAGCTTACATGCAAGTTTATTTGAAAGCTAGAGCAAGATGCCAATTTTTAGGGCAAGATGGGATGCATGGTTAAAATAAGACAGTGCAAACTACAAATTAGAGACTCTCGAGTCTTGGGCTGGATTGGAGAAAAACAGCTCTAACTACAAGGTGCAAGTGAGACCCTTTACCCCAAATATCGGCCTCGCTTGTTCAGGCAGAGACAAAAGCTGCCAAATAAATCAGAGTTTGGTGTAATTCAGAGCCAGTTCTTGTCAACAGCAAATTGGAATCTTGATGTGCTAAACATTACTCTGAATAGTTTATCTTTTTTGGGGGGAGTCACAAACAAGCTCAGCTTTAAGAGATGGAATTGTTTGCCTTCTCATAGAAAAAACAGATGAACATTTCCTAGAAAACCAAAAATTTGTAATAACAAAGATGCACAACATCAGAGCTGGCATCAAAGTAATAGTCTTTTTGAAAACAAAATCATTGGTTACAAGTTTTAATTTTAACAGCTGGGAAATTTCACCTACAGTGGAGAAAACAATGGCACTAAGTGATACAACTAAGAAAGTCAACATGCTAAACGTGGGATGTCTTGCAGCAAGTTAATTGGATTTCATGTTTTTCAAATACAAAGAACTTAAAATGCTGACAAGCTTTTGAGACTTAAGTCAGATGTTCGGGTCACAGAGTACTTCAAAGCATAACTGTATTAGGTTGCAATATATGATGTGACCAAAAGTATGTGTTCTACCACCATCTGTTGAAACCAGGTGGGGCACTGTTCTTTATCTTTTCCACAACCCATCCTTCCTCCAGGAAGATACTGTCTGTTAATGGGCCATTCAGTCCCACTGCATGATAAAATTACATCATCCCATTGTGAAATGCTCCACCCAGGGGGAGGAGCCAAACATTTCCTACCTAGATAAAAACTGAAATTTGGAACACCAAAGCAGCCTTTTTTCCACTGGATTCCAGAGGAAAACCAGGCCCTTCTACATCATCACTGGACCTTAGGAGGAAAGCTGCACACCCTTCTACAGGAGCAGTGCTTCAACTGAACCACATCTGTCACTCCAGGACTGCAGCCACCATTTAATGGGACTGCTACCAACACCCTGACTGATGGGGTGTCAGGTTGGAGTCCGACTCTGTCATTTTTTTTTGGGTTCATTCTCTGTAATACTGCATTTCTATTTTAATTTTCCTAGTAAAGAACTGTAATTCCTATCCCCATATTTTTGCCTGAGAGCCCCTTAATTTCAAAATTATAGTAATTTGGAGGGAATGGGTATACATTCGCCATTCAAAAAAAAAAAAAAGGCTCCTGCCTTTCTTAGCAGACACCTGTCTTTCAAACCAAGACAATAACATTTAAAATTTTAATTCAAATTTAAAATTGCTATTTTATGTTCCCGAAAGACAAACCAACCAGTTTCTATCTACCATATCGCTACTCCGTTCTTTCCTTATCTAGGGTTAATTGTGCAAATGTACAGAAGAGATGTTTTACAGACACAGCACCCTGATCATAAATACCTGCTGCTCCAGATTCCTGGCTGTAACTGATAGATGAAGAACGAATGGTTCTCAGGCGCAGACTCTGAGCTCTCTCCTGGCGAGCAGCATCACAGGTCTGGTTGGGATGCCAAATTTGCTTACAGTGGTAGCAAAACTCGGTTCCACAGCCCTCTCGTCCACATGTCAGTTTGGGGCAGCTGGCACATCCAAACGCGATCACAGCATATCTTTAACAATCAGGAGGGGAAAGAGAGAATTTTGTTAATAAAAGTAGTTCTAAGTATAGAACAAAGTTGACTAGACAGCTGCCAGAGTAGCTGAAGCAGGTACAAAGGCAGTGGACATCAGGAGCTGACTACTTCCTTCAGGAGGTGGCCAGCACCAGTTCCAGAACACCTTTTTCTACAGCTTTATTGCCATTGCATTAGATTAAGATTGTAAAGAAATACTACAATCACTGCAACACTCACTCACCTTTACTCCATGCAGTATTCAAATATACTGTATTTAAAGCTGAATGCAATACTGTAAGGTTTACAGCCACCAAGACACCACAGTTTGGAAGAATGGGACAATAAAGCCAAAAAAGGTGTTTAAACAATTAGGAAAAGTTATAGTTTCAAAAGTGTCACAGTCACTGTGGGCACATCTTAGGTTGACCCTGTCCACAAGGGAGGATCCCTGCTAGGTGACCATCAGTGTAACCAACAGCTGTAATGACATCTGGTTTGGTACTGCAGACATTTTAGGATTTTACTAGTTGTCTTTTAGCACGAATACCACTAATTTTTTTAAATAGGTGTTCGATAACTCTTTGTATTTTAAAAGATCAAAACAACAAACCAAGTATTTTATAAACAGGACTTTGGTTTCTCAATAATTAAGGCATTTTTAAAAGTGCATTTCAAACATAAATGCAAAAATTGGTAGGAGTTCGGGCCTCAATGCCACCTTTACTCTAACAATACTAAAAAGCCTCCAAGAATGTTGAGACTTACAAAACTGTGCTACACTACTTCGTAATCAGACACTACATGAACAGTTCCATGCAAGGAGAGTTGAAGTGAGAAAACTGTTCCTTCATTAGACCTGCATTTCAAAGTTCACATGATAAAAACACGCACTCATATTAACAGTAAATACATACATATGTATATATATATTTATTAATTTATACCCATTGTAGCTTTTCTCAAAGATTTTATGCAATAGCTTTATTTATATACATAATACTAAGTCTGCTGGTATGAACATTTAAAACTGATGTATGGTTTTTTTCACATGAATCAGGTCCCTGAATAGACTTCAACAAGTTTATAAATGCAACAAGACTGAGTTTCTGTCTGTTCAAATGAAGGCAATTTTGTTTTAAAAGACTGTTTATTTTTAATCCCCGTCCATTTTATAGCAGTTCCATAAATTAAGTCAAAATTTTATTTATTAGTAATGATACTTTAAAAATACTAGTTATGATACTATAATTTTTTTATTTAAAATATTAAAAAATATCACAAGCCTATCTTAAAATTTAGCTATTTTTATTTAAGTAGCTAGATCTGAAACTCTGCAAAGTTAATGCAAATCCTCTCCCTTCCCTTATTGTTTTAAAACAGCATATTTGATGTCCCTCCCTAGGAAATCTTGCAAACAAATAAGACTTTCAACATTTAACTTACAGATGATGCCGTTACAAATGAGATACATGTTTGTTGTCTGTTTACAAATATTTCTTGCTTTCTAAGTAGAGAATTATTTCAATAATTGCTCGACTCTTCTATATTGCTGCCAAGTTAATCAGCTTCATTTTTCCCAGTTTCTGCAAACTGAAGAGATAATTGCTTTGCATGTACACAAAGAGACACTGATCCAAACACTTCTTCAACAGGGATACATTCAAGGCTTGCTAATGTTAGACCAAAAAAATCTCAAATCTAAGACACAGAATAAAGTATCAATTTATATCCTCTGCCTTCCTATTACTAATAAAGCATAGACACATCCCTGAAAGTATTCCCTGATTGGGACTGATGCATTTGGCACATCTTTAAAAAGTAATTTTTCAGACCAAAGCAAATCTCAGTTCAAACTGTCCAGGATTACAGGTTTAATTTTTACATTTAAGTTATTTTTAAAGGAGATGTGAAAGCCTAAAATCCTTGTTTAGGCTGAGAGAAGGGACAACCAACCAAACTCAAGAGTAATACCCAGTAAAACAAAAACCAGAGGCAGTGAGTGATTAATTGAAGGCTGCACAGTGAAAAGATGAATGAAGAATCTGTACTCTTTTGCATGATCTGCTTTTTGCCTGATAAAAGTGTAAAAATTTAGGAATCGCTGCTCTCTTCTAATGATGCCAGCAATACAATCTCAGAGCAAAAACCATTAAATAATTCAAACAGAAGAAAAGACAGAACACATCTGGAATACTGATTCAGTAATACTTGTTAAAATTACTCTGGGGAACTAGTACGAAAAACAGAATATAATGATATTGGTCTAGGAGAAGGCTCATGAGGTTTCCTATTGGTGCTCCTTCCCCAGGGAAGGATTACCTGTGTGACAGTGTCTCCATCAAGCCACTGCTGGTACCTTAGAGCTGGTCCAGACTTTTACAGTGTTTCAGGTAACAACCAGGATCAGGATGCATTTGAGCTTGCAAGAAAAGCTGCAGATGAAGCAGCCCAGGGTGAGGAAGGCCGTGGTGCCAGTGGTATGGACCACTCTGGCACTGGGCTGCTGTAGTGCAGGAGACCCGTGCAGGGCAGAGCTGCTGCAGCAGAGGTTCCCCTCCAAACTCATCTGCAGTTCTCCTGCTGGGAGGAGAAGTTGCTCTCCACTGGGACAGAAGTAAGAGCAATATACTTGGTACTCTAGATAACCTTGTTTCATCATCTGTTTGGTTCATGTTTTGCTGTCCCTAGGACTTGTTTTTATCCAGAGTTGAAACAGAGAGGAAAAATAATTATTTACTTATTAACTCTTAATTGCTGTTTCCTTAGAACCCAGGAGACCAATGATGTAAAAAAAAAGAAACAAAAACAAAACAAAAACAATGTTTTAAAAACTGATCTAGTTTCCTTCCTTTTTTTCATTTCAGGGATCAAAGTTCTATAATTATTTGCTCTTTATCTAGTTCAGATTTTTTACTTAGTGTGATGCCTAAACCCTGAATCAATACTACATGGGATGTTTGATCAATGCTGAAAAGAGCTGAAGCACTGCTGTGCACCATCCATTTTTTACCTATTTGTGCAGTAATTTTTGACTACCAAAATGTTCCATTCCACACCAATTTTTTATTTATTATAGTACTTATTTCTAATCTTAAAGTCAACTTCAGGAAATTATGCTACCCTCTGTAGTTATTGCACCTCTCCTACTTTGGGGTTAATTGTAAATTTAGTAAATGCATTCCATCCAGCTACTTCATGGAGTATTTGATCCATGCTAAAAGGTCATAAGCCTAATGTATTCCGCCAGGACTACATTTCAAAAACTATTCAGAAAAAGAAAAAAAAAACAAACCCTGAACTTAAATTGCATATTGTACAACTGGATTAGCTGCCAAAGCAATTAGAAACTGTGACTACTGTTGCACCACATAATTACTAAAGCAAATGTCCTCTGATCTGAAGTTTGTGTGAACTGAATGCCATGCATCATCTCTGAACAGTGTTTGTTAGCAAAGGCTCTTCTATGGAAGTCTGAGTAGTCTTTGTTTCCCTAAACCTTACACCTGTAAAGTTCCTTCCATGATCTTCCCGCTAAGCTCCACCACAAGATCAAATCCCCATTATTACTCTCCACACCACTCCCATTTCTCTTTCCTACCTCCCTCTGTGTGCCCTCCCTCAGCTGAGCTCATACAGACTTGTCAGACAGGGCTGCAGCTGCCTGAAAGCCAAATTTAAATTTTTAACTGGAGGATTCACACACAGGTATTACTCTTGCTGGAGGCAATACTGATGGTCTTTCTATTGTTCAAGTAGTATGCCCTTTCCCCTAAACTACCTAGATTAACTTCTGCTGAATTCTTAGTCCTTGCTGCCCAACATTATCACAGGGTTCTGAAGGTTTCAAAACAATCTGGAGAAAGATGGGAAAAAGACAAAACATGATTGCAGGAGCTCTTGTTTGTTTAGGAAGACAACCAGAAACAGTGATCCTCCTGAGAAGTACCCAAGTAGCCAACTTTACACCACTTTAAACTGGCAATGAGAATTTAGTGAGGAGGCACTATCTGTGCATTAAAAGCAGAATTCATCTGTCATTGTGAAGCTTTTCCCTGCCACTTAAAGTATGTTAGGAAAAATAATGGTGTCAAAAGTACAACGTAAGGTTGCCCATGCAGTACAGGTTTGTTCCCTTCATATGGACACTGGTAGAGTTTATCTGCCTGGCCATATACTGTATTTTCCACAGGACTCCTCTCCCAGAGTATGGAGCATGCAATCAGCAGTTCTGGAGCAATGATTTAAATACTTGCTGCACACCAATGCATTGCTGTGGTCTCTAATGACTACATGGAACTTTAACTTTGCTCTGAAGACCCACTTTCTGTATTTATAATGGTCTTATCCATAACAATTATCATCATAGTTTCTGATCTCTGAAAGATATTTAGGAGTTTGGGTTTTTATTAACAAGTAAGAAAACTGAAGCATAAAAACAAAACTGCCTTTGTCTCAATTAAGTACTAAAAAAGTATCTGAACCACTGAACCATGGTTTAATAAAGAACAGTTTACCAGGTCTTATATACTTCTCAGCTTGAATAATAACTGTTTGTAACACAAAAACTCAGGGCAAAGCATGCTTCTGTCTATCAAATAATACCTTCTAGTGGTTGTTTTATTTTGCAGTATCAAAATATTAAGAGAAATCTGTACTGGCTTTGTCCATATGACTTTGTTACAAGCTCATGCAACAAAAACATCCCTCAAGTTATTTTTTCTTCTGTCCTCAAACTATACCACAGCAATGCCATCCACTTTGGACCTGATATGAAACTATCACCTCTCCGGTCCCTGCTTTTGACTTGCATTAGCAAATTTTGTTTCTTTCAAAGTATGAAAGCAAAGCTGTATTTTGAGTAAGTCCTAAACATTAAGCACCTGGTTATTAATACTGCAGTATTTAATCTAACAGTCTGTCCTATCTTGCTTGTTCTTCTGCAACAGTCTTCCTTTTCTTTATTCTACTTATTACTTGTCTGTGAGGCTTTGAAACGGAGCTGTCAGTCTCTGAATTTTTAGTGTGCACTGCACATCTGGATTGCAGTCATGCCTGTATTCTTTAAGCAGTATGATAACACAAACAATCTCTAAAAAAGCAGCTTGCTGAAGAATGGCATTATGAGATACCAGCAGCACAAAAGCACGATGAGCTGCTGCTCAGTAGTATTCAGCCTGCTTAGAATTCAGCATGGTTTCAGAAGTGCTTAAAGTATTAAAGCAAAGTTAAAACATTACGCTCCCCAGATAATAAGCAGGAACAAGCTGGTTATCTTACATCAGAATCCTGCTGACAGACAACAAGTGCTGTCTCAACCAGCCACAAGATGGAAGATATCTGAAGCAGGAGAGGCCTTTTAATCCAAAGAAAAGCTTAAATCATTTGTCACAGTTAAATCACCCACTGTGCTTTAACAAATTAAGTTAAATTATAGTCACCAAATTTTTAATTCTCTTTAGTTTGAGCTTTGTACCATTGCCTTGGCAGTGCAACATCTAAATTTCTTTTGCTTGCTGTAAATAAATGGCAGGCATCTACCAGTAAAAGTTGCTTGACATTGCTAAAATTCCCTCTGCACGAAAAAAAAAAAGAAAAACCTACTCGAGAAAGCATTTTATTTTGGAAGATGGTTGTGGCTTGGGGTGGTTCTTATTGTTGGTTTCATTTTCACTTGTTTTGATTTCTTCTCTTTTTATTAAAGAGAATTCTGCCTGCTACCTACTCGTACAACTCTAACACCCTAAGTAAAGCAAGTAACTTTTCAAAAATCGTAATTCTATGAAAATTATGTATTTACACTGTCACATTTTGGCAAATATAGGAAAAATACATACCCACAATCTGGAGCCGGACACCACCTACAATCAGGATCCGCGACCAGCCATCGCCTAAGCATAAACTCTTCATATTTTTCCATCAAGATGTCATCATTTAATATCAAACGAATATCATGAGGATTAAAACGTTCTGAGCATTCTGGGCAGCTAATATTAACTCTGCTCTCAGAGATTTCTATCCGGAGATACTGACGCAAGCAATCCACACAAGATCTATGGTGACAAGTCATTATCTCTGGGAACCTGTCCTTGGAGTGCCGCAAAAGGCACAAGGGGCATTCCATGAAGTCTCCGCTTGGTTTGCTGCTAGAGGTTGTTCCGTTATCAGAAGAGGTACACGTGGAGAAAATAGAGTTCTTGTCT
Source organism: Cinclus cinclus (assembly GCF_963662255.1). Lineage (NCBI taxonomy): Eukaryota > Metazoa > Chordata > Aves > Passeriformes > Cinclidae > Cinclus > Cinclus cinclus. Next base: position 130,992,289 of record NC_085046.1, read on the forward strand.
GTACACATTTCTGAATGAATACTTTCAATGCTTGCAATTCCATCAACACCTCCATTTAAATCCCTGGACTTGCGTTTCGTGTCTTTTTTTCTCCGAAAAAGTGAGCCCAATGAAATTCTTCTTTTCTTTGGTGCTTTTTTAACTGATGGTAAGCTCACAGAGGAAGCAGAAGACTGGAGGTCCCGATCAGAGCCCATTTGCCGATGTAAACTCATGTCTAGGCCACTCATCAGAAAGGGGTTAAATTTCATACACAATCCTAATCATTTTCAAGGATCAAACAGAGGCAGAGGATACAGGCATATTATTATGTAATCAAGTTTGAGAGTCCTCATGCAGAAGAATTCACGTGTATCTTGTTCCAGCAAATTCTTCAGAAGAATTCCCTGTATTTAGAGGAGAGATGAAAAAACAAGGATTAGAATCACAACTATCACTGTTGGTTCTGAAAGATCACAGCACTCTAGCGACCTGTTATTCCTACCATCTTTTCCACACCATCTGACCCAATACCTCTTTCTCTCAGCTTTTTCTAGCCTTTACATCCTTCTTATCTTAACAAGCCTGGAATTTCCTTCTGGTCAAGGACTATCTTTGTTACACTTAATCAGTGCAGAGAATGGCCTTTGCACTCCCCTGCTCAGCCAAGGGAAGTAGGCTATGTGCATGTGTCTATGCATGTGTAGAAACTACCAAAACTCAAGGTGACAACTAAGTAAATATGCAAGTTCTTCTATAAAGCTTAGCAATAGGCTTACAACATTGCAAACTTTTCTGTTTTCTCTACCTTACATCTTCTGCACAGGTGATAAGGTCAAGTACAAATCCAATACAGTTAATTAAAAGAAAGATTTCTCACTGTTTTTTGAACCATTTAGACTGACAGCAGAAATTAAATCACTGTGCCTAAACAACTCAAGATATTCTCAAAATCTGAGGGTTCTCAGAGAAGTATGCATATTTATAGTATAAGGCATCTGAATATTTCAGGGAGCAGAGCTGCACAGTGAGTGACAGCCAACACTGATTATATAGAAGTTGAAGGGCATGGCAAAGACTACAGTTAAGGTGAAAACATTTGAATTTTTTATCAGATGTATTTCTGTAAGAAAAAAAAAAAGCCTCCAAACCAGATTACCAGATTCACGCTTCAGTTATTACCTATGTACAAGAAGACACCAAGGATTTCCTTCTGTTCTCTGCCGCTTAAGTGACTGCACAGTGAGAAGAGAGAGAACTTCCTATTTTCCTCTGACAGAGGAAAAAGAAGCAGATTATCTCCAACCAAAACCACTCCCCAAACATGCAACTATTCCCACTTCTTGGAAGCTTGACTGTAGAAGAGGAATGTTTTTAACTTTTGGTGAACTGCATCTGTATCAGAAGAATGAGAAGGCATTTCTTATGTGACACCAGTGCTGCAAATCTGCATGCAAAGCTACTGCCAGCACTCTTTCTTTCCTCAGTATATCCCAACTGCCCCCCCAGAAAGGTGAGAATGGGTTTCTATGACCTTACCAAAAGATAAAATCAGAAACTGGATACTAAAACTAAGTCCAAAGGTAGAAACAAAGGCATGTAAAGATTAATGCCTCTGTTTATAAGAGCTAAGCAGTCTACACACCCCTTAGAGACTGGCACAAATCCAAACACGTGCTGTAGTCTCCGGAAGGGGATCACTGAGCTGCTTGGGAAGTGTCAGGGGACGCTCACCAGCAGTGGAAACAGGAATCCCTCTCCAAAGAGGAAGCACAGAAATAGGCACAGGCTGTCCATGTCACCAGAGCAATGCATGCAGCAGTCCCACTGCTGCAGACCACCACAGGTAGCTGTTACCTATGGACTTCCAGGCAGCCAAAACAACACCACTCAGTTTGGACTACTACCCAGTATGGCAGTACTCCACAAGAATACTACCTTCTGCAAGTGCAAAAATTAAAGACAAGAGAAAAAAAAAAAGGAAAAAAAAACCCAACCCCACACAAAAACCCCAACCAAAAAACATGTACATCTTCTGGGTTTGATAAAAAGAGGTCTTACATTTGTGCCCCTAGAGTTTTTTAGAATTAAAAAGCCACCATATTCCATTTTTCCAATGCTGAATTATCACTGCTTTCTTCTTTCTTCTTTTAATAAAGGAAAATCTTACCACTGTGAACATATTAAAAAAAAAAAATCTTAGCTTACTCTCAGAGTCTAAATACTTCAAGAACATAACATACTCTTCCTTCCCTCCTAAGGGAACACTTTTAGTCAAAAAACACAATCTATCTTGGATGCTTTACCTGCTCCTGTTCTCAAAACAAATTTAATAATTTTGCAGCCGCTGTTTCTCATTAAATGAACTAAAACATTCACTGATCTAAAAAAAAAAAAGGTGAAACTGAAAAAAACCTGCTCCCTAATTTTAACAGAAGAAGACATCCTTCCTTCCAGGATCTTGGTATTAAGTTGTATCACAGACAGACACAGCTGATAGACCATGTCTGAAATATACTACATATACAGTCCAATGCTGACAATTAAATTTATGTGTTTAGAACTGCAAAAATAACCTTAAAAGCATTTTTATAACTGGATAATTACTAACATTGGTATGTTCACACAGGTACTACGAGGACATTGGAAAGTGCCAACCTCCTAAATCAGGAGAGTTCATGAACAAAATGAACAGCAAGCAAAGCATTAATTTCAGGCAAAAAGTCTGTTGTTGCTTGTTTTGGTGGGGGGAGTTGTGTTTTTGTTTGTTTTTAAAAATAAAACAGAAAAAGGTAGGAAGTAAACACAGCAACACAGCCAAGTCTATGACTACAAGCCTTCCCCTCCTCCCTTTCTCTGGAGAGGAAAGAATGTGTTATTACAGCATTTCTGCCAGTTCCAACAGATGTACAAAATCAAGAAACAGCAGTTCTGGTGATGAACCAGTTGTACTTTTTCTTTTTAAATAAACAAAGATTCTCCCATGCTTTAAAAAAAAAGAGACCACTACATCCCATAGTTCTCTCTGCATAATGGGATCTGATAAGCAGTCTCTCTAAAATAGCAGATTGCTCTTCTAAGGAAAATTTAGTTAAACTTTGATAGGATTTTTGAAAGTGTAAATTGCTAGTTATTCCAGACAATCATTACTTGTGCTCTTTAGATTTAAATGCATGAAACTAGTTTTTAAAGCCAAGCTCTTCCTTATATAGTAATTCTGGGCTGACATTCTAGGGACATTTCAAGATGACTTTGCCCAAGTGAAAAGATTCAGCAGATGATTAATTAGAGAAAAAAATGAAGACACATGTTGCAGTGCTAATAATGACCCGAGCTGTACAAAAATCATAAAAGCTTTACTAGCGCAATCTGGAGCACTGGCCAGTTCTCATGTTGCCCAACCCAAGACAGCATCTGCATGTTTCTGCTGACAAGAAGAAAATACTTGATTCTGTACAGCCAGAGAACAGAATGCCCATATTATTCCAGTAACAACGAGTCCACACGAAGGGGATATGCTGTGTGCAAACTGAAGGTCTGAAATCCAACTACTTGAAATGAGCTGAGACACACAAACTATGGTAATATTAAACAATCTGATTTTGAGGCAACATACATTGCAAGTTTTGCATTACGCCCGCTGACCAGTATGAACTCTGTCAACACACAGAAGAAACTAATATGGGCACAGCAAACGGACAGAAAAAACAGAGAGCAAAACCTAAAATTTTTAAGTTTACCACTGTTCTCAACATTTCCTCAAAAGCACTTACCGATGACAGAAAAAACGTATTTCTGGCTTCCCGCCATGCCCAAAGCCCTACCACAAATCCAAATTCCAGCCGTGCTTTGCATTCTGCTCGTGCCACAGACTTACCACAAAACACCAGTTGCCACAGCACAAACACACCTTGTCATCTGAAGATGCATAAATGATATTTACAGTTGCAACTCACCCAAAGCTCAGTGTTAATCTGCTATCTGTTCCTTCTGCAACCCTGCCTAAACTATTTGCTCTATCTTCTAATACGGCTCTCCATGGCACAATCTTTGCTTTTCTCATCAGTTTCAAAACACTTTGGTAATGCCCTAAAATGCGGCTGAGAATAACCCTGCTGATTTTGCAAGAGTGACAAATGCCTACCTCCACAAGCCAGCCAGCTGCTGGGGTAGATTAGCTCTCTCATGCTCCTAACTGTCCTCCAAATACATCACAGGCACAAGCTCAGCATGCTGGCTGCTCTTCCATTACATGCTCAGTCTGGCGTACAGGGGCAAAAAAATCAGTCTGCCATCAGGACAAACAGCTTCACACATGTTCACAAAACAAAGGCAGGTTTAAACATCAGTGTAGGAAAGGAGAAAACCCACCATAAACATAGATGTAACTACATCCTCACTAAAACACCTTCAATATTCCCTGGTGTAATTGGTGCTTACATGCAAACCTAGACTTTTGTTCCAAACAAACTCTCTTCATCTTAGGCATCTGCTCCTCCAATGATTTAAACCAAGCACCAACTCTGTTAGTTACTTCTTGATTAAACCTGACTCTTAATAGCTCCCTTTCTGACATCTGCAATTCCCATCATCCATACTCTCTAGCTGCTTTCTGAAACGCACTGATCCAGTTTAAAGAGAGCTGTAAAAAAACCCAAGAAACCTTCAGAGCTTGAATTTCAACCACCATCACAGATAATTTCTGCTTCTCTCTTCCAATGAGCAACTCCTGGCAATCACACAGCACCCTAAAATTTCTAAGCTGTGATATTCTTAACACGGAGGTATCTCTAATCATCTAAAAGAGGAAACAAAATTTGCCTTTTCATTTAATGCATGGTCTGAGAACTATAAACATAGTGGAATAAAATGTAAAACAAAATTATGCCAAAGCTGAAGCTACTAAATAAAATACCAACTCACAGGATTTTAAAACGGCAAACAAGACCCTCCTTTCAATGGCCATTCTTTAAATGTGAGCTTATTCCACAGCAGTTTTTAAAACCGGGGGAAAAATACAAATTTTTTCCATGAGGATTTCTAAAAGAATATATCCCTACTTGCTTTACACATGCCTCAGGTTCAAGTACACATCTGGCATTGCTGAGTTAAGAGTGATGAACAGCCTGGAAAAGTTTCATGCCTTAGACAACTTTAAATTTTGACATCTATGTGCTTCTGCAATACTCTGTTCCCATTAAAAACATCTCACCATAGTCATGTCACTGCACATGGTATCAGGGCATGTTAGGACTGTTACTTGGTTTTATTACAGATGATTTAGTACAAGCAGAACCAACACTTTGCAACTTGGAAGTAAACAGATGGAAATTATGTTGAAACAACAAAGGTTCTGGCAGAACCTTTATATGCACTAAGATGAAAAATAAAATCCTTTAATGGTAACATAATGCAGCATATTGTGTTAGGCAAATGCATATTGTGTAGGTGAAATGCTTAACTGCAACAATTAGCAGAGTACCTTTATGACTCCTCAGTTTATTTCACTTCATAATCTAAGATCAAGAAGAGCAACATTTTCCATGTAGTGTTTCAAAGACTGTAAAGAGACTTCAAAATTAATTTCTGTGACATTTTTGATTGTCTTCTAACTTTGATTTCTAATAAAAGGTGAAATAAAGGGTAGATAGTATTTGGATTAAACTGAACAGTTAATTCTACAAATGAAAATTATCAAATTTGTATCAGAAGATTTCTCAAGTTTTTAACACAAACTCAGACATACAGATACTTATCAAACACTGGCCGTGATTTCTTACAGTATGACATACAGGATGATAAAAAAAGTCATCGAAGCCTCTTAAATAATTCACTTAAACTGAACTGTGCAAAACTACTTTAAATATATGCTCATGTAAATTTTACCTCATTAAGAGTTTTCTCCTTCGAAAAGGGCACCAATACGGTAATTTACATGTTATGGAAGTAAGTGTCTTACCTTACAGACACTTTTGCAGGAAATTATCTTTTACTTTCCATCCTGCTTTGTTCAAAGAGCCACATCTGTGAATGCTTTTCTTAAAGCATGAAGAACATTCATTACAAAAATTACTGGAGTTGCTCCTACTAGTTGTAAATCCTTTCCAGAGTGAAAATCACTTGATCATTTAGTTAATTACATCTAATTTTGTTATGCTTACAATGGACTGCTGATAGCTGCAGAGGCTATTATTCCAAAAACAGAATTCCCAAATCCACAATGAACTCAAGTTTTTCAAAACCTTTAGAAATCTGCTATGTTAAGACTTAAACTTCACATATCTTTAAATTACACAAAAACAGCTTCAGTGAAATAATACCACTTCTTTAATTTATGTAAATCCAAAAGACTGGGAGCAGACTTCCTAGCAAGTACCATACCAAGCATTCACTCACTAATTTCACACTGGAGTTCACAGTGGGCTCAGCAAAGGTGCTGACAAGATCTGGGACATGCCTATATCAGCACAGTAAGCAGAACAGGGCAGGGCCCTTATCCCCAGTTTGAGAGGATGTCAAACCCTCTGGAATAAGCCATCTTGGCACATGTAGACCATCAGATCATTGCCAAGTGAGGAAAAAGGGGTCTTCTAGGAGCAACAGGAGTTGCGTTAACATAGGGAAGTTTCTACAACGCAGTCAGTTTACTTTAGGGAAAGTCTTCTAATAATTAGTCTCTCCTGCCTTCTTATAGGGAGATCTAGGTTAGATGTTAGGAAGAAATTCTTTACTCATAGCACAGTGAGGTACTGGCACAGATTGCCCAGAGAAGCTATGGATGTCCCACTCCTGGAAGTGTTCTAGGCCAGGCTGGACAGGACCCTGATCAGCCTCATCTAGTGGGTGTATCCCTGCAGGGATATCCTTGCAGGGCAGGGCAGTTGGAACAAGATTATCTTTAATGTCCCTTTCAGCCCACATAATTTTATGATTCAATGTTATTAAAATCTTTGATATTCATGGATACTATTCTACAAGAATTAACAGAAAAGCAGTTGTGAGGCAGAGATTAAATTACCTCTACTGCACTGTTACCATGTCTCAGTTTGTTCTGACTGCGCTTTATTTTTCCTTAAGGTCCTGTGTCAATTATCTGGAAATTCTATTTTCACTTACAGAACAAAGCAACATTGTTTGTAAAACAATGACACAAACAGACTGACTATGAACCCACTTGGGCTCCAGGACTGAGAGAGTCAGACTGACCGGGCATGAAAATCAAAAGACTGACAGTATTTAAAATACAGAGAAGCCTACAGAACTGTCAAAAGTGAACTGATATACAATGTTCTGTTTTAAAATTCACAATGGTATGTAGCACATGACAAGCCAACCCTGACAGCTAGAAAAATCTTCAATGGCTTATTAAAAAAAAAAAAAAAGTTATGCTTCTTCCTCAGAAATGTATGAGCAATACATCCTGTATCATGTGTCCATGACAGCTGCTATTAGGAAAGGAAGTCTAGCAAGCTGCTCAACTCATTCTGAAAGTTTCTGAACAAATGACTGGCAAAACTGTTTCTCTTGCAGATAATGCCTGTAAAGAAGAGAGTATACTCATAATGCCTCCCTTGATATGGTGGGAAAAGGGAAAGAATTCCTTAAATTCTAAAAATATTAATTTTCCAAACCGGCAGCATTAAATCTGAGCATATTGTGTCCAGTGCTCAACCAAAGCTAAGAATTCAGTGGAAAGATGCTTTCTATTTGTGCATCTGCAGGCCTGTGTCTGTTGCAAATAAGACTATTTGTAATTTTCCCTTATCTAACTCAGCAGAGCAATCTTAGTTCAACCATGCACTCGCCTGCGTGTCAAAAGCTTCTCCTGTGCACTGCAGCGCCTTCTGCAAACAAATGTACACCAATCTCTGCCAAGAGGAAACCAAAGTCTTGGAAACACTAAAGGGAAAAAAACCCACAACAAAACCAAGAAGGAAGCAAAACAAAAATCACCAAAATGTTTAACTATTTTAATCCTTTAATCATTAAAGTCCTCACATTAGGAAAATGCTTTTCTTGCAGAGGTAACTGGATTCTCTTAGTGCAATGATGGGCATGTATTTTCACTTCTAAATATTGTGGGGAGATTTATTTTTATGTATCCATATATATATATATGTATAGATATATAAGTAATGTTCTAAAATATTTGACTAGTTAGAGGTCTGAAAAGTGAAAGCAACACTAAGGGATTTAAAAACTGCACAAGCTGCCTCTGCTATGTACCAAAAAAAAAAAAAAGGTTTAATCTAACAGTATTAATACTTTTGTTCCTGCAGCTGCTTTTTATTCTACACTATACATTGCAAAATAATCAGAGTAAAGACATACACCAGTGAAATAACAAAAGATAGTTTTTTGTTTCCTGCAGTGTCACCAATCCTGCCAGTGGAAAACACTGCAATACTCTGGAATGCTGATATCATTCCTACAGAAAATTGTTCCAAAATGAAAATAACCAATACTAACAAATTTCCAGAATAAGCAGATTTAATTTCAGGTCTATAATTCTGCCTGGTCAAACAGTAATGGCTGCATACTGAATTTGGACAAGCTTTTGTTTTCAAGTAGGCTTACAAGTTTTCCCCACTATAAAAACAAACCAAATAAAGTGTACCAAGATACAAGGTGGGACAAATACTGTAGTAGAGGGATCTGGAACCATGAGCAGGAGATTCTAGAGAGAGCACATAGAATTTGAACAGCATACCAGAGACAGCAGCTTGAGGGGACATATGAGAGGTTACAGATTGCCGTTCCTGGCTCCTAATGATTTTTAAATTCAGCAAGAGCCAGAGTTTCTGTCTTGTGCTGGGGCAAGATATTATTGACTGTCTGACTGGCAGCATCTTCCAGTTCTGTTTTATCTCTGGCATAATCAACCTCTACTTTGGAGGCAGGGGAGACAAAGAAAAAATATAGATAAACATTCCAAACACCAATATTCCCCCCACCCACTGATTTTGAGATGGCTTTGCCTCCAACTAAGAAATGCTGGAAGCTACTAATGGATTACTTTTTGAAACATTTGGTGCTATTTCACCATTTTAAAAAACACTGCATATACAGATACTGTTTGCATAAAACTTTTAAAGTAAACTAACTAACAGGGAGTTAGAGTTACCAAAAAGTTAGTAAGAGTTTTGAATTTTTCCAGCAACATCAAGTTAGGCTGGCTAATGAGACCTTACCATGGGGATAAGAACTTGGTCCCAGTTTCTGAAAGTCACTGAGACAACTCACAGTAACTCAAAGTAACTTACTTTGCCAGTATCTCAGCCCTTGAGAAGTGACCAACTGCCCTGCATTGGTCTCCTTTGATATCTCTTTATAGGGAACTAATAATTTTGGTAAACATAATTCAATATAAAACTTTCAAAAAAGCTTGGATGACTGAGTGAATAATCCATGCCTGTGTATTCTAGCAGCAGCAAGTCAAGGACACAGAGAGGAAACTACGACAGAGTTTTCTAAACTCTGTTATGGCTAATACCACAACTTCCAAAACTATCCTCGGGTCAGGTACAAAGCTGCACCAGCCCAACCAACTGCTCCTGTTCACTCAAGAAGTGAGATTAGGTCAAAACCTTGCAAAACACATTGAATTCTCCTGCAGCCTGACCTATTAATTTATTCTATCAAGTACATTAATTGAAAAACCTGCATGGATATATTTCAGATCACCAAGCCAGTTTTTTGTAATGACAGTTCTAAACCAACTACTGGAATATCAAATACAGCCCAAGAGTTAAAAAAAAAAAAAGGAAAAAAAAAGAGAAAAGAGCAGCTGAGAGAAAAAGAGACAAAAACAAAGACAGGGAAAGGTCTAGCCAGGGAAACAAAAATACTCCATTCTGCCAGAAACACTGCCTGTAGCTTCCAGACAGGAAACTCACTGCCTTCAGAAAAACCATTGGCGTCAGGAAATGGCAGGAGTACCATGAAACTTATCTCACAGCTGAACTTAATGTAAAATGAAGGGAGAACATTAGAAAAGGAAGGCAAAGACAAACAGACTAGCCACAGACCTTTGCTTATGAATACATTATGTGAAAATTTAAATCTTACTGATGTGCCTTTGAAAGAAAGAATTAATGGAAAAGATTATTCTAGTCCTGCTGAAAATAAATAAATAAAAACCACCGGGTTGAAAAGATAGAGCCCATTCAGCACAAGAGAAGGGGAATAATCCAGCAGCACATACAGATAGAGTCCACTAGCACTGTAAATAGCACAGACACTAGTTAAAAAGCACAAAGCCAAAATCAGCAGAATGCCAGTCATTTAAAGTACATCTGGATGCTGTGCCTATGCTGGAAATACAATACATGTCAACAGGAGGAGTTATTATGCCAACACAATTATCCCACCTACAACAACATCATACTATGCCAAAAGATATGCTATGTCAGCACACAGCAGGATTTAGCCAGGTTGATGAGAGTTTTCCCAAACATTTTTCACTGACATCAACACAGACGGAGGAGTAAACAGTTTCTCTATACAAAACAACTACATAAAATGGGTAAAAAAGTAACTGCAAACACACCCACTCACGGCTTTAAAGAATTAATCTTGTGAAACTTTCTTAGGCTTTATTGCCTTGTTAATGGTGTCCAAGCATGAATCAACACAGGGGAGTTTGTGAATCCCCTGCAAGCTGCTGCATTAGCCAGAGGCCTCGTGTCAGGTGACACACTGGGACACAAAGTGCTGATGAGATCCAGACAGTGCTGCCACATTCTGGGTGGTCAGAAAGCTTCACACCAAATTTTAAAAAATAAATACTCAAAGGTTTCCTGCTATGTTTCACACATATACCAAGAGAATACAAAGTAAAAAAAGACCTGCAGATGACCTACAGTGATGTTCCTCTGCCAGCTAAGGATGCAATTCTTAGTGCTTAGTGACACAAATAAGTGTGTGTCATGATGTACCTGCACTATTCTACTTATTCTGTTACTTACATTATTGAATTACACCTCCAGGTGTATTGCCAGGCCTCACAACCACAGTAAGTATTTCTGAAATACAATTCCCTCACCCTCATGTTTTTGAGGAGGGATTGCTAAGCCTTTTCCCCTCCACTCATCCCCTGACATTCAAACTCATGTACCCTTTCTGTGCTGGATGTTACCTTTTCCTCCGAAGCATCATCTTAAACAGCTCTTTCTACATAATCATAGAGACATCATTAGTTGGGCCCCTTCATGCAACAGACTGTGACACATCATCTATTTCCAACAATTACAGGCAGAAAATACGAAGCAAGCATAATGCAATTCCTAGAAAAGCTACTGTGCTTATTTTCTCCATTATTTAGAGCAGCTAAACACATCCTAATTATAGTCTCCAAATAAACCTGTATTATTTCAGGTTCTGAGGTAAAACCATACTTTGTGTTTTTTAAATTGTAACACTGGTAATATGTCTTAAACTGCACCCTTTTTAGTAAATCTTTTAAAAAAACCCAACACCTTAAGTCAGATTTTGAAGTGTCCTAGACCACAGAAATACCAGATTTGGTAAACTGAGCGAGTACAGAAGATGCTGCCTCTAGCCATGAGTACCTGTTAGCCTAAACCTAAGATCCAGCCCTCAAGTGTCTCTTCCTTTAAAAAGCAGCTCAAACAATTTGCAAACACAAAAGCTTCTTGTTTATTTTTAAAATCAGCTGCAGCCTTACAGCTTGACTCTAAATCCTGTCACAGTAGCATCCACAGTTCTGAAGGCCTTAAATATAGCTTTACTGAGCTGTCTGCATCCAGATAAATTTTTGATGAAACAAGTACCTTAAACAGAATATAACACGCAGGCTTTCATATCTTATTTTCAAGTCATAGATTTGTTTAATCAGCAATAACAGAAGTCAAATCTCTGTTCATTTTAAATCTAAAATACCAGTTTCTCTGGTGGCTCATAAATTCAGTGCCTTCGAGTCCTTGCTTTCTTTCTACTTCCAAGTTAATGATTAAGAATTTCAAGTTGTTGTAGATGATTACTGATTTATTTTCTTTTTGCTTATCTAAACCTAGTGTTAACACCGGGTGGGGGAAAAAAGTCCTTGAGCAATACATTCAGTTCGCCTCTAAAAAATACCTTCACTTGAAATACCAGCGAAGAACTGTTACTGCAACCACGGTTTAAAACACTAGAAGCAATGTCCTGCCAGCCAACAGTGTCAGGCACAAATATTTACAGAATATTCTGAAATGCCTGTAATAAACAAATGGGACAAACTGTAGTTTATCAAGTACATTTTCTACCCACAGAAGACATAGAGCGAGCAGCAGGCTCCAAGGACAACAGGCAGCGATACCCCCCACCCAGTGCTTCCATTCCAGCATGCCATCATTCCAGAGCAGAGCCACTGAATGTGCGCAAAGCAAAACCTCACCCTGACTTTGCTGACGTCAGAGTATTCTTGCCAGCAGACGCTTTAGAAATAGTTACATTAAGTCTCCATTGTGCTGTGTAACTCTGAGCTTGCACTCCTGAATGGTAAAACGAAGGCAGAAGAGCAGCAAGAGGGGGACGACAAATTTTTCAGTTCGAGATTACAGCTGTACTTGGCACAGTCCGTCCATGCGACCGGCTCGCTTTGCAGGTTTCAGGTGAATTCCGTGAATTCAGGTCAGCGGCGGCCGCAGAGCGCTCCCGGCCGGGCGGGCAGACGGCAGCACCAGCCCCGCCGGGCACACCTCGCCCCTTCGGGCCGCGCCCGGGCCAGACGGCAGAGCATCCGCCGCCTTTTCCACCTCCCCGAAACAAAACAGATGCCTCAAATAAGAGACATCTCAATTATTCTAGAAGCGGAAACCAGAGCCAAAGCTAACAGTTTGTACACTCCGTGGATTGCGGAAACTGCCTGCAGACAGTGGTCCGTGGTGGTGGCAGAATACCTCGCACTGGTTGCCTGGGGAATGAACTATAATACTAAAAAAGATCTAAAAATAACTCCGAACTCTCCCATATTCACTTTTTTTTTTTTTCCCAGTGACCGGGGGCTTGCCTTTGCACCAATCCAACATCAGAAACATTCTGAATTTTTACTCAGAAACGCAGCATTCACTCTCAGCAAGCTACACAAAAACATGAAGGCATATTCACAAATGTGATGGCTCATGTCACAGATCCTCACACTCGAGTCTGTAAGCAAAATGACCCTGCAACCATCTTCAGGCCTTACTCCCAGCTACCCCATATATTTATAATAAAAGGCTCCTTGCTTCAGTCAGAGCTTCTACCTGACATCCAGCAAGTGCCAGATGAAACAGAAGAAACCTCACTGAGGAAGCATTCTGAAACAGATCTACAACATGCATTTTATAAACCTGCATTGAACACTCAAAGATAATGACGCTTAGCTTCCACGGCTCCTGACATGAGTCTGTTTGTTAATGAAAATCATCTCGGGGAGAAAACTGAGCATCTGACAGGGACACCAGACAAACAAGAGTTGATGCTGACATTTAAACAAAAACCAAACATAAAGCGCTTCAAGTTTCATATTCACGAAGAGCCATATCTGTCATTAGATAACCTGATGACACTATCAAACATAACTGAGTTAACTGTAGCTTATTATCCCATTCCAACTCAGTGCACTGTGATCTGGACAAACCTGAATTTGTATTTGCTATATCACAGCAGGATCAGATCAGTCCATAATACCTCGACATGATGCCAGCTGCTCTTTAGAAAATCTGCATTTCACAGCAGATTCTTCCCTTCATTTCCCTGCATTTCTTCCCTTCAACTGTAAGGATTACTACACAGGTGTAACTCCTAAGCTCTAGTCTGAACCCAGATATTTCTTTAAATTTTAAAAATGTGGTATGCTTTCTCAGAGTGGGTGGGAAGGAAGAAACAGCCAGAATAAACAAACTCTGAAAGTATTTAGCATTTCAGAATGGAGTGTTACCACCAGCTCCATTCTTCAGGCAACACAGAAGTGCCTACAGCAAATGTGAAACACATCTGTGTGAGAGGCTTGTTTTTTTTCTGCAAGTCTGCTTTATAATGCAGGGTGAAACTTCGACAAAATGAATAAATATTCTTGATGATTGTTTCACATTCAGTCTGAAATGTACTTCTCTGGCCTTGTTACATTGCAATGTGTGTGTGGTTTCCTTGCTAAAGCTAGCATGAGACAAAAATGAATCATACACTGTACCAGTGCCAGAACAGAGAATAAAACAAGCACAGTCACTGCTACTGAGGAACGTAAGTCCCCTACAAAAACGTTGGTTGCACATCTGTTTCCATTGTAGGATTAACTTTTTCAGTGACTTTACCTGAGAAGGCATATAAAATGTCAAAAGAGTTCTAGTGGTCTACAAGTGAGACATTTTAAATCAGATTATTTTTACACAGATAAGTTGATAAAATGGGAGCTTTAATGATTTAGTAGTTATTTAGGAGCTTAAAAGTTTATGATTGAAAACAGATAAATTCTACTCTAAGAAAAATGCAGTTTCTTTAACATTTCTGTTATACTGTTTTCAGTAAGGGGAGCTTACTCTATTTTCAAAACAATTACTCAACACTGCACTAAAAAAAAAAGCTGTAACAGAAAAGCTATTCAGAAATTTACTCTGAAGTTCTTTTAGCTGTTCTATCATTCACTTCTTTCATGCTCACATCTTTTACGATTATGAACAAAGGTATTTGTAACAATGCACTTTCTGTCCTTATTTCTGACCTTTCTGATTTGCAATCCCACTGTTCACCACTCATCCTCAAATAATTCCAGGGACAGAAAATTATCAAATACCGTATGAAAGAATATAAATGATTCCTCACTCTCTTCAAGTTGTATCCAACTACAGAAGTACTCTGCTGCAGTTTTAGCCAGTATTATTAAAGAACTCTTCTCTGAAAAGCAAATCTGCTGTCACCTTGCCGTTATCACAGTGGTACAACTGTGAGAGTTGTGTGATGGAATTTAAGCAAGCTGAAAGGCCAAGGCCCATTTGAAAGGATTCAAACATCAGTACAGGCAGAGATTATGAATGATAAATGCAAATAAACTACAAGAACAATCTGACAGGTCAACTCATATGGTACAACAGTACTTCTGAAAATGGATTGTTACAGCTCACAAGACTTACATTATTTACTTATACTAGCAAGCCTTAACCTAAAATTAAATGTATGCTGAGTGCATCCTTTTTCAATACCTCCTGGTCAGGCTGACTGTTCCTTTCTGGGAAGATAACAGCCATACTAGAAAATATACCATTTTGTTTAACTTTCAGTTTTGATATAACTGAGGTCATTTATGTCTGCCCACACTTCCCCATAAGAGAAGTTACAGCACCTTCGGCTGCATTTGCAGAAGAAGAAGAAGAAAGCACTACTAAAACTTCAGAAGTTTCCCTGTCTTGGTACTATCTCTCTCCTTTCTCTCCAAATGTCCAGTCACATAGCAACCTCAGAAGCCACAATCCTAGGAGACTGGTCTGCTGAGAAAGAAGGGGAGAGAAGAAAAATGAGAAAGAGAAAAGAAATACAAAATGTGTGGAGTGAAAATTAGCCTACCATAGAAGGCACAATTCTGTACAATTGATGCACAGATGCAGTATTGTTTGTTCACTAATCTGACCTCACCAATACTGCATACAAATTTCTGAGAGCAGGGAAAGAGTGGAAGGATGTGTCCTGTATTCTCAGGACAAGAAAATAAGTAAAAAGTAAGTTTTTCTCAGTAAGAAAAACCTCCACAAGTATCTAGAAACTACCCTCTCCTTATTAGGTACTCACTGGTGTAGAGTAAATGTGTAAGTGACATCTACTCCTTCCGTAAGTTGGGCCTGATAAGAAAGAAGGAAATTAATATAAAAGATCATGTCTATGTTTCAGCATTTCTGACAACTCTGGTTTCTACTTTGACTTTCTACCTTACTAAAAACACTTTTTCTAATCCTTTCATGTTTGTCTACAGCATCAAGATCCACCAAAAAACCTGAGCTACCAAGTTTTTTTCTAGCAACAAGAACAATAAAACCATTGTGTAAAACAACTTTTTCCATACAGAACCATTTCCTGTAGTGTACTTAGTTCTAGTACATAAAAGTTCTACACAGCTGTGCCATACCTGGTGAAAACAAGTGAAAGTGATTGTCATTACAGCACTGCTAATGTGATTATAGAAGACAAGAATCTTACCCTCCTTCTGCCCCCCAGAAAGTCCTTTCCCCAATAAGTAAAATTATCTGCTTGTGACATACAATATTATCAAATACTCTTCATGTAACAGAGGCACACAAACCTACACTAAGAACTATGAAGACATTTACTATTGCACATTTGACTGCTCAAAAATTAAGGATTCCAGAAAGCAAGCTGTATATAAAAACTAAATTCAGCATTCCCCCATCCAGCCAACTGACAGCATAGCTGGTGCACTGGAAGGCAATGCAAATTTTGGTCCAGTTTCAGCATCTATGATGGCTGGCTGCGATGTCTGATCCTTGTCACCCTTTCCAGGGACAGCAGGACATCTCTTCCCCTGTTCACAACAAAGACCCAACGACCAGGACAGGCAGATCCAGATTAAGTGGGGCCAGTTGCTTCCCACCCAAGCAGTGGTGAGTACAGCATCAGGTAGGTTAGCTGCAGTAAGAGAAACTGGAAGATGTCTGCTGGATGCCACTTAGTGCTCTAGCAGTCATATCCAGGCCTTGGGGAGAATCTAAGGGCTGTGTCCAGCTTCTGAACTTCCTATATAATCACACAGACATACTGATTTTTCTGGAGTGGCCTCATTGTAGCAACAGGTTTTTCTAATTTCCATACTAAAGGCTCTACATCTATGAGTTGTATGTTTTTTGCTTTGTAACAACATTATACAATACTGAATTCATAAATACCCTACAAATCCTTAAGATATATTACCAGACTAAAGGCTTCAAAATCATTAGCAAATCAATCTCCAAAGCAATCCTGTGAAAACTTCATAGAAATTCTGCAATGGAAGATTACTTTCCAAATTTGCAAAATGGGAAACAGACATCAAAGCTAATGCTGTCACCTGAAATGAGATTATGATATCGTGGGCTGCCAAAGTTCTAAGGCTGTTTTGCATCAATATAAGGCTGTAGAGGTTCAAAATTTAGGCTAAGCACTGACAGCAGTGACCGGCTGATCAACACCTGAAAATCTGAAGATGGAGATAGAGGAAAACACCTAACTATTCTGTAAGGGCCTTGCCCAACACTACAAACACTACAAATGAGGTGCCACAGACTCCTTGTTCTAGCATTCCTTATCTTAAGTTTATATCCCAGCACAATCCAAATAATGTGGAGCTGTTGTCCAATTATTTAAATGCCAATAGTACTTTTTCTGTTGTCAGGGCATGAGAATGTTCTCTTATACAAATTTTCTGCAATTTAGTAATTTGCAGACACCAAGTGACAAGACTTAGCTAGAATTAACTGGAACTAGTTTCTCTTTGAAACTTCTACCTCCATGACAGATTTGATTAATGCTGGCCAATGGGTTTCTGAAGAGGACAACAAACCCAGAAGAATGCCTTCTCTCAAGGACAGTACAGTCTGCTACAAGCAGGTTTTGAACTAGGGGTTGTGGAATACATCACAAAGAAGGAATCTTGTGAAATAAACGCATACTCCTGCAACAGCAGACACAGGTGGTAGCTGAGAGGGCCATGCATGGCAAAGCTTTGTTTAACCCTTTCCATCCCTCCTCTCCAGATGTTGGTCAATAATTAGCAGGGGTTACGGACCTGTGAACAGTCTCTTCTTTATTTTTCTACTTTTCTATTGCAAGTGCTCTGGTTTGAGAGCAAAAATGTGAAACAGGGAAAGCTGTCATAAAAAAGGGAAATTTGGTTTAAAACCAGCTGTTTCAGCCTACATCCTTCATGCAACCTTTTCTTCCTGTTCTTCCTCACTTATCCCTTTTCCTTCTACCTCTTCCGTTGCCTCTACCCAGCACGTTTCTAAAGCTCCTTTGAACTGAAGGCAGATGGCTCCCTCTTTGTCTCAAGCCTCTCATCCTGACACAGATTCAAGAGCAGAAGGAAGCCTTCTCACTGGTGTCTCCTAACATTGACTCGATGCCCAGCAGTCATGATACAAAATTTAAGTACCTCACCATTTGCTACAATGGCTGAAAAAGTGTAGCTGTACCTGAAATGTTCAGAATTTTGGTGCCACAGCAATCAGTCTTCTAAGAAAATGCTCAAAACCACTTTCTAAAAATTTGCCTTTCCTTGCAAGTTTTCACAGAGATAGAATATAGATGAAGCAAGGCGTCTCTAAGAAAAGAAAAGCAAAAGAAAATGAAAACAACCATTGACCTCTGATCCAAAACACAGACATAACATTCTCAGAGCAGCTGCACTGCACTATATTTTTAAACATTAAGAAACCTTTCCTCTGCATTCTCAGAAGCAATATTTGGTGTTTTATTGTTTGGGGTTTTTTTTTTGTTTGTTTGTTTTTTTGTTTTTTTTTTTTTTTTTTTTGTTTGTTTGTTTGTTTGGGTTTTTTTTTTGCTTCAGACCAACTACCTTTTGAATGAAATAAAGCCAAAAACTTGAGTGGCTGGTTTCACAATGTGAAGTATTAATCTTACTTATATAAAACACTGTCAGTTCTAAGTATTGTATCCATAATACTTGTAGCTCCTAACAAACTCCTAAAAAGAGGAATTCTTTAAAGTTTACTTGATGTAGCACCCCCAGTCCAAATGAATACCTACAAGACCACTTCCATTATATCATACACTTATAGCACATGTGTAAGTGCATTTTTTTTGTATCTAATACAAATTCTAAAAACAAAGCATGAAGAGAAAGGATGCATCCCTCATTTTACAGATCAGTGTTTGAAGCAGCCAGATAATGTAACTTGCCAAACTCTCACAGAGGCAATGCAAAGAACAGCTGACAATGGACAGAGGAAAATGTGTCTTACCTCACAGCCAGACTGGGATGGCAGCAATGATCAGCCTCCTCTGTCTGAGCTGCTAAGAATTAAGCCACAATGACTCCACAACTTGTTCTCATTTGCTTGTACTCTAATATACGTAGCACACCAGTCCACTCATCACCACTCATCATCATTCAAAAATATTTACAAATCCCACAACCATTTGGAACAGAAAAAAATAATGCTTTTTACTCTTTCATATATATCTCCCAAATATCCACAGACTATGTCAGTACAAACAACTCTTTCTTCCTTTTATCTCCTGCTAATTTTACAGTACAATATCATCCACAGAACTGCTATCACTGGAGAAAGATCCCTTACATTTTCTTTTTTTTTGGCAAAATATACTGTCTGTAATGACAGCCTAGAGGTATTCAATGCCACTCAACAGCACACCTTTCTCATCCTTGAGGGAAAGACATGTCTAGAAGAAAAGACAAACACTTGATAAAAAACAGACAAAAACAATTTCAAAGAATTTAATGTAATGGCTGCGTAAATTACAACAGAAAAGTGTTGATATCTTTAGAACGAAAGGTCATGATAAAATTATTTGAAAAGCTTGAAGACCTTGGTTTGTTTCTCCCAAAAGAAGCAATCTTCCCTAACCAATAAATAAGTATGTAAAAGGCCAAGCCAGCTATATTATCACTCAAATGAATTCAGACGTAAGTTCTAAAAGGATTTCAATAATATACTACTGTAATCTCCAATTTCATTTTTAAAAAACTGTTTAAGCAAGTACTTAATTTGATTATGTTTTGTAAAAGAAACTGCAAACTTCCAACTGTCTACTAATTCATAAATTTGCAAATTACAGCACAAACTACAACATCATGCCAAAAAAACCCCTGTTGGAAGTGCTCAGGCACTTGACTGAAAGCGAGGGGATGTAGCTTTTGTGTAAGATATATTCTTTCAGTACACCCTTAAAGGCAATCTATATTTTACTCAAATATTAAATCATACAAGAATGTATTAAAATATTACAATTTTAATACATTTCAAGATATCAGCAGCCACGAGAAAACACATGCTGTTATTTAAATAACTCCATGTTCCCGACTACCCTTCAAGTTCCATAGAAAATAACAAGTCACTCTCCATTTTATGAGTTCAGGATCCTGTCTGCAGCCTATGTAAGACTCCATTGTGCAGATGACAGGTGCAACAGATTTTCTATTGGTCTTGGGCCCCAAACACAAACTTTTAACTTACCAGAGTGGTTTCAGATTCAAAAAGTACATTTATCTCCCAGCCAGTATGTTCTAGTACCTTCTATACTGTGATCCATATAAATACCAAATCTCTCTCTCAGCACTGTGAATACCCAAGAAAACCTATGGCAATGAGCCCAACAGCCTAACGAAACACAGCTCAGAAAACTGCTCCTTCAAAAACCAGTATTTAATTTGCTACTAATCCAACTGAATATATCCTTGTTCTCACACTGTAATATGAGAATAGAAGTTCTAACTTATCCCTCATCTTTCTCATAATCAGAACTGAATTTCCACCTAGAAAGATGCGAAGCCTTGGAACAGCAGCGTTAGCCAGGGAAGCAAGTGCATGACCAGAGGGTGATGGAGGGAAGCACTGAACAAATCTCTGTATCATTTACAGCCACATGCAGCCACAGTGAATTACATATTTTCTAGATTTACAAGCAAACAGTTTGAGAATACTTGTTTCTCCTTTTGTCAGTGGTTAGGAGAAAAAAAGGAAATTAATAAGGCTGAAATAATAAATCTTGGGGAAAAACACCATGAAATTTTTTGATCTTGCATAAGACATGTAATTTTTTTTAAGTGACAGGAATGTCAACAGACAAATTGATCTACAAATTTTAACAGATAGTAGAGTAACTATGGATTGTTCAGAAAAGGAAAACAGATCTGGGTCTTATTTTTCTTTGTATTATGTCATATCACAGGTGTCTTTCTGATGCATTATGATCCATATACAAGTTCACTGACTTATGGAACACCAGCCAAGAGAGGAGAGATGGGAGGGCTGCCAAAGAAGTATCAGTGCCAAATTACAGTGAACCCTTCGTTTTCTTTCCAGCTTTGCCACACAAGAGGCTTTATTTCCAACAACTCCATGCCTCCATTTTACAGATACGTTGTTGATAATGCATTTACATTTCACTAGGACTGCCTTCAATGAACTGTGACAAGTAACATACAATGACACCAACAAGCTCTGAAATCACTTTCCCACGCAAGTACAAAATTCTGTCATCTTTGAGCAGCATTTCTTCTGGTCTGTCCCATCTGTTATTTGAGGAGGAGTGAAAAATAACCATGTCAAAAAAAAAAAAAAAAAGAGAAGCCAGCTATTCAGGAGAAAGCCTTTCCACAAAAAAATTAAAATGGCAGTCAATAGCCAGATTATTTTAATTCATGAAGTCACATGACATTTTAAGACAGCTGTATAATTGAATATACAAAAGAACAACAGAACAAGGCCATAACTCCAACCAAAAAACCACACTACTCACTTCAATTTCAACTTTACACCAAAATATTCTCCCCAAACCCCATCAAAACTAATCTATGGGGGGAAGAAATTAACAAAATTGAATCCTGAGCAGGCACAGTTTTTGTCTTAATAACAAATTTTATGGTGAATTGACAGCACATTCTTTTCTCATTTGTAAAGCATTATTAAAGATGGGATAGAATTGTCCTGAAGCACACTGGATGTCTTTCAGCTGACACTGATTTAATCCCAGGCTGCCAAGTTTTCACCAGCCACCCAGAGGGGTCAGAAATAAACTTGTCTCTCCAAAACAACATATAATTTACGTCCTTACCCAGTCTGGGCTGAGGAAGGAACTTCGATTCAGATTGGTTTCATTTTAAAAGTGGAGAGGAAATTTGAACCCCTGACAATCACTGCATCAGCTATGAAAAAAAGGGAATGTAGCAGGAGCATTCTGATCCTCTGCATATCACTAAACTTTGTTTTTCCTCTACAGAACAGGGTGAAATAACTCCCTCCTATTTCCATATTTCCTTCTCATTACATATAACATCTATAATAGTCCACATATTTTATCAAAATAATTGAATTTTTGAAAGATCTAATATAACACCAATCCAATTATTCAAAATAATTATTTTTAGTTCAAACCTTATTTTTCCTCACTATTTTAAATGCCTCAGAAATATAGTAATTAGCTAAAGAATAGTCTGCAACCACAACTGGCAAGAAGGAGAATTTTTAAACTCTGATGCCTTGCATTTCAGATGTTGTAGTAACTCAAGGTCTGCCTTTTAAAATGAGTATTAGCATACAATTTTTGCTGAGGAACAAGGTAATTAAAAGTGTTAAACCACACAGATAACCTTGTTATCTGACGTTAAAATTTTATGGCCTTATATATGCATTAGTATTGCAGTTTTCCAACAGATGTGTTAGTTTTTATTTTAAATCTTTCCCAAAATACCAAATACATCACAGAAAGCAATATACTACATTACAATATAAGTGTACTAACTTATTCTAACCAATAAACAAGCTTGTAAAGAAAAGCTTCCTTAAAAGAGAATAAAGTAACTTTATTCTAATGAATCAAAGTACAATCTCATCTAGCTGTGACAGAGATTTCTTATATAATTTCCCAATTTTGATACAAATATTTAGTATTATGCCCTAAATAAAGGTAAGAGGGAGTCAGCCTAATTACTGAGCCAGGAAAACATTAGGTTTATAAAACAGAGTCTGTATATTTGTATGTAGTTCACACCTGGTCTGGCTTGTCAAGAAGAGTAAAATATTTCACCAGTCATGGACTTGGAAAATGTTTCTCCAAAGCAACCAAAAAGCTGCTGTGAAATAGAGCTGAACTAGTAAAAATCTTGGCAATTACGTTATTTTCAAGAGATTGCTGAAAGCACTTCCCTACAGATTGTAATATAAAAGGAGAAAACTAAAAAGTTTTGGTAACAGACCAAAGCAAACAAAAAGCATCATGTCTTTTAAAATGCTAACCATACGCTTATACAGACCCAGCAAGAATATCAAACACGTGCCATCCCAAGAGAATGTGGGAAAGCAGTCCTCACAGGTCAGAGCTGCAGAAGAAATGAACTGGCAGTGAAATCTAAACATGACAACTTCAGGAGCATTCAATACTGTAGCTGCAGTAAGGAAAATGAAAACAAAAGGGCGCCCAACAATTTTGCATATTTGTGTGCATGTATCAGCTTATTTGAAAATCAAGTATCTGCAGACATCTTAATTAAGCAACCTTTGCCAGTAAAAACTATTCTATTTTAATTATGTTCCTTAAGTAATCTCCTGGTTGAGCAAAGCATGAGATAGCATCTATCTAGTTTGGTTTTGGGATACTCTAGGTAAGGAGTCACTGAAGAAGACACTGCCCGGCAGTACCACTACAACAACAACAACAAATCTGTGTTGCCTCTTTCAACCAAGGCGCTCATCTCCATGGAAAACTTTTCTTTCTACACCACTACAATAAAGACATGCAAAATCAGTATAAGTCCAGGAAACATTTTCCAACACATTCACAGAATCAGTTATGTTGGAAAAGGCACCTGAAATCATTGAGTCCAAGTGTTAGCCTAACACTACTAAGTCCAACACTAAACCATGTCCCTAATATAACCTAATTTGAGGTGTTCAACAGTAAGAGTTATTTTGCTATGAAAGACTCAAGAAGAAAAGCCCTTCAGATTTATACATACAAATAAAAAATGTAAGATAGGAAGGTCTGTTTGGTTTTTGTTTATTTAAGAAAGGAAAGTTGTTTCACTTTTGAAAGAAGTACTTTGAAGTCAGGAGCTTCACTGTTTACTTGAAAGCATTTATTTCCTCCTACAGTTCCAAAGAAAACTGTTAGACAGTTTTATACATTAGAGGAAACAGGTGTATAATTTCATTGAAAAGCTATTTAAACTTTTGAAAAACAAATTTTATGTCAACCTGGAAGATCTTTCAAGCATTTCCTTATGTTACCTGCTAGAACATATAATTTAATTTTTATCTTGCTACTTCATTAAAAGAATGCAACCACAGGGTATTATTTCACAGTACTAGCAAGCCATGCTCTGTGGCTCTGAGCACAAAATAAAATGATCACAGTAACAAGACAACATTGATGTCACTTCAAGCTGTAAATACATGAAGAAAATCCTCAGCATCACCAAAATAATGTAGTAAAATACCTAGGGACATGACAGTTAAAACAAACAACACAAACCCTCCCTTTAAACTAGACTGCATCATTCCATGGGATACTACATCACTTGTTTTCAATGTGCCCTCAGTTTTAGTTCAAACATGCTTCTTGTTTTATAAATCAGTTATCACTGAAGTTACAGTAACATCTGGACTTGTTTAAAACTAATTAAGCTAAATATAGCTTCAAGAAATGTATTTCAGCAGGAAAAGATACATTTACAAAATTATATTAATGTGCAATTAGGTAACTTGCAGATTTTTTTGTATTTTAATATAATTGCTTCCAACAATGCCCAAATACTCCCAAAATGCAACAATGCTCAGTGTGGGCGGAGACGTGGCAGATCTGCATGAATGTAGGTAGATAGAGAGATAGATATGGATGAATTTTAAAATATTAGAATATTTAAATACTAAAGAGTACAGAGCAAGAGGCTCCAATATACAGGAACTTTGTGCTCAGTAAGCTTCACTACGTATTTTCAGAATCCTACAGAAGCAGCCCCCACTGAACAAGCATCAGAGGATTAAATTAGTACAAGCAGTGGTCCATGCAATCTTTCGTTGTAGGTTAACCCACCCTGAAGCACAAATTCAGAACAGGACCACCTTTCACTCTTCAGAGTGAGGTCAGGCATCTGGTTTAAATGGCCTGTAATAGAGGTTTAAGCTAAATCTTTGGATCTGAATAGAAGCAGGGACACTTACTGTAATATAAGAATGGCTGTAGGTTAGCAAATTCCAAGAGAAAGGCATTAATAAATAGAAGGTGGTAATGAGTATAACATTTTAAATCACTGTGGCTATTTGCGAAATTAACGATGTCCTTCTGCTAGCAGCCAAGTTTCCAAACTTGCTTGTACACTATTCTGTGGGACTAACACCCCAAAGGCAATAATTTACCAGAACTCACTCTATAGATGCTGGATACCAGTAGCACACAAGAGTACAGCAGTCCTACAAAAAGTAGCAGCAGACTTTTAAAGCAAGGATGGATATAGCACCTCATGGTTAAACAGCAGATGTTATGGGGGAGGAGAATGTAAGCACAGCCAAATTAAGTCCAATTGGAAAAATATAACCATGCTACTGAAAACAGAAAATAAAGTAGTAAGTTAAATGCACTGTGACTCACCTCGTTTTTACAGTTTATCAAGTAATTTACTTCAAAAGACATTATTTTCTTGTTAAAAGAAAGGCTAGTTATTATTATGACTGCCTGACAGTTCCCACTCTAATATCCTAATTTCTGACCTACTTAGAATACTGTCAAGCAAACTGGTCTGAAAGTTACACACTAGAGTCTTCTTCAGAACTCTTATTTCAACAAAAGTTATTAAGAGAATAACAAAAAACCACCACAGCTCAAAAAACCACAACAATCTAGGGGAGAAAATCATCCTAGAAGAGCAAATAAATCAAAAACTTACAGTATTTTCTCCAGAAATATTTAGCACTAGCACACCTTGAAGCTGGAATTTGAATTTTGGCCTGTGTTTACTTGGATGCACATTTTATCATCCTTCCAGTAATGTGAATATATCCATGCTTGCAAGATTTTGGGAATGCGAGAAAAAGATACCTAGTCTTTAGCAAAGAACATACATTTTATTTGCTAATATCTCTACTAAACTTGATCCAGCCTGGAACTGAATAGAATCTTCCTTTCACTTCCAGGTGAACAATATGCCTTGATCAAATTACCAGAAAATAAAGGTAGGAAGCTGACTTATCCTTTCCAACATCCAACTAAAAAGTGGCAGCAACGCAGAAAAACTTCAACTAAATGTGGAGGGGATGGGATTTCAACCTAAACAGTGCTGCAATTCTAACAAGGGTCAAAGCGGTGGCTGCCAGAAAGGTGACTGAAACCTGCACTGAAACTGGATGGTTGAACAGCAGCTGCATCAGAAAATGCTAGAGAGTTAAATATAAGAAAAAAGTGGGGATTGCAGAGTGAGGAAACCAAGAGTTGCTGTTCGTGGAAGTAATCTGAACTTCAGCACAAGTAATAAGAGATTATATATGAGAGACAAAATGGACTGGCTGATCACAAACACTAGAGGAAAGCAAGCCAACAAAGGAAAGAGAGTCTACAGAGTAGTTGAAGAGGAAACTGAGAGGGAAAGTATCTCCAAGTCACAGGAGAGAAAAAGTAAAGACATCAGATTAGGTATTGAAAAGGCTAAGATTTTAGATCAACTAAGGTATCATCCCAACAAAAATCTTAACTGGCTAAATATGAACAGGATTTGCATAAAAGACTGTTGATGCAGAAAGTAAAAGTTGCATTGCCAGTGACAAAAACAAAACAAAAAAAAACCCCACAAAAAAAACAAAACAAGCAGCAAAAGCAGTTTGTATTGTCAAAGCAAGCCTCCCTCTACTGCCCATCCTCTATGGTCCAAAGACAGATATAAAACACTCCAGACAAGCACATGGATCATACTCTCTCAGGTCAACCCCTATAAAGCATGACACAGTATTATTAGATACTACTAGCTCAAACAGCAGCAGTCTGCCTAGTGAGCAGCTTCCAAACCTCCTGATATGATTGCAATTATTATTTTTAACAGATAGAAAACAACACACAAACTACATTAGAAACATTTCTCTTTACCTGATGAAGTTGCATTTGGATATGATTGCTGCAGTACATTACGACAGTTTCATTTAATGGCTTTTATCCTTTAATAAAATCCCAATAATATCTTTGCCTGGTACACTGGTCAGGATTTTTTTCGTTCTTACTCTCTGTGCCCCCCATATAAACAAATAAATAACAACTACATAATGTTACATTGACAGCAGAAATTTATTTCCTCATAAGTCATTGCAGAGCACCAATACGTTACAGTAATATTGCTGAAATAGTCAAAACCATACTCATTCCACTGAAGCAGCATGGTTATTATCCCTGTAAACAGATACAATATTAGAATGTGACTAAGGATTGATTTATTTGCTACCTCAGGTGCCTGACCTGAGATAGCCTAAATGAAACTAAGTTCTTGGGCATGTTAAACAGTAAATGTGTTCAAAGTTACCTGCAGTATCAATAGTGTCCACACATCCCCACCCTCACCAAACACAACCAAGACTCAGATGCCTATTTCAGACAAGATAAAAATCTTTTTTCTGCTCTATTTGCATTGTATCTCTTATTCATTGGAACTAACTGCTCTAGAGACTAAGTTTACTTCTACCCAAAGTAGATGGACTCCCCAGAAGAGAGAGCAACTGTATTCTGAATAATGCTTCTGCAGGGGGAAAAAATGCAATAAACTACAGCTGTATAATTAAGACCAGGAACTTAATAAAGGTAGGCACAAATGATAATCCAGCTATGGTCGCTTCTTCAACTTTAATTCCGGCCTTGCCTAACATTTGAGAATTTTACCTGAAACCTTAAAATTACAATTAATTGCATGCAGTGGCAGAATCAGTTTCACTTTTCATTTGCATGTGCCATCCTTCACATTTTAAAGTCTGGGCAAACCAGTCATGTAATTGCTGCAGAAGCTGTACCTTGCCCTTTCTAGTATTTCTGGTGCACTCATTATCATGGCTTCTGACAAAAACTACCAGCATCCTAAAGCTATTTTCCCTGTCTTCACAATAGAGTTCTTGCATTTTATACACAATGAAAACATGAGCCATTCTTCACCAACAAAATGCACTGTTTTGCAGAACGCACATTAGTTAAAGTTACTGCAAGTAGGTACTGACTTCAATAATACATACTCAGCCATACTCCAGTCAACTGTTTTTATGACCTGACACTCATGATAATGAAGCCAAATCTAATAAACCCCCTTTTTTGAAGGAAAATCAGATCACCAAAACAAGACTTCATCACCTAATAGTCCAAAATCACCCATATTCAGGTACTAACCTACAGTAACGCCATACAAAGCACTCTACTTCAGGGATGAACTTTAAAGGTGAATAGTTCTAACTTCAAAAGGACTGTATTTTACAGAGAGCTTCACTACCCACACTGTGTTCTTACGTAAAAGCACCAATCTACCCAAGGTTTCCCATGAAGTGTTGCATTTCTGTTCACTGTATTGCCCACTGGAAGCTCCTTCCTTTCAGGATTCTAATTTATTCTCTCATTGAATAATTTTTAGCACAATAAAACTGTTCATCTGCATACTTAGAGGTGCATTTTCACCATTTCATGAGAAATACCAACCATATCAAATATTCTTTATTACCAATTTTTTGTTATTGTTATCCACCAGAGAGAACCAAAATCAAACTCACAGATAGTTTAAGATAATTCATCCCACTAATGCAGCATATTGTGGCTTCACACTTACTGTGCATATGCAATTTTCCATAAAGTGGCTTTAAAAAGCATAAAGTGCAGATCCCCATAGCTTGTAAAAGATAATTTAGGTTGCAACTGTGACTTACAAGCTATCTGTCATCCTTAAAACAGAAAGGTAATATTGTGTGACCTTAGAGATAAGAAAAAGGATATGACTGCATAGGCCTAATAAAAAAACAGCAATATCTCACACCTCAGAAAGAAAACAGAAAAAATGGAACAATGAAAACAAAACCATGTCACTGTCTTCGTATTTTATCCAATCAACAGTTCTTGGTCTAGATCCAGCCAAGATATTATGCTGATTAGGAGAGGGTGTAGGAAGTAGGAAGAAACTGATTTCACTGCTTACTGTTTTAAAGAAAAAGCTGTAGCATTGCTGGGCAGGACTAAACAGGATGCTTCTATTTCTTAACCCATTCCCCAGTAAAAAAACCTCCTGCAGAGTTTAAACTTATCTTTTGCTGTTGAATTAATCTGGCACATCATATACCTTATCTACTAACTAAATTAAACGCTGAAAACAGGGAAGTTTGTTCTTCCTTTCCCAGACACACAGGCAGCATGTAATCCTAATATAATCTAAATTCTTGCAAAGCAGGATATTTCTCTTTGTTTATCCTTGTTCTCTTTTCATGAGTTAGTTAATCCATTACCTAATTTATCTTGGAATCATCTTTAATTGTTAATAATGGAAAGACTCAGGGCTCCTGTGCTGAGTTTACAGGCTCTCTTCTATTCTTGCCCTGGCTGAACTTCTGTCTGGTGTCAGGTCACAAAACACGAAGTCTACTTTTCTGCAGCTTTGCACAACCACCACAGACAAAGTCCAAACAAAGCATATTGGTACATAAAGGGAAGAAAATGTAATAGCAAATAGGAACAGGAAGGTGAAAAAGAGCAGATTAAAAAACCCCAAACTAGTCACATAGGCACTTTAGGAAGAAAACACTTTTGGTCAGTAGGTACTAAAATCTCTCAATCAAAATGCAGATGAGTTAAAACCATGGCAGTGTGAAATGAAGAGCAGCACGCACAACAGCTTTTTAGGTTTCTCCTCTATGTTGTCCCACAGATAAAACTTACACCGACTGCAAAATCTTACACTTCAGTAAAGCAACAGCCTGGCTTCACAGACTATATAAGCACTATTCCCTCTGCTTAAAAAGGAGCTAGAAGTTTGACACCTCCATCTCCAACCCTGCGTAAAAGGGCCCCTGGTCTCCCAAGATGTTTTTAGCAGTATCATATAAAGGAAAGCTTAACTTCTTCTTTTGAAAAAAGCAAAGTCAAACAAAAAGTAACTATGAGACACAGTTTCACAGGTAAAATGGAAGTGAAAAGGTAGCTGCTTGTCTCAGTAAACTGAAGCAAGGTCTTCAACTCAGGGAAAAGAAAGATAATGTAAAAGGCTCTATTCTGTTTATATTTGACTTAATAGTACAGTAGAAAACAAAATCAGAGCACCTCCATCAGGACACACAGTGGAGAACACTCTGATTAAAGTCATTTTTCCAGTACACAATCTAAAAATAAAGTAACCTTGAACACACTCTACCTTCCAGACACACTTCTTCGCAGTGATCAATGTATTAGATTGCTTATTACGGAAACACGAAAGGCACACTCAGAGTAAGATACTTCCCAATGGCTGACCAGAAGAAAATGTTTCTTGTCAGGCTTCATCTTTGCCAGAAGGATGATGTTACTACAATCACTATTTATTCCCAGCCAAATGTTCTTCCACTCTCAGAAATCTGAGGGACACCTGGAAGTTCCCTACATAATGCATTTTGATATGAAGGAGAAAAGCCAAACAGTATGTTGTAACCACCACTGTCAGCACCATACAGTTCCTGTACAGATGTTAATTAATACTCACTAAAACATTTACTTGGAAAGTCCCATTAGATCTTGATACAAGGAAGAGCTGTAACACTGAACATGGGCTTGGCATATGGCCCCAATTTTCAGGTCATAAAAAGCCTAAAGTACTCCTCAACTATCTAATTTACACAAAATAAAAGCCTTCAGTTTCCTAAAAGAAAATATAAATGTTCCTTCCTGGGACTGAGTTCTTAATGATGATACTGCAGAAGATCTGCTAAAACATGCCCCCTTTTGTCCAGTTTCACAAAATTATACAGTAAGTTCTGAGCACCATGTACTTTTAGCAAAGGAAACAGATAAATTACACATTTAGGCATGGCAACACCAATAGTTTTTTCCTCTGGAATTCAACTGTTACAGTGCTAAGAAAGACTCTTATTTGTCTAAAAGCAGTTAACAAGGTTATTTTGTTCAAATACTTAAAAATAAAAACAAGGCACAGCAGCACTAGTGCTGTGGTGCCACCATATCCAGAACACTAGCCAGGCAGCACTGCCAAAGTCCCACACCTCAACTAAAATCTTCAGTCCCACTTGAACCTCCACTGTTCAGAAGATCCCCTGAGGTGCAGGACCACTTTGCACTCCATAAAAAACATTTATTGAAAATACGTGCAAGGTAAATTTGTCTCATCAAAAGTTGTACACAATGCACTAAACACTACAGCTGGAATGGTCTGACATATTAAGTATTTTAGGATAAAAACAGAACTTGATTACTTGATGAGGCTCACGGAGGTTGGTTTTATATGAAAAATCTGATCATTAACCAAGAAACTTAAAAGTGGTGATTTTATTTATTAAGGATATGCAGCATCATTGAAACACAATGAGAACAAAACAACATGATTCTTACTGCATACAATTTCTCTGGAGTTAGTCCTTTTGCTGAAGCAGTTCATCCACTAAATGGAACAACAGAAGGGGACAGCCAGGGGCTCCAATTTAGAGTAAGCTCTAATCTGCCTTACGGGAACAACTAAAGGACCTATGGAAAAATGTTTGTTTAACAGTAATTTGTCTCAACTATAAATGGAAGCAGAACAGAACTGACATAGTCCCACAATGACAGTCTGTGCTGAACAATAACAGGATACTTGCATTAACAGAGTTGTGCTCTATTTAGGAAGCAAAAACAAGTGACTATACCAAACTCAATTGGTACAAACATTTATTTCTGCAAGAAGCCCTTTAAATGTCTTGCTGAAGACATCATTAGGGGATATGCTGGCCTCTAAAGAGAGGAAGTTTAAATGCCTGAGGAAACACCTGTATACATGAAACTTTAAGCTCATTTCATTAAGTCATTTTGCTAAGTTGCTTTAGGTTAAAATAACTCTTCTATCAGCTTTCCAGACTGGTGCAGTAGAGATGCAAAGTGAATCTTTGGAAACTCGCCCTTAAATAAAAAGAAAAATTAAAAAAAAAGAAACAACTCAACTATTCTCATCTTGTAAATGGTAATTACAGTGTTTGGCTGCACATCCAACAGGAGGCTACCAGCTACCCAGCAGGTGACTGACTTCAATCCACAGTTTAAGAGTGGAAAAGCCTACAGTAATCTTTTCATTACAAAAAAATAAACTAAAATTAAAGTACTCCTACTTTTTCTTGTTCCATGGATAAGCTCCAAGGTATGGTTAATTCTTCTGAGAAGTATGCTACAACATCAATGAAGGTAAAGCAAAGCAGACGCTCAAAGCCCTTCTCACTTGCCTTAATGATGGAAGACCTAAGGGTGGTATCACAAATGATATCTCACAGCTCACCTGTGGGGCTTTTCTTCCTTCTACAAATCTACTTTGAAGAACTCAAAGACCATTCTAAAGCTGGCACAAGACATGCTCACAACAGGAAGAAAACTTCTTGTAGAGCCCTGTAATATTCTAGTCCCACACAACATTTATGGCTCTTTCTAGATACCCATTGCTTTGGTTTGGATCCTTGAGTCCAGTACTTGCACTAAGAAAAAGAGAAAAAACAAGCAACCCATGCCAGAGAGGGACCAGCAAACAAAACCAAGGTAAAACACTTATGAAGTGCTTGAGAACTGCCAGAAATGTACATGAAACACTCAAGATCACTAAGAAAAGACTAAGCCACCTTGTGACTCATGTGAGTGAAATCTCTTCCACAGAGTCTCTTTCCATCAACTAAAAAATAAACTTACAAACACTAGTTTACAGAAGTTTGGAAGAAATCTGTCAATCCATAAATATTGGCAGTAGACTAAATACCTACTTATTATTACAATGCACCAGTAAATAAAATAAATTTTTAAAAGTGCCTAAAGAAATCTGCTGAAGTAATCCCTCAAGTGAATACTTAAGGGAGAAGAGTGTTATTCTACTTTGAATTCTACTTGTAAGTTTCGTTCTGAGTTAAAGTAGAGCACAACAGTATCTGAAGTGTGATCTATATAGAACACAAAAAAGTAGATGTTTTTCCTTTAAGATTATTTTGTTGATAATTTAAAATACAAATTACTTGAAATTAACTAAAATTAGAATAAAACAAGAATAAAACTTCCACTTCAGAGACTCAGAAATAAAAAAATAAAATATGTATTTTTCCTCTCGTGAAAAATAGGGCCATTTAAAAAAAAAACCCAAACAACTGTTTTAAGAGGCACTGATACAGCTTCTTCCACATTCTTCCTACTGGGGAAAAAATGGTACATTGCAATACTAACAAAAACAATCAGCTCTCTAGGACTCAATGTAACTTTTTACCTTCTTGGTAGAAGTCTTCCTCCAGGTGGAATTAATTCGTATGCTTTTAGCAGGAAGATCCAACACCAGTTCCAGTGTCTTGAAGCTGTATTAGGTACAGCTGTATTAGGTACACATTGAGCTACACATCTTCCATCAGTTAACACAGAAGGCACAGTGGAAACAGGCTAAGACAAACACAAGAAAAAAAATCTGAAATCAACTTCTTTATGGATAAACCAGTGTTAATACTAATACTTTTATTATTAATTCAGAGAGCTTTCACTGACCCTCAGAAAGAATCAGATTGACTCACATCTCAGCTACAAACCAGAAATCCCACTAAGAATAGAACCCAAAACATGTATCCATCAACTCAATTCAGGTATTAAAATTTATTTTGCTAGGCCATTACATGATGTTTGCATACAATTCAGAAAACGAATCACAAAGCTAACATGGATGTCTGCCCATGGCCCAGAGCAAACTGACCCCATAATGGAGACCACAAGCTTGGCTAAAGTCCATCCAGGGACAGTGGTCCAGAGCACTATAGTTGTACTTCACAGCTCAAAGATCTTTCTTAAGTGTTTCCAAGCCTGGATTCAGAAGCCCTATGAAAAGATTTAGGCATCCTATATTGCCATCCTGGAAGGAAGGGGGATAGTGTGTGTGTTGGATCTTTGTAAGGAATATGTTAATAAGACAAAGCATGGACCAAAGAGGCCCAGTAAACAGGGGGAAATCCCTACACATTGTACTAGTAAGAAAGAACCAGCTACTCACAGAACAAATTCAATCTGATGTTCTTCTCATGGGGAATAGTAGCTAAATGCTGCTAATTAAGAATATGGGGGGAGAAGCATATACTATATATTTTCTACCACAAAAGACTCTACCTAACTGTCAAAAATATTCAAGAGCATGTGTTCTTTCACAGGTTGATAATATTTACATAAAACTAGCTTTCCTAATGCATTTATTAATGTTAACTGGAAATCCCATAGCTAAGGGAGTTTTAGTGATTCTAATGGAGAGACCAGAATTTGTACACACTATGAAGGTAAACAAATACATCTGTCAAGCATCTTCTTTCCTCCTGAGCTTCAGCTAGCACAATTAATCAAAATCTGATGATTGTTCTGCATAAGGAATGTGTCATTTGTTTTACAGATTTAAGATGAAGAAAACCACACTTAAACATTTCAACTCCTTCTTTTAAAAATGATGACCTGATGTCCACAAACTCAAAAAAACAGCTGACAACATAAACATCTTGAATTCAGCATTTAATAAATGCTGAATTGTATAAAACACAGTTGAAACTGGAATACTTGAAGAAATGTGTACACAGAAGAGTTGCACAAATGTAAGCTTTCTACTTGTTTTTAAGATCAGTATTATTATCATTGTGCAAAAGTGCAACTTTCATTTTCTGGACAAACAGGCTCAGTTCACATGCAATTAAAAATAAAAAAGTGCATTCTCAGCTTTCTGAAAGCTTGAAGTACAAGCATTTAAACGTTTACAGCTAAATAAGTACCAGATTTTGTAAACTGCTAAGTAATGTTACACAGACATCATTTCTAAGCATTCAAGTGAATTCTGCTAGGTGGACAATTCAGAATTTTACTTCAGTCTGACCTGGATATTAAACCAGAAAATTTCTTTTCCAATTAATTTAATAAGAAACATTTAATCGGATACCAAAATATAGTTGACTAACAAAAAGATTATTTAAAAAAAAAACGGAGGTGGGAAATTAATTTTAAAAATAAATTTGAACTTAGTGTTGTCTCCAGAATTAAACCCAGCAAGATGTGTTTCCCCAAACTGCGTTTAATAAAATAATGTTGTCCGCGATGACAGTTGAGATAAAGCACTAATCAGTACCAATGCCAACTACAGTATTTTAACAGAAATAAGATTTGTTGTGCTCCTCGTGGAGAAACACAGGCACATATCCCATGAGCAACCACAAGGGCATGAAGGCTTCAAATTTTGATTTCTCTGCTCAGCGCTAACAGCATTCTACTACTATTCCTCTGGCATATCCCCATAACTCCATTCCACTACACCCCTCTGGCGAAGCCCCATTTCTTTCTGTCAAGAGGCACTACCGGAGCAGACGGAGAAGGGCAGAAGGACGCCTTCCCTTGGCCAGCCATCACCTCTTCAGCTCACTTGCATGCACCCTGGCTTTCACACAGTTTGTTACCAATTCTTTCCTATCTTTCGCACGTAGCTGCAGTGTGCGTGTACAGCAAACTGCCAGGTGGAAAACTCCCAGCTTTGCAGGAGGACCTGTGCGAGGAAAACACTGGGCAGGACGCGGACTATTCCCTCTGCCTTTCCCCCACCGCCTTCACAGCCGAGATGCGGTATCCCTGCAAACTCCTCCAATCCTCCGACCCACCGGATCCGGGGTGGGCAACAGACCACAGAGAGGTCTCCAACTTCAAACTCTCAGGGGGGAGGGTGCGAACGGTGCCTCCGGAGTGCGCTGGAGGCCCGGGAGGTGCTCGCACTCCTCTCCCTGAGCCAGGTGTCCCGGTGTCCCGCAAGTTCAAGTGCCGGAGTTCCCAGGCCCCCGGCCCGATGCAGCAGCCGGAGCGCGGCGCCGGCCGAGGGGCCCCCGAGGCCCACCCAGGCTGGCGGAGGGCGGCAGCTCCTTCCCGCACACCGCGTCCGCCGCGCCGGGGTCGAGCGGGACCCACCCGGGGCTCCCGGAGCCCCGGCCGCGCTCCCCTCCTCCGCCACGGGCCGCTCGCTCCGCCCGGGGGGGGAGACAATGGGCACGATGACTTCACCCTCCAGCAATGTGAGGAACAGCGGGGGACGCCGCCGACTTCTCCCCGGCCCCCAGGACGCTCCCGGGCCCTCTCCCCCCTAGGCTCGGGCTCCCGCCCAGAGGCGGCTCCGGCTCGGAGGTTCCGCTCCACCCCTCACCCGCTGCCACGCTCAGGGCGGCGGCCGCCGGCGGAGGCCCGAGCCGGGGGACTCCGCCACCGCCGGGCCCCTCGGCGCCTCCGCCCCGCCGCGGACCCACCCCCGGTACCTGTGAGTCGGCGGGAGGAAGCGGGGCTGCTCCGCTCGCCCGAGCCCGGCGCCGCGCAGGAAGAGCCTCCGTGCGTGTGTCTGTGTGTGTGTGTATGTCTGTGTATGTGTGTGTGTGAGAGTGAGGAACGGAGGGGCGGCACCGCCCGGCCGGGGCGGGGCGGGGCGACGCTGGGCCAGGGCCGGGGCCGGGGCCGGGGCTGCCCGGGAGGGAGGCGGCGCCCGGGCCGTCGGTTTCCGCGACGCGCTGAGCTCAACGCGCACGGCGGTGCCGCCCCTCGCCCGCCCCCGGCAGGGCGGCCCCGGCGGGCGGGAGCGCTGCGGACCCCGCGGTGGGGCCGGGGGCGCCTCACGTTGTTCCCGCTCGCTGCCGCCCCCGGCGCGGTGCGGGCCGTGCTCGGAGCCGGCGGGGTGGGTGCGGTGTCTCTGTCCCTGTGGCGGGGGACGCCGCAGCGCTGCCAGCTGCAGCAACAGCAGCAGCACAAGGTACGACGTTATATGCGTGTACAATTCCGTGGGCTTCACACCCGTGGAAATGGAACAGTGCGAGGCGAAGAATGAATTATCGGGGCGTTTCAATAGGGTCGTACTGCTGAGCAGTGATTCACTTGCCAAAATGACAAAACCCTGTTTCTGTGCTGTAAGATACAGATATACCTTCTTTTTGCCCCCGCCCCCTTGCCATTTGAAACGGAAGCCGCCTCAGAATTTGCCCACAAGCCCCCATGTTTTCTTTCGTGGCACGGCTCTGTTCTGCATTTAGCTGCGGCCAGCCCCGGGCTCCTTGGGCGCCGGCGTCCATCAGCCCCAGCCTTGAGCTGCCCCCGGCCGGCCTCTATCGCTCACCCGTCCCTGAGTTCGGCTTCTCCGTCTCCTTTTGCTACCGACCTTCGCGCCGTCTTCTACGGGATTCCCTCCCTCTACGATAGGGCAGCCCTATCGTAGCTGCCCCCTCTCCCACAGCCTGCTTGCTGCTCCTGACCTCCACTTCTGGCCCAATTCCGAATCTTCTCTGGCATGTTTCAGAATTCTCTGTCTACATTATTAATACATTGGGTTTAAATCGTGTGCTTTTTTTTTTTCCCCCCTAGTTAATCATTCATGCTGTCTCATATCGTCTCGGAATTCTGCGGAACTGGAGCTAATCCTGTGCTTATGACTAGTGGTTCTTCCATTAAACTGGTATGAAACCTGAAAAGTTACTCTGGAAAAAGCTATTAATAACCCAGCCTGCATTTAACACGTGCAAAGGTAGTAAAACGAGTAAAATGTACCATGCTTTTGCTGTGGGATTTGCAATGTACCATCAGTAAAAGGCTTGCACGTATACTTACCTTTATTTATGTGCATAGTTCCATTTAAGTCAATAGGACTACTTCTGGTACATCAAATAAAAAGCAAATACAAGTCATTCCATGGTGAGATACTTAATCTGAAATGACAGAATAGACAATTACAACAATCAGGGAGGGGAAGTGGAAAATGAGGGTAACACCAATGAGATTATACTGAAACTTTGGCATGTTGTGTACAAATCACAGCAGTTCCCTCTTTGCTTGTAAAATCCGGTGGCTAGGTGAGTTGTTCAGGCTCCAGTACTGCAAACATGTACATGTCACTTAGGGCGTGTAAATGGTGCCATTGTGTTCAGCTGGATAAGATATGCAGAAGTTTATTACATCTAACAACTTGCAGAGTAAAATCTTGGACACTTTGTTATCTATGGGATTTGATACAGGGAAAGGGAATTAGCTCATAGAATGAGAAAAAGACAAGAATGGAGGTGCGTGAGGGAAAGAAAATGAAGAGAGAAACGAAAAGATTAGCATATAGAATAGCATGGGAAGATAGTGAACAAATTTTGAAGTAGCAACAACAAACCATTTTACCAGCTCAAATGTGCAGCTACCAATAAAACAAAAATCAGCCAGCAAAGCAGTGCAGTAATGTATTACTTTCAGAATGTCCAGAGAGATTCAGCAAATCAGTACAAATGTTCTGAAATCTCTTGGCTAATGCTGGAGAATAGGAGGGGAACAGAGCCCAGGTGTTTTAAAATTCTGCACTGGGACATGGAGTAGTCACTGTGGTAGTGAGATGGTTTCTCCTTGAAGCTGATGAGGGACCAAGCAAACCTCCAGGTAGCCACCTTCCTGAGAGCTTGGCAGTAGAGAGCCTGCAGCCAAGTAGGTGCTTTTCATTAGAAGTATTCAAAATAGTCAGTAAACAAAATACACTAAGCATAGGGAGGAAAGAAGCTCTTTTCTACACAAGCTGTACACCAAAACTGGCTGTTGTTTATTTTGGTATGTAAGGAAGATATTTTTGTTTGCTTGCTTGCTAGCTTATAGAACAGGATGACAAAGAGGTATTAAGGAAAAGTAGGGGCTGCTCAAACTCTTGAGCACAGAGGAAGTTCCTTATGCACACTGCATTTGGTGAGGTATGCAAGATTTAAGAATGCAAACTAGCCTGTCTTTCCAAAACACTTTCTGAAGAACATCTAGGATTTAACCTTTGTTGGTATTTCATTCAGTTGCTGGCAGAAAAGTACAAAGTATTATATCACAATACAAAAATACTGCCCTCCGAGCAAAGCATCTGGTGTGTTCTAAGGAGGCATAAGCACACACAACTGTGTTGACATGCTGTCAAACTAGGAAGGGTAAAAATTGTATCAACATGAAAAGAGGTGAGTAGAGGGCTGCGGAAGAAAAGTGCTTTTTTTCTTGGTGGTAAGGAATGGAGAAAAGGGTATGAAATAGACAACCTCATCTCAATTTTCTATATCCTTCTTGTAATCTCTGCCTCTCTGGCCTGCTGGCCTCAGTGTAATTTCAATATTTACATATGAAACACTGTTGTCTCATGGGAGTGTAAAATCAGCATCTTGGGCCAGAATTTCATGTGTTGGTGGTCTTTTCTTTAAACTCATATTGGAAGGATATCAAATATGATGGGTAAATATTTCCATGTCTCTGATCCCACATCTGAGTCTCCCTTTGATATCCTTTATTTGAATATTCAGCCATCATCTTCAACATAAATTTGACAAAGTCAAGCTCTCTTTTTGTATAGGTAATTTCATGTTTCCTGCAGGCTCTGTCATCATCTGGTCTCCAGCCCATCATTTTTAGGGAAAATCCTGCCCTCAGCCCTTCTCCTTTTGACACACACATTTGTGTCCTTGGTCTTTCTTTCATCTTGTTCTGAAGAACACCCTTTGTCGGAAAATTCACCAGTCTCCTATGTTTTCCAGCTCAACTGTCTTGCCAATTTATTTCTTTTTCTTGGAGACTTTATTTTTAGCACCCCTGATTTTACTGATCTGTCTTACAGTGTTGCCCCACAGATGGCTGCATTTGCACAAAAAGCATTGCAGAAGATTGATGTGGCAGCAGGAACAAGTGGCATAGGGAAGGAAGAGAACTGTCTAGATCAATTTTGCTGCTGGAAAAAATGTAGTACAGAAATGCATTCTGACTTGCAACTAAAGAAGAAAGGATAAAAGCCTTTGATAAAATATCTGCAATATGCATGGATAGCAAAACAGAAATCAGGCATGCAAAAATAGGAAATATTAATAAATACCACTGTATAACTGATAAATATTATATAAATACAGCTAAGAGAAAAATTGCACAGGACAGGAATAAATATTGAATGTCATCAGGTTTCTGTTTGCCCATTGTGGAAGATTATTTGCCATGCACTGATTGTCATAAATAGTCCCATAGATTAAAAAAAAAAATACCTGTGTACCATGATGACAAGGCTATGATAATGGATTAGTAACAAATAGAGCTATCTAATATATATGCAATCTCACTATGATCCAAGTTACAAAGTGGCAAGATACCAGTAAATAATGTGCAAGCTGAGAATCTTCCAAATTTTTGGTATGTCATAAAACATTAAAGATGAAGGCTTCCATAGCCATTTCAAGCATCTCAGATATCTTAGAATTACATCATCTGATCTAATCAGTCTCTGTAGTAGTCAATAAAGAAAAAGTAAAAGTAGAGAATTTATAATAAATAGAACTTCAGTTGCTGGAACATGCCTCTTGCAAGAAGGAAAATCTGTTTAAATAAATAAATTTTTTTTTTAGATTTATTTCCAGCCACTATGACAGAGGAAAAAAAAATAGGTTGAGAAATCTGAGTGCCTGAATCCAAAAAGTGCTCCTAAACACATATGTCATTCAATTTACAAGACTACTGTATGAGCTTAAAATTTCGCAAAAGCCTAAAACTCTGCTTCTAGATGTAATATTTAAGCTCTGGAGGTAAGGAGTTGCAGGATTGAAAAGTGATACCTGTGTATTTTCTTGGAGCTAGCTATTTTTATAGTTTGCTATCACTGTCAGTTTCCTCAGGGAATTTCAATTTGTTAGAAAAATAAATAAAAGTCAGGTAAGAGTTATACTGCAAAAAAAAGCAGCAGATTGTAATTTCTGTTGCACAACACTATTTCCATTCTAGTCTCCTGAGCTTTCCTCCTCTTTTAGTCAGAACAGCCTGAAATTTCTGTTTTTCTGGGTTCAGAAGTTACATGCTTATTCTCTGCCTAGAGGTGAAATTGTTTCTGGAAAGCTTGAGCAAGAATGTTTTTGCTGGTTTAAGTGCGAGAACAGTGGGATAAGGGGGGAAATGTTGCATAAAGGTAAAAGTGCTTTAGGGTTTTCTAAATAACTTTTTCATCAAGATGAAGAGATGTGAAGAGATGAAAGTTGTGGTGGAAATAATCCTGCTCAGGGAAGACCTATACTTTTTCTAAAATTGGTCCCAAATGGGTCCTTCAAGCAGCATATACACTTCATCTTTGTCAGAGCCAGGGTGCATTTACACTTGATCTTCCCTGAGAGGAAGGGCAAGTGTCTGCTCAGATTTAGCTGTCCTTTGAGTCATAAACAGCTCCTCCATATTTTCATGGTGACACACTGACTGTACCCCAAAGTCCTGCCCCGTTACTGCCTAATTCTTCTTGGGGTGGCTCACCTGCAGTGTATCTACAGGTTCCCTCACAAATAAACCAGGACTGGGGAGGCTGGTGAGGGACGGGCTCGATGCTATGGGACCCCCACTTCGCTGCACACTGTGGCCATGCTCTGCTGTCTCCAAATGTGTCAAGCAGACTTTTGTGGCCTTCTCTCTGAATGTCCGCATGCTGCAGTTAAGTATCACAGGCAT
Organism: Cinclus cinclus; assembly: GCF_963662255.1. Lineage (NCBI taxonomy): Eukaryota > Metazoa > Chordata > Aves > Passeriformes > Cinclidae > Cinclus > Cinclus cinclus. Next base: position 131,033,632 of record NC_085046.1, read on the forward strand.
TTAAAAATAGAAACCATCTATGGGCCAATGAGGGGACTCTGTCAACTGTCTCTGGGATGTGGAGGAGCAGTGTTTCTCTTCAAGAGCACCTTCCAATGTCTGCTGACCTGCCTCGAGTCCATGGCCAGGAGGTCAGTGGACCTGAAGACAGCATGTGTTTGCAGCCAGGGTACCAGCTGCTAGTTTGGACAGCAGAAGGAAGGGATTCTGGCCAGGCATGACATGACACAGCCCATAGTCACCTGCTGTCATGTGTGATCGTGCCAGGTGTTGCATGTCCTGCACAAGCACACACTGGACAAAGACAGTGAGTAAGATGTCGTTCTCAGCTGGATAAGGAGTGCTCACAGGAGCAGAGCTCTGTCCAGGAGCATTGCTGTGTGCATTGGATTGGTGGATGAAAAGGACAGAGGTGGAGAGAAGTGGTTGCCTTTTGCCCCTGCTTAGGGAACACGTTTTTCTCATACAACAGCTGTGAGAGCCAGCAGCAAGCAGCAGTAGGACACAGGACCTCTGTGCAGAGAGCTCTTTAGAAGTGTGAGAAGTGCGTCATCCCTCTTGGTCTCACCAGGGCAGATGAGCTATAGGAAAGTTGCTTGCTCTTTGTGGGGAGCTGCAAACACAGCTCTGCCAGGTTGTCTGGCAATTCCCACTTACACTAAAACATTCTGCAGCCCCAGCCACTGCCAAAGGGCAGAGGACACAAGCAGAGCTCTAATGCAGCCTGGTTCTCCCCAGCATGGGCAGGTGAATCCTACAACTACAGTGCTCTCCTCTATGCCCTGAGGCTGGCACTGGGATGGCCATTTCACCATGAGCATGGTGACCGTGCCTTCCTTCCTGCCAACATCACTGGCGAGTTTGCTGTCTACTGTGACTGCTCTCAGCATGACCCTCATAAAGCAGCAATTCTGGCCTTTACCTCTTGCCCAGAAGTCTCTTCTGTTGTCTTGTCCTCAGGCTAGCCAGAACCAGGCTTTCTATAAGTGTGAAACCCTTTCTTCCTTGCATGAAGCTGACCCCAGACACAAGTTAATAACAATTTCCTGTGGCCAGGAGCACCCAATTCCAATACTCTCTCCAATAGTTTCCAAGACTTCAAGCCTCTTTTGCATGACACAGAGGGCAGTGACTGTAGTGATGTGAGTTTACCCAGGAATGGTACATAATTAAATCTTTGACAGAGAGCTCTAAATACTGTTTTTGATTCATGGTAGGCAGCACACCAGGACATGCCTAGATTCACCATGATGTAATGTGACCAGAAGAAAACTCCTGGTCTCAAATGTCCTTTCCTCATGCCAGAGAAGTACCTGAAGCATCCAAAGAGTCCATGTGCCCAAGAGTATTGTCCAGACACTTCTTGAACTCTATCTGGCTTGGTGCTGTGACCATTTCCCTGGGGAGCCTGCTCCAGTGCACAGGCACCCTCTGGGTGAAGAACCTTTTTATAATATCCAACATAAAACCTCCTGTGACACAGCTTCAGGCCATTCTCTTGAGTTTTGTCGCTGGGACCACAGAGAAGAGATCAGTGTCTGCCCCTTCTCTTCCACTCATGAGGAAGTTGAAACTATCGTGAGGTCTCCCCTCAGTGTCCTGTTCTCCAGACTGAACAGAATGGGTGGCTTCAGCTGCTCCTCATATGGCTTCCTCTCAAGGCCCTACATGGGGGTCTTTATGTGCATTTTCATTGATATCAAAGTGAGGAAAATGCTGTGATATGTTTTCTTCTCCCTGCTGTCCAACAAGGTCCCCAGGGTCTGGTACTCTATCCAGCTTTACCTCTCCCATGTTACAAGTGGAGTGCTACAGCTTTTGGATGGTGTGCTGACTGTGCCTCTCCTCAATAAAAAAATGTAATTTACTTAAAATATATATAACATATGTTTGAGGCCATACTTGTTAATTTCTGGAACCAGAACTAGCCTTTTTTATTTACATTCTAGAATTTGCCTACTGTCCCAAAGTAATCAAGTCAGGAATCAGAGGATCTGGATTCTCTGAGGACTATGTCTGTCTCATGTTCTACAGAAGGTACTGTGTGTGTTGGAGGTGCTTCCTTTTTTCTCTTTTTTCCCCCCTTGGTTTGTCTTCACAGGGTTTTTTTCTATTGATTCCTTTCTATTTTTGCATTAGATCAACTAAACACTTGACACCTAAGACTATACTCATTGTGCCCCCTGCTACACCCCCTGCACTCAATTCTGGCCAAGATATACAGACAGAGATTTCCTCTCACTCAAAGGTACTGAGTCACAAAGTCTGGATGATTAGAAGTAAGGGTTAGGGTTTCACCTGCTTTTTGGGAGGTCATTTTCTCATTCAGATACCATTCCAAATCCTACACTTACTGCAGATGCACTTTGCTACAAGACCTGCAGAAGCAAGTCCTCCCTGGAGACTGCAGTGCTATTCATCACTTTATGGAAGGTGTTTCTGCCCCAAATTTATCCCTAAAGGGTTGGAATTGGCATTTGACACTGCAGCCTGTTTAATGGTTTGTTTGTTTGTTTGTTTTGCTTTTTTTTGTTTGTTTGTTTGTTTCAAGTTTTGATAAAGTTTAACCACTGAGATTGTCCAGGTTTCTGCTTGAAGCAACAAAAAGGGCAGCTCTAATGCTCAGTGGGTAGCCTCTCTGATGTTGCTGGGGGTTTATCTATAATGGGGGGGGGGGGGGGGGGGTGTAGATGCATTTGAGCCAGTTCTACTTGCGTTCAGCTGGCTGTGCAAGCATGGAGCTCAGTGAAGAACAGCAGCTCACCAGCCTTCCAGACTGTGAAATGCTCTATGTTGTTGCAGCATTAGTGCTGACACTGAGTTGGTTAAGATCTTGTGATCCTAGTCTTTCCATTGCTGCTTGATTTTTTTTCTTTTTTTTTTTTTGCCTTCACTTCCCTAGGGAATACTGAGGTTATGAGATTCTGTACAAAATTATTTTCTGCAACAGTAACTGGCAACACATATCTGCTTATGTGAAGGTCTTTCTGCAATGCCCAGGCTGTGTGTTTTAGGCTTTAGGTCATCCCAGTTCACTACTTATCTGTCAGATCTGGGCCATGAAATATAGAAGCTGAAGTTATTGGTGACTGGAATTCATTACACCCAGATACTTAGCTGACATATCCAAAAGGTTGGATAAGTTTATGATCAGTAAGTAATCCATGTAACTACAGAGCTAAGGAAGGCAACAAGCAAATGATGCAAACTACTGACCAGGGAAGACTATGCACCTCCACACATGTATTCAGTCTTCACAGGAGAGTGGTTCCTCTGAAGCCCCTGGTATTGACTGCTACTGGAGACAGGGCTCAGTGGAGTGATTGCTTTAGTCATGACGACAGATACTCCAGTGATATCAGTGGAAATCCTTTTCATGGTGCTGAATTACAGCTTGACAGCAGCAATCTCATGACACACTCCTTCTGATTCTGCACCTGCGTCGTGACAACTGTATTGCTTGGTTACGTGAAAACAATATCGCTGCCTAAGGGGAAGACAAAATGACAATAAATTTATTTTTATGAGATCTTTGGTTTGTTTGCCATTTCCAGGTTGCTTTCTGTATTATTTTGATTTTCCTTTTTGCATGATTCTGTATTTACTGGGACAATCTTTTCACTGCTTGCAATTTTCCAATTGCTCTGATGCAATTGCTTTCCCATTTAAAATTTCTTTCTAGGAGCTGCTAGAATTTAGTGTCACCATTCAGATTTTTCTAGGTTGCAATTGACAGGAGCAAAACACCTCCCCATCCCAAAAGTGAGTTTCGTAGTTATCAAAGGTTTGGAGGTAGGCTGCTTATTTAAGTTTTGCTGACAAAAAAGGACAAAGATATCTCACAAACTGGCTTCATAACATCTGTTATGTGTGAAGACTAATTTTTAGAAGTTTTTTTACCTACCATGGTAAGACAAAACTTGGAGCCTGACCACCTGCAATTAGGACATGAAGGATGTACCATAGTGTTCTGAAGACTGGAGATCCTTAAACGGTTTATAATCTGACACTGAAGACAGGTTAATGTAAACATTTTAGGCAGGTCATACTGTAGCCTCATGTCAGCTAGTCTCTGAAGAAGCTGTATGAATCACCTGGCTTCATCTGCCTTTCTTTTTTCAGTGTAGAGAAAGCACAGATGATCTTAGCTTCAACCTTACCATTTGAATAGTTAAGATTCGATAAATTAAATTCTGTCCTCAAATTACCCAAATATCAGAAAAGATATGAAATGTTCCTTTTTTCCTTCCTCCATAGCATTACTAAAAATCTAGATGGTGATTCTTGCAGAATTAATTGATCTAATAAATGCTCATAATTAAAAGCAAAGTGTTATGATTAATCAGTGATGATAGTTTACATAGTTTAATTTGCAAATAGGCTGTTATCCCATTTCTCAGACCCTTAAACCAGTTCTTCCACAGCTGGAGGATTCTGTCAGCCAAATCACAACAAACAACTGGAGAGAAGCAGTGAGGGAACCTCTTTGTGAGGATTTTTTTTTCTGTGCAGAGATGTCAGCTAGCTGGTTGGTGGTTTTTATTCCTTTTTATTCCATATGAAACTTTGATTTAGTGCTTCTGCTGTACCAGGGATGTGTAAGGGTCAAGCCATAGGACTTGCACAGCCAGGTCCCTCAGCCATTGAGAGTGCCCCATGTGGGCCTAAAGTATGTCAGGACGAAGGGAGAGTTAGAATAAGTAGAATGAGAAAGTACAAGATCATAGGTTTTTGCACCATACTGAACTGTCATTTTCATGCTTTTCATAGAATCACCTCCAATACTGATAGGTTAGGGAGAGTCCAGAGGGGAGAGAGTTAACATCCTCTCAGTGCTGTGCCTATGATGGCCTGCTTTTCTTTTTGTCTAACTGCTAAGCAAAATACAAGTTGCATAAATAGAAACACTGAATATAGACTGCAGGAGATTATTTTAGCACCATATGAAGACATGATGCCAGTGAATCTGTAATTTGAATATATATTTTTGTTGCAAGATCCAGTGTTCTGTTTTACACATAGATGCATAACAAGCAGTGGGGCTGTCAGTTCTGGCCATCTCAACAGTGTTGCAGAATTCTGAAGAAGATGGCAAAACACCTCATTCAGTTGAGAAATCAATTTAAGCAGAATGCTTAGAGAAAATAGATTGTTATCTATAGAAAAGGGAAGTTAAGGGCAAGTGGAACTTCACTAAAGTATGCTCTGTGTTGGAGAAAATAGAGAAGTACTATGCCACGAATGGAGTTGAGCTTAATCAAGATGAGCAATTAAAGTTGTTGAGCTAGTTTAATTGCAAGAAAAATAATCAAATATATCTAAATAATAAGTTTCCTGAAACTGAAATGGATGCTGGCAGAATATAAGGTACTTACATACCAATGTCAAAGAAATAGTCAGAATAGTTTGCATTTAGAATTAAGTAACAGGGCAACAAGAAAACCATGTGTAATGTTTTAACGGGAATTAGGCAAATCTTTGGATGTCCAAACTGACTAGTGCTTGTATTACTAAAGAAAAGCACCTTAAGGTGTCTTCTGGGCATTTTCCATATCAAAGTTTTTTCATCCCTATTGTCTATGGATACCTTCATGTTATAATGTTTCAATTGGCATATTTTTTGATCAATAAATAGAACTGGTCTTTGGTATATCTAATCTTAGTGGCATTCTTTATAGCCAGATAAATGAAAGGTGGTTTAAATATAGTTACATGGAAGAAAACAACTCTTTCCTTCCCTTCTTTCATACACACAGATAGGCTTGGAGGAGAGGGTTGATGACTTTTACTTCCCTTTGGGAAATACAGTGAGTTTTTTCAACTGACTTGGTCAGAGTTTGCTGGAGCACAGCCCTGCCATGCACTGCTGGTTCTCTGCAGCTTGCTCACTTCCCCAACTCTTATGTACCTTCCAATTTAATGAGGTTATTTTCCCTTGGTGTTTTGCAAGATTTTCCTGTCCCTTCTTGTTTTTCCGTGGAGTGATGCTTACTAATATCTTATCCAAAAGGCCAAGACTTCAGTACAGCTTTGGAAATACTGCATACTGTTGACTTTCATTTGCCTCTTGTTTGTACCTGCCTTTAAACTATTAATAGGAAAAATTCAGAAAAAACCCACTATAACTTAGCACATATAATACTCTGTTAAATATTTTTCCTACCAAAATTAAAGATGATGTCTCAGTGTCACTGCACAGAGCAATAGTGAGACCAATTCTGTTCAAACTGTCTAGAAATTTCCTACTGTGACCTATGGGGAGCTGCCTGGTGGTCCCCATAGTCTTGTGTTGCTGGCTCCTCATCTTTTCCAGCTGCTAGCTTCTAGTAAAAGCAGGGGGAAAATGGTATTCCACAGAAGTAATGAATACAGATGCCCCAGGGGCATTATGTGAATGTGTACCACAGATGATCCCCACAATCCTTAAAGCAGGGGAGACAGAATTTGCAAGACTTTGCGAGACTCTCTGTTGACCTCTGATCTACCATATGGAGAAGTTGAACATTTGAGTGGACTTTTATATCCTAGTTTGATTAACCTCTTTCTAGTAATTTTTTCTGTCATCTTCCTCTCTACAGTTACAATACACTATTCAAAGTACTTCTCCAAATCTAGATCCCTGGAATGTACATATAGGATAATATCCTTAGCTCCTGAGGCTAAGGATCATATCCTATTGCTCTGCCAATGCAGGCCCTTTTAATAGTCCTACTCTCAATCTAATTACTTCTCCAGTCCAGTTTGGAATTTTCTCAGTCAATGTAGAATTCAAACAGAACTGTAGGCTGTATGAATAAGTCTAACCAAATGGGAATTTGTTCTGACTGAAGGTCAGGTTTGACCTTTGAAGAACTGTGTAATAATAAGTGTTTGGTTCCCTTGAAACTTACAATTGTATGGAAATGTCACAAGAATATATGTATCTTTATTTAAGGAACTGGCTTCTTTTCCCCCTTTGGATTGTTTAAAGCCACATGACTAAAGTATTTTACAGTGCAGCTGTTACAGATGACTCTGATATAATCTTCTTTACAATGGGAGGCATAGAAAACAAGAGATCTTCAGGTAAGAGAAAGATCTATTTAAACTGTGCTTAGGGCTTGTCATTTGCTTTTTCCAGAAGAAGACTTTGGTTAAGCCTGCCTTAGCACACAAGTGACTGCTGCAGGCTGGAGAGCTGAGAGCCTCCACACACAGACCTTTGAGGGAATGCCTGGGGCTCTGTCTCCTGATACTCCCCTCACCTCTGAACACTGAACCCAGGGAGAGAGAGCCCCTTTCATACTACAGCCTCTTTCCTGCTACTCATTTGGCATCCCATACCAAATTCAAGGTCCTATTTAATGAAATTTTCTCGATATGTGTCTTGCTTTCTGGAACAAATAAGGACCCCGGTATGTCCTTAGGGTTACAAGAGATTTATGTGAACTCAAATAAAAGAGAAGGGAGATTCAGGTACCTACTACTGATAAGCAAATAGCTTTTATTCCAAAAGAAAACATGATGTGAAAAAGTACGCTTCAGACAGAGGATTGCGGGGGCATACCAGTGGATGTTCACACTCAGCATGGCATTTACTGTACCCTTATGACAATTACCACATCTGGTGTAACCCAGGGCTGCTACGTTGACACAGAGCTGGCTTCCCCACCACAGAGGATGCCAGTGAGGTTAAATGTACCACTGAAGGGGCAACATCCTTCTACTGCAACACTGAAGCAGTACTGTGGGCAGCCTTAGCCTCCTCACAGCGCTGCTCTTCCCTTTCACCCCAGTGCCATTCTCTCTCCAGAGCACAAGCCAAAATTCTCACTGTTCCTGAGCAGCAGATGCTTATGATGCCAGTCCAAATGCTTGCTAACAGCATGAGCAGGTCCTATGAAACAGTCCTAGCTGCAGTAAAGGACACGGAGGGCACCTTACTGCAGTTACAGCATCCCCTTGTAAATGGCTGAGTAAAGAGGAACCATTTGGAAAGGAAATGAAAGCAGCAGGCCGATTGCCAGGGAGAGATGTGGGGTCAGAAAGGGAGAGGTGGTGGTGTATTATGTCCTAGACAGAATGCAATTGAAACTGCTGGGAGGGGAGCATGCTTCTGGCACATTGCTGTCTTCCTCCAAAGCGTGGTTGTGTGGGTACAGCAGGAGTCAGTGAACAGCTCTGCTTATTGTGTGACTATTTGTTATTTCAGCCCACCGCAGACTCAGGATAGAATTGCCTAAACACTCAATATTCACATTTTGAAATATTCTTTTAATTCCAGAACCATAAAGACTAGAGATCTTGTGGTTTTGAAAATAAAAAAAAACATACAATAACTTGTAGACACATGTAACAGCTTTTTACAAAAGGTTATAGTCAATTTTCTGACTGTAGTTAGTCTGTAATGAATGTAAAAAAATTGTACACCAACATGCAAGAAAGGAAGAAGGAACACAAAATAAAACCTGTTTACTTCTAAAGGCCTATTGACAACTAATACGTGGTCAAAATGTAGTTTTTGTAAAACAGTACATTATACCAGGCAAAATTTAATGAAGCTGATTTTTAAACAACTTAGCACAATTACATTGATTGCAAGAGCAATTTGGGTAATTACTTATGGAAATGACCATAATTAGCCAGAAATGAGCAAGAACCTCGCAAGTGTTCCCATATAGAAGATTTTAGTCTTTATATGAGATGTTCCATACTCAGTACAATCTCTTTTCTTTAAGCAAATTAAAAGATGTGGTGCCGTATGTTCATAAGTGATGTGTCATAACCTGGGTATCCAAACCCCCCAAACTTCGGGACAGTTCTGAATTGTTACAGGCGAGTGAGCGAGGGTTGGGATTATTTGGGAAAGACCAGTGTCCATTGTTACAGTAGCACTGCCCAGTGACACATGCAACTGCATTTTGTTATGCAGATGCAGAGGGGGAGGAATCGTGCCTTTTCTATAGAAGTTATGCCAGGGATTGTGTCAAAAAGTTAATTTCAGTATGGTAAGAAGAACAAAGAACAATTTTAAGAAGAGTTTGATATTTTATTCATATTTAGATTTGGTCCAGAGAGATGATGAGAATGTTAATTGGTCTCCTTGAAGAGACAGACATTCCCACCAAGCAGAAAAATCATCTTGAGCAATTGGGTCTTTTTTCTTCATTATTCTTTTTTTTGCCTTTTAATCTCCACTATGCAAAACTAAAGGGCAGTTGGAGAAAGCCAGGACAAGTGGCAAGAAAATGAGCACATGAACAGAAGAGACTTCAACTGATGAAGGCATTTGTGAATATCAGGGACAATAGTCAAAGCAGGTCCTGTCCTTCTGAATAGAAATGGGTTTGCTAGGACCTTTAATAATTTTTTATGACCTGTTATTGTTGTTATCATCATAGATCTCTGGTGAAAGGAAACTAGCTGATGGAAATTTATGGCAACTTTAGAGATAAAAAGGTTACTCCGTAGAAACTTTTGCTGTTAAAAAGCAACATTGAATAGCTGTAAAAGTCTTCTCTGTTTAACCAAGTGGTCCTGGCAATCAAGACTTCCCAGCAGAATGCTCAAAATACCACTCTGAAGTGACTATCAACACAAAACATACTGCCAGAAGAGTTGTGTTTTCAACAAAAAATCACCTCATTGTTGATCAACGCAGTGAACTTTCTCTGTACAACTCCATCCAGCTGGACAAGGTACATAAAACTAGTAAAACAAAATCGATTAGCTCTAAAGCTCCAGTCAAGAGGTGGCAAACACTGTGCCAAAGCCCTGTTTTCCAGCTCTGACAGGCTATCTCCTAGATTGATAGCAGTTTTCCAGCATTCAGTGTTATTTAAGTTGGCTACATTACTCTTGTTTCCTCATGTTGTTCCGTCTCTGTTAATGTTTATATCTGTCTTTGGACGTTTTTTTTTCCACTGAGCTCTCCTGGTTCATTAGCACTGCTGCTAAACATGACGCAGGAGCCTAACCTTTTGGGGAGTGTTGACTTTGCTAGGACCTGATGCCCGGATCTGTCCCACCATGTCTGACTAGTCCTAGTCCTGCTAGTGCAAGGAAGAAGAGGAGCCATGTCATAAACTGATGTGAAATACACCCATTTTTTATGATACCCGGGGGGCAAACCAACCCCACATGAGCAAGGGTGAGTAACAACACTACCTACTTTTTTAATTTTGAGGTGAAGAAATTATGGACAAGGGTGGGGGTCTCACTCCCTTCCCTGCTCACTACTGAGTTGGTGCAGAAAGGCATCAGTCGAAGCAGAGCACTTTGCAGGGGCTAAGGAGGAGGGCAGCTCTGGTTAACCCACCCTAAGCATAGGGGAGTAGTGGCTGTCTGGGCAAACAGACCTCCACCAAGAGACATCTGGGACTGTGGAATGACTGCTTGTCTTTGGGGAGCTTTTCTGCTCTTCAACTTTCCTGCCCAATAAATTCCTGTCTGGTCAACACCATCTGTTTGATTTTCCTTTGAAGATAGGACATGCTGGATATTTGGGTGGGAAGAGGATGGTTTCCCTCAGAGGTTGGCTGGAGGCTTGAGCTGATGTTTCCTTGATCAGTCCAGAGAGTGAGCCTGGCAGATGGGTAGCATGATGGTAGTCTCTGAGATGGAAACATTTCCAAAAGAATTATGTGTGGCAGAAGACTGAGTCTGATGGCATGACAAGCTCAATCCAGCAGTGTCTCCTTGTCCTGTCCTGTCCTCTCCTTTCCTATCCCACCCTGCTTCTTAAGATGTAGCTAACAGTACAGTTTCTGAAGAGGCAGAAAATGCACCATTGTTGCTAGTGAGGAAGCAGTAAATTCCCTTGTGAATGTCTTGGGCTGTGATGATCCACAGACCAGCATAAATTTGGGCTTAATTTGGTTCTGGCTTTTGCTGTCAGAGAAATGAGTTCAACTAAATTTTTCCACCTCAGCAGGATATGATACCAGATGAGAGTTTTCTGACTATGGATACTACTTAGATGTATAGTAAGCTGGAATATAATAGTCTGATCTAAGTTTTTTTAAAATGTTAATTTAAAAGACAATGCTTAGTCTGTAATTTCAGGGAGTGGATCAGAGCTTCACCTGGCCCATGACTGCATGACTCCCATCAAAGAGCTATTATGGTGCTTACCAACAGAGGGGCTGGCTTCAGGGCTGTCATTACTTTGGGCCCATATTATCTATTCTTACTTTGCAAATGAAATGAACGTGCTTGTAAAGTAAACATCCATCATGCTCCATGAAAGACTTGGGAAGCAACAATTCCTATCTGAAGTGAGCTCCGTGTAGCTCAGTTTCATACATAGCTGTCAATAGCTCTTTTATGGGCTGCTTAGAATACATCAGATGTATATCAGATACAATTATCCTCTTTTGTGTGTGCCACTGAGTCTGGCTCAGCTATTTAAAACTCAACCTCTGCTCAGTCTACAGTGATCTTTTTCATCACTTGCTTTAGCAAACTTTCATAACCTGGAAAGCTTCAACTGCAGTTAGCAGCAGTAGTATAAAATTAATTACTTTTGTATATTCCTGTGCTGTAAGCACTGGGTGCAGCTACTGTGCTGTAATATTAGATTAAACTGAGTACATTATTAGCTTTATCAATGATTCATGACAATGCCAACTAAAAGGACACAGAGTACCTGTTTACCACTGTGCCTCTAGCAAACACTGCAGCACATACAGGCACTTTTTTTGGAAAAGCCTTTATCAAGGAATATAAAGTAGAAGAAATTTCCTGAGTTCAGTACATGTGTTTCAAGTATACTATATCAAAAATGGGGAATAAAAAAGCCCTCTGATTTTAACTTCAGACTTAAGGCAAGGTGCTCAAGATGAGACTCTGAGCCATGTGTTCCAGGCAGCCAGGATAAATACAAAATCCGTGTGACAGCAGTGTCAGTCTGTGTGAAGGCTGGAGCAACTGAATGCAACTGTGAAATGAGATTTCATGAAAAAAGAGCCTCTCAGAGGCATGTGGCACATGAGTGATTGCCTCCTCTCAGCCATCCTTTCTTGTCCTTCCCCATGTTTTGGAAGTTGTCGTCTCCTTAATTCATTGATCCGTTCGTTTCCTCCACTGAAAAGTCATTCCTCTTACACTCTTCATAGCAGGCCCTGAAGGAAGGGTGAGCATTTGGAGTGCTATTAGTATGTAGAAAAATGCTAACTAATAACAAAATAAGGAGAACAAGGGAATTTTTCTTTTTTCTCTTCCTTTACCTTTTGAGCCAGGATGAGAAGGGTCATTCCAAAGAACAGACTTTAGCTGGTACAGATGTAATACACAATGTCAAGGCTTCCCAGTCTTTTTGAAAGCTGAGTGGTTGGCCTGTGATATGCACACTTGTCAACAACTGTATATTCACCACCATGACTACATTTAACTTGAACGGAATCCTTCTACACCCTGGTTTGCCACTGGTATAACCACTGATTTCAGTTAAATTAGTCTTTATTTACACTGATGAGAATGAAGAAAGGCAGGTTTGCTAAGTGCAGCAGATCACAGAAACCAGTCATTTTTCTTCAAGGGAAGCATTAGTCACCACTGCAAGCACTTTGATTTGTTAGTCTGTACACAGCACAAGCATGTTTTCAAGAAGGCAAAAGAGTATTTGCGTGGATTTCCTGGGATGTTTAGTGCTCTTGTAAGAGGTGTGTGTGTTCATTTTGGTAAGGTTGATTAAAATAGGTAATTGACTGCTTCAAAACTGAATCAATGGAACTCCAGAAGCAGACCCTACCAGGGGTTGGAACCCAGGGTTGCTGTGGGTGAGACTGACAGATATTTCCTTTACCTGTGTCCCAAGAACAGCCCCCAGATGTTTACAGGGCATCTCTATTAGTACCTGAAGGATGGGAGCAGTGCCATGTGTCTCAATACATGTGTATGATTACCATTACTCACTGGTAGGTATTTGAATGTGCCTTATAGAGCTCAAAGTCCTTCCAAGAAAATAAATAGTTATTAATGATAACAATTAGATTACTGGAGCCTTTGGAGCCCTGCTGGGATTCTCTGACCCAGGACCAGGAGACTCAGTAAACCATGAGTAAGAAGATTAAACTCCCAGTGATTAGGTTTCATTTTACTGGTGATAAATCTGTATTTCTACTGGAAAGCATTTAGGGTTTAATAACTCAAAAATAACTGAAAACTACCGAGTACCACTTTTGCCATTTGCAGATAGATGACAATAAATAACATTGTATAAATGAAAAATCTGAATCGTCAGATTAATGTATTTAGCCCAAATCAACAGAATCAGAGTGGTGAGGCTGGCAGGGACCTCTGGAGGCTGCGTGGTCCAACCCCCTGCTCAGGCTCACTTTGAGTTGGTTGCCCAGGACTGTGTCCAGATGGCTTTTGAATGTCTGCAAGGATGGGGACTCTACAACCTTCCTCCACTCAGTCACCCTCACAGTGAAAATGTGTTTTCTTATGTTAAAACTCAAACATTAAATTTCAATTTTCATAATTTTGGAAAGTAAAAATATGAAGCTTTGCTCTCCTTCAAACTGAGTAAGCAAAATGGGAAATGTCTACAAAAGACCAGCAAATAGAAGAAATTAAAAAATAATTTCTCATTAAAATGCTTCTTCTTTCAGCCAAATCTAGTTAGAAATGTAATTTCCTAGAAGCTTTCAAAATTTTTCCCATTCCTTTCACAAACATTTTTGCAGTATCACTGCACGTTATGCATGGAGCATGTCCCTGAAGAAATCTGGAAGGTTTTTCATTGATATGCCTCTCACAGCTTGCTGATGCTATGACACCAGCAGGAAAACCAGCCACTGTATGTGATCTAGGCTACAAGGCAGCTGGAAAGGCAGTGCCCCTTATATACGCCAGACATATACATATATATATATATATACACACATACATACATACATATAAAATATATAAAATACTCTGCAGGTATACATATATTACAAATGCTGAGTATTTAAATCAGTACATATGTAACATAAATATAGAGATGCACTCTTGTGTATGTGTGCGTGTATATATATATATACAACCATATGTGTTTAAGCTTAATTTCTCCTTTATTCACTTCCTCCTATACCAGTCTCCCTACATTATAAGCTTTGTGGATCAGGTGCTATGCCTGTACTGGCACATCTTGTTTTGAGGGGGAAATGAGGGTAATCCTGTAATATAAACCACAGAACACATGCAAATATGAATCTATAACTCAAAATCTGTGTTCAAAGAACATTAAGGCTGCAAACTCAAGCAGACAGAGATTGGAAAGACCAGGACCAGGGTGTCCTTTGCCACTTTAATTCAGTCCCTTTGCATACTGCTAATTACCTGATAATATATTCTGGTTTTAGCTTTTTCATGTCATTCAGTGTTTGAAATGTGTGGTTCCAACTTATTGAGCAGTGATGCAAAATTGGTTTTCCTGTGACTGTTCCATGGGAATTTACACCCTAGTTGCTGCATGCTGTTCAAACACTGCTACTGGAAATAAATGGTTGTTTCCATTCTTCTCTGGGGTTGATGTCCACAGTTAATGGCAAACTTAGCTAGACTAAGGCAGGGTAGTTTTGATAAAGCAAAACTGAGATAGATTCAAGTGAAAAATTAAAAATCTTGGGGGACACAATTTGAGATGTACCTAATTTTTCACAGTATCCATCACCAAATAATAATAATTTCAAAGCTTAGCTCCTGAAGCTGTGTTTGATACTCAGAAGTTCTGAAAAATGAGTTCAGAGAGCAGCAAGACAGCTTTAACTGCAGACCACAGCCCAAGCCACTGACCTATCTGAATCCACACATGAATTTCTGTAGTTCTGTTGAGGGTTAGTTCTCTCCCTTTTTTTTCCCTCTGTGGAATTTTCCCCATTGTCATGCTAAGATACCTGTTGACTGGGCCCTGGTGGCAAGGGGGAGGGGACGGGAGGGAAGAGGGAACCCCGCGAGATTCAAACAGCCAGAAGAGGAAGCGGAAGGCTGGGTCTCGGCCCATTTCCCCCGCGGAGTTCGGACGAGAAGGACGATCGCTGCCTGTGTCCCATCCCTGCCATCCCAGCGTCGGGAAACCACCATCGGACCCTGCCCTGCTGTCTTCTCTCTGTAACCTGCCACCATCCAGCACTCTACTGATCACCGGGACCGACACCGTGAGCGGAGAGCTCTCTCTCCATCTCTCTGTCTCCCCCTGGGACAGCTCTGCCATCACCCCCAGCCCTCCTGCGGCTCTGCGGGACCCGCCCGCCCCCAGCACCGGGAACTGCAGCTCAGGGAAAAGGTGCCTGCAGCCAAAAAACACTGGGACTGAGTTACTGTTCTCTTTGTGGGTAATTTCATAGCTGTTGTTGTTCTTGTTTGTCTTGTTAGATATACTAGTAAAGAACTGTTATTCCTACCCCCATATCTTTGCCTGAGAGCTCTCTTCATTCCAAAATTATAATAATCGGAAGAATCACGGGTTTTTTTTCAGTCCAAAGGGAAGCTTCTGCTTTCCTTAGCAAACACCTGTCTTTCAAACCAGGACAAGTTCATATATATACTTGATATATAGTACATATATGTAGTTCTTGGGTGTTCAAGACACCCAAGAAGTTAAGAGAGAGCTCTCCAAGATGTGGTGTGGATCTCCATACATTCTGTGGTGAGAAACACTGATTCTGTGCTGCTTCAGGCCAGCACACATCAACAGGATCCACAAATGGAGTTTTGGAATGAATTAAATATGAAAATGAATAATGCACCTTGTGCACCACTCACGAGGACACCTAGTTTGAGGCCACATTTAATTTCATATGCCTCTTAAATATTACATTGTCATTGCACTAGAGAATGATAAAACAAAAATCCCAGGCTGTATCCTGAGACAAGCAATGGAGGTTTCTGGTAGCCAGGCAGGGAGAATCAGGAGCACCAGCCCTTTGGAAGGTAGCAGGAGCACTGAGAGCTAGAGAACAGGTGAGTAGGATGGATATTTCATGAAAGTGGAACCATTTGACACCATTCCTTACCATCATTAAGTTTCAAAGTCAGTCTTGGATATATTTCCTCGGGGCTGCCATTTCCCATTAAGATTTTCCAGTTTTTCACAGCCTCTGACATACTCGCATCTGTTTGCATTCACTTTGGGCTTGGAAACATTTCTTAAGAGAAGGAGCAAGTCAGGTGAATTTTTCTAAAAGAAGAGGTATATTTCTTGAGGACAATTCATTGGAATTGCAGGAAAAGTTTGGTTTGTAAAAAAATTGTCTTCTTTCAAGCCTTTGGGTTGATTTTTTTCCACGGGCTGTGTGACACTCTGGTGTCTGCTGTCTGCAAGGTGTTCCCAGCTCATCTGGCACAGCCAGCCTTTGTGCATGACTCCAAGAGCCTCTGCATTTCTTGTGACCTTTGAATTCATGGCCATGCACAGAGCAGTCCCCAAGCTGCTGCGTGCTGCCTCAGCTCCAGCCTCAAAGGACTACCTGAGGCACAGTGCCAGCTGAAGAAAAACACCAAGGCTGGTTTTGGGAACTGCTCACAACCACCCCATAAGTTTTCCTGCTTGTAAGTCATAGAAGAGATGTGAGCTGTGTCTGGGTGATATCCCATGCCTGCACCTTTCTGGTACCTTTGAGTTCCATTTGACAGTAAAAACAAAGAGAGGGAAGCGTAGGTATCAGAGTCACAGGTTATGTGACATAACCTCTTACCTTTTTTGGATCACCTGTTGGCTATGGAGCTGATGCTGCAGCCAAATGCCCATCAGGGATGGGGAAGGCAGAAGTCTGAAAGTGCAGAAGATTTCTGGGGACAGAGTGTGCAGGTGACCACGTGAGCCACCAGGGATGTGAAGGACAGAAATGCTTGGATGTGTGGCAGAGAGGAGATGAGGGAGGACAGAGTCTTTGGCATGGGGCAGACTGTGAAGGATGTGAAGCAGGGAGTCTACTCTAGGAAGCTGGCAACTGAGGTGTTTTGGAAAGGGTCAGAGGGCAAACCAAGACCAACAGATGTAGCTGCAGGAGCAATAGGGTGTATGGCCTTCTTGCCTTGTATAGCTCAGTGCTTAAGGCTGAGGAACAAGACTGCCAGACCATTCAGAGGGTTTTCAGGGACACATGATAACCTCAGGGGCTCTGACAAGCAGATGCACAGTGAGACAGCAGCCCTCACACATGAGCAGGGGGGCTGAACAGCCTGGCCATCATGTGGTATGCAGTGTCAAAGGGCTGAGGTACAAGGGGAAGGTGAGAATATTTTGTCCTGTCTGAAAATTCATGCTGGGAATTAAGATGCAGTGTTTGTGGCAGTCAAAAGCTCTGTTTGATGATCCCAGGAGTCCCTTCTAGCCCTTTTTCTGTACCCTGGGCATATACACTGTTGTACAACACATCATCTGAGGGTATTTGGTTCATACAGCATCCCTGCTGAACCCAGACACACGACTGACCTCTAAATATGCCCTTTCTGTGCCTTTTGCTAAAACACATGTGTGGAGGGAGGTACACAGCTTTCCCATGTACATGCCTTCACCTTTCTGATGCCTGTACACTGGTTCTCATGACCAGGATCTGCACTGGAGCTAGGTCTCCTAACTATCGGCAAAACTTCTGTTGGCTTTAAGAAGAGCAGGAGGGGATGGAAGAATCTGTAAAAATCTGATTTCAGTTAAGAGGGATTTATATAACCTACCAGTGATTAGAAATAATGCAGCTAAATGTGAAAATTAAATTAACAATAGGAGGGAAGCAACTGACTTGAAACTGGACTTTTCTTCTATACTTTTCATTTGTCTATGGTTTAGAAAAAACAACCCCTCTTATTGGAGTTATCTGACTCCACAGCCACTGCAGTTCATCATTGCACATTTTTTTCTACCATGTCTGGCAAGAAACTTGAAATCTGTTACCTGGGTTTCAGGTACAAGTCAGAAACATGACATTTAGTCACCTGCCCCTCCCATTTGTGTGTGTTAGATCAATGGTGTGGACCACTGTGAATTAATTGCTATTCCCTTTTATGTACTCTAGCTGGCTACAGCTCCTCGAGACACTTTTAAATATCCAGTATTGTTTGCTGACACTTTCTAAATTCTCTGCTTGGCATCTGGTTGTCGTGCTAGCATCAAATGCCTTGTTTCACTTGGAGGCAGCCAGTGGCTTTGGTTAAGGGCTTGTGCAGGTGTTGCAGAAACAATCCAGGGCAATTTGAGTAGCATCTAAAAGCCATACACTGTTTATTTTTCTGTTCACATGGGCTGCTTATCAAACCACCTGGAAAATTCCACGCATGCAGTTAGCCCAAAATGGGGCTTTGTGACAATGCAGCAAAAATGGTTATTTCGTCTGATTCTCTACCAGTAAGTCACCAGTAGGTAAAGCATGTTTGGTGTAGAGTAGGAAGGCAGAAAGATGAGTGGGAGTTTTAAATTTAAAAGGAAGATTTGTTGATATGAAATATTAACCCAGAATTCTGCTGTTGGTGGCCAGAAACCTGCTTCCTTGCCATGGCCTCAGGTCCCACCATCAGCTTAGGCTTGTCTGGAATTCTGTTGTGTGAAGGTTGCAGGTGGGTGCCTTTGTGCCAGGGTTGTGTGTCATTACTAGTTGGTGCACTGACAGGTTACACAGAAACCCCCTCTTAGGGGAGCAGAGCATTTACTTTCTCTGCTGCATGTCTTTCAGCTTGGCCAAGGTGGGAGCTCTGGCTGGGTGGAGACCCATGGGAGTGCTGGGACAAGGAGGGTGCCTGTGTGGCTGGGAAGGGAAAGGCAGAGCATGCCAAGAGAGTGCCCCAGGGCACAGTGTACCTGTGGCCAGCCACAGTGTCCAAGGGGCCCAAGGGTGTGCCAGGCTGAGTGCCACGGTCTGCCTCCTCCACTTTTCCCTAATAACAAACTGGAACACAAGGCAATAAATGAGACTGAGATTAGGGTGAAGTGGTCTGTTGTGTGCCTGAAGCTTCCTGTGGGGTCACTATCTCAGAAACAGCACAAGCAAGAAACCATGATCCAAGAAAATAAGAGCTCTTACCTGTGCCTTGCTTTCTTCTGAGCTACAGGCAAATGTCTACATTACCTCTTGGTTCTGCTGAGGTGCTTTGGGATGGCTGAAAGGGCACTGTGACACCTGTCCTGCCCTTCACCAACTCTCTACCCAGCTTTTTCCTTCCTGCCTCACCTCAGTCTCCAGCCTTTTCTTGTGCAAATATGTGTGTGGTTGTAATCTGAGTGGCAGGAGTTGTACAGCCATTCCTGGTGACCTGGAGCATATATGCCACAGCAGCTGATGTAATAAGGAATAGGGAAGTTGTCCTTGTGATCCTGATAATGGGGTGTGTGTGGGGAGTTCCTCTCCTTGCTATATCCCTAATTTCTTTAAAGATACACACCACCACCACCCAGAGACAGTTCAGCTAGACAGATGTCCAGGCTGAAAATCAGTGTACCAGCGTATCTAATGCAACACATAAATGTAGCGAAATCACAGGTATCTCTGGAAGTTATCCCAAAACCCTTTGGATGTTGTAAGAGGGAATATCCCTGAAGATATTCCAAACCTCCTATAGTGACTGGTATGCTCATAGTGAAGCTTCCTGCACTAGCACCCAGATTTTACTTTTGCTGTGCACTGTAAACCTTTTCACTCTGCTTGGGCACTGCTGCTTCCTTTAACGTATTGTCCATTTTTACAAGTGGTTCAATAGTCTCCTCCCCATGAGCTATCACATCACTATTATCTCCCTTTTTAATCATAGCTGACATTCAGTTGGTGTATTTTACAACCTTATCGGTGAGATTTGTGTTCTCATTTGACCTTAGTCTGTGAAAGATTGGAGGGCAGGGGATCCTTGAAAGAGCCTCAGCCCTAATGATAAATACTGAAGAGGAGAGACATCTTTCTTTGTGACCTCTTGCTATGCTCTGTAAGAAACAACAGCCCCAGCCTACTATAGGCTGAGTGTCTGTGCCCAGTGCCACAGAACTCCTTGCCTTCACTGGGTTCAGAACATACACACTGCTACAGTTTGTAGTACTTAATCACCTGTTTCAATGCAAGGACTCCTATACCTGTTCTTTCCCAGCTCTCTCTCCATTTTCCTGGTAGGGCTGAGAAATATACCTCTGGTCAGCACCTGCCATAATATTATGAACAAGCAAAAACTCCTGTGAAGCTGCCCGGCCACTGCTCTTGTCAAGTCTCACTGGAAAACATGCAGGAGTGGTCCGCTACCTTAGGTTTCTGAAGGGATTCACAACAACAGTGGAATACTTTGTTAGTTTGTTTGCTTGTTGCAAATATAGCAAAAATCTGAAAAACCTAAAGGTTAATAGAAACTAATCCACTACAAGACTGAGACTGCCCATCCTCACATTGACATCTCCTATATCGTGGACTCCTCTGAGCAGAGAATCCCTTTTCTGTACTTTGTAAAGCAAAGCAGGCTTTTGTGGTGTTAGATGTCTGCTGAGGGAAAGCAGGGCTCCTGGTCTCAAAGCATTTAGCCAGGTAAGGCTTCTGCACAGCCTCTACAAACACTTTTCAATTCCAGAAAAATACTGAGCAGGGCCTTCAGGATTTAGCCCATGAATTGGGATTCTCATAGCACACAGGGTTCCTGAGATGATCTGGACTAAAATTATGTCAAGGAGTCTCTCCTCCTGCTTATATTCCTGGTGGGGCAATAGTCTTAATGTCTGTAGCTCTCCTATGATTGCAGCTTGTTGCACAAGAAGCAATTACAGATGAAGTCTGAGCCGCCTGGCCTGTGGCTGCCTTCCTGGGCCTCGTTAGGCATCTGTGGATAACTGGATGGATGGAACGTGCCAACAAACATATTCCCCCACACCAGGCTTGTCCTACTGCTTGCTTACATCAGTCACATGAAGTGATTTGCCCTTACTCTGGGGTAAGGGCAGGTCAGGTGAGTTAGGTAAAGGTCTCAGGTGTAGGATTGTCTCCAAACAGCAAACGAGGTGCATCTGTACCTCACCCCTGCACAGAAGAACTTGGAAGGGAGGGAGGAAGGGTTGAAATATAAAGAATTTTTCTGTAGCTGTCCTGTGCAAGGCTGCCTTGCTAGGGATGCTTCTGGAAAGCTGAAGCGATGTCTCCTTACATTTTCCCAAATCACCATGAAACACAAGAGAAGATGCAAGACTAGTCAAAATTGCCCAGGTGCCCTGGAAGGGGAAAGCAGGCTGAAGTAGCTGCAATGTGGCATAGCCTACAAACCTAGCCCATGCACATGAGGTTGTCCTTGGTCTGGGGCTGCTAGGGCTGCTGTACCTTTTTCTCAAGCCCAATGGCAGTTTTCCAGGATGTCTGTGAGGGTTATACAAATCCTACACAAGGTGTTTGTACCAAGTAGGCACTACTAGGCTGTCCTGGAAGAGACTGCCATTAATTTTTTTCCCTCCCTCTGATGACACGTTTTCTAAACCACAAAGCTGCTTTGATCTGGACAACATTAGGAGTCCTGCTGTGCTGTGGCTTTTCCCTTTAAACCTCTTGGCAATTATGCACACTGGCAGCTATGCCTCCCCTGGGGGCCACTGCCCAGAGGACCTCCAAATGGGCCATGCCCTTCCATACAGCTCTAGACCTTTTTTCTTCCTGTGACCTTCACACACAGAGGTTTTGCTTGTTGTTGAGCCTTGTCTGCCTTGAGTGGCTGCAGCTGGTAACATGCTTGAGTTTAAACTCCCCATGCATACAGGAGCTTGACCTGACGTGAGCTTTGCACTGCTGACTTCTTCCCCACGTTCCTCATCTGCAGCCAGGCCAGCACACAGAGATTTTGCAATCTTGTGCTACTGTTTTATGACCCACATGGACCAGTTATGAAGTCCATCTCTGACTTGGAGTTCAGGGCAGGAAAAAGCCTAATTTCATCTTATGTGTGATGATCCAGCATGATGCTACTGTGTGCATCAGAGAAGTTTATGATTGGAGGGCTGCTTATTCAAATGGAGAATTTGGTTTCAGCTGACCTGGGTATTGTCATGTTACTGCCTGAAGGACTGGATTGGGGTTGGATTCCAATTTTTAGAGCAGATGGTATATGGGAGGTTGTGTGCTAGCTTCCTGCCTGCTTCTGCCTGCAGCTGGATGTGGTCCTGAAATATAGTTCTGCTAATAACAATGTGACAGCAGTAGAGCCAAACCATTCTGCTTGGCAGCCTGTCTGGAAGTTTTTCCCTTCTGTCCAGCAAGGAATTTGCAGCATTTACATAAAAACAGCAGAAGTAATCTGTTCAGGGTGATTATGGGACAGCATGAAGGAGACAAAATAGTTTTGAGATATGGAAAACATAGCTTTTCATGGTTTTCTTCTAGAACTCACTAGAAAGGAGGCAAAGCTTTCAGCTGCCACCAGCTGTCAAGTGCTCTGCAGAAGTGTAATTGGTAGAGTCCACCCATTTCCCCATGGGCAGTCCTCCATACAAAAGATGTCACCAATCACCTCCACAGCCAGGCTACATGACATCAGTCCTGGGATTCCTGATGGCAGGAGACTGCCTGATCACCACAGGGTGTGGTGTGCCTCACCACCTCTTTTAGGAGAGTGCCAAGGCCCTTTGTGCCTTATTAGACATCTCTGAGCCAGGAGGCAGCTCCCTGCCTGGGTTAGTGGCCAAGAAACCTGTCTGACCCCTTACCTTTAGCACAGGCCATCAAATGCCAATCAAAGGGCACTACTAACAAGGACTTCAGCTCATTCTCTGAAGCATGCTGGTGCTTCATGCATTGCTAATTCTCTCCACTGATGCCTCTCCTGACTTCAACTGCTCTTTGCTTCACTTCTGGATAAAGTGAGAAAGTCTTCTTTCTTTCTCCCATCCACTATGTGCCTGCTCATAGTCCAAAACATACTTCCTCTTCCCTTTTATCTGATGTCTAGGGATCTCCAGTTTCTCTGAGCTCCATTGCTTTTCTGTCTTCTCCGCCCCTGCCTTTCTGGGCCACAAGTGTGAGCTATGCAAAATGCTTGTCTCCCATCAGGTGTAACAGATATTCCCATAATTTCTGTTCAATTCCACTGCCAATAATAAGGATGTAAATAATGCATGAACTCATGCTAGATGGGGATCAAATATGCACAGCTGTGAGTTATTATGCAGTACCCTGCTTTAAGGTTGATGAAAAGAACCACTTTCAGCTACTTACAGTTTTTGTATTCTCTTCCCAGGAACTTTCATCTGAATGTTAACTTGTTAGACAAGTTAACATCTTAGTTAGTCACAGTCCTTGTTTCAGTTTATACTTGACTTTGTTGGTTAAACACCTGAGCTTCCCAGACCAGGGTCATAAAGAAGCTCGTGGGAAGTGGAGATTTTTCACTGTGGGAGGGCAAGCAGAAAGGGGAGGACTGTTCTCATATCCTTGCCTTTCTCATCACATAGAGTAGCTCTAAATAATGCAGCCTAAATCATCTCCATCTGGAGGCCTATGGACACCTTCCACCTTTGTCTGTAGAATGGAGAAAGTTCACCTGAGGCAGGATGTTAGCCTAGGAAACCAAGCAGCCATTATCTCTCTAGAACATTTTGACTGTGTCTTATTTTCAAGTATTCATACCATGTGAAATGACAGAAAATCAGGCACAACACAAGGAAAATTGTCTCTGAAGCTATCAAAATTGTTACTTTTGGACAGTTTTGTGTTCAGCTGTTACAAGTATGCTTTTCTAAATCTTTTCCTGTGTTTGTTGGTGTTGCTGCTTGCTCACTGAGACACATCAAAAGACTTGCTCACTTCCTTTTCTCTCCTGCTCAAAAGGCACCTGTGCCTCTTGCTGCTTCATGCTGATCCATTTCTAGCACTCTTGACACATGAAGGTCAAACACCTTATCTGATGCTTCTGAGCTTGTGCTTTGTGAACCAGGTGATGTCTGTGAGTGTTCCTTTCACAGCCTGGGAGGACAGGCAGTTTGGCAAGGCAGTACCGGGAGCTCAGTGAGCTCAGGTTGGGAAGGCTTTGCTTTGAAAATCATCTCACCATGAATGACTCAACCTCAAGGCAGGCACCTGATTAAATGGAGGGAGACTATGATGAAATTTCCATTCTTCCCAGGTTGGAAACTGCAGGCAGCCAGAGTAGATGTCAGAGGATCAAAGACAGTAGGGATGCCAAGTGTGCAGGCTGTTTAAGGTTATAATAAGGTATTTTAGGAACAGAGGAGGGTGAAAGGCCCATCCTTCTGGCTGGTCCTCATTCTCCCCAGAACTGGGATTCCATAAGGGGAACAAAGCAAGGGGCTTTGCCTCAGTGAACTGCTTCTCATGTGGGAGCAGACAACAAGGCTGCGGCTGCCCATGGGGCAGGAAACCAGGCCTTGAACAGTGGGGTAAGGCTTGGGCACAGCACCTGTGTCATTCATGGCCCATCACAGCATACCTGGCCTTGGTGTAGGAATCATGTGCAATGATAAGGGGAAAGACTGTTGCAGTACACAGAATTAAGCTGAGGCTGTTCAGCACTTACTTTTGTTTTTTAGGTTATGTCACTTTGCAATTTCTAACAAGCTTCATCTCATCTTCTTGTATGTGAAACTTTTGTCCCCCACTAAGTCATTGCTTTGTTCCTAGTGGTAGCTCTAGGGTGTTGTCTGTCAAGAGCTGTAAATACAGCATCTCCCCTTTAAGTTAACATTCCTTTTTGGTGAGCCATTTTTTGTGCATCTTGGCGCTCATTCCTGTGCTGCTCTTGGTGAGTGCTGAGTGCAGGCTGACACTCGCATCAGCTCGGGGCAGGAGAAGGAGAAGGAGAAGGAGAAGGAGAAGGAGAAGGAGAAGGAGAAGGAGAAGGAGAAGGAGAAGGAGAAGGAGAAGGAGAAGGAGAAGGAGAAGGAGAAGGAGAAGGAGAAGGAGAAGGAGGAGTCTCCTTCATGGAGGGCAGAGGGAACAGCCCAGCCGTGCTTCCCTCCCCAGATATGGGCACCACTGCTTGCCAAGGTGAGGACAGCGGTGTGCAGAGGGGAGCTGTGTGTTTTGTGATGAGTCCACCAAGGAATGTACATTTTCTTTGGCTTTGTGAGTGGGAGAGGCTTCTGGTCTGAACATCTGCATCCAGGCTGCCTCTCAACACTTTGGAGGGCACTGTCTGGGGAAAAAAAAATAATCAAAATCCAGATCAATAAAAGAAAAACAGTTGGAAAGATTATGACTTGTCAGTGTCCAAAGCCCAGGCAGGAGCAGAGCACAGAAACAAAAACAACTCTGCTAGTCATGCAAGGAGGCAAAATCCCTCAAGGAGATACCCCTGTGGCTCAGAACTGGGCATATGAGAGCAAGAGAGAGGTTCCAGAAAGAAATACATAAGAAATACAAGATGTGCTGCTGGCCATTTTTTTGGCCTGATTTTCCTCTGTGTCCCTTAGGAAATGCCTTGTTCTGGCATCTCAGCAGCAAGAAGCATTACCTGGATGCTATTTATCTGTTGTAATAAAAAATCCCTTTTTAACTTTGTTGGTAAAAACAATCCAGCACCCTGCAGTTGTGCTTCACTTAGTGACATGCTTCTTTTGGCTGAAGGATTTTCAGAGGTGTTCAAAATTGTCATACACCCATCACCCACACAGATTTCCTGGATGATGTGCACCAGAATGTTACATTGGGAATAGCTGGAAATCCTGGCCAGGATCCTTTCTAGCTTCCTCTGCTCGGTGGTGCTGCAGTAAACATTCCCAGCTGCACCCCTGGATGTGGTCACACACATCCCTCTCCTGTTTGCTGACATATGGAATGGATAGCTAACAGCTTTATTGACATTCCTATACAGGGTGCAACTGTCATAACAAAAAGATACCCACACATCCAATTCAGCTACAAATTTACCTCTGTCATACTGACCCTAGATCTACAATTCTGAAATGTACCGCCATAATCAATACCAGATTTTTCCAGTATGGATGTTAACAACTTCACATGTTCCCACACTCTTCTTTGTCATCCTTTTTGGATCTTCCTTTCTGGATCTTCCTTTCTGGTATAGCACATTTTGACTGTGAAGTGATACAGCCAATCAGTAATACAGTACTTGGATGGCTTCTGTATCAAGAAAACAGTGTCAGAACTGGGGAATAAGGAGGAGACCTGAAAGAGAGGAGGCTTTAAATTTCGTTTAATGTCTACTCATACATGGTCAGAAAATGAAGCAACATCATCTACATCTGGATGAGAAAAGGAAATTGTTGTAGTTCCATTTTCACATTCAAAAGCTTATGAAGTGACAAGTGGTGTTTATCCTATCTGGAAAAAATGTTATTCTTAATTGTAATACTGTCACTGCTGCCAGCTCTCACAGATTCAGTGTGTGGCTCATGACAAATGGTGTCTTTTCAAGCCCTGGTTTGATTATATAGGACTCTCAAAAATGCTTTTCTTTTAAGCTTGAAAATATTTCCTAGAGCAGAACCTGAACACTGAAAGGCAGAGAATTCACTATATATTGATATTTTAAAATCTCATAATTTTTAAGGAAGTGTGATAATTTCTTCTTATTTTTCAGATTTCCAAGTTAGTAATACCACACTCTGAAAAAGGAAGTCATGATATACACAGGTAGACATACATGTATTTGTTGCCACTGTCTCTCTGCAGAGAATCACATTTATCAATGCAAGCCTTGCATTTTTATACACATATCAAATGCTTACATATATAGAAGGTACAGGAATATGTAATTATACCTCTGTTTGCTCATATGATTACATTTCCTAGACTCATCTGGGAAGATACATGCCATAATACCCTGAAGATTATCCATACCTTAAGACCACAAGGAGAAACTTTCTGGGAGAAATCTAATAATGTGGTTAAAAAACCAAAAAAACCCCACAACAAACCGAAACTGAATAAAAACAGCTCATACATCATTAGACACTAGATTTTTCACATTAAGAAACAGCATAACTAGAAATGAAGTAAATTTCCATTACATAATTTTCTGAAGTTGAAGATTGGTGGGAATATGAAGGTAAATCCAATGCTTAACTGAAGACAGGCAGTTGGTGGACATATTTTGACATATATACGTTTTATTGGAGACCAAAGAGCATTAAAAAGGGGAACTGCCCATCTCACAGTTTCCTGAAAGTGCTGGGCACACATTCACAAGCAGAGCAGCTTCTTATCTAGAGAGCCATCACTTACTGTGACTGTGCAGCACTTTTCAGAAACAAAGGGACAATGCATGAGCAGGAGAGAATCTTTCCCAGACAGGAACAGGCAGCTTTACCCTGACTACAGTCAGCTTGAGGGAATGCTATTGTAGAATGCCGGAATGTCTGACTATGGGGTTTTGACTTGAAATAGATCTTGGTCCAGTCTGAATAAACATTTTAATGCTTAATCACAGATGTTGTCAAGAGGATGGTCTCACACACCAGAATTAGAATATTTCTTGTAAACATTAGCACAGCTTAGTTCCTTTGAACGTGGTGGTGCCTGGCCACAGGGAACACAGAGTTTATGGTCATGCTGTCACTCTTCCTCTGGCAAACAGAACACCAAAGAAGCAAGACAGAGGGGAGGTGAGCTATGGGAGCAGCTGCTATGAAGAGCTTTGAGATACCTGCTTGGACCATGATGTGGAAGCAGGACACCTTGTAGATAACAATGTCCTGAGTGGAAAATTCGGCAGGAGCCTGGTCAGAGGAAGCCTTTGGAGTCACTGAAGGAGTCCCTTAAACATGCTGCCAGGTACTCAGCAACAGGGAGTGTGTGAATGAGCACTCAATGGCTCAGGCCCTGTGTGCTGGCAGACTGCCAGGGCAGGTATTCACTTGTGCCATCCCAAATCTTCTGGGGTTAAAAGGACCCAAATTATCAAGATGACAGATTATTTAAAGTGAGTAATTTCACCCAACTGATTCCAACAGAAGGACATTTGGGAGCAGTGTCACCAGCATGCTGTCTCCACCAGAGATGAGCAGCAGGAACTATTATTTGGTTTGAGAATAGCAGGGTACCACACACACCCTTCTAGAAACAACCAAGAGATATGCAGAGGACAGGACAAATGATTCAAGTATTTCAAGCAAAGGCTTGAAGGTGATGGCTGTATTTAGCAAGCAGATATTTACTGTGAAGTAGACAACACAGTTTTACAAAGGCTGTAGGGCTACTGCTGAAATGTGAAGGTGCTGAGACACTGTTTTGTGGAGTTCAGACCAACACCCTTTGTGGCATTGCCAATCCCCCAATCCACGCAAAGAAAAAGTAGAGAAAAATTTATGCATCTACCTATCAAGTCAACTAGCTCCTGCTAGTCCCCTTTCCTGCCAGCACTGGCAGCTGTGGGAGGTGTAGTAGGGTGAATGCACAAGTGGTCAGACAGGGTGTGGAAGGAAGGTTGTGCATGGTGGGAATGTGAGGGCAAGGAATGGTCCTGTTGTGGGAGACACTGTGCTCCAAGCTTCTTCCCAAAATGAGTAAATCCTTTTGTTTACACTTTTGGATTATCACAGTAGAAGAAGCTGGGGCAATGCTCCTGCAATGTCTCTGGGCACATTTTTGTCCCTGCTCAGCCCTAGGCCTTTGTTCTGGAGTGATGCCTTCCCACTTACATAGATCTGCAGCAGGTGAAAAACAGCTGAATTGGAGGAGAGAATGGGTGTAAGAACTTGGGCTGTACCTCTTGTTTCCAGCAGAACCCATCCTTACCTAGAGCAATTCATAGAAAATAGTAGATTCCCTTTGGATTTACACCAGAATAGAAAAGCAGAAGCTCCTGAGAAGTTCATGTTCCCAGAAGAGCTATGTACTTTAGTACAAAGCACACCCACCCTTTTCTCTGGCCTCTTCTTTAGGATGACTCATGCAGATTTCTGGTTGCTGTTGCCTTCGATCACTCCAGTGAGTCTGCTGTGATTCAGCTGTTCTCATTTTGAACTCCCTCAGAGCATTTAGTCAATCCCAGTTTACCAAGATTGGAAACTAATGAAAACAACATGATACAATTTCCAGAGATGCCTGGTATGCTTGATGCTCAGCCACCTTTCTCTGCTGAATTGTCATACAGCTTCTCTGCAGGAACGCCACCAGCTTTAAATCCAGTTGGGACAGCAGGCATGGGGATGTTTGCCAGCATCTCCATTGAATAGTTCACATTCCAACCAAGTATTTTTTATCACATGTTATGAAGAAAATATGATGTTACATACACTAGAAATAGCTGGGAATAATATTTTACAGGGCCAGATGGTATAGGGCTGTCACTGTGGGCCTCAAGAGTCATGTCTTCCCTCTAAGAAGGTGATGGCCTGTCTGAAACACAAAGATGCAAAATTAGGAAGGGTCCATCTCCAAGGATGTGCAGCATATGGAGCAGATGAGTTGGAAACTTCTCTGTTTAGACCTGGAAGGTTGAGAGGGAGTCACATCTATGAGCTCAAGTACATGTTTGAGTGGGAAAATGGATACAAAGGGGATCTTGAAATGAACAGCTGGTAGGGGGAACCAGAGCAATGTGTCCACAGACCAGCCTGGCTTTTTGCAATAAATAGTAAAAATAAATACTTGAAGAGGACAACAAGCTGTTTTAAGTGGGAAGAGATGAAGGAAAAGAAAAAACCACAGACTTGTTGATTAGAAAGTAACATTACATTTAGCAAAGGCCTGAAGGAACTATGGGATGAGGAAAGACTTATTTTGGAGAAGGCTGCCAACTGAGCTGTGATGTTATTGTAAAAAAACTATTTTGGTTCTTGCGCAAGTCTTGGGAGACAGTATTTTAAAATTCCAGGGAAAAGAGAAACCAAAGCAACCAGATCAAGTGGAATCTCTTTTCTGTCTTCTTTTGTAAGCAATAACAGCTCAAGTTACAAATGAAGATTATTTGTGTTCAGGATTCAGCATGCTACCTTTTAATTTCCAGTGCACATCTGTGAACCATCTAAGAAGTTCTACAGCAAAAACAGGAAAGATAAATGATGACATTACCCAGTGAAGCAAATTAGGTAAAAAAAAAAAATCCTAAACAACCCAAAAAAATCCTGTTTGGAAGGAAACTAAAAACAAAGAGTTCCCCCCCCCCCCCCCCCCTTTTAAATCTACTATAAAGAGCATAAAGGGCACACATATAATTCCTTTTCCTTTGGGACACAATTGCAAACCACATAATGGAAAAAAACACTCAAACTCAAAAAGACACTCAAAAGTTGGCCAGAAGAATGGAGCAAATGTGTGGCTCATGTGGAAATACCTCAGCCTTGATTTCAGGTTGCTGATCTCAGGACCTCTGCTTCATCTCAAGTAAAAGTTCCAGCAGCACTGCACACCCACAGATTGGATCAGCCTTTGGCTCATGAGTGACAGAGCAAAAAACTTGAGTTCTGTCGAGCTCAGGACATTGCCTGGCCATCTGCAGTCTCCTGGGCACAGGGCCTGAGGAGATCAAAGGAACAAACCTGGTTGCTCTGGGGAACTACCAGCACCATCCACAAGGCCTTTTGTTTTCTGGAAACAAATGCTTTTCTTTTAAGCAAGTTACTTCCTTGCTCCCAGGTGACCAGATTTCACACCCACCTCTGTTCTTTGAAAGGTGAGTTCATTAAAAAGTCATTATCACACCACACCCATCTCCTCTCTAATGTGAGCAATCCTGGCTTTCCAGGCTTCCCTCTTGAGGAAGCTGTTCCCTTTGTCCTTTTTGGTTACCTTTCTCTAACCCGCTCTATTCTAGTGATGCAGAATTCAGAACCACACACACACGACCCCAAATGTGGGTGTACCACACTGGAAGAGCTTCCCTGAGGATGCTCACCATTTTCCTGGCTTTCTGGCTGCCATGGCACACTGAGCTGAGGTTTTAAGAGAATAAGCCATGGTGACTCCAGCAGCATTTTCTTTAAGTGGTGGCTGCCAGTTGTGAGTTCAGAACCATGTAAACATGATTCAGATTATTCTACAGATTTTTCTAGCCAAGACACCACCTTGGTGAACACAGAAGCTCATGTGTCACCCTTCTGCCCCCTCCCCTGGCTTTGTTAAGTACTTCTGGAGTTCTTCACCTGCAGCTCAGCACTTCACCAGACAAATGAGCTTGCCATTGAGAGCAAACCTGGGCACACACTGTTACTCCAGGCTGAAGGTGAGGATGTTAAGTAACACCAGAGCGACTTCTAGGGGTTCTGTTGCTGCTGTTTTCCATCCTAAAAAAAAGTCACAGTTGAGCCCTTAACTTTCCTTTCCATTTTCAAATCACAAAAGGACTTTTCATTCAGTCCACGATGACTTAGTATCTCCATAGCCTTTGTTGAGAAATTGTCAAAAGCTACCTGAAAATCTAAATACAATATGTCCAGTATCTCTACATTCTTGTTACCACCCCTATGGACTTCCAGCAGACTGATTGCAGGGTTGTCCCTTACAGAAATCCTGTTGGCCTCTTCCCTTGACATCACACTTTCCTGTGTGTACATGGTTTTTTTGGCTTTGCTGTTGTAGGAGGGATGGAAGTCAAACTCTCTGGCCTGTTGTTTCCCAAGACCCCTCTAGCTGAGGGGCTACAGTGGCAATTCTGCCCTCCTTCTCTGGCACAGAGGCCACCTGTAATGGCAGTTTACACACCTTGGGCCACCAGTTCTACAGCTTCACATGTGAAATATTCTGTAAATGGTGCCTGGTCCTGCTGGTTTACTGACCTCCAGCTTATCTGTTTGGTCTATTATTTCCTGTTCCAATTCTAATTAACTAACTAACACCTCTGCAGAATTGCTGTCAAGAATATGCTGGGTTTGGGGCTCTCTCTCACGTCTTCAACAGGAAAGACTGGAACATTAAACCCAGTGAGCATTTCTGCTGTTTTCTTGTCTTCCCTAAGTGCCCTTTTACATATTTGTCCTCAAACTAGTTGGCTTCCTGCCTTTCCTATACAAAGAACTATTTACTACCAGTCTCTGCAAGGCTCAATTCACCTTATTTTTTAACCCTTTTAATTTCTGGTATATGGTTGACTTGCCTTATTTTATGGGCTTTCTTGTACTCCTAATTTGGGTAAGCTTCTAATTTTTTAAACATTAACTTATTGCTTGTGATAGCATCCGTAATGTACCTATTGAGCTGTGAAGTGGCCTGTCTGGATTGCATTGTTTTCTTCTGAAATTATGTAAAAATTTTTACCTGAGATTTTAATATAGTATTTTTTAACAGCACCCAGGCTGCCTGTTCCCTTCTGGCTTTTGCGCTGCTCTGTTTAACACTTGCTTCCTTTCTTTCCTTTTTCCTCTTTATTTTCTTCTTTTTCTCTTTTTTCTTTTTTTTCGTTAATCTCATTTTGATAAACCTCTCTTGAAAATGAGCTATATACTGAATCTGCTTGGGTTGTTCTCTCCTGCAACAATGCCCTAACCATACTGTGATTACTGACACAGAATTGCTCTCCCAGTATCATCTGAAGCAGGTTCTGTGTGCCACCCAACACCTACTCCAGAATAACATATTTTGTGGGTTCTGTGGCTAGATTTGGTTTGTTTTCTTTTCTAAACAATCTTTTATTTGTGTCTCTGCATCTCATGTTGATGAAGATTCAAATGTGGATTATCCTAAAACCTGCCTTAAACATGTAGCTTTAATCTCACTTAACAGTTCACAGAATCAGAGAATAGTTGAGGATGGAAGATACCTCATCAACCCACCCCTGCTCAAAGGAAGATCCAGGCATAGCAGGTTGCTCAGGGCTGTGTTCAGTTGTGTTTTGGGTATCAAGGATGCAAGCTTAACAACCTCTCTAGCAAACTGTTCCAGTGTTAGACCACATTCACAGTGAAAGGTTTTTTTATTACATTTAAATGGAATTTCCTGTATTTCAGTTTCTGCCCATTGTCTCTTGTTCTTTCTTTAAATATCTTTGAGAAACCTCCTCTAAGTAATTGTAGTGATAGAGTTCTGAGAGATCTCAGCACAGCCTGGCCAGTTTTTACTTCATGACAGTCTTTTTCTTTGTTAGGATCCATGTAAAGATCCCTGCTGTTTAGTACTCATGAGGCTGCATTTGGACCACTGAGTCCAGTTTGGGGCTCCTAGGAGAACATTGACAAACTGGAGAGAGTCCAGTAGAAGGTCACCAAGATGGTGATGACTCACTGTGGGAACAGGACTCAGAAAACTGGATTTGTCCTGGAGAGAAGATTGAGGGAAGGTCGTTACATCTTCCTTGTGGGGAGTTACAGGAAAGACTGAGTTATGTGCTTATTGGTTGTGCATAGCAAAAGGAGAGAAATTCCAGCTGGACATATGGAAAACAATTTCATGGGGGTACTAGCCAGGGGAACATGTTGCTCAGAAAGGTGGTGGGATCTCCATACCTAGAGACACTCGACACCTGGGCGAAACTAGACCCTGAGAAACATGAAGTAACTTAGAACTTAGCTGTGCTTTGAGCAGTAATTCTTCCTCCACCCTTGCTTTTGGCATACCTTTTCCTTAAAGTTCACCTATAACTTGTGGCAAGATAATTGCCTTCTCTGGGCATAAGCATTTCTGAATGCCAGGCTTCATTCCCAGTCAGAGCAGAGAGCACACTTAATGACACAGCTCTCTGGTAACAGAACACGTTTGGCATCTCCCACTGCCTCACAGTGCCTGGAAGCATAAAGCTGAGTGCCCTCCAGGGCAGTGAGAGCAAATACAAGATGAATAACTCTTCTACTACAAGGGAAGATGGAAAAGACTCAGAACAGTCATGAAAATATTGCTCCTTTGCAGGCAAACTTATCCTTGCTTTTCCATCCTTTCATGTAATCCACCCACCACAGAAGGTTTCTAATGAGGACTTGGGAAGTAAAATGTGCATTAAATGAATGGGTTTGGCAAAGGGAACATCTGTTTATAAGTAACTTCTTGTTCTCTGCATATGATAATAGTTATGGATTAGTGTGCAGAATACTGAACTTGTTTACAGCTCCTAGGAACTGTATGTTTTGAATCGTTAATAAGGAGCATTTTCAAATGCAGAATTTCTCATCAACACAAGTGTTGCTGCTTTTCCCCTCCCTCAATAAGTGCAATTCAATTTGCAAATTAAATATCATTGAGAATCACTTAATGTCACTCTTTCAGCAGCCACAGAGATCAACATTTTTATTGTCACAGTCTGTTCTATTTAGTATATTGATATTCATGACACTTGCCCAGCAAAGATAGAACCATTTTCACATGATCTCTGAAAGATATTCCAGTTTTAATGTCATGACACCAAAGAAAGTAGGAAATGTTTACTAGGGGGCAGGGGGGAGGAGGAGGAGGCGAGTAGTGTCTGCTTTTTTAAAATAAATCTGGGAAACAGAGAATCTAAAATGAAATTATCTCCAGCTCTGACTAAATATATTTACATTTCTTTCTCCTTACAGAAGGGCAGTACCTTCTAGGGGAGATGGGCTAACCACAAGATCAATGAGGAGGACTCTGCATCTAGTGCTCATCTTTAATGAGTTCTCCATGATCTGACTCTCACCTTTTTTCAGGTCAGATGCTTCCTTCTCCTCTTGCTTTTAACTCTACTCTTTAGGCAGCTCATTCTCTTGTGGAGACACTGCCTTTAAAAGCCGTAAAATTACTTTTTAGTAGAAGTGCATGTGTGCAAATCCCAGCTAGCTGTTACGCTGACTTAAATTCCAGCCAGTGTTAAACACAGGTTTGGAGGGCTGGGATTTGCTGAGCTCCCTACAGACAGCACATGTCTTTTGCTTGTTTCTCCCTGTCATTTTCATGTGGTATTGCCTCTGCCTTGATGCTTATTTTCTCTAGATTGCAACGTGAGCCTCCCGAATGCCACCACTAGTGTGTGACTGGGAGGTCTGCATTCCAGTTTCCCATCTGAGCTGGGAGCAGAGAATAATCCATGACATATTCCAGTAGGAATGCCTTTTTAAAAAGAGCTTTTTGGCAGCACTCCAAACACAGCAAGTGCGGGATGAGGATCTGATTTCACCTCTAATGCAAGAGATATTCATGTGAAAACTTCTCT
Source organism: Cinclus cinclus (assembly GCF_963662255.1). Lineage (NCBI taxonomy): Eukaryota > Metazoa > Chordata > Aves > Passeriformes > Cinclidae > Cinclus > Cinclus cinclus. The sequence goes on from NC_085046.1 coordinate 131,068,558, forward strand.
TCCGTAGAAGAGATTTCAACAACAGTTAAAAGTTGTAATTAGTTTCCCTTCCTTATCTGATTTTGATGAGCGTGCACCACACCCTCCACCACCATGCTCACGTCCTCTCTTAGCTAAACTAATCTGAAGGAAATCGGTTGTCTGTTTTTTCCTGCATCCAAAGGGATAAACAAAAGTACTTGGGGATGGCTGGACAATTTTATCAGACAAGACAACAAGAAGAAAGTATTAAATAAAAAGAAAATTCACATGACTCTGTTTTGGACTTCCTATTACTGCTTTGCCCAGTGCAGAACCTGAGGGAGGAAGATTCAGGCTAGGATGTGCAGTGATCTCTAAGCAAGCAACCCACATAACCTTTAAACCAGCTATCCACAAGAGAGCATTTTTCATAAAACAACTAACCCATTCTCCACTCAGCAGTTTTCAAGAAGGACCTACCAAAAAAAAAAAAGCCAAGGGATAGTGTTTACCTCTACTAGCTACTAAAAATCATCAGGTCAGCAGAGATGTTTGCTTCATGTCATCCTGCAGTGTTTCACACATCCTTCACCTGCAAATACCTTACAGTCTCAGTATTTCCTGTCTTGCTGTGTATCACCTCTCCCCTTACCAGACACTCTGTAGTCCATGAGTGTCTTACCTTAGACTGTCAAAATTATTGCATGAAAAAGAAACTGATTTCAAAGCGACTGTTTCTAACCAGTACCATGAAAATTGCATCTTGTCTCAGACCTGCAATACATGTCCAGATTCACAAATAATAGAAGTAGTTTAGTTTTTGAGTGCATAGATAGGTTGATCTCATGTACCATTCACCTACAGTCCTGTCCTCGTTTGTGTCCTTGGACCTTCAGAGCTATTATGATATGTAATGTCAGGGTCTGGACACAGGCACTTCCCATAATAACAGGGAGGCTTAGGCTCCCTTCTGGAATCAAATCACTCAAACAGCAAAGATTTTGACTCACAGCAGAGGTAGATTGGTTCCTTTGCTATCTCTGATGGTTTCTATGAATGTTTAAGACATGCAGACGCAGCAGAGAAAAAAAACATTAGCAACTATATGCAGACAAACTTAGAAGTCTTCATAGCAGGAAAAATCCCCCACCCTTTTGGCTGAAAGACAATGTCTTTGTTCCCAGCTCCAAGGTGTTGTAGCTCCTATTTGATTTCTTCTGCTCTAAAAGAAACAGACTTCTGCACATGCTTTGTAAATGAAAGGGATTGCATTGAAAAAATGTTTACTGTTATCTTTTTCTTCTTAACAAAAAGTGCCTGTGGGATCCCTCCTCTCAATCAAGGGCTTGTCAGAAAGCATCAACAGTGACACTGAAGGAGTTTGATGTGTTACTTTCATCCCTATTAGCTATTATTGATCCAGAGGAAGGAGAAGCAAGTTGCATTGGATGTCCCTGAGCACGGACTGCCTGTATTGGAATTGATCAGATATTTGAGCTTTGATAACTTTGCTCATAAATGCTCCAACACCCTATTAAAGAGAGGATGCAGTCTGTGTCAGATATGAGCCTGAGAGTTCCTCTTGAAAGGATTAAATATACCATCTATTCTATGAAGATTTGCACAGTAAGGAAAATTACAAACTTAAAAACATTCCAACTCACCTTCTGAAAACGAGACAACATATCAAAATGTTATAGTTTACTCATTTTTATATTTGAAAGTGCAAGTATTTTTAAAAGCTCAAGATTATTTCCATCCAAAATCTCAAGAAGAAGAAACCATCCATCTGGATCTTGAATTGTTATATAGGTATATCTACTTACAGGTACAAAATTTATAATAATATAATAGGGTGTTTTTCAAGTCTGAAAATTCCAAAGTTTAACACCTTTAATAAACCATCTTCTCCAGTGCTGAACACTGAATAATCTAAAAATACAATTAAGACACCCAAATATCTTGAACTCTGCCTTATTCCTCACTGTATCATGTTGATTTTTTTCCTCCTGTGAAGTCCCCAGGATAACAGAGATGTGAAAAGATGCCATGGGGGACAAGTGTGTGGGACATTAGCTCCTGATGACAATTACCATGGTGGCAGAGCTGACTGTGGAAATGTAAGGTGCCATGGCAGCTGGGTGCCTGACCCTTTCCCTTGTCTCTGAGCTGTAAAAAATCTCTTTACTTAATTCTGGGGATCAGACTTCTTAGGTCTGTTGTCACAAGCTATCAGAAATACTGGTCTTATTACCATGACATAAAACTATTTATTAAGGCTAATAGTCTAACAAATAACAGCCCCCTGCCAAATTGTGCATAACCTCTCACACAATGTCTTTCTAAATCTGAAGATTTATTAACAGAAAAACAAAAAGTTAACATAGCAGGGTGATGGGAAAAAAACAGTGACCCCTTTGACTCCATCACCCCTCTGAACGTGTCAGGCAGCGCATTTTCTGTCTCCAGCCATAGCAGGCAGATCTGGGCAGGCTCTTTTGTGACCATGAACTGTACTCTGAAGGTATAAACAAGACAAGAACCTCTCCAAACCCAGAGGGCCACAGAACCGCCTGCTGCAGCATCCTTCACTTCCAGCAGGCAGTGGAGGGCAGAGGGGTAAAGGATGGGAGCCTGCTGGGAAATGGGACTGTGCAGCTGGGACAGGGGCCTGTGTCGAACTCTTGAAGACAAAAGGCTCGCCTGTACATGAAGAGCATTTTAAAAGCTTCCTCTCATGGACTGAGTGTTCACAGGCTTGGTAGACAGACTCTACTAAAGCTATTTTAAAACTTTTCTTGCCTGACTTGAACACAGTGGGTCTGTTGAGGAAAGAGACATTTTCCTCTGGAGATGCATCCTGGCTAGGATGTGGTAAAGCATTTTTTGAGAAAAACTTTGTTAGCAGTCTAGCAGGGACACCCTCCCCTTTCACAGCCCCAAGAAGTGAGGTGGGGATGGCACTGGGCCAATGCAAATGGCTGGGACAGGAAACGAAAAAACCAGGAAGGGGACTGGGGTACAGGGACCAAAGCAAGGATCCAGGATCAATGCTTGAGCAGAACCAGGATCAAGCCAGCAAATATGTTGTAAAAGACTCCCTGGGATTCCCAGGGTGTCTGTGGGAAGCCAAGTTCTCTTAGGTTCCTTGGGAGTTCCCAAATGTGCCTGTGGTGCCCAAAGGCAGTTTCAATCATCCTTGAGCCTCACCCAAGTACAAGCCAGTTGCAAGTCAGGATGGTCAATTTTTGACCATCAAATCCATCAAGCATAATCTTCCCTGTATTCACCAACCAATTTGGGAACTGGATAGAGTCTCTGTAACATTCAAGACAACGTAGTTTAACACTAATAGCTAGCGCACAGATGGCATCGTAGCTTTAGCTGGTCCACCTGCTCTCCCCAAATTCCCTGTAGCTACCAACAGCATAAAAATAAATTCCTCCTGCTTCTCATTTTGCTATCACCATTATCACAGTACAAGTGTGCCTGCATCTGGATGGCTGGGGATAGGTATCACTCTATTGCAGGAGTGAGCAGGGGCCAGGACCTTGCTTATAGTAGGCACTGGTTACCCAGGAAGAGGCAATGCCCACTTGGAAGAACTCACAACTGCAGTGGAAGATGAAAATGGAAAGATGAAAAATCGAATGTTCATCTGAATGCAGTCTGGATTCAGCTGAAGGAGAATGATCAGGGCCAATTTTCCCCTAAATTCACCTCTTCAGACTTGGCTGACAGAATGATGTCTAGGACACTGTCAGGCTGATGGGAGCTTTTTCCATCCATAATTAACAGCAAAAGAGGTGATGAAGAAGCAGGCAACAAAGATTTTATGTGATATTTAGGACAGATTTACATCTCTTTGTGCTGTCTGATACAAGGAAGATAAAGGCCACTATCACTGAGAGCATTTTAATCTTGTAGTTGGTCATGAAGTCTGTGCCACAGCTGGTTACCACCATCTCTCTTGCCACACAAAAAAGCATCACAGTCATGATACACAACGCACATCATAACGCAGCACAGTCACAACCACATGAGCTTAAAGTCTGAAGTCTCATTCTTGCTCTTTTTTTCCTGTGTGAAGTTTCTGTTTAGGTCAAATGCATCATTACTGTGGGAGACACAGAAATAGAGCTCTATTATTTATGATTATGATCTATTTTGGGACATACTTTGCATTTCAGAGGTGTTAATCTCAAAATAGTGGCCAATTTCTTTGTGTTCACAATGTCCTTCTATTTCAGAAATTGCAGTGTTTGCGGTGTGAGGAAGCCCTTTCTTTACTGTTTGTTTTAAAGTTGCTGGATGGTCCTGCCCTAAGGGTGCCATGTAGACCTGGTCAAAAATTTCTAACTGAATTATTTTCCCTGTAAGAATGCCTCACTTACCCTTTCCAGAGTTACTTTTCCAGATAAAGTATATGCTGTGCCAGGGAAAGAGGAGGGAGGCTAACACTTTCTGCCTGAAGGTCAGGGCACCCTTTCTTGATGAAAGAGCTTGAGGCTTAGTTACTGTTTGATTACCTGAGAAACATCTGATCTTTTCTCATGTCCTTCTACAGAAACAAAAAACAAAACAAAACTAAAAAATCCTTGGTGTTAGCCAACTAGAATACTTTGAAAATTCTAAAATCTAAACTGTTCTTGTAGGATGGCAAGAACTTTTCATTTCACAATCCCCTGAGCCAGTAAGTTTCATAACTTCTTTGCATGGAAGCAGCAAATTTTAGTGGGACTGGACTTCCCCTCAGCAGCTCTTCCCTCTGGAATTGGGGTAATTTAGATTGGAAGAGACCTTAGAAGTCATCTTGTCCCTCCTCCCATTAAACATTAGTCCAGCAAGATCAGATGGCTCAATACAGTGTAAGTCAAGTTTTGAAGGTCTGGAAATGACACAGATTCTCTGGGCAGCCTGTTCTGGAAGGAAATCCCTTCATGGTGAGAATTATCTTCCTAACACCTGAATGAATTTGCTGTGCTGCAGTTGGTGCCCATTGCCTTTTATCCTGTCAGTGTGCACCACACAGAAGAGTCTGACTCACATTACTGAGCTGGAGACTAAAACCATCTCCCTTGGCCTTCTCTTCATGGGACTGGACAAAGCCAGCTCTGACTGCTTCTCTTCAAACACCATTTGCTGATGTCCCCTCACTGTCCTGGTGACTCTCTGCTGGTCTTGCTCCAATTTGTCAGTGAACTTCTTGAACTGGGGAACTTCCAGAGCAGACACAGTACCCCAGCTGTGGAATTCACAAGTGTGGAATATGAGAGAGGAACAACTACTCTTGGCCTGCTGGCTATATTCCTGCTAACAGCCCAACTTATGGCTGGTCTTTGCCAGCATATTACAGATCACAGAATATTCTGAGCTGGAAGGGACCCAGCAGTATCATCAAGTCGAGGTCTTGAATGAATGGTCCATACAGGGATTGAACCACAACCTTGGTGTTATCAGCACCACGCTCTGACCAACTCAGCTAATCTCACATCCTCCTTGAGGCACACCAGGACACTCAAGCCTTTTCTATAAAGCTGCTTCCTGGACAATTGGCCAGACTAAGATGTTGCACAGACTTATTCCATCCCATGAATGGGACTTGACATTTGCCCTTGCTGATTGTCATGATGCTCCTGTCAGTCCATTCTTCCCACTGTCAGGGTCCCTGTAAATAGCAGCCTTGCCCTCCAGAATGTTAACCACATCCCTGCAATTTGGTACTACCCACATACACACATTAATAAGTGTTGGCCCCAGTACCAGTCCCAGGGGAACACCACCAGTACTTCCCTGCCACCAGATGGATGTTGTACTGCTGATCCCAACCTTTTGAATCAGGCAGTCCAGTCAATTTTCTATCCACCTAATTGTCACTTACACACTCCATATCTGACTTTACAGAGAAATAGTGAAGATTTTTTGGTGTCTGTAAGATGTTTTGAGAGCTGCAGCCTCTGTGTGAAAAGAAAACCAAAATAAATTCAGATAAAAATATATGTGCTACATTTTCTGAGTGCTTGACTTTGCAAAAAACCTGAGTTTTTGTTTATACAATTGAATTTATATTTAAACCAAGTGGAAACTGTTAATATGGGGCTCAAATCCTTTTAAATACTGGGGGATGTGCATGTGGATATGCTAGTGTGTTGTTTTTTGTTTCAGTTTGGTTTTGGCTTTTTTTTTCTGCTAGTTACTTTGAAATCCTGTGGGTGAAAGATGCAGTAGGAATAACTGAGTGATTTTTCCTGACCAGTCTCACTCACTGCAGTGACAGTGACCAATACCACGGATGTCCTACTTTTCCACAAATCTTCTGCCTCCAGTAATGGATTATGTGATTATTCAGGTTCCTCTCCATTTGCTTGCTGTTCCTCTCTGTGCTACCTGAGGGATGAAGACATCCCTCCAGCTGCAGCAGTCATTAGCTTCCCATGGCACTGGCAATGGCAGAAGCACCTCTGACTTCAGGACCACTGCAGTCTTTCCCTGTCCCTTTCCTTCTCACATTAGAGCAGGTAATCCTTGCAACAGCAAAAAATCAGTTTCAGTTACAGTGCTGAGAAACTTTGAACTCCATTTGAACAGGTGCCGAGTTTACTTCACAACCAACATTAAATGGGACAGCAGGGGATGGGGGAGGAGGATAGAAGGATTGCATTTGAGATGGGAGGGTTTTTTTGCAAAGAAACTGAAGAAAACTTATTGAGGAAGTTCATTACTCTTTACTATACCATTATCTGGCAGGCATGGCTGTGAAATGCTCATGCATACTGAAATTTCTGGTTTGCTTCTGCTTAGGCAATAGAAGAGCTTAGTGACAGCTTTCCAACAACCAAAATTAAGGAACTGCTCAAAGGAACTGTTCAACTGCTTTGAAATAGGGAAAAGGAAATAATACACGAGTTCATAAAAAAGCTATTTTGAGAAAAAAAGTCCCTGTTTTCCCACAGCAGCTGCAACTGCTGAAGCTATTCATTAGCCTGCTGAGTTGTTTTGGATATCTGGATGAAGATGGGTGTTATCTGAGGAAGGGAAGCTTGACCAAAAATAGGGGGGAGGGGGGAAAAGGGAAACAGGGCCTAGAGAGACTGATGCTTTCTTGTTGAAAAGTTCAACTGGAAAGCACAAACACAATGCAGCAGTGAGAGATCAAACCCCACTGGACACATGCTAGGAACAGTGCTTAAGGCAGTACTGGAATGCACTCAGAGATGATGGGGATGTGGCTAGTCATAAGAGCCAATGTAGAATGAAAGCTTTGTAAAATTTGGCATTGCTGTAAGTTCAAATGGTTGTATCTCAGGGTGGAAAATTGTTTCTTGCTTTTGTCATTGAGTTTTCAGCATACATTGGGACACAGAGACCCAGGAGAGCAATGGCTTACCATGTTCTTACTCTGTGAGGGTTGTCCTCACAGGAAGCCAGGTACCTCATAGCTGGACAGTGTGAGTAATGGGTACTATTTAATGCACCCATGCAAATATTTTGGTGATATTTTAAAAATATAAATTAAAAAGTAATGGTATGCTTTAGAAGAAATCCCAAAGCTGATTGCAAATTAATACCATAGACACAAAACAGAATGAAGTAACTTTTGGGGAGGAAAAAGACAATTTTTCTTCCATGTAGCATAATGATGCTCAAGCTTGTCAGAGAATGAGGAATACTAAGGTCAGCTCTAATGGTCTGTGCTTTTAATTCTGTTTAGCATGAAAAGTGACAACTCTGCTCAGAAACACTGCTATCTACAGAAAATGTTTTGCTGACTTCTGCAGACTATTGTAATGTCAGCTGGTATCTCTTCAGAAGTAATTTATTCTTTGAAATAACCTTGAAGATATAAAAACTCCATTATTATTATTATTACTGAGCTTTGCCATCAGCAGTCTCAGCTTAAGGGTACCCTGATGATTAATACTTGGGGAATGTCTGAACAGGGTTTGAATGCTGTGGAGGAACAGGATGCTTGTGCTGTGCCTAACACAAACAGCTCTGGCTCTGAGCTGCAGAACACAAGGTTAGACATGGTAAAGAACACAGGTACTCTTGGCAAAATGGTGAATCATATTACACTGACAGAAAGAGGTTATTTCAGGGCAAGAACTAGAAGGCTGTGGAGAAGCATGAAGTCAGTGCTCAAGGCCAGATACAGCTTTCAGGTAAACAGGTATTTACCTGTATTTACCTGAGTAATGCCATCAAGACAGAATCTACTTCATATTTGCCTAATTAGTTTGGTAGAATTGGTCCCTGATTTTCCATGATGTAGTTTCTTATTCTTTTTTTTTCACTTTCTTTTTTGCATCCTTTCTCACCACCAAATTCCAGGCTCCCACTGGTTTAGTCCATTCCATTCACACCTGTGTTCACACTCTTTCTCTACTTGCCCTGTTTTACTTGTACATAACATAGTTATGAGCATTATAAAGTTTCATGCCCACCTGCAACATCTTTGTTCCCAAAGTAACTATGGTGGTCAAAGAGAAAAAGAAAAAGAAAAAGAAAAAGAAAAAGAAAAAGAAAAAGAAAAAGAAAAAGAAAAAGAAAAAGAAAAAGAAAAAGAAAAAGAAAAAGAAAAAGAAAAAGAAAGGCATGCCATTTCAAACAAATGACACAAAGAATTGTTGGGCTGAATCTATTGCTCTTCAAGTCATCAATTGTCTTTCTGATAAATGCCAGTTCCTCTCAAGGATCCAGAACTTGCAAGAACTCTGGAAATCTTTAATTATGGCAATCATGTACACATCAGCCTTTTTAGAACTACACAGCCTATGACTTACAAAGGCTGTGCTGGACCCTGTCCTTCATTGTTAGCACAGGGAGAAAAGATACCGGGTACATAAATTTCAAAAATAAACCATAGAATTTATTGTTTCCATTTTTAATACCCATGGCAAGATAATATTACTTTCTCATAAAAAGACCTTCAGTGTAATGTAAATGATGAATAAACATGGAAAGTAAAGACAAAGCCACTGAAAACTCATGAGGCAGGGTGCCATTTCAATGCATTAAGTGACCTACAGAACTGAACACTAATTTTATTTTTTAAAGAATTATACCTCATTAGTTTCCCTTGCCTGAATCACATAGCCTTTTATTTGGTGTAAGTCACTCTCTACATAGAAAGACAATTCTAGTCCCATTCATCGAGTCTTTCTGTTTTCTACTTGGCTGAAATGTCTAACCAACTCTCCTGTCCCTCTGGAAAGCTGGCTTTGTCTTCATTTGCTTTCCAATATGCTATTCAGAATAATTTTACTGCTTTCAGGATATGGTCTTCAAAGCACCTTATAATTAAAACTCCAAGTTATCTCATTTTTTATTTTTTTTTCCTAATACACAAAAAATGCAATCAGAGTTTTAAGCTAAAGATGGTGCAAGCAGAGCCTAAGCATCTTAATCAATATTTAATTTAGCTAGATTTGCTACTTAATTCTGAGTAGCCAAGTTCCATGCATTAACAGTTGCACCTCTTGGTTTTACAAGCAGTCTTTACCAGTACAAGCACTGCTGCATCTGCAAGGACTGAGTGAACAAGCTAGAGGTTCACACTTTGCACTTATTATAGCTATTTATCTTAATATTCCTTAGGAAATGATTGAGATCACTTGGCTGTAAAACTACCTTGCCCAAGCCTTAAGATTATTTTGGTGTCACAGGAAGCTGGATGGACCTAAACTGAAAGAACTTCCAGAAATCCTCAGATATCTGCACAGTGCAGCCAAAGGATTGACTGTGTCATCTGCATTTACAAAAGCAGGCAAGCATCTCATCTTAGAGCTTGCTCATTAAGAAAATCCAATGAAACAACAATCTGCCCAGCCTGGTGATTTATAATAGCTAAGATATTTGTTTACAAATTGTAACAACTCCTTGAAGGGTATTTGGCAATATAAAACAGTTTATCTTGTCTTTAGAAGTTAATCTTGTCTGTAGAAGAGGAATCTACACTTTGCTCAGGGTTTTAATGATGCTTAGAGTTTGTCAGTTGCAGCATTCAAGCAATGTCACTTGCCTTACCCATCTCATCCCCCATTCCCAGAGGAACTGTCAATCAATATTCCCAGCCTTTTGTGTTTCTAACATAAACCTTAATCATGTATTTACATACCACTGAACTGCTAAGGCAAAGTCCACTGCATAGCTACTTGTCCTAAGTTAACTGCCCTACTTAGGCATACCAGGATCTCTGGTGAATGGATGAGCTGCCCATATCCAAAAGAATAAATTCTGGGCTTTGAATGGTTGGAAATTTGCCTGCAATTCACAGAGCTGGAAAGAGACATTATTGTTTTTTTAGACAACTTTGTCAATCTCTACTGGATGCCTCTATGTACAATGAGCTTCAAGACAATAAGACAGACAATTCCACAGTGGAAAGCTGGAGCAATACCATTGCTTCAGTGGACTTACTCTGGATTTACAGTGTGGAAAGTCAGATTGGAATCTGGACAACAAATAATGGGTCAGTAAAGCCTTTTCTCGCCTTTTTTTCCCCCTCCCCAAGAAAGACAGCGAAGCTAACAGAAATGAAACTGGACCAAGAATAAAGTGAACTGGCTGTTGCACACTGTTAATGCTGCACCCAGTGCTCTCATAAAGAACAGGGAGTTTCCACATGGGAAATTCCCTTAAATTCTGTGTTTATCTTCATGGGAGGTGAGCAAGCAGCCAAATAAGAGATTGCAAAGGATTCAGCTGCTCCAAAGGAAGATTGGTGTTAGACTGCAGAGGGAGAATCAGAATTGCTATTATTCTTCAATTTAACAATCACTGTAAGCAATAGATCTCCTAGTGGTCAATGAGGCCAACACAGGCTTTGACAGGAACATCTAATGAGAGAGGTTCACACTTGATCTTGTCTCAGCCTAGTGCAATAAAATATGTGGTAAAGGACATTTTTCTCAAGTACAACACAACAGAAAATAGAAACAACACAGCTCACACAGGAGGTCTAAGACTGCTTAACTCATACGTCTTGCAACACTAAGGGTATTTTTTAGTCTGACTGTTTTCATACCAGAGAATTGTCTCTGATGTTGCACCAAGAGCCTCACCAACATCAGGATGACACTTCAAGGCAGCTTTTCACAATGCAGCACCCTGAACACTGGTGTTTTGTTCCCATAGTCCAACACTGTGCACAGGGGTGGTGAAAGCAGTGAGTTTCACAGTCAAAGCCTCACAAGCCTGCTATCAGTATCTTGAGTTCCCTTTACTCTTCCTCCCTCCTGTCCCTCAGTGGATTCTTGATTGCATTTACTTTTCTTTTTCCCTTGAAATTTCCCAAACTTTTTCCTTCTGGATACCAGAAGGAAAACTGGGCTCTAGCTCTGAGAACAGGCTGCTTGTTTCTTCTAAAGCTGTGAGGAGTTTTGGCCCTGACCTCTACTTCACAGGACCAGGTGTTGCCAAGGGCTGAACGAGAACTGAGTAAGACCTTGAAGATACAATCCTGTGTGACTGCCTGGACTGAAACCCAGTGAGCAGAATGGAGGAGACTTGGAAATGCTACAGGTAATAAAGTAGCTCCTTTTTACAAACTCATCTTCACCCTGTGAGACTGGAGCAGTCTGAGCAAAGTAGCTCCACAGCTAGTCCAAGACACGGCTGGAGAGCACTCCTCAGCTTCTTGCATTCAAACATGCAGTGTCTGGCCTGACTTCTGAGCCTGGATGCTAGATTTAGGACCTGGCCATCAAGTGCTGTCATTAAATGATGTGCTAAGAATGGAGAAATGTCACTGAAGACCTTCCAAAGCTCTGATTCCATAGTTCATACATCCTCTTGCTGCCAGACTTGTTTCCAGAATGAAAACTGATCCCCTGCTCAACAGGGAAATGTGAGACCCCCTGCATTCACCAGAAAGAAGAAAGGGAAGTGTCTTGTTCACAATCCTTCCTTCTCTCTTTACACTGAACCTCAGCCAGAGGCAGTGACACAGGGAGTGAATTTCTTAGAAACTGCAGGAAATGGCAAACACCTGGCTCAGCTTCCCTGTTTTAATCTTCTTTCATCTCCATTATGTCAAGCTGAAAACAGGCAGTTCTTCCATCCTTGGCCATGGTTCTGGATCTAAATCTTCTCTGGACACCAATTACTTTTACCCACAGCTACTGAAATCAATGTGATTTCGCACTGGTGCAGAAGTTTCAGCTGGACAGTGATGATGTAAGATCAGAGCTTTTGTCTGCAATTCATACATGCCTAAGAGTGCTAAAGAAATAAGTTAACAATGAGATTATTAACTGGCATATCAAGGAATTTGTATTCCTTTGTCATGAATAGATCAGGTAAAGTGAATGTATGTATGCTGAGTAAAAAACCCTACAGGCTATCAATACCAATAGTTAATCTTAAAGACTTTTTATGCATGTTAATGATAACATTGCTCTAAGATTAAGGTATTCTGGTTTTACTGGCAGGGAAGCAGATGTTAAGTAAGATTTTAAGGCCACACAGCAAGTCCTTGGATTTATAACTCCCAAATCTGCCTTCTGCTCAGTCCAGCAGGTCATGGTGACTAACTGTGGAATGCATATTTCCAAAGAACTCTTAAGGGACAAGAGGAATCAGGAGAAACAAAAGGTACAGATAAAGTAAGCATTAATTCTAAAAAAAAAAAAAAAAAAATAATAATAAAAAAATCCACCATTCAAAACACACAAATCAACTTCTGTTTAAGTTGTCATACCTCAAGCAGTGTGTTAGCCAGGTACAGGAGCACTAGAAGAACATGAGGGAAATTGTCCTGACAGCATTTTTAACAAAACTAAAATAGACACAACAGCTTTACGTCATGAGATTTCCAACACAAACAAAATCTAATATGTGTCTAAGATTTCAAATGAAGTTTATGGAGGTTTATCCCAATGTAGCTGACAAGTTCAGAGAAGCCAGAACTGTTCCCTTCCATGCAGATCTTGGCAGCCACAAGACTGCAGGAAACAAGCAGTGATGCTGTTATTTCAGCTTCTTGAAGACTATTTCTATGCCACTGCTCTATATTATTTAAGTCTGCTCCTCAGAGTTGGACCAATCTGTATGTACTGGAATATTAATTTTTTAAAAACCTGTTTTAAGCAAATTAAGAATTTAAATACTAATTTACTCATCTTAAAGATGAAACCTTTTCAGAAAATTAAGAAAATTAAATTGAACTGACCCTGCACTTTCAAAGACCTTTTGTCAGACATGAACCAAGACAAGTGTGAAAGGAAGAGCTGATTATGTGACAATACTATAACCAGACCATCTGGAATCTGACTCTGGAGCAGGAATAAAGAATTCATTTCCATTCCATCAAGAGTCCCCATCCATAAAAAATTAATTTCCTTTTACAGGTAAACAAAAGGGGCTTGCTCAACCTGACACAGCTTCCAGAGGCACAGAGTGGTTGAAGATGCAAACTGCCTTTTTCTCCCTGTACCCTTTTTTGACTGCACCTCATTTATTTTTGCACACCTTATGACATGGGACAAATCCCAACCTGTTAGGGCAGATTAAAATTAAGTACCTGCCAACAATCTTTCTCCCTAACTGAAAGAGAGGTAGGTACTTGGAGTCAAGTGACAAAGTATCAACAACAACAAAAAAACCCCCTCAGAGATTAAAGAACTGAATGGCCCTGTTTGAACTTGGCTTTGGTTAAAGTCAAGCAGCTGGAAAAGCTCCTGATCCCATATTCACATGTAAAAAATAGATGGAGAAATCACATATTCTGATACTTAATTTAGAACCTGACATTCTAAACTTACTCTGTGGATAGTTAAGTCAGAACCAGACACTACTCCTACTACGCATTACCGTTTCAGAAACAGACTTCTGAGACCTCATATACAGAAACATCTTAAATAATATTACAAATAAAATTCACATAAAGAATATAATTTGTTTTAGTCTGGAGGAAGATCTCCAATTCCGCTAATATTTCTTGTTACAAAACTAGGAATATTTTGCTCAGTCTGAGAGCTCTGATAAAACTACACTTAGGTATCTGTACCTGGAAGAATGAAAAGATTTCCCCCAAACTCTTCTTTTTGTCAGGAGCATGGGAGCATGTTTGTGCCTGCCCAGTCTTCCTCAGAAACATCTGCAGTTTCTAAGGAAGTTGCTAATCTCTCTCTGAATCTTTCTCCTTACTCTTTTTGATCCATTAGTTTCAGCATTCTTCCTTCGTGCATCAAATAGTCACACTGAAACTCAGATCCTAATACTTACCTACCTAAGCCAGGGGGAGCTACTGAAATGAATTATTTTTATGAAGAAAATATGATCTGTGCTGTGGAGCAGTGGCTGTCACAAATGGTATGTGGCCTCCAAGCTGGCCATGCAGAGAGAGGAGACTACACAGGACTGACTCCACTTCCTCACCTCCCCACCTTGGCACTGGGAGCACATCCTTGTCTCATCTGTGAAGCGACAGGGCACAGCCAAAAATGCCATGGTATGTTCACAAAGCAGGGTAGGTGTGCAGCTGGTTCTGCCAGCTCACAGACCCTGGGTGGTGACTGGGAACCACAGTGTTCTCAGCTCTTAACATCTGTTTTGGCCTCAACAGGCTGTGTCCTGGGCTGCTTGCAGCAGGAGTACCTGCAGTGCTGTGTGTCCACTCCAGAGGTTGTTTCAGCATCCTCCATCTCTCTATTATGAAGCCATAGCCAAAAGATGGGTGGTAAACCTGGGCCACCTCAGTATGCTGACCTGTGCTGCTGCTGCTGCAAATGTCCAGAGCCTGCAAACCCCTGTTCCATGGAGCAGAGTGGTCTCCCTCCAGTCCCACTGTCCCATCTCACAAGAAGTGCAAAGATTCCTTACATCCACTCTGACCTAAACCAAGTTCAGCTTGCTCATAGGTCACATTTTGGACATTTCCTGTCGACAGCTGAAGTAATCCGCACACTCAGTTTGATTTAATAAAAGTAATGAAAGAATTAACCACAGCATTGAAGAAGGGAAGTAAAACTGAAAACAAGGCTCACATAACAAGGTTAACTTCTTGTATCTTTATTACAGGAAAGTCTAAATTAGAAAGATGATTACTACTGACAGCAGTGAACTAGTGAACCGGAGCCAACTGATAACCCTATCTTCAAATATGGTCTATTCCATCCCATAAAGGGCTTTCACTCCAGACAAAGCTAGGCAAATAAAGATACCTTGGAAATGACAATGGCTCAAGTGAGATAGGGGATAGTGTGCTGTAAGCAATAAGGATGAGAAAATGGAAAGAAGTTCCAGGGAAGAAGTATGTTCTATGAGCAGAGTCCTCAGTGCACATGAAACGGGTAAATCTCAAGCCTAGGAGAAGAGTAACAGAGGCAAGGAGTGGAGGGCAGAAAGTGACATGACAAGGAGGGGCAGAGTTAGGAAGAATGCAGTGGGAGTGAGAGACAATTTCTGTTAGGGTTACCTGACACAGCTTCCCAGTTCAGGCCCTTGGGGTCAGATGCAAGCACTAGTGCCAGGGCAGGGGCAAGGAAGCACATCAGGAATAAATCAACAAGTGCCTGGCTGCCCGCAGCAGGGGGGTGAAGTCTGTGGCCTCGCATCCTTATGTTACTTAAGATTTAAAAACTGATTTGCAGTTAAGATTACTTTCTTGGCTTAAAAATACCTGTAGAGTATTCCTAATTGCTCTAGTGGGGCATAACTTGTTTCTTGGAGGAAGACACAAGTTTCAAAATATATCTTTGAATTTCAGAACTTACATAACAGCCTGAAGTTTCTGAAAACCTATTGTCCTTCGGGTAGAATGACTCAGAATGGCCAATATGAAATCCCCAGGGTCCTGGAAAGCCTGAAAATGTTATGGATAGACATATTTCCAGCTTTATTGCCAGATCACCTTTTAATTCTCCCAAGCGTTTGTTCCATCTCCAGAACCTTTCTGAAGGATCGAGTCAAGCCAAGACCAATAGTTCCTCTAATTAGTGTTAAATTTCACACAAAAAAATGGACAAAATGATGAAGTTTTTAACTAAACAAACTGTACTACTATTGAGCTTCTCACTTTGCAAAACAGAGAGCATAGCTCTAAAACCCAAAGAGAACTGATATTTTTAAACTGACAGATTCACTTACTACCAAAGTAATGGTGCTCAGTGGGGAAGCACACCTCTGAGAGGTAGGTAATGTGATCTACCCTTCTTCTACCACCAGGACCAAGAAAATATGTCACTAAGTCAGAGCAAGAAATAAAAACAGAACTGGTGGCATATTAAATACCAATCTGATGACAAGTGACAAACACCAGAATTCCTTAAATCAGACTTATTTCAAACTGATCTCACTGGAGGCCTTGTTTGCTATTCCTAAACATCCTTTTGGCATAGGAGTGCATAGAGTAAGGACACCCACATGCTCATTATCTGTGCACATTTGCAGACTGTAGTTCTTGTAAACATTAGACGAAGAAAAAAGTTCCTTGAACTTTGAAATAAAGAATAAAGCTTTGGCTTCCATTATAATTAAAAACTTTGAGAATGGCCTTCAGTTCAAGTCCTGTGTTCACCACTGGTGTTCACAGACTGACACAAGGGTTCAATCCAATACCATAAATGGGAAAACCACCAGTCCTGTAAGGAACACATCTGGCAGGATTGTACAGTCCACGTAGAAGCTGTCATGACTTTCAGTAGGATACTTCATTATTCTTCATGTCCTCTATAGAAACTGGTCTTGACAGCTGAAACCTATTGATATCTACACACTTCATTTTTGCCTGAAAATATCCATAGCTAAGAAAACTAAGCCAGATGTTCAGCTTGCAATGAGACAACAATATGAGGATGAACATATGGCATTTCAATCTTACATCCTAGCAAAAATCTACTCTATTACCTAATTTGCAGTATGCACACTTCATTAAGCCAAATAGCCTTTAAACATTACTACCTTCACACCCCTGAAAGGCTATGCCAGCTTTTCTTTAGAAAACTTACCTCAGAGTATTTCTTTGAAAAACCCCTCATACTAAGAAACTTGGCTCATTAAGGAATTCATGTTCTACAGATCAAAACAAATTTACTGTGATCTTCTTACTTTCCATTAAGATAATGTTATCTCTTCTTTATTTTTTGGCAAAGGAAAATGAGACATTATTGCATATACTTGATCCTTCATCTGGATTCCTGCCATCTAATATTTAGATAAACATAACTTAATACACCAGAAATATTTAATGTTTTACAAAGAGCTTCTGTTCATATTTGGTAAAACTTCTTTTGCTAACCTATGTGCAGAGGGATCCTTGTATAAGAGGAACCAGTCCAGCTTCCACATGAGCAGCTGTTAATGTAGGCACACATTCAAACACGCAGTTGTCTGAAATAGCAGTGCTGCAGACATTGAAAGCCAAGAAGGGCCAGCTCAGGTTGCATGGCCATCCCTGTGGCATGGTGTAATCACAAGCCAGTGTAATCCCTCTCCTGCTAGGAAGCTATTGCTGGTCACTCCTTGCACTGCTTCCAAGAGCTGGGGTTGGCCTTTAAGCAGTGATTCATGAAGGTATCACACTGCTCTGCCTGCCGTGCTGCTCTCTTGGCTCGCTGTAGTCACTTCCCTCCTAGTTTCTGCAAACCATACATAACACACAACACATTCCATTCCAAATGTCTCTCTCCCCATTTTTTCTTTATCCAGAAGGTAGTTTAAAATCACAAATGGAAGGAATGTGTCTACTTGAAGCCATGGTTATGACTGGTTCACACTTTGACTTCATAAGACATTCTAATTTGTTGCTTTTTAGTTTTGGCAATTTCCAGTAGATTCCCCGTTCCTTTGGTACTAATGAAGAACAACAGTTTTGTCTCATCTCAGCCATTAGGAAATACTAGTTGCTCAATGCTTAGTTACAAGAGTGAATTATAAACTATAAATGCCTACAGCAGAGACACATTTTTCAGTGTTCTGCACACGAAGACTGCTCAGCTGCAACACCAGAGCACTCATCCCGCTTTGCGTAAGAGCACAGACACAGCAGATCACTCAGTCGGGGACTTCTAGTGTTCATCTCAGATTTCTCTGGCAGCATGACCCTGGGAATACTTCACTTCCCAGCAATAAATAGCAAAGAACTACCAATTAGTTGCAATTGTTTCCTAATACTGTATGTTTTAAAAGTGTTCTCTCCTTGAAGCATTTGTTCAGAGCAGCACAAAAATGCCAGGCACACAGAATTCAGCTGAAGTACTTATATATTATTAACATAACAGGCACACCATAACACTCTGCGAGTGCATGTCCAAAATTATCTCTGTTGTCACCAGAAATGAATTTAATAATATTAATACAGATTCAGGATTCTTGATTCAACAGTATTTCACCACTTACAGTTCACAGAGAACTGCAAGTTATGAAGCTGCAGTGATATTTGAATTCTAGAAATCTGCAATACCACAGATGAAAAGTGCAGGAAGGACTGGCAACGTTTTTTGTAACACTTTGGATCACCGAGGAAATTTTACAAAATGTATTACAAGTAACCAATCTACAATGATTAATACTGAAATGTAAAAAAAAGAACAATGAATGAAGGAAAAGCATTCTGACCTAATTCTCACATCATTGAAGACTTATTTTAACCACCAATTCCAATGTGAATTTAATAAAGACCTGACTTCAGAAAGAGGAACAACTTCAGAAACCAGTTAATTTGTGTGTCAGCTGAGGAAGCTATCAGCTGTTAAACAACATTAGCTTGGTGTAAAATTTAAATATATGCTAGACTTTTGAAAATCCTGAATATGAGACCAGTCAATATTACCCTTTTTCTGAGTTTTCAAGGAAGTCACCACTTGCAATTTGTACTTCAGAATAAATTACTTAATTTGCCTTTCTCTAAGTAATTATGACCAAATATACTTTGACTAGAAAAAGAACGACTTAGCTAACTAGCCAGAGCCAGAGCTGATGACTTTATTTATTAAAACAGCCTTAGGTATTCATAGATTCTTGGTAAAATCAAACTCCCAATCAGCTGCAGACCCAGAAACTACCAAGATCTTATGTTTCAATATTTCAAAGTGAAACCATGTTCTTCCTTTCACAGGAGCTTTTCATGATGAAGAGCCTC
This sequence comes from Cinclus cinclus, assembly GCF_963662255.1. Classification (NCBI taxonomy): domain Eukaryota; kingdom Metazoa; phylum Chordata; class Aves; order Passeriformes; family Cinclidae; genus Cinclus; species Cinclus cinclus. The sequence continues at coordinate 131,087,600 of NC_085046.1, forward strand.
AGAGTCCCAGATACATCCAGTAATTAACTACCTGTTGTACTGTGGCAGCCAGAAACAGTATCTACTCACGACAGTCACCCAACAGAACATCCCCTTCTGCAAAGCAAATCATCAAAATGAGTGAAAACAGAGCCCTTGAAGGTTTGTGAACAAGTTACTGTGAGGTAAGATAGGTGTGATCTTGCCATGGGACAAATGTGAGCACCACGACAGCCCACTGCAGAGGAACCTGTGTCTGCTGTTTTCACACTCTTACCTTGCACTGTCTTGTCCACCAAATTGTTTCATGTCCCTGGAAAAAGAAATCTCTTCATAGCTGTTTGTTTTCCCTCTTAATTCCTTATTCCATTTGAGCTCATTAGTCCAAGAACAGCTTGAGAAAACAATCTGTTTTGGATTTGAAGAGTGACTAATCTTGAATCTGTATTAACATTATGAAATTAATTTCTGGTGACAGCAGGGATAATTCTGTACCAGCACTTGCAGGATTGTATGATGCATCTGTTATCTTAATCATATTTAAGCACTTCAGCTGAATTTTGTGTTGCCTGGCATGAAAGTGAGTACCTGGATCAAGGTACCAACACAACTGCAATAAATAAAATAAATCTTATTTACCTACAGACAATACAAGATCTATAAAAGCCTTTATACTGATATAGTAAAACCCCCTATGACAAGTAAGCTAAAGTTACAGAGGTAAATTCATTCTTTAGAAGCAGCCTTTGAAAAGGTAAACATTAGTGTTTGTAGATACATTGAAAGGCACAGCAGACCTTTTTCAGTAACAGAGGTATATACAGAAAAAACTCCACTTCTATCAGACATTTATCATGTCCTTATTTCAAGGAGCAGCACTCACTACACAGTGAAGTTCAAACAGTGCTTTGGATTTTTCTGGTTTAAAACATGAAATATCTTAATTTCAAACACAGTTTTTCAAACCTTTTCAATGTGTAGTTTCTATGTGTCTGCTTATGCATGCAGCGAAATAGGAAAGGCTACTTAAGACTCAAGCTTTGCTTTCTTGGTTGTGTTTTGTACCTCCTCACAGGTAATCTTAAATTTTGAGAAGCCTCTAGACCACATGGCCAGTACCTGAACTCTCAGAGAAGAGAGACAGCCAGACAGCAATTTTAATTCAGCAACAATACTGAAAACAAAACCGGCAAATCTGAAGAACCTGTGCTCTAAATTCTCATTTATAGCAGCTGCACGGTTGCCATTTTTTGTGTAGGGAAGTTCCTCACTTCTGAAATATTCATCAACGCACAACAAACTTAGTAAAGTAGGGTAGCATCCTTACTGCTGCACTAATGTAATAATAAACCAAAACATATTTACTACATGTATTTATTTGTGGCATTCACCCATACTGAGAATACAATTACAAATTATGCAGATAATACATACTGAAAGATGTCATTAATCACAATGCATGATATTATAAACAGAAATACTTATTTAGACAAGTACATGTAATTTAGGTACGAGTTTACATTTATCCGTTTGTGAACAATGGTACCATAAGTGAAATACTCAGAAGAGGAATATGTTCCTTTTTTTTTTTAAGATGTTTTCTCTTCTGCAGCACTGTGCTACTGAAAAAGTATTGCATAATTAAAGTCTAACTTAAGAATTGAGATCAAGATTTATTCAGATGCCATTTAGAATGGGGCCCAGCTCCAGCAAAATCCATGTCACACATCAAAACAAAGACAGCAGCCCCCTTCATTCAAACCAATAAAGAAGAAAAAAAAAATACATGGTACCAGAACAGAACCATGTAGGTTACATTTAAATGTGCAATAAATGTTTTATGTTATTTAGCAACAACTGAGGAGTGGCTAACTAAAAAAAATTAAAATTGATTGCTTAGGCTGACAGAATTCATTTGATTTCAAGGGAAGGGCAAAAGAGAATTAGCTGTCTAGTAAGCATATGGAGAGAGAATCCACTTTCTTTGAAAACCTCCAACTTACTATGCAATACCTTTCTAGCCTTCATAAAGGAATATTCAATGGATTCATATCCCTAGGTTATTTGCAACAAAGGGTTTCACAGCAAAGTACAGAATGGATCAAGATTTAATTTCATAAAATGTTCCTAAATATCAGTATTTTAAATACCTTTATTCCACATACTCAGAAAATAATTCATAAGTCTGTAGGTTCTGTCTGAAAGGAAGTGAAATGGAAAACAATTCTAGAAAGAAATTCTATTCAATCATGCTCTCTCCACAAACATGAAAATGCAATTACATGGTTCAGTCTGATCCTTATGGGAGGAAGAAAAAGTTATCCTTCATGATACATTTCACAATGATCTTACAGAATTATTATATACATGGCAAAACACCTAAATCACTTTTTAATTACCCTTACAAAAAAAGGTTTGCTTAGCAACATTTCAACAAAAATGCAAAATTTTCAGCCCAGGGCTTCTTCCAAAGCACAACAAACAGTTTTGTTCTACAAAATTTATTTCAGGCAGGTATTAACAACATTAAATTCATCTGGGAAAGACACTACATTAACCTCATAAATAAAGGAGTGATCTGTACATCAGAGACATAGTAGAACTTGAACTATTTCTCATTCTTTTGATAAACAAGCAGATAGGAAACCATGGAGAGGCATTAAAATAGCTATGGAGTTGCAGCTTATCACCATCTATATATCAGAATGTGTTATTACATTATTGAGATTTCTTGAGGAGGACTTTTAAGAGTATTTTTCTTTCAACTGAACCACTTACAAAAAAAATCCAACCTCTCTTCATAGGAACAATAAACCAAATTTGGTTCTGTGTTAGGGTATATTTTTCATACGCAGGAATTTAATATTCATAATGAAAGGCCTTTTCTAATCACAATATTTTATCAGAGAGGACTATCTTCACATCTTGCCTGCAAATCAAGGTAAGTCAGAGGTAGCTTAGAAATGCTTTAGAAATTAGTGTTATACTTTAATTAATTCCTCTTTCAAAGGGGTTAATAGTAAGTACAAAAGGCAAACTGTATATACAGCTGCCACTGCCTGCACCAAGAGAATAATTCCAAGTTCAAAATAAGATTAGATTATAACAGGAAAAAGGAGACTGTACTTCTTTGCATTTGGTTCAGTGCACCAGTTCAGGCTGGTTTTCTACAAAAGGAAGCACCCCACTAACATAATATGCTATTCCAAGGGACAGAAGAGCAATGACAATGATGAGGAGTAGCACCCTCCAGAAGCCCAGGTCTTCCACAAACTCTTGCCACGTTGTGCGGAAACTGGAAAGAACTCCTTCACCTTGCTGCAGGTTTGGATTAAGAAGGGAATGGCTTTCCATTGCACTACAAAGGATTAAAGTTAAAAATACATCAGAGAAAAAGAACGTACCTGTAAGTATGACAGTAATCCTACTAAGGGCATCTGAAACATTCCAGATTAAAAATTAAACCCCCCTACTGATTTATAGTATAGCATAGCTTCTGCTAAATCAAGACAAATCAGATCAGGAAAACACTCCTAATTATACACTTATTTTAGTTGAAAGGACATTTTATTAACCTGTGCAAAGAGAATTATATTTGTTTATGTATAACTGCACTGAGTTTTCAGGCCTGCTACCCAGGAACCGTCAAAGGTCAGTCCCCATAATTCCTACTAAATATGGCTTAGTAAAATATAATGAAGCATAAGTTAAGACCTGAAGAGGTACACATTATTTGTTAATTAAACAAATCATGAACTAAAAATAAACTCTAACTAATAAAGTGGAAACTTTAACCAATACTGAGATGCTGAATTCTGCAGTGACCTGTACTACTCTCCTGGATGTCTTTGTTTACATGCCTCTTATCTAGCATAAAAAAAATTCACAGAAAACAATAACTTTGGATAAAAATAAGTTCAGAAACTTTCTGAACAAGCTGGCATTGCTGTGTTTTCTACCATATGGTGTTCAGTGACTGCTTTGATGTTTTAGCATTCCACTATCAATCCATCAGGCCTCCTTAGATTGTCAGACTATAAAGTAGGCAGTGGAATTCTCACTTTTAATGAAAAACAAACATAAAATCTGAGAGAGAGAATCTTCTTGACAGTTGATCATCTCTAGAAAAAGATGTAGGTTGTCTCAAAATCCTGCATGGCTTCTTGTGGAATTCTCATGATTTTGCTGGTTTCACAATTGTAACAGGAAACTATCTGTTGCTTATTAAAAACCCCATGAAGAATAGGAAAGCTTTTGCATAGCTTGACTTCACTTAAAATTTTGGCCATCTGCACAGTCTTACTACTTCTCATTTGAGTGAAATTACATACATGGGTGTTTAAAGGATCAGGCCCTGACAACCACAGAAAGGAAATGGTGGAATCAACCACATACTTGATGTTAATAGCAGAATGTAAGAAATAAAATAAAATTCCTCCCTTTTGAATGCTTTCCATTATCATATTCCTAGATATGTCATACAGGATTCATAATAATATTTTTTTAAAAAAATTAAGGAAAAGTAATTTCCAAGTCAAAACTAATTGTAGAAATGCTGCTGTTCTTCATGACAGAAATAAACTGATGGTTATCAGAAAAAAGTCTCATTCAGGAAGCTTTCTTCTAAGATTATACCATGGGAAAACTTCACACTATTCATGTGGTATTTTTTTCTCAGGAAGTACAACCACAAGAACAATTGGCCAAAACTCCCACAGCTTGCTCAAGTATTGCAGCATCATGTGTACAAGATTTCAGGAATTGCCTATTTAACAGCCTGTATTTTGGTTTTTTAAATATTTACCATGCTGTAAAGCTATTTTAGCTTGCCCATAGCAATGACTACAGGATTTAGTCATCTTCCTTGCCTATTATGATTTCCCAAGCAAAACAGAGGGTTTAGTAAAAGACAGGCCTTTATGCAGAACACAACTTCTTAATCAGAAAGTACTAACTAGTTAATATGTAACCACAGAGAGGTTAAATAAAGGTGCAATGCAATTTAAGTGGAGAGGTCACATGCTTGCTCATTAAAAAGGGTACATAGAAAACATTTTTGCTTTACTCATTTTATATTATGACCCAATCAAAATCAGTGATATTCAAGATATTTTTTCTTATTACAAATTACAGCTGCATAAAAACTGGTTAATGAGGCAGAACATGTCCTCAGAAGAGTTTGTGCCACACAGCCCAGGCAGATGTTCTGTGTCCAAGAGCAGGTGGGAGTTCCCATTTGGACACGCTTGGGGCACAGCCACAGGTCCAGCTGGGCTGTGCAGAAGGACAGATGTCTGTGTGAGAGAGGGACAGAGGGAGCTCTGCCTCCTGGCAGCAGGGCTGCTCCTCACCCGCAGGAGGGCAAAGCAAGCAAAACCAAATTTGACTTGGGAACAGAGCTCTGGCCTCTGCTCCCCGAGCAGCAGCAACAACTACGGTAACAAGGAGCAGGAAAATGAACTCCGAGACTGCTTTCAGAAAGAATGTTATTTCTCCATAGGTTCATACAGAATGTAAGAGTTCAGAGGGCGGATGTGAAAATAATACAAAGAGGGATTAAGTGAAACTGTGGAGGTCTGAAAAGCCAACTGGGAAAGATATTTATTTACAAAGCAAACAGCGCACAAGCTTCATTTGCTTTGGCTCCCGTAGGCATCTGCTATTTGTTACTTGTAAAACAATGTATTTCAGACATTTGAAACACATTCCCAAACAAGCTGGGTAGTGCACTGCTTATGTCTCTGTGCCTGTCCCCAAGGAGAGTTGCTGACTTCCTGGCCAAAGCAAACAATATAACATATATGAAGGTCAAATAACAGAAAGGGACCTATGTTTGTTAAAAGCACACCATCAAATCAAAAATTAAATTTTAATTGGAGCTGAGCTGTCCGTCTATATGTTTAAACAAAATCAGCCTAAGAGCATTTCTGTATGTCAAGAATTTTTCAATAAAAGATACTGAAGCCAGAAAGGTAGTATGCATTAATTCTTACAGTGTATAACCATATAATTTTGAAAATAAAAATAATTTTCTGTTTCAGGGCTTAAAACAGTCTGACAGGTGAGGTCAACTGAGGCATAAGAAAAAACTTCATGTATGCTCACTGGAAGTACTGGATTTTATTTCTGCAGTTTTGTTGGTTTCACCTTTTCTGTCTACTCAGCTTAGATCTAACTCCATCTATACAGCTTCTTTTCTGTTTACAGTACAGCCTGTCTACATTTTCACAGAAACCAAGCAACAGCTATATGATAAAACTCCCTGTCTTTTGTGATATAAGGTGCCACTAGTCATAATTCATGGTCATCATAAGACAATATTTTAAAAGCCATGGGTTTTTTTGAATGGGGGTAAACAGCATAATAAGATATACTAGAGAACAGAACTCACCATTCCTTTATACAACAGGACTGATAGTTTTCTTTATGTAGTAAAAATATCTTATTTTGTACTTTGTAGGACTTCACTGCATTTTTCAGGATACCAGTAACTCCTGGAACTGACTAATGCAGCTAGCCTGTTCTCCTTATATGCTTGTTTTCCACTGAGAAACTTCTATTTTATGGCATACAGCTTTCAGTAATTACAGTTGCATTTTGTGCCACAGAATCACAGTTTATTACTACTGATTTCCTCCCCCTTGTAATTCCAGGTTTTTGTCTATGTCATCCCAAATTTCCTCAAGGTTGCCTGCATCTCACTTCTTGGTATCACTAACCTACTTTGCATGCTTTTGCTTTTTTTATTTAATAAAATTCTAAATAAGCACAGTCCCAGAAAGAGACTTTTAGGAATTTGCTAGTAACTTCCTTCTAACCCAACAGTTTCCCTGAAATGGTCACCAGTTTTCTCGACATCTTCAGTTCTGCATTAACTTTCTCTTTCGCCACCATAAAACTCTTATTCTCCATCTTTTCCATGACTACTAACAACAGAAATTTTAGATGTGACACCATATAAAATTCTTTATTCAAGTTCAGATGGATGAAAAGTCTGCTGCCCCTTTTTTGCATAGAAAATCATCAAAAGGATGTCATATTAGGCTGTGGTATTTTGCATTTCACACTGCTTCCTGCTTGGCTTTTTGGTAGGTGATGGAATATTTATGTTTGGGACTCTGTAGCGGAAAATTAGTAATTATTTTTTTAAATTTCTACCATAAAATTAAAATCTCAATGGAAGTTTTTTTTTTCTCCTTACATTGGATCTGTTTAAAGAGATTTTTCCAAAATCTAACCCTCAGTTTTGATTTTGTCTGATAATGTCAGGCCAAATTTGATATTATATGTTTTGAGGAATAAACAATCAAGTCAATCCCAAAAATCTAAAAGCCACAGACATTATTTCTCCTGGTATTTTTTTTTTGTTTGGTAAATACCTTTCACTTTCAGCTGTTTGCATTGTCTCCAGCTTTGAGTGAGTTCCTCTGTTAAATCCTTTCACCTCTTGCTCCTCTAAAGATTCCAGCAGTCTAATTACATCTTTATTCACTCCCCTTCGTTTGGCAAGAACAAGTGGTGTTGCACCTTGGTGGTTGCTAAAACAAGCCCATAAAAAGACAAAAAAATTTTAACACAGAAATTTTATAACAAGTCAACTCAGCATAACATATTACAATTTCTTAAGTCCTCAGAACTGTTTTCTGTTTTATTAGACAGTAATAAATTCCAATCTATCAAAGTTACAGCACAATTGGCTATATAAGAAAACCAGTATATTTAGGTTTGAAATTGCACAACTCTTTTCCCCCTCTAATAAAATCAAAATTCCTAGGACTCTAATCTAATTGGATTCTCTGGGTGTTACAGCAAAATAAAAAAAACCACTGTAGATTTATGGCAATGTTCAAGTTTTAGCTTAATTTCAAGAAAGAATTGTGCAATCTGGCTTCTAATAGTTTCTTTTCCATAAGGGTATTAGGACATGAGACAGAAATGAAATAAAATACAGATGGTCCCTCTGCTGCTATTAAAATAATACTGAATAGGTCCAGAGCTGCCTTTAGACCAGGAATTTCCACCAGAGCTGTTTGAAACGAGGGAAAAAAATCCCAATCCACAACCCATAAATAATCTGGTCTACCAATAAATAGTTTTGCTGAGTTGAAAATATTAATGAGGGACAGGTGAAAAAGGGACAGATTTAAAAACTCAAAGGTTTTGTCATTACTCCTGGTTTTTGCACACATAGTGAATATGCAGAAAGTTCCACAAACAAAGTAATTCAGTACAGGAATGAAACAGCGAGCTATTTTGCAGCTTGAGAGCTTCCATCTGAGCACTGGCATCTGACAGCTGCTGGAAGCCAGAAGGAAAGAACATACAATATTCTGAGTCACAGGCTTTGAGGGAGGGCAAAAACACTGAAAGGAAGCATTGTTACCAGAGGAGTACGGGAATGAACTGACACACACATATACTGTATTTTCTTTGTCTTATATAGTACAACAATAGAAAATGGGATGGAGAAATTCTTTTAAAGTAGTGAATGTGATTTTTTCTTTGGTGCCAACCACCCACACCTGGTTGTCTGGCCAAACCAGGGTAGCAATATCATCAATGAGGCAGAATTGGATACAGCAGCTCACACCAGCAGCAGCTATTTTCATTTGTTTTGCTTGTTGCAAAGACTAGCAGAATTAGCCTCTTACTGTTCTTCTGCCTTTTTTTTTTTTTAATTAAGTGGTATCTTTGTAAAGTAGAAGTGCACCAAATACAGCACTTCAGCAACAGATTTATATGCAAGGCTCTGGTGACAGAAGACTAATGTATTATAAAATACCTACTGTAAAAAGTGACTTACCAAATATCAATTTTAAGTCCATTAGAAACTAGGAACTGGATGGTATCAACATGCCCACACAGGTGAAGGGCTGTGTTACCCTGGTAATCAGTGGCTAGTAGGTCAGCACCAAATTTATGCAAGAGTTGACAGATGTCTACATTTCCTCTGGCTGCAGCCAGGTGAAGGCCAGTTCGGCCTCGGCTGTCACGAATATTTGGATCAAAACCACTCTCTAAGAGTCGTTTGGAATAGTTAAAATCTCCATCAATACAAGCCTGCAGCAGAGGCACATTTGTCTGGGAGGAGTCGTTCACAAAAACATAGGACATGGCTCTGATTCTCTCAGGAGGAGGTGACCAACCTGCAAGTAAAAGAGTGAAGAAATGATGGTGAAACCAGGAAAAATAAACAATGCTAATATTCACTAGACTGCTCAGGTTCCCAAACAAGAATGCAAACTAGCTTATAGGTCAACTCTAAAATCTTCCTGTCACACACATTAGCTTTGTGTGCTGCATTCCCTTCTGGTAAAAAGGCAAGAGCTCACACCTCTGGAAAGAGCAGCAAAGCTTTGTTATGAGAGAAAACTGGTAAGATATCTGTCACAGATGCCAGACAGGTGATTAGTTTCCAACCTAGTAAGGAATCATATGTAGTAGTATTGATATTGAAGGGCAAAACACCACAGATTGGGACAGAAAGGAAGAACCTTTCATAAACTGGGAAACTCTAAACAATTCAGTCCACTGGTACAGTCACACTAACTGCAGTTTTTACCAGCTACGAGCAAAGCTGCTTCAATGGATTTTCACCCTCTGAATTTGAACTTCAATGCACAAGCTACAGTACAGCTGAAAATGTTTGATTAATAAAAATACTAATTTCTTCATTCTGCAAGAAACGTATTTTTCAATACTCTTTGCAGAACATTATTTTTGCAGTGCCAGAGATACACAAACTATCTAACAAATAAGAACAGCAATACAGAACACAGAAATCTGAATGTATTAGGTGAAATTGCCCACCAAAAACTGGAACTGGGTGCAAGGAAGACAAGGGTAAAATCAAGCATAGAGCAATTGTGGGTTTGACTGGAACCTCAACATGGAGAAACATAATGTAGTTTTCTCTGTCTTAATATTAAATACAGGATTAACTCCTTTCCTGTATCAGGACATAAAAGAGGAAGATAAATGTTTCACCATGGATTACTTGGTATAGAATATTTGATGAACTATGATTTCAGTTTTTCAGAATAATATTTTAAGTGTGAGTCAAATCATGAGGTTATGATGACACTCTGTGCTTAGTCCCGTAAGCACAGAAAAGATTACTTGAAAACAATAAGGAAAATGAGAATGATTTAGCAAGAGAATGGTATAATGTTCATGATGCAATTTTAAGAAGCACTGAAAACATCTAGAAGGCTGGACAACAGTCCTATTTTTGTACTCCCTCAGAGAGGAGGTATAAAAGAAAAAAAATCACACAGACAAGTAAAATTCCTCTAGAAGAAATCTCAACAGACACGTGACAAAGTTCAAGTGACAGGAGGGAAAAGTGATTTTGCTAGATAAGGTTTGAATAGAAAGTGAACTGAGATGTCACTTGAAACAATATTTTTCATTTGCCCAGGGTTTCTATTCTGGGCTCATGGTGTAGCAGTGTTCTGATTTACTATCTGAACTGGTCATTAAAACTGCTATACACAGATTTAAATTTTCTCATCTATATAAGGTATCCTTCCACACCAGTGCACTCATTCAGCCAGGAGAATGGAAACATGGCCAGTAGCCAAAGAATTCAATTTAAAACCTCTCCTTTTTTGAGAGTTCATAATGTCTATATCTTAAAGCTCTTCCCCCATGTTTTAGATCAAATTCAAGATCAAAGTACCTACAGAAGTAATTTCAAAATGTTTGCACTGATCTGAATAATAGTTCTAGCACTGGGGGCTGTTGAGATTAATAAATAATATTTAAACTTCACTAGGCTGTGTTTCCTATCTGGACAAATTCTGCTACATACATCAACACTGTCTTAGTCTTCCAGTGCAGGAATGCACAACCTTTTTTTCTTTATGGGATGTTGAAGAGAAAGAGATAGAAATAAATTCTATGTCTTGGTATCTGTATAAGGAATGATTTTAAGCAGAGTACATTCTTCTAGGCTGCAAGTATGTTTTTAAGCATGTGATAGTATATCACTGGCTCAAGAACTCTTTTCCACAACCATCTCCAATAGCAAGTGGCCAGTTCACTGATACACCACAAAACTTAATGCGAGACTGGTGTCATGCAGGACACCGACAAACACTATACAAAAGCACTATACAAAAATAAAGGAAAATTTAATTACTCAAATTTTCAATGAATATGTTACAGCTTTTTATGATGCTAGAAAGCTATGATTCTCAGCTGACAGCAATTTCAATTTTCTTGCCCATTTTTCACCCAAATCATGAAAGATATTGAGAATTCTTCTTCCACTCAGCTCATCCAGTCTTCACTGAGAAAAATAATGGGCACAGTTTCTCTGTGATGTGATTGTTACCTCTATATTCTGCACTAAATCTTCCCTAAAGCAAGATCATAAATCATTTAAAACCTCCAATTATCAGCCATAGTAGCAGCATATCAATACCACAAACCTCTACTTGCACTTGACAAAAAGATCATGGTTTGCTTGTAAAATAATGCTTCATTGTTTAAACCTGCTTAATAAAACAAGGCCTAACATAAATCAACATGAGAATATTATACTGGAAGAAACTTTTTTATTTGAGAAACAGCATGGCATGCTCTGTTAAATGTAAGCTGTTTGTATTTTCATACCAAACATGCACGTCTAGTAAAGTAAAGCCTTACAGAATTCCCCAACTGTGATGAAACATTAGCTAATAATATCAAGACAAAAAAAGTCACCTCCTTATCTTCTCAGAAAAGGAAGCACAAAGACTAGCAGTTAACAGATAGTGTAACTGGAAGTCACTCTCATTCAGAATTTAGTATGACTAGAATCTTCTGGAACTGATCACTGATGTGTAGAAGACTAAATTAAAACCTTAGTATTTCACAGTAAGAAAGACAAAGATGAAGCAAATCCTTCTTCCCAGTACTGGAAGATTGTGGACTAAGCAAATGCATTCATAAAAACAAACAAACAAACAAACCCAAAACCCCCAAAAAACAACAACCTGGACCATCTGGACCATGATTTATCTTTGTGATTAGAAGGATTTTTTCTATTAACACAATTCTATTTCGCATATGGCTAGCTAACCTATGCCAAATACAAGCTGCATACAAAGCTGATCTATGCACCATCTTTAAAATGTCAGTCCCCAAATGACATGTTCTTGCCTCAAAATTAACCCAGCCAAGCAAAATTTCCTGTGTAAGAAAACTCATGAAAAAATCACAAGTCAAATAATTAGGTATTTTTGATTAAACCAATGGTGGATGCATTCTGCCCACTGTATCAAAAAGCTTATTATTGCAATGACTATCTAATACAACAGATTTAGGAGCACAATTTAGAAACAAAACAGCATTAGCCATACAATTTAAATTGCTTCTGAAAGGCAAATCAGGTAATGACTCTGAAGCTGTCCCTAAGCTGATCTACTACCAGTAAGGACTGATTTCATGGGCACCAATTAGGACAAATGGTCTTGCACTAGTAATAAGACACAAAATATTGCAAAATTACCATCCTGAACATCCCAAAAAATTACTACTAGTCAAATAAATCTGATTTTTAAAGACAGAAGTAAATGACTGCTTGTAAAAATGCATCACTACCTACAGAAAATGTATCTGTTAAATAATATTTTTGTTTAAAAAAAAAGTTTTGCATTTAATAGCTTGGTACTTTGAAAGAAAATCCAAATACATCCTTCCAAGCTAGAAGGATTCCCATTAGAAAGGTGTAATATAAGAATACATTTTCCCCAGATTTATACATTTATTTAGCCTCAACACAGTGTACTTCTTAATTACTTTAGAAATTATGCTGTAAGCATCTTCAATGTGGGCTAGTCCAGGATAAGAAAATTTAACCAAGCTGTTTTTTTTTCTTCAAAAGGAGCGCTTATATTAAGTGATTCTGTAAAAATAATTTATTTAATAGGAGTCAGTTGTCTCTCACTGTACTGTGTATAATGGCAACTCATTCTCACACACTGATCTGTTGCTGGACACGTTCTCACCTACAGAAGCCAGGAGTCATCTTGAAAAAATCGAACCACAGAGCTAAATGCAAGTTCTGGCACTTTTAAACTAGTCCTAAAATTTGTGTTAACTGTGCACAGCTTCATTTTACAGTAAACATATGCTGTTGTCTCTGCTTTCTCACTAAGTTCAACAGCTACCAAATAGGCCCATGAACAGGAGAGAATGGCTCCACATGAGAGAGAGAATCACTCATGGGACCCAGCCCTCCACTACAAAAGTAATAATGAACCTGCCAAATTGGGAATAATCACCCAGTCACTGCTCCACAGGACATACCAGTTCTGCAGAACAACAGTATTTCCCACTACATTCACAAAAACTGAACTAATTTTCCGTATTTTAAAACAACACATCAGTACCACAGAACACTATCAGATTGCTCCATCCTTGAGACTTGTCAATATTAATACACACCCTGACATCTAGAACCTAGGCATCAGTAAGATTAGCACTAGGGAAACTCCCACCACCAAAGAGTGGAAAGTAAAACAAATCCAGGAAATAGTAACTTCCTATGCCAGCAAACACACAATACGTGTTACTTGCAAAATTTGCATTTGTCAACTCCCTTGTGGTAAAAAGCATCCTCTTTCTGTAATGCACTTTGAGACCACTTCAGTGGCAATGGCTAGCACAGCTCCTCCTCTTCATTATTTAAGTGAATGAAAAACATTCCACTGCTTTGCTTAAAATGCTGAGGGAGAAATTCCTTGTTAACTTTTCATGCACATGTATTTACGTGTAAGTTACTGAGAAGTCATTTAACTGAATAAATATTATATTTAGTAAAAAAAATGTGGTCAACTCATTTACATTTAGGAAAGAAACCCAATATGTACATTAAAATCCTCTTAAGTTCTGTATTTTCTATTAGAAACCTTTATCTTTTCAGTACAACTGGAACTAGTTTATGGCTCCACTAACATGAACTGCTGCTAAATGCAGCACCTCAGATTAAGTACAGCATGATGCCTATTTTACACACTGCTATATTTTGCAGATTTTCACTTTCTAACTTTAGCTATTTTTTCAACAGTTCCTGGATTTGAGGTATCACAGTAGGTTCATAACACCTACATCCCCTCTCATGTCCCTAGTCAGCCACATGGGTAGGTGCTGGCAGAATAAAATTATTTATGCCATTTGTTTCAAATAATTTTCATTCCCTTAGGCAGACATCAGACATACAGGTAATGATCTCTTGATGTCAGGACCACCCTGTAAGTAGAAACTCTGGCGCACTGCATATACAAAGGGCCTTACAAGTACAAATTACAGAGTGCTTTATGAAAAAGTTTTAACAACTATGGCTGCTCTTATGAATCAGCAGATGATAGCACTGGGAAACAGGGAGCTCTGCTCACTATTGCCCAGTATGTCAACAGCACAAGATAAAAAATATACAGGACCTCAAGTGCCAATCCAGGGTTGCAGAATGCTTCCCCAGATAAAAAAGTACAAGCTTTGTGTGTTTAGGTACACAAAACAAGGGAAAAATAAGAAAGAGATAATTCTTTTAAAATGCCTTTATCAACAAGCAGAGTCACAAACATTTTATCCTTGCTAAACTTAACTGGTAATTCAGTTGCATTACATGCTTCAGCACATTTAACTTCTATCTAATATAGAGCTAAGTATTTTTGAACATTGCTCATCTTTCATCTTCTGCACAGTAACTATTTAGGAAAAAAGGCAATTTAAAGATATCTTCAAATAATCTCTAACTTTAATTCCCAACAATTGGCTCAATTAAACCAGTATATCGCTGCAGTACTTGTCTAATAACTGTGGCCAGTTTGAATACACATGTTTTTATATAAGGTTATTGAATGAACAGAATCATATCAGTCATAATTATCAACCTTTCCACAAAGCGTTATCTGAATTCCTTTTTGGTTTCTGCTGGGAACATGTACGCTGATGAAGAAAATATGAAAGGTTACTACATAATGTTTTGTTGCTGGTTTAATTGTCTGGTTTTTAAGAGAGTATAGAGAATTTGTCCCACTCTTAGTTGTGTTTAAATTTGCTGCAGACTCGGAGCAGTGTTCTGGAAAAGACACTGACAGAGGAACGAGGGACATCTCTGGATGGCCGCAGGCTGGCGAGGCAGGAACAGTGCTGGAGTCTGGATGGACACTGCCACCACGTGGACTCAAACAGACTTTTTCTACATTTGTGGTGTTTACTATTTTCCTGGGAAGGTAATTATGAAAGGCCTGAAAATAAGATTTTATAAAACTTTATTAAAAGGATTCTGATATCCAAACTGCTACTTCTCTGCAGTATAAACAGCATTCTCATTTAAGCTTTGATCCTCTATTAGTGAAATGAGGACTTAGGTATGTTGCTCGAGTTCTGACACCAAAGGTATTTAATTTTAGAAAGTATTTATTTATGCCTGTTTCTTAAAAAGCACCCACAACTAAATCCAAAACACCCGACACACAAAAAGCCCAGTCCTTAAGTAGTCAAACACTAAGTCTGAGATGACACATTTACTAAAATGGGGAAAAATTTTCAGTGTTCAGCAGGAATCATCAGAAATCAGAACTTAATAAAAGCAATAAAACAAACTAAGAACCTTTCACCAAATGACTTGTTACATAGTTAATATTTTATTACTTTTTTTCCCATAATATATATAATAGCTTGTCTGTCCTTAGTCATACATAATCTTGATGACATAGCCTTAGTGCGCAACATCAAATCTGGTTTAGTGGCTAATGAACAGAAGCAAGACACTTTTAAAAGCAGATGTCTGCTAAATTTGTGACTCATTGTATGCTTGACTTTACCTTTGAAAAAACACCTCACTCTGCTTGTTTATTGAAGTTCATTATGTTATACCAACGATGTATTTATATTAATACACTAATAAGACAACCAACACTGTTAAACCAACAACTCTTACTACAATTGCTGGATACACATATTTCTGCTCAGAATTTTCATGTTTGCACAGTAAATCACTAAACCAGTTTATCAAAGACAAATAGTAAATTGATATATTTACCCTTTCAAATATTCTAAATATCTGTTAACACAGCATGACTTTAAAAACCTAACTGTATCACCGTGGATCACATTATGACATAGTAAGATGAAATGGTAACACTATTAAGGTTGTATGTCTAAGTAGCAGACACACCATGATACTAGTTTTGCATAAATAGTTGCTTCACCACGCTTAGGCTCAAAAAATTTCTCCATGTAACTTTCTCCAGGCAAACATGTAGTACTAGACTAGTGTCTGCCCAACTTCAGTCTTAAGGGACTGAAGGGAGTAAACCAGCAGCCTAAGCATTCCCAGGACAACAGACAAGTCCTGGGAATAATTAATAAGAGGATAATTAGGGAGGCCAATCTCAAGCTCCTGATCTGCACAGGGGCTGGAATTGACCAAAAATGCAATGAAAGATGATTGAAAAGAACCCGAAAGTGAAGTAGATGAATTGATGTTTACCAACTGCATGAATTTATCCTGCTGAGCCTGAAAACAAAAGACATCACATATACAGGGGAAAACTCTATCTTTAGATAACTTAGCAAATACCAGCAACTGATCTGTAAAAGACTCAATGTTCAGCATGAAACTCAGTGTCTAGTCAATGAACAGCAATACCCAAGTTTCTTTAAAGAGGTTTCACAAGTTCTGTTTGAGAAGAGATGAAGATAAACTGTGAAAAACGTCCTCGTCAATTACAACTTTTGTGAAGAAAAAAGTAGCCATAAAAGTAGCATAAAAGTAGCCACAGCAGATCACAACAAAGGTCTATTTAGGCCTAGTATATTTTTTCAAGAGGTGGCAAAAAGCAAAGGCCAGAAAGAACATAGAATAGGGTAAGCATATATAATATTGCTTTATCTATTCAAAATGGATGGGGTTTATACATATTTGGCTCTGCCTCCACCTCTGAATCCGCTCTTTCTCCTCTGCAACATAAATACTTTGAATACCCACAACATACTTCGGTAAATTTTTCAAGTCAGGTACCTATGAAGAACAACAACTTTTGGTGTTGCTGAATCAGGGCTTGAAGGACCTTGTGGACCCCCAGCCCTCCTGCACGAAGAACAGACTGTGCACCTCTGCCTGTTCTTTTCCTGTCACTCATGATTCTACAGGCCTTCATCACAGCCTCCTCAGACATCCCTTTCCAGGAGGAATTTTGCAGTCCAGCTTTCTTGGTCATTCCTCATTTGAAAGGGGGTCAGCATCTATGACCATTCTTGTTTTGCTTCTCCGAATCGCACTCATTTTTACTGTTTTGATCTGGGAGACAGAGCAGGGGTGACTCAATCAGGATGTTTGGGGTGAACCATGGATTAATAAGTGCCATGACAAAATTATCTGCTTTGTTCTTTACTTGGTTCTCTGTAATATTCACTGTTTGTTTAACCTTTTTCACTGCTGCTTAACACTGTTGTTACATTTTCAGGGAACCATTCATCAAAACGACAAGATATTGCTCATTACTGAGAGACCAGTATTTCATATGGGAAGTTAGGATTCTCTTTATGCTACCTGAATCCCTCTACTTACACTGAACTCATGTGCCAGTACATTGTATTACCCAGTTACTCAGTTTTACAGGGTTCTTCTGCAGCTTTTCATAGCCGACCCTATCTTTACAACCCATGTCCTGGCAAACACTATGACCTTGTTGCTCACTGTCTTTTCTAGGCTGCACATGCAAATTCTAACAGTTCAGAAGCCAGAACTGAACTATACAGAACTAAAATTATTCCAGTCTTCCTGATCATAAGTTGACTAAAACTGGTGTCCTGGATCAGACTGATCCTGCTCACCTAGTGCTCTGCTTTCAAAAGCAGCCATCAAAGACCCTCCTTTGGGAGAGCACGAGCCTGGCTGCTCCCTGCAGTCCATTCTCCACACACACCCATCAGCCACTACAGTACGTTGTGGACCTCCCTGAGCTGCTCTTTTAGCAGCCCCTCCACAGACTTTTTGTCCACTTCCTAACTCCTTCCTGAACCTGCTCACACTGCCACCACAGTGCCACTGTCATCCTTCCCTGTGTCCATCTGAAACCATCTCCTGACAGCCCCAGCACGCAACTCTCATTTTAGTACCTGAACACTGGATGAATAACTTGCACTTTATTCACTGCCTTCACTGCACAGCTCTTGGTCATGCCCCAACAATAACCTGTGTGAACAATCCTGATTTTTCAGTCTTTCCTCTTAAGGATGCTGATCCTCTCACCCCTTCCAGTCACCCTTCCCTATCCCACTGTATCCTTCTTCCAATGCAGAGACTGGAAACACACACACTTCCCCAGATGCAGGTACACCAGCTGCAGCAGCAAAATTGTGCCTTCTGTCTTCTCACTAGCTCTCTGAGGACAGTCACCATTTTCCTGGCTCTCTGGCTGCACACTGAGCTTAGGTTTCCAGGGAAAATCCAGTGGTAACTCCAAGCACCTTAAATTGATTGGTGCTGCCAGTTATGACTTCACCACCATGTGAGCATGGTTTAGATTATTCTACCCAAGACATCATCATTATGTACACAGAAGCTCATGTGCCACCTTTCTGCCTCCTTCCCTTTTTTTTTTTGGCAATTTCTTTTTGCCTTATTTATAATTTTTCAACCCAACCACTTCTGCATGTAAGAAATGTCTTTGATGCTATACACATCCATTCTCCTCAAAAGCCTCTGGTATGGTACTTCACTTTAAAAAGATACACATCACCTGTATCTACAACCCTACTCAGTAACTCTGAGTAAGAGCTGATGGGCCTTGGACGTAGCAAAACTCTGAAGATGTACCCAGTCTCAGAGAGAACCAGCTCCTAAGGTACTAACACATAACAGGGACAGGCATATTCTTCCATGGCTAAAAAACTCTGAGGTGAAGAAGACATACAAGCATTTTACACCATCCATGGGAAGCCCACACATCCCAAGCCTTTTCTGAAATGTGCTGCTGCCCTTTTTCTGCCAATATCCACTGGTGCTGATCAGACACTCTGAGGTCTTGAGCATGCTGAAGAATATCATCAATAAGCATTACAGGATTTATGCCTTTGAGTTTACATTATAAAATTCAGCTAATGTATCTGCATTGCTTGGATGTCAGAAATTTGCTGACTGACAAAACTGGTGTTTAAGCAGCTGTGCTCCACTCAGCCAATTGCAATTTTATTGATAAAGTAAAAGAAAAAATGCCACTTGGAAAAGCGGTGTTGATACATAAATGGAAGCCAGAACCTAAGTCCTGTAAGTGCAAACAAGGCTCCAGTGGGGGACTGCACAACATAAATCATTTTTTTCCCACATATTTAGTAAGTATCATCTTTAAATAGCAAAGCAAACCACAACAAAACTGACTGTTTCAGTATCTGTGCTCTTGACTTACAAACACTCACAATGGAAATTTGGTGGACCTAGCCCATGCATCCAAGACAGGCCTGTCACCTGCACTAACAGCATTCTATGGGTGGTCTCTCCAGAAAGCCCAATGCTTCAGGGATCATGGATTTCACATAACATGTAGAAACCAGTGCCTTCTAAAATATCTTATGTGCCTATTAACTGGCCTATCTGGAAGTGGAACATCTGGAACTTCAGATCCTGTGGGGAGATATTAACTGACAGACTCACCAAAAGAAAAGAGTGGCAACCCTCAAAATTCCAGCACACCCAAATCCCTAGAAGAGCCTCTAGTAGTAGTTCACTCCTTGGACAACCAAGTATCTCAGGACTTCAAGGCCACATTGAGTTCAAAAGAATGTGAGGTGAGATAACACAACTTAAAGCACTGCTTCAAATCCCTTGCTCTTGCTGAGGAGACAACTTTAACTAAAGGACACCAAAACCTGCAGAGAGGAAACACATCTCTGATTACAGATCAGAACTGAATTTTAGAGTCCCCTCACACTGCCCTGGTAAGAAAACAGCAGATGCACAGACTACACTTCAACTTTCAACTCATCTCAGCTTACTTATCAAAACCTTTTCTTCAACACAAAAAAGACAGCAATTAGCCATTTAATTTCCTGATGGTCACCAACTCTACTATTCAGACTGCAAACATTATTATAAATATTTTTCTTCTAAAAACAATTTAGCAATTTAATAATTTAAGTTCTTGCTAACAACCTATTTCACAAACAAAAAAGAAAAACTAGTCTATAGTCTACAGGTAGCACTAAGCTTGGGCCTCTGCTGCAGCAAACAAAAATATTATTTTTATAAACCAGTCACAATCTATCTAGTAAGTGTTCAGTTTTTGCTCTTCCTTGACCGTTTGGAAGGCTGGTCCTGAATATCAGTGCTCTCTGATGGTTAGAAATGTTCATATATTATTAATCTTAAAATCTATGTTAAATTATTCACGTATTAACATAATCCTTTAGCTCAATTTACTTCCCTCACATTACATTCCCTCACATTTTTTTTAACCTTGATGGTTAAAAAAAACCCCAAAACTACAATTATTCTGCAGAATTAAAAAAAAACAAATGCCTTTTCCAACAGACTCTTAATTTCCCTACTTAACCTTGGCGTATCTGCCTGTTTCTGTTCCAGTTTTTTTTTTTTGCTGAGAATGATTAACATTATGCAAAGAATTCTAGGGTTCTGTTCATGGATAACAGTAACTCCTTTAACTGGATCACTGTAGTCAGCATTTACCTTTTCCTCAATTCAATACCCTGTAACTACTTAACAGTCTTTGGTTTTGTGTTGCTTTCAACTGGTAAGAATTTCTTCCACATTTTTTTTTGTGCAAGGTTACAACTCGAAGCCTTTATTCTTTACATTGTTATTGAACTTATTTCATACCCTCATTCTCATCCAATTCTTCCTGTGTAGTACTATAACCCTCTTTCATAATGTCAGTGCCTCCCAACTCTTTATCACAACCAAATTAAGACAATAAAGTTTTAATTGCTACATCAGGACCTATTAAATATTTAATAAGACTGGTCTCAAGACTGATCTTCAAAGAACTAATTTTATAGCCTCTGTTACTCAGATTTGATGGATTTTCGATTCAGTATTACTCACCATAGTTTGTCTCTAGTTACTTCCCTATCCTATCTACAAGTCAGGTGTTATCCCTACCTTTTCACCACAATAACAACGTACAGCAGCCTTAGCGTGGTCTAGAAAATAAAGGGAACTACTCCATTTCCCTTAAAAACAGTAACTGCTTCATCAAAGACAGTGATGACAGCGGCTTAAAATAAGTATTTCGGTTTCACTTCTTTTCTCCTAGAAAGCACGTCCAAAGCCGCACAGCTCCCAGCGCCCCGTCAGCAGGGCGGCCGCATCCCCGCCCCCTTTCCCTCCCTGCCGTCCCGTGAAGGCTGGCGCTGCTCCCGCTGTTCTCCCACCCGACAGCACCACAGCGCTCCAGCTCTCCGGCTCCCGGGCCGGGCTCTGCCCGGGGCCCGTCCCCGGGTCCCTCCCCGGGCCTGGCACAGGCCTGTCCGGGGTGACAACTCCCTGCCGTGCCCCACCGTGCCCTCCCGCTGCCGCCCGGCCGCCGGTCCCGCTCCCGATCCCGATCCCCATCCCGATCCCGATCCCGGTCCCGCTCCCGGTCCCGGCCCCGCTCCCGCTGTACCTGCGCGCGGCTCTCGGGGGGCGCGCGGGGCCTGGCGGAGCGCGCGGCCGAGCGGCGGGGCGGGCGCGCGCGCCCCCTGCTGGGCGGAGGCCGGCGGGCGCTCCGTGCCCATGCGGGCCCGCGCTCCGGGACGGGACGGGCCGGGCCGCGCTGCGGAGCGGTGCCGGCCCGCCGAGAGCCGCCGGTCGGGAACAGCGTGGCCAGCAGGACCCGGGACGGGATTGTCCCCCCGTACTCGGCTCTGGTGATGCCAGCCCTCGAGTCTCTGTGCAGTTCAGGTCCCTCCGTTCAGGAAGGACATTGAGGAGCTGGAGCGTGTCCGGAGAAGGACGGCGGAGCTGGGGAAGGGTCCGGAGCACAAGCGCTGTGCGGGGCAGCTGAGGGAGCTGGGGGTGTTCAGCCTGGAGCGAAGGACGCTCGGGGGTGACCTTATCGCTCTGTCCAGCGCTGAGAGGAGGCTGAACCCAGCTGGGGTCGGGCTCTTCTCACCGGGAACAGGTGACACAGCAAGGCGACATCGCCCCAAGCCGTGCCGGGGGTGGACGTCAGGAGGAATTTCTTCACAGAAAGGGTGATTAAGACACTACCCAGGGAGGTGGGAGAGTCTCCATCCCTGCGGGTGTTTAAAGAATTGAAGACTGGACCATGGTGGTGTTGATGGGGTGGTGTTCCGGCAGAGGTTGGGCTCGGTCTCTAATCTTTTCCATCCTAGCCGATTCTGTGATTCTGCAATTTTGACGCTGCTGTGTGTGTTAGCCCTGTAAAACCACAACAATCAGCAAACTAAAAATCCAGGCCAAAGTACAGTGCCTCTGTCTCCACCTCGCCTCAGCACCAAGGTTCTCTGAGTACAAGTGAATGGCAGCGGGAGTCAGGGGGATGTAAGGGTGTGGACTGAAGGTATTTGACTTCACCTAGTAGCTTTTTCTTTTTTTTTTTTTTTTTTTTTTGATGGATGATACCTCAGCAGGTCAGTAAGTGAACCAAAATAGTCTGGTCTGCTTGGAAGGATCAGAGGAAATGCATGCCTTTCCCAGACAATGCCTATTGAGAAGCCAATAGCCTTCTCAACCATCAGACACTCACAGAAACATTACAAACTGATGTGCAAATTTTCCTTGCTAATAGAGTAACACCTTTCCCGTCAACCCTCCTCAGAACAGTGGCTGGGGAAAGGGAAAACAAAACAAAAAGCAGAGTCTCAGTACCCTTTCTTACTAGTAACTAGATTTGTAAAACTATAAAGAACAGTGCACAGGCAAGGAATTACAGTGAATGTTTTTGGTTTGGTTTTTCTGTTTCATTTTGTGTTTGGGGTTTTTTTGTGTTGTTTGGTTGGTTGGTTGGTTTGTTTTTTGTTTTTGACTTTATAATTGAAGACTTCAACAACAGGTTTTTTGTTTCCAGACAAATAATTTTGAAAGACAGTATCTAAACTAAATTATTAAGGCCCTCTTCTCTTACTCTCTCAAATACACAGTCATCTTCATTTCACCTAACTAAAAATCTTTTACTTAAGATACAACCCAAATGAACTACATGCAGGGGAACAAATAAACAGTTAGAAGGGCATATGCATTTCAATAATTATATGTAGATACAAACAAGCTAGAAAATCTCACGTAGTACAGTTCAGGTTGGTCTCTTTGAGATATTTCAGAGAGAACAGAATTATTTTTTTCCTGCTGGAATAGAACACAAGAACAGTTGTTTCTGCTCTAAGGCTTATTGCAATGTACTGTATGTGTGGATTGAACAGCAGTTTCAAATGTGCCAACGTCAGTGTTATTTGGCATTGTAGTGGCCACAAGGACATATATACAGGCACTTTAACTGCCCAAGAAGCCTTCTGAATTAGGTTGACTTCTGTTAATCTCACATTCTTTAACCATAACACTGCATAAATGCTACCTTTCAACTCCACTTTTCCTAAAGGGTACCAAGTACTGTCTGAACCTTCTGATTACCATATCATCTGGCAGATATAAGCAGGTGAATTATACTATTCCATTGCCTGTATCTGCAGTTTTCTGTTGTATTAGGAAAATTTATGGCACTGATTTATCTTCTTGATACATATTTGTTAAGTAAATGTCCTGAAAAATCTAATGAAAGCATCTATCATGAAGCTGTGGTAACCATCCTGCAATAACTAACATCAAGGCATTAGGAAGCTGGAACCAGGTTTTACATAGATTATCTCTGTAGAACTTATTTCATGCCTGTTTCAAGATTTCTAAAAGACATAACAGCAGAATTGCCTAGGTACAGGCAATTCTACATCACAGCCTCACTATCTGCAAAGTCTACCTATGCTTCTCCTTTTCCAACTAAATCTTACTGCTGCACTAGATTGTGTATTCAGACAAGACTTTCCAGGCTGTTATGCTGAGCTAGTAGTATCATGTACCTTGCAGGATCAGAAACAAAAGTTATGTTTTTCTTCTCATGAGTCAGCAGTAAGTTTGCAGAGTCTATTGACAGCATCACTTAAACTTTTCTCCAACTCAGAGCAAAGATTTGTAAGACTCTTCGGGATGCTAATGCCAAAATTATAAAGACCCAACTCAATCAACACTTTTTCAAAAGCGAATGTACAAAAGATAAACTTTTACTACATTTTTCAAGCATCTTGCAAAAAAAACCCAAAACTAGTAGAGGAAATCCTTAAGAGCATTGTGATCACAGCATTTAGAAGTTAGCGAAGCATGGTTTAAGGTTTTATATTAATTCTCTAAAAACACAGCTTGGTGTATGAAGATATAAACCACTTCAAGTTTGCTGCATAAAATAACTTTATAAAATAAAATGGTATGGAAATACCATTCCATACTATCACTGTTTAACACAAGAGCATACCATGACTTGGTTTAACATCTTTATTCTAATTATCAGCTTTAAGTTTTTAACTCACTAAGTTTTGTGTCAGCAGCCAGACAGCTGATAAGCTCAGTGATTTTCTGTTGCCCTGTCCAAGGCTGTTCTTCTCACAAAAAAAAAAATATTTTAAATATGTTCAGGTCAGACCAATGGCCCAGCGTGCCACAGAACTTAGTCCTTGCTAAAGCTTTGCCACAGCGAAGCCACTAAACCAGATCCTTTGGCCTCCAGCACAGGTGCAATTTGAGTCAGAAAATGTTGTCTCTCTTAATGTCATTTCCAAGTTATTTGTGAATGGTGAATGCCACACCTAACCTAGAATCTCATCTCCAGCAGTAACAAGTACAGAGCACTTCAAAGAAAGGGGCAAGAGAACCCACCACACAGTTTAATTGATTTGCAGTTAGTGATTGAACAGTTAGTGATTGGTTTTAGGTTTCTGAAGGTACAGCAACATCACTTTTTTTCTGAATTCAGACTGAGTTTTTGGAAATAATTTTCTTTTAGAAATATTTTTCTTCAGCCAATCACACACTGTAACAGAGGTGTTTATTTTAATTCACATTATGTTATTCCCTTTCATTCAACAAATTACTTGAAAGAGCAACATCATTTAGCTGTTCAGGAACTACCAGCAGTGGATACTGATTCCTGCAAATTAACTTGGAATTGCATCTTTTATGAAATGGGAATGTCCTGTGTATGGTATGTAGCATGTCAGATTTTCCAAATGGGTATGATTCCCAACCAGAGGGAAAAACAAATGCACAAACAATCCTAGTGTGGAATCTAAGTACAAGTCTGTAAAAATATCAGCAGGTGAATGCAGATATACATACCTGATCTCCAAATGCATTCTGTCTTTCTGTAAATTTCAAATGTGTCATTCAGAAACACTTGCAATAAGCAAATAAAATGAAGCAAGTTGTTGAACCATCAAGCTAAAATAAAATATTTTATTCAGACATGTTTTTTGCATTCTTCATGCTACTAAAAATTCAGGTTTTCCACCTTTTCCTACTCAAAGAAGTTCTTACTATTTTTTTAAGAAGTTTACCTAGCCAGAAATCAGATGTTGGGCTAAACAGCACAAGCAAGAACACACTGTATTTACATTTTGGACACAATTTCTCACTCACTAACTTGTTTTTGTTGGTTGCTGGATTTTTTACTATTTTTCATCTATTCAGGCATCTTTATCTCCAGAATAGATTGACAAATGTAAATTGAGAATAAGCTGAAATGCTCTTCTAAATACTGTAACAAATTATGCTGAGTTATGTATTCAGTTACATCCAGCAGCAACAGTCTAAGAAATGAACTAGCAGAGTGGCCCTTCTCTCATAATTCTGTTTTAGTGCTAGCTACTATCCACAGCTGATTAGTTATGTAGTAAATTATAATCTTCATAATTAAAAGTTTACTTCCAGTAGAAGAAAATTTAGAAATAAATTTAGAAATAAAGAGGTCTTTCCCAAGATTAAAATTGTCCTTTTCTTCTGAATCAGTTACAGTTTAAAGCTATGAAACAACATGCTGTTCATTTCCTCACTGTTCACTCTCATCAGCATGGGCCTAGATTACACATGGTCCTTTCTTTTTATCTCTTCAGCCATTTTCCGTTGGCAGACAAAGTCTTTAGATATCACAGGGTTAAATAAATACATTAATAATGCTGGAAATTATTTTTTTTAAATATCAAATATCTAAACATCCTTCCATCCTGAAAGGCCCAGACAAAAGATAGGAGTATTTTAGTTACAAATCAGTCTTTGAGTTTATTAACACTTCTATTGAAAATAAAACAATTTCTCTGTGCGAATGTCACAGATCTCAATTTGGTCTAATATTACAGCAGATGGAGCAAGCAAGTAAAGTGGGGAAAAATTGAAAGCCAGAAATGGATACAACAGGCTAGTGTAGAACATACAAAAAATTATACCATCTATATCCTTTCTCATACTCAGATAAAGTCAAAGTCAAGCAGAGAGAATGTAAAACATAACATTAAAGCTGTGATGATAAACCTTCTAACATTCAGAAAATCATTTCAGTAAAACTGACCAAAGATGTGCTTTATAGTCAATTAATTCTGGACTGAAATTTTGGAATGTGCAATTTACTTTTCCTCAATGGTACTTCTCTTAGCACGGTTGTAAGAGTGATAGAGTAGTAGCCTTATCTCATATTAAATACAAATTCCTATACCAATACACATGCTCACCATGTCCTGGTCTTTGCCTGCCTTCATTATCTGTTCTGATATAATTTTTTTCAAGCAACTACTGAACACAAAGGTCTAAACAGGATGAACCAGAGAACTTTCTGATTTTTTCCAAATGATGTGCTTGACTCTTCCATTTCTTCTCCAGGAGGAAATTACAGTTCCTAACTACTGAACGATCATTTTCCTGACTCAGTTAATTTTACCATGTTCTTAACATCCTTATAATGCAACAAATGAGCTGCAGTTCCTTATGGCCCAGCCTCAGCATGACTAACTCTGTAAGATTACATTTTCCTCTGATCCTTTCCTAAAAGGATTGAGAAATAACCTGTTTTGTGTACAAAATTATCCAGTTTCATGTGCCTTAGTCATTGTACTAAAATCAGAGCTCTAGTGTGTCTTCTTTGGCTTCCTTTGTATACCCTGGAAAAGCAAACAAACAGCAGAATGAAACAAAAACTCTCCAGCTGATGAACAGAGGGAACAGCTAAAAAACTGCATTAATGTGTTCAGCCTTAAATCAGAATCAGTCAGTTAGGTTCATTTTATACAGTATACAAATAAAACAGCTGAAATATCTACCAGAACACTTTCCCTGTGGGAGGGAGCAAGTGGGAGGTAGCAAGGGGGAGTCTTTGCAAGCATAAAGCTGGCTAAAGCAGTTATTCTGCTTCCACATGAAACTCTGACAACTCTACTTCCAAAAAGAAAGGAAAGGGGCAGGTAAAGCATGACATGGAATGCTAGGAACAAAAGAAAACATCAGAGTAAAGAGAGATGTTTCACTGCTGCAAAGGCTGCCAAGGGAATATGTTTCAGAGTAGGTTTGGAGGGGAATATGGGCAAGTGGAAGAGATTTAAAACACGACTCCCTTCTCCCTAGACATTCCAACCTTATTTTTCATGGAGAGGAATTGAATGTAGATACAAAGTTGTCAAGTTATTAATGGGTCTGAGTCTTCAAAGACACAAGAGCAGTTGTTTGTTGCTGTTGCTTATTGCAGAAGTACCTCAGTCTCAAAGGCAAAGAGTTCAGAATATTAAAGTCTGTGCTAAAGCTTTTTGGCATAGAGTCCTGAGCAGAAGAAGCAGCAGCAGCTCCCTGGCATTTCCTCTTCTTCTGGGTGGTGATGATGGTGGCAATGGTGTTCTCTCAACACAATACAGGGGGTTTTATTCATAAATCATCCAATGAGCTAAAAACACGAACCTAAAACATTCCTTCTATACCTATTAGAATCTTAATTTTGGAGTACGAAAGTAGTGGCATAATTTAAACTTATAGCTCTATCTGTTCACATGAATAGTTCTATCTGTTCTATCTAGAAAATGTAAGCAACATTCTTTCTATATTTTCATTATGTCTGGGGCTAAGTTTCTGAACTTTTAAATAGGCTTTAGGCTTCTTGAACTTTAGCTAGATTTTAGGGCTTTTTACTCTTAAGGCACTTATAGTATATTCTTACTTAAAACTAAAACTTAAACTTCCACTTCATGTCTGTGTGGCTTAATATATTTTAATTTCTCTAAGGGCTGTAATTCAATCCCTCCATTCTTTTCTCTCTCTGAGGGACTCAGAGAGGCTTCTATTTACACACTCCAACAAAAAGTCAGTGAAGTACTTACAAGAAAAGTAACCTGCCAAATTCTTAACCTGTTGATTTTAAAACTGAGTTCTAATTTGGTTAGTAGGCAGCATCATGCAGCAGCTAATCTCATCATTGCCAATATGGATGTCAGCTGAGCAGCTTTCTTCTGGATAGTCACAAATAGAAGGATCAAACATCAAGCTGTATGTACCATAGAAATGCATTTCTCAAATCTGCATTGTGAACTGCACTAAAAAGACAGAACTAACACAAATTGCTATAAAGGCAAGTAAGCCTAGTGATTTGGGGAGAAAAAAAAAAAAGCCTGAAGAAAAAGGGCCATAAGACAAATGTTTAAATTTCCTAATACTCTTTCTTCCAGAAGGACACAGATTCACACAATAGGTCAGTGCTTGATTCATAGAATAGTGCTCATAGTCCTGAGTAAGAAACTTGATTGTTAATTTTTTTTTACCAGGATATGAGGTGGGTCCTTTAGATGATTAGCAGATATGATAATAGTAAGAGATAAAACTAATGTAAGAAATACTGTGAACAACAACCCAGCAGTCTGAATTTTCATCTAGTCGCCTAAACTGAATGACAAACTTTTGCACCTGAGTTTTCCAGAGAAGAATAGCATTCAATCAAATACTTCTTGCCATCCCTTGATATCCAGCTCATTCTGTTGGGATTTTTAAAAAATATTAACAAGATAGGAATCTCCTTTTCTATTTGGTGGTTCAGTGTCTGACCAGGAGAAGGGAGACCTGGGTCTCTAGTTCAAACATCTCCACAAACCTATGCTCTGTTTTTGAAGCCCCTATTATAATTTCTTTCAAAAAACCACTTCTTTGCTCTGTTTTGATTTTTTAAAAATACTGTTTTACCTTTGCTTTGTTTACATTTCTTTTAGAAATTGAAGTTAATGCATCTGCTCATGTGTTGGTTTAATCCAATTCATCTTAACTTCCTGAACTGCCACAAAATAATTTTTAAAAATAGCAAAAGCCAGCAAAAGCATATTTCCTTTCACATAAACATTCAGAAATGCATAGAAATAGAAAGCTTGCAGTTTATTTTGGTTTTTAAACAAACCTTTGATTTTAGGACAAGTTCAGTCTACACATTTCTTTCCTCATGAATTAATAGTTTTCAAAGCTGTGTGTAGATGTACAACTCGACAAACCTACAGTTCACCTACATGCTCTCATATGATGGCAGAGTGCCTACATATTAGGAACATCAGGATACATATATCACCTTGAAAATACAGTGGATAGATACCAAAATATGTCCTTTTTATGTAATATTTTTGCCATACATAAACCATAGGTGAGTTAGAATCTCTAACACAAGGGTTTGAAGGAGAAAAAACCCAAAACACCAACATGCCTCCCATCAACAACATCTATATCCAGCACTCAGAAAAGTGGCACAGATCAGAGCCAACAAGAACCATTTATAAATACGTCAAGAATTTGTATAAAAGATTAAATTAATGTTGGAAAGGTAACCTTTAAGACTACAAAGTCCTTTTGTTTTACCTTGCGTTATGTAGCAAGTTCAGTGAAATTCTACAATCCATCAGCACTGTATTGAGAGAAGGATCCATACAACTTTCCCAAGCCAAGTGAAGAAAAGTAATAAAGCATGAAGAAATTCTTCTGCTAAACAGTTGTTTGAATTTTTCAGCTAAATAAAATGGAAGCACAATCCAGAAAGATTTAATTACTTACCAGACTAAAAAACACCAAACCAAATAACAGATGTGACCTTGAAGTGTGTCCTGTGCTCATTCTTTCCACCTTGTAGCAGAATGGAAATAAACTGGGGTCAGGTTATCCAATCTCTCCACTGATTTTGGTGGCACCAAACATGTAAGTTACAATACAGAACTAACACTTTTTCCTCCTTTTCTCAAACAGCTCTGGG
This sequence comes from Cinclus cinclus, assembly GCF_963662255.1. Classification (NCBI taxonomy): domain Eukaryota; kingdom Metazoa; phylum Chordata; class Aves; order Passeriformes; family Cinclidae; genus Cinclus; species Cinclus cinclus. The sequence goes on from NC_085046.1 coordinate 131,117,830, forward strand.
TTTCTTTACACAGCAGTTGGTAAGGCTCCTAGAGCAGCCACTGGCATTCAAGACCTAGCCTGAAGCTAGCGAGCTGCAGCACCAAGCGCTGTGGAGCTGTGGCAGGCTGAGCTCAGTGCTGCAGCAAAGCAAATTGAACTCTCAGCTATCCACATGCTGGGGGCACAGCTGGCCTGAGCCCTTTGATTTAAGGCAACCTGGGTGAATCTCTATACCAGAACCATACGACTGGAGCAGCACAGGCTCCACGGCCCTTCACTCATTCATTTATTCATTCACGGATGTATCGTTCGCACTACGCTGGGTCTTGCAGCCCAGTCAGCCCCATTTCCTATCCTGGGCTTGGAGCAGTGATGGATGGGGAAGGATTTACTCAGGCAGACAGTTTGCCATAGCTGAGAACCATGCAGTTCTTTCACTGGACTGCTAGTTCTGCAGTTCATAAAGGCACATATAGGGAAACAGAGAAAGATTTGTAGAGGCTGAGCTTTAATGCAGTAGATTGAAACCAGACAAGTTACCAGCATCAAACAATAGGTTTCTGCGTACCTTTCCTTGCTGCCACCAAAAGACATGGTCTGTTCTTCCTCTTCTGCTCCATTCATTCATCTGCTACAATCAATACAACTCACCAAGCAAGCAAAATTAAATTTTTTTCCTTTGTTTTTTTTTTTTCCTTTGCTTTATTTTTTTTTTCTCTCATTGCAGGGAGGCATAGACCTGAGCACAACTGCAGCAGGGAACCATTAGACTGGCCCTGCTCTGGTGCCTAACTGGCCCCTTGGGGCACTCTGATGAATGGGACCTTGGAACCAGTTTCCCCATCCCCAGGGTTTATCCTCACCAAAAAGTCAGCATTACCATTTGCTGCACAGCAAACAGAACCAGGGGACTGACTCAAGCCAAAAACAGGCCATCAAAACCAAGTAAAAAATAAAGAGCCAGTGTTTTCAGACCAGGTTAGTTTGCCAGTCCAGTTCACCACTGTTTGCCCACACAATCCCATCAGCATAACAGAGGAGCAGCCCAAGGAACAAGCAAATGAAAAGGGAAGAGTGCTCTGTTTAAGCCAGACCCCTTACTAAAAGAAATGCTCAAACTATGGCCTCAGGTATTATGTATATTAGTGTATAGAAATGAGTACTTCAGATAAAAAGTAATCCACCTCTGCCCAGAGGGGCAGCTTGCAACTCAGAACTCAAAGTTCTCTTCTGTATTGTTTACGGGTATATTTTTATTTCTGGTCACTGCATTGTGCAAGTATAAATATTAGGAGGCAAGGAGCCACAAAACACCTTTCTATAGATCCTGAAAGAGAAAGGGAATAAATAGCTAGCTACAATAAAGGATCCTTCAGGGATAATATGGTGCTAAAATTTAAAACATGCAACACCATTGAAACCAGTCAATTCCAATTAAAAATTGGCCTCAGGAAAACAAAAGTCAAGCTGCTGAAGCTTGAAGGCTTCATAACTAAGTTATTCAAGGGATTTCTTTTTCTGCTTATAGTAGTTGTCATGCATCTTAGTAGTTTCATTTAAGCTTCTTGCTCTCCACTTTCTGCTCCCAAGTTTACAATGCAACTCCTTCGTGCTCTGGAGTCTCATGTAAGGAAGTTCTAGTTCTGCCACTTTTTTCACCACTGGGAAAAGAAAAAAAACCACAAATACATTTGGTGAAATCTAGTGAAATAGCTCAACTACTTTCATGTATCTGTTATTCCTGGCTAGCAACATGCTTTTAGAGAAGAGAAAAAAATATAGATTATTGGGTAAAGTAAGGTGACAAGTTAGTTATCTTCCTTACTTCTCTGAGTCTAATCTTACAGAACTCTACTACTTACAGAACAACTCTACTCCCTGAGATTGTGGTCTTTGATAGACCATGCATGATAGATGTTCCAGGACACATGGATGGAAACTTCCAGTACTGGTGCTTTCTGGAACAGATCACCAGACAAGGTGTATAAAATGTCAATATACAGCAAGAAAAGCACGTTACTCTTCAGAGATCACTGGTTTTCTGCTTACCTTTTTTTTAAAAAAATGTAAGTCTGAATGCCTAGATCTGTAAACATTTAATTCCAAGCTGATAGCATGATTCAGCAGAACACTTAAACATACCTTTTTAAGCCTGTGAGCATCTAAATATTTTTTGGCAGTGGAATGTAGGTTACATTTGGACTTGATGCATTTGTGAGGATTATCAGGGATACATAAAAATGTAATCAACTGAAAAACTTTTCTATTCTCCTGTGTATCTTATCATATCACAATATTAGGCAACAATAATTCCATCTGGAACTGAACTGGAAGATACATTTGAGATGTAGTAACTGCCAACTGTGTACTCAGAAATATCTCTCACAGCAGAATGAGGAGGGCAAGGGAATAATAAATAAAATAAGACACAAGCTGTAAAGTTCCTATGTTATTAAGTAAGCCTGAGATCCTTAATAAGTTCAGTAGTAACTGGTCCTTCATTTTAAAACATTCAGAAGAGCACTTATGTCTCTATGACAACAAAAAGATTGAGAAAAGCTAAATAACTGCAATGCCTAATCTAACTCTGGTCAAGAGCAAAGACTTTACTGTCCTGATGTGGCCTGAGCCTATCCCAGTCACAGGCCTGGATTCTGCCTCATCCATGTACCCACCCACACAGGACACAGGACATCAGCAGACCAATGAGGATGCAAAAGCCTCTTCACATTTTATGATCATAAAGGCACTCACAACCCCAGTTTGCTTAATAACACTGTGGACAAGGTTCTGCCAATTACTGGCACTTAAGAAAAGCGGTATGTAATGATATAAAGGAAAGTAAACTAGAGACATTGTTTATAAGAATAACAAGAGAGCTTCCTGTCCTATTGTTAAACTCAATGTGTGATCTGTAAATTAAGAACTGTTTCATGTAGGTATGGTTATCCCATCAAATGCCTGCCTAGAATACACACTCAATAGCTCCCATGTGGTAAAGTTGCTCTGTGACTTGTAAACTCAAAGGGATGATATTCATACATGAAAGTCTTACCCCTACACCACCCTCTCTCTTGCCACACTTTATTCCCCACTACCAGACTTTCCAAGAAGTAGTGGGAGAGAGCTTGAGGGAATTTATTAGACCAGATGGGTCTTTTAACTTTAGCAGGATCATGCAAGCCTTGTTCAGATTTCAGAATCAGTCACTGCAGCCAACAGCAGCAACAACAAAAATCCAAGGGAGGGTTAAGTGCCAGGTAAAACCATCAGAGAGAGCTTCATCATCACAATCCTGAAAGAAAAATAGGCTAAAATATTTTATGAATTCTCTCAACAGGCCCACCTCACACAATATAACTTTCAAAAATAAAGGTCAGAAGCTTCACTATATATTAGCATGAATAAGGAAGAAGTGTTCAACACCTATTAATGGAAAAACTGTTTTTAAATTTTCCCTTATGTCACATTTAACTGCTCATTTAAAAGTATAACCACTCCCATATTCAGCATGTGAATTTGTGATGAGTTTACAAAGTTTCAAAACAATGTAAAAATTTAATAAAATAGGCTGTTTACTACTGTCATATATTTATTTTCTAATGCAAGGCATCTGCCGTGTTATTCCAGATCTTTACTACTAAATTCTCAAACCCTGTTTTACAGTGAGCACTGTGTGCTCTGAGTTAACATTACTCTTGAGCATCCAAATACGTATTTTTACAGGACTCGTGTATTTTCCAGGTTAATTGAGTTATCTTGTTTTTCTAGGAAATATCTACATAGCCTGCCCCTTTAGTGAAAACACCAGTCTTGTAGGGCTCTCTATGAAGGCTTCTGACAAGAGCAGACTTGAGCTCTGTTAACTTTCATTATTAATAGTGCATAAGGAGGAAAAACCTTATCTGGCTTGACATTTGGATTGCTTTTAGTTTGCTGTGGTCTCTCTACATCTTCTCTAAAAGAGGGAAGAAGTAGCACCGACAGAAAATGCAGACAATATTTGCGGGACCAGCTGCACAATGGGATGGTGGGGACAGAAAAATCAGGCAGAGGTGAGCCCACTATCCACTGAATCTGATTGGGATAGTTGTCTTATTCTGGTTTAGGTTCTGAAAAATCAAAGCATAAGTTTAAACAGCTATAACCTAAAAGAATGTGGTATCATTGAAGCATTCCTAAATTTCACAGTGACCATAATCTCCTGAGCTTGCTCAGGAAAGTGGTGTGACAATTACAAGAAATCACTTCAGTCCTGAGAATACTACTGTAATAACTGCTCTGGCAGACTGTGCAACCTCATACTTTGGTCAGAGAGGATCGACTTTGTCTGAGCATAAGGTGGAAGTGCCAGGTTTCTCTTTTTCAAAAGCATGCCAATCCCAAAACACTTCAAACTCTGTCACAGTGACAGCATTGTAAATTCACCTTCACAGTTCAGAGGGGTTTTCTCCAGCTGTGTCAGTGGGTTCAAAAAGCAGACGTGTAGGAATGGCAAACAGAGATCTCAGATTTAGTAGGATTTTGACTGGTTTTATTTCTTGGATCACAGCACAAACTGGTATATGCTGCCTGAGCACCAGAATATTAGGGAGTGAGAGTTTTAAAATCTACCTCCATCACAAAATAACAGTGAAAGGAGTAGCAATTTACAGTGACAAAAGGAAAATAATTCCCAAGAGTCTTATTTCATCTTTAAGACCACAAGAGAAGAAATGGTGTTTGCAGTGTTTTAACATGTGTCATTGACTCTTTATAGTGTCACATAGACGTTAAACATATATAAAAGTAACATACAAAGCAATATACAACACCACTGTCTGGCTTGGAAAACCCACTGCAAACTGACAAGTTTATCAAGCATGAATTACAAATGTTTTTTAAAGTATATTAGAAAATCCTTTCCTTACTCCAGGCCCTTTGGACAAGTTTCTTGTCCAAAAATGTCTCCTTACTTCTTCCACCCTATTAGCACCCACTTCTCTCTCCCCAAATCAGAATTCCTATCTCCCTGCCACCATCATTTTTGCTGTCACCTTCTCCCACCTCACAAGTCTCTAGTTGCAGGGTCTAAGGCTGACTCTGACACTATGCTCCCCTGGAAGAACCGGTCCCAGCATTGCCTCAGGTAGTTGGAACCCCATGACAGAACAAAGATAGCAAGGGGTCACCTTGTGTTATCCAGTTTATGGTTCCTATACACAGACAGTGTAAATTCTGAGGCTGGACTAACACACATCAACTCAACAGAGTACAGCAGATGTGTTCAGCTCCCTTATACCTATGGCCAGTTGAAAACCACCTTCACAAACTCACATTGCAAAGGCACAGCAGAAACATGGTGTGCACTTTTCTGTACGGTGAGAGGAAATTTCGGAATCCCATGACAGAGAGCAGCACCCATTAGACAGATGTATACTTTGTTATTCCTTTTAGGATTAGGAAATGAGGGCAACCAAAGAAGCCTTGCTTGTGCACACATAAATGTGCAAATACACAAAGCAGGCAGAGCCATTGCTGCTCCTCCTCTCCTGGCACAAGAAGAGAACTCCAACTGAAAGTTTCAAACTCAAACCAGCCAGTTGTGTAAACAATATTTGGTTGCTACTAGTTACAAATAGTAACTATCAATTGTTTACTGTGTGTATTGCAACAGCTGCTGCAGATATCCCAGAGACAATGCTAGAACGGCACCAATAGTGCAAATCTCATCTGCAAAACCAGCAATGCCCCCCAGCCCTCTGGTACAATAAATTCCTCAAAGCCCACAGAAAATTGTATATCTTCATATAGAGTGATTTATCCTTTCCTAATTGAAATTATATTAATTTTTGTCCACTTCTCACAAATGGAAACTTTCAACACAATTCTAGAAATCCATTACCAGTAATATTCTTTCTGCAGTGTCTGATGTCTGGATATAAAGTCTAATATAGCTGCCATCAGAGATAAACATCCAAAAAGGCTCTCTGGGTTTGGATCTTATATGTATCCTGTCAGGTAGAAATGCAACACTGTTTTACTTCTTTCCATGTTGCTGAAATTCTTCTGAAGGTGCTAGTGCTCCATTCCCTATTTATTCAGGCAAATTAAACAATTGACATTACAATTTAATGCACATAAAGTTACTAAAACTACTATTAAAACTTGCAGATGACAAAAAATAAATATGCAGAACAGCAAATGAGAAGGTTCCAAAGAATTAGAGGAGAGTCTTTTTGGTGTTAAGTGCCACAAGTTACCTGGTGTCTCAGTGTTTGTAGACATGATGCAGTCACTTCCAAGGAAGTAGAGACTCCAAAAAGAGGAGATGGATACACAACTGCGGGTGAATATTCAAAGCCACAACCTTGCCAAAAGGAAAAAGTGCATGCCTGTACCTGCAACTGGGAAAATGTCTGGTGAAATAATGATGCTGCACTATCTGAATAGACCAGAGCTACTGCTACAGGAATACTGTGCAGTGCCAGTGCCCAAAGGTCCAAACTGCTGCACAACAAGAGGGGGTGTAAAAAAGAAACCTGAAAGCATTTAGGTCATGAGAAAACAGGTATCAAATAAATTACCTCCGAGAACTGTCTTATGTGTAGGCATAATAAAGGGGCGATTTGCAGTCTGGAAAACTGAAGAACAGAAGCCGGATCCATTGGGTGTCAGCTAATGATAGAGTCAGACTAGAGACAAAGCTCACATTTCTAACAGTGAGGTAGTGCACAGGAATGGGGTATTCTCCACTGGTCCCCAAAAGTCTTTCCTGAGCTCATATTTAGAAAGTGCGTGAAAAGTCAGTTACCCATTTCAGGAAGATGGAGACTAGTTGGAGAACACCCTTGGGATTCCATCTGGATCAGGTGGCAGAAACTCATCACTGCAGCTCCTCCTCCTGTTGACTGCCCTGTATCAGAAGACAGCAGTGGTTCTGGGACTGGTGTTAATTGAGAAGAGGCGCTTCCCTTGATAGTCACAGCAGAGGAAAATGCTGGAATTGTACATAACTGCATGCAACATTAAATTATAGTTTCTTGTATCCACCTTTGCTAGCCTGGCAGAAAACATGGGAGAGTTCCTGGAAAACCTTAGCTTTCAAGTACTCTTGGTATCTTTCTGCAGAATCTTCATGGTATCTGTATATAGGACCATCTCCCAGCTCCTGCAAGGTGTTGAGGGTTAGTTCTTTCTTTTTTTTTTTTTCCCTCTGTGGAATTTTCCCCATTGTCATGCTAAGATACCTGTTGACTGGGCCCTGGTGACAAGGGGGAGGGGACGGGAGGGAAGAGGGAACCCCGCGAGATTCAAACAGCCAGAAGAGGAAGCGGAAGGCTGGGCCTCGGCCCATTTCCCCCCGCGGAGTTGGGACGAGAAGGACGATCGCTGCCTGTGTCCCATCCCTGCCATCCCAGCGTCGGGAAACCACCATCGGACCCTGCCTGGCTGTCTTCTCGCTGTGAACTACCACCATCCAGCACTCTGCTGAGCACCAGGACCGACACCGTGAGCGGAGAGCTCTCTCTCCATCTCTCTCTCCCCCTGGGACAGCGCTGCCATCACCCCCAGCCCTCCTGCGGCTCTGCGGGACCCGCCCGCCCCCAGCACCGGGAACTGCAGCTCAGGGAAAAGGTGCCTGCAGCCAAAAAACACTGGGACTGAGTTACTGTTCTATTTGTGGGTAATTCCATAGCTGTTGTTGTTCTTGTTTTTCTTGTTAAATATACTAGTAAAGAACTGTTATTCCTACCCCCATATCTTTGCCTGAGAGCTCTCTTCATTCCAAAATTATAATAATCGGAAGAATCACATTTTCTTTCAGTCCAAGGGGAAGCTTCTGCTTTCCTTGGCAACACCTGTCCTTCAAACCAGGACACAAGGTCAGCAAGAGCTGGGTGGCAGAGCTGACATTCATGCTGTGTGCTCTATTACTCCTGTTTGGGTGCCCTGGAGAACATCCTAGGATGCATGACTCCAGTTAATTGACCCAGTTTAGATTGGTAACTTATTTTTTTCAGTCAGAAAGATTATAGAAGTACAAAAAGTAAGTGTTGGTTTGGGGGTTTTTCCCAATAAATCTGAAAATTAAGAACCTGTTATAAAAGTTTGTAGAATGATATGAGGGGGAATAGTTGAGGAAAGCCAAAGTAAAACAATCTTTCTTATTTAAACAGACTTTTCACAGATTATCCTGACATCCAGTATTTCACCAATCTGCATACCCACACAACTGTTTGAATGCCTTGCAAGGAATAAAATAACCCCTTCTCAAGGCGTTGAGTCCTTCTAGAGATTTAATCTTTATTCCCAAATTGATTTATTTCTTATCCTGGAGACAAGTCTAGTTGTTCCTTTTAATTTAAATAAGTATTACTTTTCTTCTGTGAAGATACAAAAGCCCCTCTCTCTCTTACACAGAGGATCATCTGCTGTGCTATCTTGACTACTTTACAATTTTCCTCACATGGGAAGGAGCAGATGCTGCCTCACAAATACCCGTGGTGCATATATTTTGGTATGAAACATTTCAAGTGTGATAAAATATATATGAAGTGTGGAATAAACATGGCATACAAACATCAGAATGAGATTAAGACCCAACCCTCATTACTGACTCTCATCAAGGAGCAAGCAGGTCACTACAGAGCCAGTTTACTACCTGGGGCTCAGCAGTGCTGCGGGCTTAAAAGGCTCGAGTACCAGAGTGAGTGCTGCTGGTCATGATGAAACCTCCACAGGGAAAGTACATGGAGGACTTTATGCATCTACTTTTCCCAGATCCTCACTGCCACCCCTGCAGCTTTTACAACCTGGATACAGGGCACCTCATCCACCGTAGCAGCCTAGGGTTGGCAGCACAGAGGTTGTGTTAACCTTCTGCTGCTCCAAGGGTGTCCTATCTGGCAACACACTATCCCTCCTTGCCACCTCTCTACTCAGTAATCATGAGGGGGAAAAGACAAGCATGATTCAAGGTTTCAAGCTACTTCCAAGCAGTTTGAGTTCTCCAAGAACACTATGCCTTATGAGTAGGCAGATTAATTTGAGAATGTTCAAAAAAGGATGTTAGAGGAAATAAAATCTCAGTTCCATCTAGAATAGTCACACTAAGTATGACTGTTTGTACTTAAACCAATAGTTTCCACAATTGTCTTTTAAAAATTATTTTATCTTATGTGATTCTACTGAACTACAAGCACAGCTTCACATCATGGTACTGGGGACAAATTTACTACTTATCTCCAACTTTTGATTACTGTTATTTTTCAAAGGGTATGTAGTAATAGTACAAGGGAGAATGGATTTAAACTGATGGTGGGTTTATATTAGATATTAGGCTGAAAATCTTTACTGTGTGGGTGTTGAGACACTGGAACAGGTTGCCCAGAGAAGCTGTGGAGGCCCCATTCCTGGAAGTGTTTAAGAACATGGTAGGCAAGGCTCTCAGCAATCTGGTCCAACAGAAGGTGCCCCCACGCATGGCAGGGGGCTGGGAACTAGATGATCTTTAGGGTCCCTTCCAACCCAAACCATTCTACAATTCTGTGATTCCCTTACTAAGGTTATGACAGAGCAAACCAAAAATAAGTATGATCTTCAACTGTTGTGTTCAGGGATTCCCCACCCCCCTTCCTTTTATCACCTGCTTTTAACCCAGTAGGCAGAACTGTCCATGCCAGAAACTCCACACATTGTTCAGTGTTACAAATATTTGTGTTTAGCCTCTTATCAGTGAAGTATTGTTGAGACCAAAGAAAATGACTTACATAAAACAAAAGGAGGAAACAGTGCGGTTTTTAAGGCAGGAGAGAGCAGAGTTAAGTGAAGAAATACAAATACAGACATGTCCCTAAAATAACACAATAGAATCCAACATAAGTTTAATACAAATACAATAGAATAAATAATTTACCAGTTTCAGCAATAATCCATTCAGTAAGTGCATAGGACAGTCCTAACCACTTCCAAAATGGATGGAAATTTCTTTTTAAATAAATTTGCAGCAAAAGCTCTGATTTTTGTCCCAAGCAACTATTTCAGTTTTGGAAAGAGCACTAGTCTTATCTACTCAAAACAGGCACCGACATAAACCTTGTGCTTTGGCAACAGTAGACATTCAGAACTATTCATGTTTCTTACACTTTTTCCCCTGAAATTCAGGAAACATGCTATGTAACTTGAATTGGAAGCTTTCTTGTGTCCCTTAATATTGTTTGAATATCCCCTTAACCGTTTTATTAACACCTGTAGTAAAATCTCCTGAAATATCTAGAACTGCTGTCTACTACTCACTAGTCTGTCCCAGTAGATTGAAGCACAGCTCAATCGTTTACATAGGAACACAGAATACAGAGCTGGTAAGGCATTTTCTTTTGGTTTCAGTTTTGATTAAAAAAAAAGTTTTCATAAGGAAAGAAAAACAGAAACAAACAATAAACCAACAAAATGGAAAGGAATTGAAACAAACAGAAATACCTTAAAAATGTAAGTTTTATAGCAAGAAAAATATTTTTATTCCTCCCATTTTTCCTTTAGAGAACTTAAATGATTTTGTTTTAACAGGAGTCAAACAACCTGAATCCTCAGCAAACTCTCAGTGGATCTGTTGCTCGGCTAAGAACCATGGACCATAAAAGGACAAAGGATGAGAATGAGGTCCTTATTACAACATATCTGAAAAGAACAGCAGGTCAGGAGACTGAACTGTATCTTAACATTGAAACAAAATGAAAACAGACATCCTTGACTTAACATATTTCAGAGCTTTCTATGCCAGAAACCTACCCCCTTGGCCAGTACACAATACAAGTCTAAATGTATAGGAACTTCCCATATGAAATTCAGATTAAATTCTGTTCTGTGACCAACTGCACTTTTGAAATAGAAGTTAAATAAATAAGAAGCACAACCTAGTTTGATATGAACAAATAACATTTTTAGAGCAGTGCTGAAATCTTAGATACTCAGTCTTCTGTTTGTGTACATACACATCCAAACACATTTGTGAATTACTGAATGAGAACACAGGAATGTTCCAAATGTGCATTCCTC